>NC_134374.1:24195797-24910873 GCF_035582795.1 Mycteria americana
TAGAGCTGTGGCAATGGCCCACTCCAGATCACCAAAGAGGCCACTTGGAGCCATCTTCATAATCAGAATAAAACAGCAAAGAAGACACAAAATGTTAAGATGCCAACTTTATGTGGTCACTAGTGTATCTTGCAGAGGGGTTTTCTGTACTTTAATTTCTATTTTAATTCTCTAATTCTCTTTTTAATCCCCCCTTCGCTCATTTATTACACCACTTTGCTCATTGTTTGCACCACCTAAAGCTAAACTGGTTTAATTCACATACATCTCAAAGCCAGACTGCATCCCTACATCTTGCTTTTACATTTCCACTCTTTGATAATAGCTTTTACTAGCAGCCCAGTTTAAATTCTTAATTTTAGCTAATTCCTCTAAATGCGCAATGATTCTTCAACTGGAAAGGAAAGAGAGTAGCTCTGAATGATCCATATGTTGAAGTACTGTATTTTCATCGTTTAAATGATAAACTTCCCATCAAATATCCACAAATGTACATTCATGACTCCCATCCAATGATCTATTGGCCAGCGGCACATACATTGTTTTAATTTATTTTGGAGTAAAGGTGCTTTCCTGCCGAGTTTGAATAAGCTCGCTATGTACCAAACAGATGTTCAATAAAAGAGAGACTTTACTGAATATGACATATAAACACAGGGAAAGAGGATGAAGGACGGAAAATTACAGGATGTATGGATTCCTGGTTCATCAAACAACAGGCCACAGTTTTAATCGGGGCCCTTTTATGGATGGAGCAGTAATGCAACAGAAGGACCGGGGATGTCTCAGGAGAAGGTAACATCTATGTGTTGCTTGTGGTGGAATTAACTTTGGTGAACCCACTGTGACACCACACAGTTTCCCCGTCCCCTGCAGCAGCGCGATGGCTTCTTTAGTTGCTAAACTGTTCTGCCCGTCATGGAAAAAACCACCTAAAAAAATTCAACTGCATGATCTGGGAGAATTAAAGGGTCTGGAGGTGGGCACATGAGGGTTTCCTCCCACCATGTAAAATATCCAGTTTTGCTCTTGCCAGTCTTAAAATGGCCAAGTCTTGCCTCTATTCAGGCTTTTCCTATTTGGAGAGAGGTGCTGTTTAAGGAGGCATTGAGGAGAGCAAAGCCGGCCTGATTCATCAGGAGATCAAAGAGGGAATGCTGCCTTTGAGATAAAGATGTCTTTGCTTTGAAAGGTTTCTCCTTTGTGCAGGAGTGTTGCAGCGGGATGTCCACCCACCGGGGAACATCTCTCTGGGTGGGACACCTCCTCCTAAGAGAGACACAAGAGGAGAAAAGTACCTACTCTGCCTGCTCCCGGTGAGCTTAACCTTGGGGGCAAAGTCGAATTTTTGGATGTTTCTGTCAAAGTGAGACTTTGGGCCTGACCTTCTCCAGACCCGCCCCGGCTTCACGGCCAGATGCGAGCAGGGCAGCACAACTGTGTACGATGTGCCTCCACCTTCTTGACAGATAATTAAACTCAAAGCTACATCATTTAAAACTGGAAAACCTTAAAACCCCACTGAAAACTTACTTATTTGCAAGCGCTCGCAGATGTGAATCCCAGTGCTGATTTGCTAAGGCAGATTTATTGTCATTTTAAGCCTCGCACTTTGCCACGCTTGTCCAGGGGCAGTTCATAAACAGTTTTGCCTCACTCTACCTTCCAGTATTGATGTGTCGAAGTGGTGAAAACTTCAGGTGTTTAAATACTTTTGTGGGCATTTTGGTAAAATCCGATGATGCAGAAGGTGGCCTGGCTCCTGCAGATGTTCCCGTCAGCTCTCTCCATCTGCATTACTTGGTACTTTCAAAATCAGTCCTAGTAGTAGTGATAATAGTAGTGATAACGTCCTGGCATGCAGTGTGAGACAACCTACACGCACATCGTTAAGCTGCTGAGGCTTTCTGGAGAAGGATAACAGAATCAGTTTATGCTGAAGACTAATAAGACTGCACATTCTGTCTTCATTTGTGTCTGCATGCCAATTTACTTCAGTTTTGCAGTTGGTAAAGACTAGCATAATAATCTGGAAACCGCAGTATCCCCAGCCCCACGGGCATGGCTGAGAGCCTGGAAGGGCTCCTGCTCTGAAAGCATCCTGGCTTGCAGATGCTGGCTGACAAGGTGTCGGAAGAGCCCGGGATTTTTCACTGTATAATGGAATGGAGAGAAAAGGTAAGCAGCAGTTACTGGTGAAGAGATTTTTGTCACTGAATTGTATACTCAGAATGGGATTAGCGTTCTCCAAGACCAAAGCTTTGGTCATTCTGGCAATACCTGACTGCTTCAAGCTGAGGTGGTTGTCCCCAGGGCTGTGCTCTGCAGTGGGAGCTTGGCGTCACAGGCTGGGCTCCAAATATTTACAAACAGGAGCAAGAGCTTATGAGGGAACTGGGATCCATCAGACTATAGCCTGTCTGGCTTGAATCAACAGCTACGGAGACTTTGGTGTTTTGATTTTTATTTATTTTAAATCACCAGGTCCAGCAGCAGGACTTCAAAACCCTTGGAGTTAACCAAGAGTTTTACAGCATCCTGTAATCCTATGTTTATAGCATCCCTAAGCCAAAAGGAAGATTGTGATGAAGGTTGGTTTTTTTCTAACGTAGTCTTTTTGAGACTTTCATTAGCATGTTTGAGCTAGAGAATATATTTGCTGGTATCTTAACTGCACAGATGAACGTAACCACTCACTGAGTGGGAGCGGCATGTAAATGGCGGGGGCTATTTTGGTGGGATCTGTAAGTGGCAAAGGGAATCACATTTGGGAGCCGAAGATTTGAACAGAAAATTGTAATGATGAAGCCAATCAAGCTCATTAGAGCTGTTATTTTAATTCCATCTTACATGACTGAGTATATTTAAAGCAGCCATGGCAGCGGGACCTCTAGTCTGTATGTGAATGAAGACTCTTCTGAGAAGCCTTTTAATTCTGAAAGGGAAAAAGTAACTCGGCACTTTCCAAGCTTGTCACCGACACGGTTGAAGCTTTACTTCTTCTTCTTCCCAACAGTCGTGACTCAGAGTAAAAACATTATTACCGATAGTTATTGAAGGTAAATCTCTACGTGCGTTACTCGGTGGGAACACGCAGGCACTTGCAATGACAAACTTTCTTTCAGCAAATTCTCAGCTTTGCTTAACTCTCTTACATTCACTTTTTTAGAAGGAACTTCCTTTCTGCAACCTACAAAACGGGTGTTCCCATTTAGACATGTGCAAAAGGATGATCAAATAGCGAGTACCTGCACCTCTGAGCTTTTCAGCTGCAGGTGTGAAAATCCGGATGCATAGTTTGCAAGGAAAAAAAGGAGCTTAAAAAGAAAAGACTTCCCTTCTGAGTGAGTCCTAAATACACTTGCTTCTTTTCCCTCTAACTCACACGCTACTGTAGGGCCAGGAAGAAAAAGACCAATGTCTCAGGCAATCTGCTGCTGCACGTGCACAAATCGCCCCCAGCCAGCACCACGAAGGGTTGTGAGCTAGGCGCCACGTTCCAAAATGCCTGCTGGTGTGACGCGGCTGGGTAAAACAGCGTGAAACGGGTCTACAGATAAAACAAGAAGTGCCACAAAAATGCACAGAAACTGCAAATGGGAGGGTGAACTTTTTTCATCCTTTGTTGAGCACGTTTGGAAGAAAAATGGGAACACTGGTAAAACCCCAAAACTTTTAGAAGTCTTTAAGGGATGACAAGAGGTTAAGAGACAAAGGTTGGGGTTACTGTAAGAAGCAGAGGTTCGAGGCAGGCATTAATCAGTCAAAATCTCAATAAAGGATCACCGTCTCTAAAAAAAAAGTCATTCCATTGTGAGCAGTAGGTGAGAATGTTCAAATGCCAACAAGGTAATAAACATGGGACTGAGAAAGGTGAGTAGGATATACGGGGAAAGAAGATGGCCAAAATTAAAGGCAAAAGAAGAGCTGAAGGAAACAAAAGGTCTAAGTGATAACCGGCATCAGACCTAACTACTGTTCTTTTAAAGAAGGCACTGAGATGCTAACCTGGAGATTTATAAAGCTCTTCTTGGGCCCAACATGCTAGTTACCTTCCAGTTGAGATGAGAAAGTAACTCATCTGTGGAACTGTGATTGGTTTCTCCAAAATACAGAGCAAGATTTGTTAATTTGCAATGGGGAAGCAATATTGTCCCTTTAATAATAGATTATTTTATATCCCAGTCCTCAGCACGAGCCACCAGCCATTCAGAACCAAGCAGTGAATAAATAGGAGTTTGCAACATCAAGTATGATAAATAAATAAAAGCCCATGTAGACTTATTGCTTCGTTACTGCGTGTAAGTACCTCCAACCAGGAGCACCCCATCTCCTGTGCCAGCTAATGAATTCAAGCGTGATGCTGAAGTTTCAAAACACTGAAGCCTGGGCAATATTTTTAACAAGACGGATTGACAGTTTTAATAATTCCCAGATCCCAAACACGTATGAAACGAGCCCTTGATGAGAAAGGTCTGATTACAAATAACCTGCAGAGAGATGAAAGTTCGCTTTTAATATCTGGTTTTTAAAGTCTGCTTTAGACTTTCAAGAGGCTTCAAAAGAAGGCAAAGACTAGAAAACAGTTTGATTTAATACTGTTAGATGTGTGAAATAAAATGCTGGACAATAAGAGATGTAAAACAAGCAACAAGTGCAAAGGACTTAAATCAAATTAAAGAGCTAATTGAAAATAATGGAATTAAAACCTTTTCTGGTTGTTTTTATTCATCTGTTTTTCATCACTGTTTGCAACAGCATTTTTTTTATCTTCTTGACTTTGAAGAACAAACTTTCTCTGCCATAAAAGACAATGATTTTAATCAGTATCTGAAATGTCATTCTATGGGGATGTAGATGCTAAATGCCAGTCAGGAGGAGAAGCACCATCACGGCAGCCAGCGGGGCAGCCAGAGAGCTATATGGCCTTTGTCTATAGAGCTTTCTGATACAACATCCTGATACCGACTCACTTTATCTCCCGTTACGGTGATCCTCGCTAACATGTCTTTGCTTTCATTCTCTGTACTCTCGAAAGGAAAGAGGTTTTTTTCCCTGTAGTAGCATACACACTCATAGCTTCAACCGTGCAAACCTCTGCCTCCGGTGAGGAACTGCGAGGTAAGGGCAAACTGAAATCTCTTTTGAGAACAGTTTTTGCTCAGGTCACCCAATATGGAGATACAATTTTTTTTTTTTTTTTTTTTTAAAGGCCTTCAGTGTGTGTTTAAACAACTGAAGAGAAACGGGGGTTGCATTAGACTATTTATGCGTCTTCCTCTTCATAATAGCAAAGGAGTGATTCCGCGGCAGTGGGATTGGTGTGAATGTAAAGCTGCCTGTGCTGTAGGGACATACACGCTCTATGCTATAGGGACATACACGTTCCTGGTGCAAAGCCACCGCAGCGCGGGAGACCAGGTGTCCCAGCCGGAACGCAGCTACCCGTACGGCTCTTCACTGTCCCACTTCTCTTACCCTCCCCAGTGCCATTGCCCTGCCAGGCTGACATCTCCTTGCTCTTCTCTCTCCCCTCCCAAGCCCAGCGCACCTCCTCTGCGTTCCTCCAGCCGTTTCTGAGCTCCGGGGCAGGAATGGCTCAGCAAAGATGCATTTGCCCAAAGGGTCTACGAAGGCCAGAAGTCTGCAGTGCTTAGAAAAGTAGAATTGAGTAGCCCATGATTGCAGAGTGCATCTGCATGGGGGTGTTACCTACAGTGAGGGAACGCTTTGCAGAGCAAAACTCAACCGGAGCCCACCAACCTGTTAAATGCATTTTGTACAGAAAAATCCCACTGCGAATCCCTGTCTTCAGTGTTCAGAAAGTTCCTCTTTTTTTTTTTTTTAACAGGAGCTCACAGAAATAACATTCCCATGGCTATGCCGGGCGGCACGGCGGGTTCGGCTGCCCCATGGCTTTAGGGGTTATTTCTGCTTTACTCCATCCTGCGCACAAGCTAGCTGTGCTGCCTTTCTCATGGGCAGCTTCATTTTAAATCTTGAAGAAGAACGGGGGAAAAGCCAACTGAGAAAACATGATGACAACTCCCCTGCTTGTGGGAATGGTATTTTTTAAATGAAATTATTTCCCCTGTGTACTGCTACGCTGCCTCTTCATTAGAGGGAGAGGAGAAGCGTGTACGCTTGCCCAACACCGAGCGCTCACGGTACGCGGGGACTGCATAAAGAAATCATTTCTGGGACTAAAAACCAAACTGTCACTGCTCACTGCTCCTTAAGTTTGCTGAAATATCCAATCAGTCTCAGTGGGGTTTTGCAGGAAAAGGAATTAACCAAAAAAAAAAAAAAAAAGGAAGAGAGAAAACCCACCAACCCCAGTGCGTTCCCATAATGAAGGGTCTAAAAATGCCCCACTCATTGACGCAAAATTACAGTTATTGTTTATCCTCCTTCTACTTCACACAGCTTTATACAATACGCACGACGAAAAATACAAGCAAACAACCGACACATTAGTTAAGAGACCTTCCATTTTACTTTGGCAGTTCACGATAATGGAATTTAATTGTGGAAAAAGCTGAATAATTTTAGCTGAATGTCATTTGGTTCATTCAAACTGGGAATCAGGGACATTTTTAACAAAGGTTTTCAAACTTCTTTTGAAATCAGGAAGCTGCTGTGCACAGATAAGGGGAGAGGTTTGAGGATTCTCTATCAGAAATTTCAAGGTTTTTTCCATCTGTTTTTTCACATTAACTGGTAATTATCCAGAAAGGCACATAATAGTGCAGAAATGACAGAAGCTGACAAAGGTTTTCCTAAGATATGTAAATTGTCAGTGATAGGCAAGGTGCAACAGAAAGGCTTTCTGCAGCACAATTATTTATGCCAGTTTCATTTGCTTTTAGGTAGCACTGATGGCATACCGCACCGCCGTGCTTATCACAGCCCCTGCACGTTCCCTCCACCACCAGCACGCAGGAAAGATGGCAAAAACCAAGCTTGAAGGTTGGTGGTCCCCTCCGACTCCGCTATTTTATATTAAATACATGTGCGCGTGTGCCTGCGCGTATAGATATTTCTGAGGACCCTCTTGTTTATTAGAACATTCCCCTTCATTTCTCACGCCGCATAAATAAATAAATAAACGAGCGGGACCCTTCCCACCGAAACAGCTTCCACGTATTGGTTACGGTCGGTCTACGAGTCCACCTTCCTCGCAGCAGCGTTCTTTGAGGGAAGATGTGTTAAAAGAGGCACTCAGCCGCGTGCATCTGACGTTCGTTAGCCCTTTTCACTGATTGTGTGTTTTCGGCAAATAGGTGGGCCCGTTAACGATGCTCAGCTAAACTCCCTCCGCCGGCTGAGGAGCCCGGCTATCGCTGCGCAGTGCTCCTCTGGCTGGGGTCGAAGAGCTGGGTGGTGGGACAGCCACTCCATCTGCTTTCAGAAATTCAGTGCTGGGATGGCCGGATTCAGATACTCTTAGCTTACGCTTCTTCAGGGAGAAAAGACCCGCTGTCCCTACGCTGCCCAGTCAGTCTGAGGAATTACTACACATAGGAGTGCGAAATGCCACCCCTCCGCGACGTGTCCCTGCAGGTCACCAGGCTGGGCTCCGGGTCTTGAACAGCCTTTTACACGGGTATTTTAGGTCTCTGCAGAGGGACGGAGGGTGGAGGTTTGATAAATACCTCCTTTCACAAGGAGAGGTTGGGCTTCTGAGTCCTTCTGGGAGGTTAATTTTTATTTAAGTAAAGCGTGAGGGGCTGCGCACAGGAGAAATTCCTGCCTGACCCTCACCGCACTCGGCTCATACCGGAATTACGGGCTTTAATTAATCTTTTCTGGGAATAGGACTTCATATGTAACTACATACGTAACAAGAGGTTATAAGATCTTTAATGGATGAAAGGACTTTACCTATCAGTCCCTGATGTAGTGGTACCAGAGGTATTATGGTGGTATAATTACTTCACATTACCACGTGAGTGATGTTAAGTTACTCTGATGGGAGGTGTTTCCATGTGTGTCTGGGGGTGGAATTAATTTCCTTTGTGGTAATAATAACTTAGGTAATGGGGGCTGTGAGAAAGTAAACAAGGATGCAACGCAATAGGTTTATATAGAAAAAAACCCCAAGATTGTATTTGAAAGTCAATGGGCTTAGCTATTAGCTATAAGGACCTTGTCTCCTATCTCGAGCTTTGTTTTCCCAAATCAGGAGGCTGGAGATCAAACCCATGTAAAAGGCTTCGGGATGGAGGGGAAGGATTCGACCCACCAGAGCTGCCGGGGCTGCAGGCTGCTGCCCGAGGGGCTGCTATCCCTGCAGGGACCAGCCTGGGAGGTTACTTGCTTGCTTTATTTCTTTTTTTTTTTAATTAAAGACAGATTTTCTTTCAGGTGCTTTCATGCCATAAAGACTAGACAAAAACTTTCAAAAGCTGCTTTGCTTGGGCAGTGCTTAACTTCATCAGGAGGTGCGGGGTCGGAGGCTTTGGACGTAACGTCCCAGCTGCCACGGAAATCGCGGCTGATTTATGGGGGCTGCAGCCCAAAGACGGCTCCTCTGCTCGTGCCCCTTTTGTACCCCCACATCACACGACTCTTTCCTCTCCTGCCTACGGCTGCCGTTCTCGGCACAGCCCCTGGTAGCGCTGGAGGGACAAAACCCCCAGCTCCAGCAGCTGACGCCGGGCCGTCGCTTCGCTGCGCGCTGGCAAAGCCCCCGACCCTCTCCTTTGCCTCTGGGCTTCTCCCCTTCAGTGCGAGTTTGGGCTAAGCAGTCACACCAGCATGAATCGATCATGCCTGTTTTTTAAGTAGAAGCTGATATATTATTAATTGCAAGGGGAGGGAATCCCCGGAGGAGACCCCAACTCAGTCCCAGGAGAAACCCTGGGACAAGAAGAGGTGGGGGACCAGAGCCCAACCCCGCCTGGAAATAGATTTTGGGAATACGCAGGTTATGAATCAGGTGTCTGGCCCAGCAGTGTACTTCTGGTATTTTTACAGAGTATTTAGGGTATTAAAAATTGCCTGAGTGGTAATTATTTCATTGAACATTCTGGATTCGCTTTGGGTTTACCTTTTAGGTTTTTTTAAAATAAAGTTTCAATTAGACCAAAATCTGTCAGGCCTGTGAAGAGGGTCTCAGGTGGTCTGTGCAGGGTGGAGCTGAGGCCGTCGCGCTATTCTCACGTGCAGACGTCAGGTTAGAGCTGGCAGAAGAACTTTGAAAAGGCACGAAGGCACTTAAGGGCAGAAACCTCTTTTACTGGGTAACAGATAGAGCCGGGCGAAACCCTGAGGATGATGGATAAACAATCACGGGAACGGTGGCACGGATGCAGCTTCACTACCGTTACACGTTTCTGCATTTGCTTGTCGGGACGTTTTGGCCACCCTGTCACTGGCAGGCAGGCTCCTGAGCAGAGGGAGGGTGCCGCCAGCCCCCAGCCCTGGGTCCTGCCCTGAAAGCAAGTCCTGAGCAGTTTTTCAGCCTCAAACTACTACAGAAAGCCTGAAAAAACCCAGAGGACCATGTGCCTGAGTGTTCTGCCAGCCTGGAGCCTGATGTCCCCATCAGCCAATGCCACACGTCTGCTTGGAGAGTGAAGGGGGGGGAAAAGCATCAGCACAACTCATGTGAGCAGTTGTACTTATCCAGCAGAGCTTGAATTTTGGCCATTAAATGATTACGGTAAAATACTTACCATCCATCTACAGCCAGAGAATTATTTACTAAAGCTATTCAGCAAATAATTGGGAACAATGAATCTATCAAAGGAAATTGTATACTGAAAAAGAGGTGAAAATCACTGGAGGAGTTATTCACTTCAACTTATTCACTCAGCCCTGCTAGTAAAGGGTTGAAATACGGTCTTCAAGGAGTCTGTACAGGCACGGGCGACTGTATGCAATGGAAGGAGGGAAGGGTAAGAAAAAACACTGAGGCTGAAAAAAGCACTGCACCAAAACATACCCATTCCCGTGGCTCTTGCTGTCCCCTAATCTCCCTAATGACGCTCAGCAGCTGCTCCTGGAGTGCCAGTCTTCTGGCAAAGCAAGGCACGGCATGAAGCGCCCAAATATATCTCCTGGTGCTTGACTTTAAGGTTGACTATACTATGGTAGAGAGGAGAGCGTTATATCAGAGTCCGAGCTCAGAGCAGCAGCTCCCCGTAGCCACGTTACATGGCCCGGGCTGAGATCTGTAATGATATAGGAGAGTTTTGCTCACCTGCATCAATTTTCTTTGTAATGAGATGTGAGTGGTGGTCAGTTCGGCTGTTACGGGATTTCACTCTTGTAGACCTTCAGTTTTATACATCCGATGAGCTTCATGTTAAAAGAGGATGAATTTAAAGTACGCTAAAAGCTTTGATTAAGGAGTATGCAAGAAAAACATCCCCCTTTTTAAAAACAATGTCCCTGTGCCCAAGCACTGTCTCCTATAAAATACCCCGCCCAGTTTTCCTTCTTCTGTTTTAATCCGGGACTCTGAATTTCAGAAGTGCTTCTGATTTACCCAGCCTGGCAGTGGAAGGTTCGGAGTCAGAAGGGATTTCTGGAGGTGATGTGTTTTGCCTAGGTCCCTTGCTGCAAAATTTTGGACACGCTTTGAGCAAGCAGTGCCCCTCCTGAGCCGTCTCTCCCAGGGAAGCTGAAAATCATGAAGTAAATGGTCACTGGGGATGGCAGGAGCTCTGCATCTTTCTAGGTCATAAAAGGATGAAAAAAAGAGCAATGTAGAAAAAAAAAAAAGCTTTAAAAATATCATGTTTTCATTGACCGAAAACTGCCAGCTTCTGCGATGACAGACCTCCCAAACATCATACCCAGCATTTTGGGGGGAAAGGGGAAGGAATCAGAACAGGCAAATGTGGAGGTCAAAATGCACAGAAATGGCCTGAATGCATCGTCCGGATTACTGGATTTTCTCTGCAGCCTCTTGTTAGATTTTGAAAGAAAAAAAAGGAAAAAAAAAAATTAAACGTATTTCAGAGTCATTGAACTGTGCTCACATTAACTTACACGAAAATTATTTTTAATTAAATGAACTTCCCCTGTTTGTAGCTGGAAGGTACTTATGTGAGATAAAAACTCCATTCTAATAATGCTGAGACTCACCACCACTTAATTAGCCTCACAACTCAAGGCAGACCGAGCGGGAAGGCGAGTGGGGAGGTGGGCTTGTGCTGCTGGGTGGGATTTTGGGGAGGGATGCTCCCTCCTACGGCAGCCCCCATCCCAGAGCCCACCCAGCACCGCGAGGCACGCCGGGAGTGGAAATCACACCTAGTATTTGACACAGTTTGTGGCAAAAGCAATTATAATTAACATTATATTAAATATTAAGTCAAGATCATAAAATGTTGATTGGTACTGATTAGCTGCATAATCCATAATTAGAAATCACTGCACCCTTCACCAGGTACTGTAGTGCTTCGCTTATGATTTCACCGCTAAATTAAGCGAGTGATTCAGCTTTTGCCCTGAGTTTTACTTTTGCATTTAATTTAGGTCAGAACCACATTCAGGTGAAGAAAGGCACAAAACCTGCTCCCGTTGGGGCTGTTCCCAAACTCTCCATCCCAAAGGCAGCTCCCATCACTTCCGCACCCGTGGGAAGGGGATGGCCAAATTCTCCTTGACCAGCCCCAGCACTGCTTCGGCCGTGTGTACAAGACATAGGAAGATGAAAGCTCCTTGTGTATTTACTTACCCTCAAAACGGCGAATGCAAAAGGTAGAGCCGAGGCTGTACGTGCCCTCCTGGCTGCTCTCGAGCCAAGGCAGATAAGCCAGCATTAGGCAGCTCCGAGATAATGATTTATTGCCAGCATAAACTAGGAGTACGGTGATACCTTAGCAAGGAGGGAACAAAAGAACACTCTTTTTACTCTGATTAGATTTTAGAAGACCGAACCCATCTGTGCATCGTTCATTAATGGGATGGAAACACCACCCCTTCGGTAAAACAGTTTGGAGAGTACGGGCTGGCAAGCTGCTGCAGGAGGGCGAGTTATTCGAGATGCTCAGGACGGCTTGCTGCAGCAGCCCTGCCTCCCTCAACAAGGCCTTCCCCCGACTCTGTGGGTCCGTTTATCATGGATATCCAGTTATAACGGATAATGTCGTCATCGCACACTAGGAAGCATTCAAGTTTTGTGAAACCGAAAAACAAAATCCGCTGACCGTAAGATTTTATGTCTTCGCTACTGTTTTTTCAGGGACTGCCTTGGCTGGAGACCTCTCCGTGATTTTCCGTAGCGTTTCCGGATAAAAATAATAAAACTCGGCGGATAAAATCCCAAACCTGTGGCAGCCCGGCCATCAGGAGGGAACCAGCTGTACTTGCTTGAACTCTGGCAGCCTCCTCGCAGCACTGCAGGCAAGCGGGTCCAGAGGGAGCTTCACAGGCTGAGCTCGGCGCCCGCTGGCAAACCCAAGGCTAGAAAGAAAACACACTGTAATAATTTTTCTTTTCTGAGGGCGCTCTTTGGAGTCCTATGGAAGAAATCTCTTTAT
Source organism: Mycteria americana (assembly GCF_035582795.1). Taxonomy (NCBI): domain Eukaryota; kingdom Metazoa; phylum Chordata; class Aves; order Ciconiiformes; family Ciconiidae; genus Mycteria; species Mycteria americana. The sequence continues at coordinate 24,208,295 of NC_134374.1, forward strand.
TCCTTCTGCAACTAGAGCACATGTTGTTATCTTTTGCACCGATTAATATTGCCTGGGAGTGGAGATGAGATGCTGGGCAGAGCCCGACGCTCTCAATCAATTAAATCAATGCAGTCGTGACGCTCCACCGATTTTCCCTAACCAAGGATTTGGCCTAAAAGGCAGTGTACACAGCGTTACGGAGGACACATGGAATCACAGATAATGTGGCTGCCAGTCAGGCTGAGAAAAACAGGAAAGCTCTGCTCCGGGTCCTCATTTCCCTGTGATGGGCACCATGGGATGGAGCCCTGGACCAGGTCAGGGAGGCACTGCGCCCCGTGATGCTCACACACTTGTTCTTACACTCTGTTAACTATTCTTCTTATTATATCAATGGTTATATTTTTATTTAAATGATGGCTTTAGGCGTGGATAGCTTGTCTCCTTCTTTTAAGAGCTGCTTTGGGTTAGTCCAGGGAAACTCCGCTGTGGTCTCTCCTTCGCAGGGACGGCCCTTGCTGAGCTCCTCGAGCAGCCGTGTGTCCCGGGCAGATCTTTACCTGTCCCACTTCAAAGCATTCAAAAAACCAGGGTCACTCACCTCCTTCCCCTGAGCGTCCAGCAACCTGAAAAAAAGAAAAGAGAGGACCAAACCTTGGGTATTCTTTGCTGAAATGTTTATAGGGTCGGGATTACCTCTGAGTCCGCAGCTAAATAGGCAGATATTTGAGAAGATTCCCATGCCATCCCTATCCAAAGCAAGGTATTTCTACTCTTTCAGCACTTTCATTAGGAAAAAAAAAAAAAAGAGTAAAAAAATGCAGAATTTCCTCCCTGCATATCACCCTTACATGGGCTGCATCGAGTGCAGGCGGCTGCCACGCTGCTGGGCACAAGGTGCTGCATCCTGGTATAAAACTGTGTCTGCATCCACTTTACAGCCCTCCTCTCCTATCTGTCATGCCCAACAAATCCATCCACCCAACAGACAGCCTGTTGGCTTCAGTAATACTAAAAATGGCTATTTTTCGCCTGCAGAACCAATGCATTAACTCAGAGAAGTGCACCAGAACGAAAGCCTGGAGTCGCTGCCCACCCAGCCACCCACCCACCCACCCTGGGGGGCTCCGACCGCTGCCGTGGGGCCGCGCGGGTCTGCCCGCCCTGGGGCTGAGATGATGCTCGAGTCACGGTGGTGGGATTGCTGCAGGAGAAAGGAAAAAATCCTCTCCAAAATGGCTGCCAAGAGTAGGTCTCTGCAGTCCCTTCTTAAACACTGAAGATATTTTCATTTAAAATTATCTACTTAAAGGCAGGTTTAATCTCAAAATGGCATTTTCCAATTTAAAAAAAAAAAAAAAAAAAGGCACCTTCAAAAAAATGTCTCAAGTTATTTCTCCTTCAATCTTTTTCCAATTAAATTAATTTAAAATGAGTGAAAAATGTTTCATACCCTAAGATCCTGAAACCTCCAGTGTCAGCTGGAACCGGCACTTCTGCTCTCAGCTTCAGCCCTCGCTGCAGGCACCTCTGCTTTGAAGCCTTTGAAGTGTTTGTGGCCCAGGCAGAGGCTCTCTGCAGAGAAAGCCAGTCGTTTTATAGATATTTAAAGTGTAAAGTGTGCGCGTGCATGTGTTTGTGTTAGCATAACATGGCTTTTCACAATGCATATGGAAAGACGTAGAAGAGTTCTTGACTTGCAGAACAAAATTGCAGGAGAAAACACCGTCGGCCCTGCTGAGAGCGTCCATAAGGTGCCTTTTGCCCAAGCCTAGGTCACTTCAGCATCGTCCTGAATATCCAACTGAAACTATCGGCTGACCTGCAGAGAGACTGAAACAGTTCATTTAGCTGTGCCCAGAGGACTCGCTCGCTATCCCCCCTCCCAGCATGAGGATTCACTCTTTTAAAGCTTAGAGGAAATAATGCCTCCGAGAAAGCACGAAAACACCAGGAGCAAAGTGGCTGCCAATGCCCGCCCCGGCTGGGAGCTGCAAAGCAGCTGACATACCTGCCCGGCATTTATTTTGGGGATGCGATGCAAGAGCAATGCAATAAATTTGAGTAATGGTTGGGTTTTGCAGCTAATTATTTGACTCGCGAGGTAACGACCTTGATTCTGGAAATGAGGTGTGTGTGGTTTGAGAGGCAGCATCTCTGCCTGCGTAAGAAACGATCTGATGTGAAGGCTCCACCTCAGCAAGCAGTAGGACTAATTCGGTGGCTGATTTGTCTAAAACGTTAAATTTCCCTACTTTTTTGGCAGGGACAGATTCAAAATTGATGCCTCTGTTTCGGAATGAGCTGCATTTATTCACCATGCACTGCAATTATTCCAGCCTGTAACTGCTGAGGTTTAATCAGTAACAAAACCCTCAGACTTGAAAGCAGCCAGTTCAACCTAGGTTATTTGCGCAGCATTTCTGAATGGTTTGGTGAACAACTTCTCCCACGGACTGGTTTTTAAATAGAATAAAAGTGCAAAAGATTTCTAACAACATCTGAAATGGAAAAACAATTACGTTCCGTGACTCTACAAAAATATTTCTGAGGGCTGGTAATACATTTTGCCAGGGTAATGTCCCTATTCTAGGAGTGGTTCTTTCTTCTCAGCATTTGTTGCTTTTTTTAATGTAAGCCACACAGGGAAATATTGGAAAATGGAGAGGGAAAATATAATTAACCCTGTGTTTTTCACACAATTGCCCTTTGTGCTACTTTATTTTTATTTTTTCTAGCTTTTAGGAAGCCATCATTAATCTAGTCAGCCGAGGTCAGGCGAGACTTTTTTTCTTCTTTGCAGACCCTGAAGCTTATAAAGCTTCAATCTACTCTTCCATAACCAAATGTTTAGTACCTACCGGTTGGGTTAATTAGAGTGCATTCTTTACAGCTCTGATAATAATCACTACTACACCATCATAGCAGTGGCTGTAGACTATTTTTTCATTTGTTATTTCTTTTTAACAGTAAGCATTTATGTAGTCACACTGTTTAAACCACTGGTTCTTTTGGGTTCAGCCAAGGGCTCATGCGACCATACCTGGAAATATCAAGTTCCAGAAGATAAGGGCATCGCCTGCACTCATGACAATTCCTAAAATTGCAGCACAGCACCTTGGATATACCTCAAATTTTTTTTTTTTTTTTAAGAGGAGGAGAGAATATTCATAGGGAAAAAAAAAAGATGAGAAGAAAGAGAGAAGATCGCTGAATGTCCAGCATTGATTTAGAAACAGGCTTTGCCAAGCAGGGTGAAAAGGAGCCTTCCCAGATCCATTCAGTGTATGGTTATTAGTATTGATAACAGGGCTCTGGCTCCCAAGAGGAAGAGCGGTGAATGAATTAGGAAACAAATACATTTCTGTAAATAAAGTTTTGCCAATTCAGATGGTTTTTTAGGAAGTGGGGGAAAAAAATCTGCTTCTCAAATGTCAAGTACTTGAAAGACTAAAAATAGATCACCAGAATAAATAAATTAACCCAGAAGACAGGACTGATGCTCTGCAGGCATCAGGGATTAAAAAAATTCACTAAATTCAAAGTGGTATTCCAGATAAGAGCTCTTTGTGCTGCAGCATGTACAGCTTATTGATTATAGGATTGAGGTGCTGTGCACTCTTGTAAAATGTACTCTGGCTGATATGACTTAATCCTGCAGTAATGTACAGCCCGGTGCACAAAGCATGGAGCTAGCTTATATTTTCTTATTTATTTTAATTTTGTTTGTGTCTTAATTTGCCGCACCGCATCTGTGCCCTCTTCCACCAGCAGTTCCCCAGGCAATGGTTGCTCAGGATGAGTGACGAGAGGCATTTCAGAAGGCGCTGACTCAGCAGGACGAGGGCTGGGCTGCCCAATGGAAGCCTGACGGACACTAGCCATGGGAATCTTCCTTGGTTATCTTCCATAGGGATGTAAAGCCTGAGCACGTCATTTTTGCATCGCATCGCATGGGCTGGCTGCAAGGTTGAGTTGCCCGGTTAATGTAGGGAGCCTTGGGGAGCAGCTCAGATGCAGATACTTGTTCTGCAGACCTCCACATTTTGTTATGTGAGTCCACCAAGGCCGTAGAAGTGTGTCTAACCAAGGAGAAAATACTACCTGTCCAGATAAGATGGATTCTTCTGGACAAAAAGAAAAAGTACAAAGTTTTGTAAATCCTGTTGGTAAAAGTAAATGATCCCAGAGGGGCTTTTATAGACCTAGCTGGAATGAATTTTGGTTAAGTTCCAATTAACCTGTTTTCCATAGTAGAGGGTGCTTTCACCCTCCTGGTGAACTGCCAAGTTCAGTTTCATATTGAACTGCCAAGGCCGCTTCACGCTAGTAGAGGAGGACTTTTCTCTCCTCCTTTGGAAGCTCTCCTGCCTCTGGTGCTCAGCCCGGCTCTCTTCCGTGGGTTGCTCTGAAGAGCCAGCAGACCTCTCTGAATGTGGACTTTTACCATAAAGTTCACCAAGAAAGAAGAAAACCTCCAGGCCTCCGGTGGTGTGAGAAAGCAGCTGGGCACAGCAGTGATGCTCTCATGGCGTGCTGGTCTCCTGGTCCATCTCTCCTCGGGGTTGTTGCTCATCGCCCAGCACTTTCCCAGCCTCAGGGCGTCCTAGTTTTCTGAATCACCAGTTAAAAAGTTGGTCTGACCAAGGGGAAAAACTTTTATCATTAATTTTTGTCTCCTTGGTACAAGGAAACGGCTGAACAAAGGAGTGGCAGGGGCTTGGTTTTTGGGTAACCTCCCCAAATCCCTGTATCTCCCACAGGTTTGGCAAATCTCCCAATATCTTACTTTACCAAAATCAAACCTCTTAATCTCAAGACATATAGCCTCCACTACATAACACTGCCTCCTGAGCATGATCCACAGGGCCTGTATTTTAACACCCAAGATTCATTAATATTGCCTGCAGAGCGTTCCGTAAGTAGCAAATAAAGCAGGAAGTGTCCCAGATGTTGGAAAGAAAAAATGGAATTATTCATTGCTTACTAACGTCAAATGCTAATGTGAGAAAAGCATCCTTGAAGAAATCCTTGACTAAAATTCATCAGAGTGATGTGAAATCACTGTTTTAATTATGCATTTTTGAATGTATTTATTAGTCCTGGTTCTGATCTGACTTACAGATGTTTAACAGTGATAAGGGTCTAGTGCAGTCTTTGGAATTACTCATGATTTATAATGACAAAACTTGGATCAGAATTAGGTGCTTGTCACTACTCTATAATATCCTTTCATCAAACTTCTTCACATTCAACAGATGAAAGAGGCGGCGGTTTCCGCAATTTCAAACCCTACCACTGAGTCCATTAGCTGTTTTTTTGAAATTTCTCCTCCAGAATTGATGAGACCCACACAAAATTTTGTCTGCTTGAGTTATATTTGCCACAAGAAACTTGAAAGCTAAGGAATTAGACTCTTTAGTCCACCAAAACGATGTGTTTGGTTAACACTTGTGCTGGCTACAAATGTTGCATTTTAATGGGGGAGGTAATTAATTTAGTTATGCTAGTCTATAATCTCATTCTCTGTATCCTTATTGTTGTGACTATTAGAGTATGCTCAATACCAGAGGGGTTTTTTTTTTAAAAAAAAAATCCCTCCATTCAAGAATGATTCGAAGTCATGCGTTTTTCAAAAGAATGATGGAGTTTTAAACTATTGCTTGTTCTAGAGCTGATCCAGAATGAGCAAGTCTCCAGGGATGGTTTACTCCCTAAGGCATGAATGCATGATTAAGCTAAATGTATTCCATAAATGCCTTGATGACATTAAACTAAATTTTTTAAAGAACAGATGGAGAAAGTTAATAAATATTTCATTCTATAATATAAAACTCACTTCTATATTCACAAATTCAGGGATCCTCAGCTTCACAGATATCAATAAGTCTGATGGATTTCTTGCTGCATTCTCATTCTTCTGCCCTGGTGTCTCTTATGGGATCATCATTTCTGCATGCTTGGATTGTTTTATGGGATCAGTGAAAGGCAAGTGACTGTAAATCTTGACCTCTTCTGCTCCTGGATTATATACTTTTATTCTTTGTGACCATAAGTGTTCATCTCTACACTGAATAGATAATTAAATGACAAAAATTATTCAAAGGGAATTTATAGTGAGAAATTATCACTAGAAGAACTGATGGGGCACAAGCATAACCCAAGGAGATATCGTGAAAAAAAACCAGTTTAGAATGGCCAAATAAAACACTGAAATATCTCTGTATTTGTAAATGTCATGAAACATCTATTCACTGGGAAAAAACATGATTTTTACCTGTATATACCAATTCTATTCAAACAAAATTTCTATTAAGGGAAAACAGTGTGAATTTTGCTTAAGAACTGTAGACCAAGCCTGTTATTCATATGAAAGAACTAATCTTTACATGTGGGAATTACAATTTCTCACTCTATGTATGCCATGAATCTTGTAAAAGAATAATTAGAACTTGCTCCAAAAGGAAAGAAATGCCAGACTTGAATAATATTTTAGGAAGAGCATTAACAAACATTTTTATACTGCCAACAATCTTCACTGCTTTCTAGAAGAGATTTACATTACATTATTAATTAACTATACTGAGTCAATAGTATGACATAAAGCTTGGGAGATATATGTTTAGCACAAACTATGACATTCACGAGACAAGCGTGCATTTTTAGGAAGTTTGATTTAAAATTTATGCAAATGACTTCAGCAAGCAAGGGCCCAACAAACTACTTCAAAGCATTAAGATCCAGCCCGAAAAACATGACAAGATCAAATCTTTGTCGTTTCTCAAGTGTCTTTACAAACCTCCGCATATACCGTATACCTTCCTTCACCTCCTGTACCTCAATAGTTTGGTATAAAATTAGCGTGCATTACTCTTAGTGGGACCACTGTAGTCTGTCAGACAACTGCAAGAATTTAAAAGTATCTAAATGGTATATAACTTGTCTTTTTGGAGCTGACTCTTGTGCTACATCTGTAGAATCCAACAAGATGCCATGGTCTACCATAACAAACAAAATAAAAATTAGTAGTGCTATTGTTCCCACTCCCTTTCCCCCAACTCTGACCATATTTCAATTTTTGGGTTGAGAACCCCCACAACACTGCGTCTGGGGAAATATTAAATGCAGAGTAAAGTGGTGCTGTAGAGAAATACTAATTAATTCATGTTATGTTTCATGCCACAGAAATTGGTTTATTCACTTATTGAAAGTTAGGTTAGGTCCAGGTACATTTGTATCTTCAGAATCAGGGCTTTTAACGAAAAAAAGTTTCTCATGTTTCCCGACATCCCATTAAAATGGTTGTCCTTTGACGTCAATTAGAGCCAACTAAAAAAAAAAAAATCATCCTTAATTGCTTTTCAGAAATAGACATTATAGCGTACACCGTCGCAGCCAGATTCGATTACCTTTTACAAGAAACAAGGATGCTGGGAACGCCATAAAACTCCAGCTCTGCTGAATATGGATGCGGGGCTCTGCTGACAGCCGGGGGAGCCGGGGGAGCTGCTTTTCACAGCGAAGGCTCTTCCTCGGGCTGCAGAGAAAACTAACGCAAAACCCATAGACACGTCTAAATTTCTCCCGAGTGTAAAACCGCTGAAGCTGGGTGTTCAGCAGGGGCTGGTTTTGGACTGACAGTGGTTGGATGCTCAGTGCTCCATCCTTGCCTCCGTGTAAGAGCGAGTGTAATCACGCACCTATGCTGACAATTATAGCTACAAAAACAATCTAGTCCTCAAAACTTGTGTAGGTTTCATTACAAAATTTGTGTAGGTTTCATTACAAAACCTGTGTAGGTTTCGTTACAAAACCTGTGTAGGTTTCATTACAAAACCTGTGTAGGTTTCATTACAAAACTTGTGTAGGTTTCATTACAAAACTTGTGTAGGTTTCATTACAAAACTTGCGTAGGTTTCATTCAATTGTGTAGGTTTCATCACCAATTTTCTCAAAGGCCTTCTCCAAATTTGTCTTACTCCAGAGACTTCATAATGTCTCTGCCGATCAGGTAGAAGAGGAGTCCGGAAAGTAAAACCAGGGGCACCCCCGCTGCGGCGAACATGAACGACCACCCGTAATACACGTGCACAGGCACATCGTCCAGGCACTTCTCACTTCTCTCCAGAAGGATGTATTTCTGAAAATCAGCGACAAACTCCTTCCACATCACGAAGAGAAATATGAGCAGGAGAAATAAGCCTCCTGGAAAGAGAGACAAAGATGAGTTATTCTCTGCTTACAACCAGCATACGAAACACAGAAATAAAAGTGAGAAAAGATCGCAACAGATTTCCCTCTATTCTTGCAGGTCCTTTGCATCAAAGCTTAATGTTGCAGAATTATTATTCATGACATTGCTCTGCAGGTTCCTGTGAAAGCCAAGCCCACTCCCCGTGGGAGAGACCCACACCACCGCCACCAGCTCCTGCCCAGCCGCCGGCACGCTGCCGCCTCGTGCTTTAACCGCGGGCGCTACCGAGGGCTCCGCTGCAGCCGGATATGGCCATGGAGGAACTGTCACGAACACGGCTGATGTTCACAGCCGGGACCTGCACGAGGCTCACTCTGCGTTCCTGTCTTAAAGGTAGGTTGTTTTGCCTTTTCTATTTTGAATTTGTCTGAGAGGAGTGAGAAGGCGAGACTAAGACTTACTTTTTCCTTTTTTTATCTACCTTTCCAAGTAGCGTCAGATCCAGTTCCCACCAGAAACGCAAAGATACGGGAATCAGTCCTGCTGATGGCAAGCGTTATCCGGCAGCGAACCTGCTGGCCCCAGCACTGACGCCGAGCGGCTGCTGCGGCTCGTGGCAGCTCCCCTTCACGTCTTGCGTTACCCTTCCTCAAACTGCGCTTTGCAACCAAGTATTAAAGCACATGGCAAGGAGTACAGAGTATCCCATCTTGCAAAGAAATAACACATAATAGAGTGGAAAAGGCATGTAGCCATGAGATATTAGTCTCAGATGGACTACTAAATAACGGAATAATAAAAAGAATAATAAACAGCTTATACTATGAGGCTAGAAAGTCTTTTTATTGGCAAGTGAGACCTGCTTTGCCCTCCCCTGGAGCCAGACGGGAGGAGGGCTGAGGCCACGCTCAAGCCTGAGCAGCGAGTGCAAGGTCAGCATCTCGCTCAGAGAGGGTCCGCTCTCCCCGGAGCCTCCCAAGCCGTGCAGGATGCCTGTGACCCAAATAGCAGATCTCCCGCGAGACCTGGCGATCTCGTATTTCCAGATGCCTGCCCGTTGAAGGTCAGCATTTGCAGGAAGAGCTCGGTCACATCTGAAAAGCACGTGGCAAACAGGCACCTCCCGGACCTGGCGCAGCCCCCGGCAGGTTTGGGGGCTTCGGTGCCTTAATAGGAACCTCCTTTCCCCATAATTCAAAGTGATGGTGGTCGCAGGCTGCAGGTCGAGCTCCCCCACATGAAGCAGATGACAAAAACTAGAGTGGCCCCAGTATTATTTACTGTGTCGCATTAAAGAATATATATAGTGCATTTTAAAGTCAACATATATTAAAACTAAATAGTGACGGTGTGATGACAGATCTGAAAGCGCTTCAGTAATATCTGATCTTGCTACTCCACAGCTAGAAGCTTGCTATTTTTAAATGGTGCCGTATAACATATAGATATATACACATACACACACACATATATGAAAGAAATACATCACAGATGATAATATTTTTATAGTAGAAGTGAACAGTCCGAAATTAATTTAGTTGACAAGTTACCACACAGTTCTGTGGATGTGTTGTGGCTTCTGTTGGCTTTAATTTCTCCCTTTGCAATTTTTAAATCAAAGGTAGCTTGTACTTTATTTAATTATTCTTCCTGGCAGCTTATACACCACAAAATCCAACTCCCATGCTAAGCAAAGGAAGCGGGTAAAGCTTGACATTGATATATCTGCTTAGCGATGGTGGTTCCTGAAACCTCAGTCACAGAAAACACATCAGCGTTTAACGGTGTTTCTGCTTATAGCGGATATAAGCGCATCCACTGCTACAGACCTCCGCTTCCCATCTGGTAGCCAAAAATGAGACTTACGTGAAGGTACAGAGGGCTCGACGTCCTCACTACACGTTACGTAGAAGTCGAAGCTACCCATCCTAAGCTGTCACGTCTACTAAACTGCCTCCTATACCCTAAGACTGCAAATTGAATCTTAATAATCAAAAACTGGTGTAACCATATGAATATCCTTTCCTTCACCACATGCTGTTATTTCAAGCCGTTCTCCCTTACATGGAAAAGTCCTTATGTTTGCTGGAGAGGCAGGCTAGGAGTTAAACAGCAGCTGTTGTAACATTTGCATGTTCATTGAGATTTTGATACCACTTGAAATTAAGTGCACAAATAAATATTTTACACTTAATATGATAGTTGTATGCTTAAAATACCAATTATTCTACTATAAGAAAACGATTGCATGTTTAAATAGTCACATGTCCTTTACAAAATACAATATATTGATAAGAAGGCAATTAAGTCTTTATTACTGATGTAATTTAAAATTAAATTAATTAGATAGCAACTGAACCTTGAAAAGTGCTCTTTCAAAGATCAATTTCTATTTCATTAACTTATAATACCTACCGTAAGAGACGCAAATAAAAACGTAGCCCCAGCGGGACAGAGGACACCGGTACGGTGCTGTGCTTTTGAATTCTCCTACTTTTCTTTAAATAACCAGGGGGGCTGCGTTGAATTGTCCCAGGACAATTTAGATGGCCTAAGCCTCATTTATTGAAGAAATCAGATTAAAGCCTACCAGTTCTTGCTGAGGAGGGTTCGGGGAAGCCCCGTGAGCGCGTGGCCCCGTCCCCGAGCTCGCCAGGAGCTAAGGATGGGGAAACGGTCCCTCCCCTCGCCCCAGGAGAAGCGCCAGGTCTCGGTACGGCAGGATTTATTATTAAACAGGTACTGGAGGTGATGGCACGGCCACAGCATCTAAATTAAGAACATTTTCACACTCTGGGAAAATGACAAGAAAATGTAAAGTAAGCAGCCTTCTTCCCTGGAATAATTACAGCCGAGTGGTGAGGAGTCCCTGTGATTTACACCATCTCCTCGGCGAGAAAAGAAAATCAAAAGGGCAGGTGCAGCCGAAGAAGGACGGTGGAAGCGCAGAAAGGGCAGCTCACTGAAAACTGTTCGGCAAAAAAATGCTTACTTGGAACAACCACAAGTATTCATGAAAGCGCCTAAAATTTGTCACACTTTTAGACATTAGTAGAGTCTTCATAATGAGAATATCAGGATGTTTCACTCCCATATTACCAAAGTAAGTGCTTGGCATTTTTGTTTTAAAATGCTATTTTATTTTGGATTTTTCATCTTTTGAACAGGTCTCACTTTACCGCCTCCTTTTTGGGGCTTTTAGTCTCGGCTGCAGCAGAAAGACATCTTTGTTTCCTGCCAGCCCCAAATGGCTTTTTATGTACAGAGACAGATTGCTTCCTGCCTTGGGCAGCAAAATGAAAAACTGAAACAAATCTAGTTTTCTGCCCAAGAAATGAGCCCGGCGTCGGCACATGCGCCCGAGACGCGGCACATGGGTTGGGTTTGGGTAAGTGTAAGTGAAGACCTCATCAAACCAGACCATCCCCATGCTCCTCTCAGCACCCCTGTGGTTTCTACCGCTGGAAAATCAGCCAAGTGATCTCTTTCTTTCTCTCCCTTTCCCTCTTTGCCTCTGTTCATTAGGACGGTATGGAAAAAATTAACTGCGAAACTCCGTCTCATAGCTGATGAGGTCAACAGCATCTTCTGGGGAGGGGCTAATTGCAAGAAAATTGAAGCGGGGTATTAAATCTTTCTCCTTCGTCCACTGCTAACTGCAGGACAACGAACCCCGGCGCTCCTTCTCCCCCTCCCAGGAGAGCTGCACCTTCCGTGTGAGTAAATTGGAGTCGGGCTTTTTCTTTCTCTCACTTTATATCCTTGTGACACCTTTATAGCTGCTAATTGTAGGGACAGGTGAGTGAACTCAATCTTTAACTCTTGTTCTGTGGAAGCTACTGAACTTGCGTGTAATCTGCTAATTACGAGAAAAATGAACTTTGACTCATTCGCCTTTCTCACTAGTTGCCTCTCAAGGATGTTAATAACGAGGAAACGGAGGGGTGATCTTCAGCTGCCCTTCCATAACTGTGAGTCTTCACTGCACGTGGGGAGCCTGAGATTGCCAAAATGGAGACGCCTGATTTGGGAATAGGAATCTGAGCACATAATTCAGCACTTTTAGTCACAGGACTGGCAAAGCAGCCTTTTTTCTTTTTTAATGGAGCTGGCTCACCCTGAAGAACAGGTTGGTCTGAGCACACGCCGTGCTCCTCTCGCAGGACCGCCACACGGCTCTGAAAGCGCGGGAGAGGCTTTGTGCTGCCTTCGCCCGCTGGAAACGGCCCACGGCCACAGCGATCCTGCGGCTGCGGGACGGTGCGAGCACGCCCGTGCGTGCCACGCAAGTGGGGATGCTGCGGAAACAGCCCCAGGACCACAGCGGCTGGAAGAAGTGTAGACTGTACGTGGTTCATCACGTATTTGGGCTTTCCAGTGTAAGGCAAGCTGGTAACAAGCTCCTCTTTAGGTTGCTTAACATTGCCTGGGACACGCATCCTTATTGCTTGCTTTGAAAACTCGCCGTACGCTCACGCTTTGCCTGTGCGTTCCCTGAGCAAGCCACTGGGTAGAGTTCAGGTCATTTTTTCACTTAAGCCTACAGCTACGCAGCTGGTCCGGACGCATTAGGGCAGCACTGCAAGCTCAGTAATTGCCCTAGGTCTGGATGAAGTGTGCGCTCACTTCTAAGCTTGGTCGCTAAGATGCCCAAAGGAAATGAAAACCGAGGAGCACAAGCACAGAAAACCAAGGAGCGCAAGCAAAGTTGTCTCAGCAATTCAAACAGTTTCCAGAAGCTGCAGTGCAGTGTTCACCCGGCCCTCTCGGTGACATTGTAGTGATAATTAATCATATTGTCATCTGACTATTGAAACAAGGGGACAATTCGTCACCGGGCAGTATCTGCCTCCCCCTCGCAAGCACTGAAGCTAAGTCCGAGGTGGCAAACGTTAGCAGGAAAGCAGCACGCTGGCTATTTGCTCATGCAGTTCGGGTGCTTTGGGGAGCGGGCTGGCAAGGCTAACCGCTCAGCTGGGGCGGTAGATGTGCAAATGCAAGCAGCAGCAAATGTCAGATGGGCTCCGGCTGTATTTCCCAAGTCACCCAGCAGAGGAAATCAAGGAGGATGGCTCCGGTCCTTTGAAAGGGCTCTCAGAAATGCCACCCACCGAGCACTACATTTGTTACGGTAGCTGGCAGACAGTCAGATTCGTCCTCTTGAAAGTACAGTAAATAAAAGGCATCTCGGAGGGGAAACCCAAAGGGATCTAATTGAGCGATAACAATCTTCACCCTTAGGCGTTCAATTCCCCCCCGGCAACGGAGAGGCATACGTAACTCCTCAAGATCATGTCAGGCTGGTTATCCATAAATGCGCTTGGGAGTGCATTTGCACCAATAATATCTTTAGAGCCTTTTGGTGGCAAATGTTGCATCCTTTTGCAATGATTAACCACGGCTGTGATTTCATGACCTCAGCGTGGGCTGCTACCCAAAGGGGCAGAGGGGGTTTCTGGACAGAATGAAGTTGCATGTAAAGGATGCCCTGGGAGGCCGGGGTACCTTGCAGCCGTGGTGCCCCGTCTCACCATCCGACTGCCAGACCACGTTCCCACTCTACAAATTGCCAGCATTTTCACACTTCCTCAAGGAGAGATCATTTCTGCAAGGGAGGTTAATTAACACTGACCCGCAGGCCATGATTAGAAGACAAGACGCGCTTTCTCCTGCGTCGTCTCGCCACGTCCCGCTATCTGAAGGAAAGGGACGGCTAGGGAGTCGAAGCTGTATTAAATCTATTGTTCCTACTGCTTAGCGCAATTATGCAAAATATTTTTAGAAGGGATAGCGAGAAAATAACCGTGGAGGGACGCATCCCGAATCCATCAGGGAGCCACTGTCAAGCAGGATCCAGAGGTCTGAGTTCAGGACACCCTCCCAAAAAAAAGGATCAGCTGAAACTCTAAGCAAACTTTGCTGAAAATGCTGAAATACCATTGCATTCTCCTAGCTATCATTTAGATTGAAATATAGCAGGAAGTCTCTTCCAGCTGAACTCGTTCCTCCTAATGGCAGTTAATAGCAATGATTGCTGTTCGGATTGAAACTGCATTAATACAAACTTCAATTTAAACAGCAGCATCTTTGTCTAATGCCAAGAGGTTTATGTGATGCATAATCAGCTCTTCTAAAAAGTGTCACATTCTATGCCCCAGCCTTTTAATCAAGAAGTAGTCAAATAAAGTGCAAAAACAATGAAAAAAATTGAACACAGTGACTGAATATTACTCAACATCCTTTTCTGTGTGATATTTTACTTATCTGGCCAGTGTCAGAAGATGACCCGTCTCTGTTTTTCCATTTGGGCTAAAAGTTGAGTGTTTTGAAGAGGTAGGGCTTTAACTGAGGAAGCCGGCGTGTCACATCTGAGAGGATTCAAATATTCAGCCCTAGTCTCACAAGAAGAGATGACTTCAACATACACGCTTGTCCAGTGGCCAACACTACTCAGTAGAAGGCCTTGGTACCTGATGGAGATCTGATAGCAAGATGTCTTGCATTCCCAAATGAAATCCGTGTGTAAAACCACATTAAATTCGCCTTTAGAAAAATTAAGCCCAGCCAAGCATTTATTAAACTATATGAGAGAGATACCTATAGGCTTGCTGCCCTCACTTCAATAACTGAAGACCTGGAGGGAAATGGAAAATTGGACAAAATGCAAAGCAAATTAGCAGAGGCAGGTAGGGCCACATTGATTTAGTGCCTTCCAGATTTTTTAGACAAATAGATAGATGTCATCTAGCTTCATTTTAACAAGCAGCTCAGCTGGCGTCACATGGTTAATTATTAGTACATCTGGAGGAGATAGAAATGAGGAAAGGAGCTATAAAATAGATAGGGAGCTAAATAATGGGGCAAGAGAGTAAAAGGTAATGATGGTAGGGCATGGTGAGATTGGAAGGAGTTCAGGTGGAGTTCCTCCAGGATTGGTGTTGGAATCTCTCTTGTTAAATCTTTTCATCGATGTTTTTGGCCCCAAAAAACTTGAGCACACTCAAAGCCCAAACTGGGAGCAAACACACTGGCTCGTGTTTGATTCATGCCGTGTATGAGGAAGCAGGACCTGGTGCAGGATCCATAAGCAAACACTGGTTTTTTTTCAGAGAAAGGCCTGACATCATTATGAAGTTCTTCATTTGGCATGGCTCAGCTGAGCTCCAGCCTTCAACTGCTTGAGTCGCAAAAAAAAGCTTTTTTCTGAGTTTGAGTCACTGTTATAAATCAAGTATTTCTACTAGTTAAGCCAGTTATTCCCTCTCAAATACAAAAAAGGAAAAAGCCCAAGTGATAATTCAGTGGAATCATTTGTAATGGCAGTGGGAATAATGAATAAATGCCTATTTTTAATTCATTTTCCTGCTGTGCCACCACTTTATCTTTTCAGGTTTTATTAAGCCAGCCCTCCCATTTTGAATCGCCGGGTATGCCTTTCATCGCTCAGTGGGTTTCCAGCTCTACCAGATGTTAACAGCAGAGGCAGGAGAGGCCCAAATGCAAAGCCTGACTTAGGGGAACAGAGCGTGGCTGATTGCTGCCCGGGGTTAATGCTGCTATGGACTTCGCTAAAATAAAAGGCTCTGCTCCTCTGCGTTGAATACAAGAGTAGGGGAAAAAAAAAAGTATATTTTTCCCAAACCCGAGCCTCCCTGGGACTAAGGACTATCTTGCTAAAGCTTGACTTAGCATAGAGGCTTATTTTCCTTGGGGAAGAGGGAAATCATTTACGCCAAGTCAGCGCGGCTCCCATCAGAGCCCCCGTCTCCCTCCAGCACCGCCTCATCCCCGGCTGCCTCCCCTTCCCCTGCCTGCACGAAGCGGAGCAGAGCGGCTGCGTTCCTGCCCCGGCCATATCCCCTTACCGCAGCCTGGCACCTTACCCGAGGCGAGGAGGAATCCACCTCCGACTTTGTAGGACCGGGGGCTGACGAAGGGCACGCCGCACACCAGCAGCAGCCCTCCCACCAGCCCGGCGGCGACAGCCAGCATGATGAACGCCGTCCAGAAGCCTCTGTACACTGCACAGTCAAAAAGAGTAAAGTTAGGGGAAAGGAGAGGAAAAGAGGCTTTCGGAAGTCCATGCTTAACTCCTGCGTCAGCAACGCTAAAAACAATAACCTGTAACGCTGCTCGTGTTAGGCAAAGCCGGAGCTCCTGCTTTGCTAGCTCCCGGCCGTGGCATGGGTGCAATGTGCCCGGAACCAGTGCAAGTTCAGGTTGAACGTCATGCCCTACATAATGGGATTGGAAGGAGTACAAGGGGTTGGAAGGGTTTGCCAGGGAAGCACGCCACAAAAGGGGGTGAGAGTAAAGGACACCGTGCTTAGCTGTGCCTGTGGGAGATGGAAGAGCTTGGCAAGAAAGGAAAGAAAACAGCAAAATTTGGAGAGATGGAATCAGACCACATCTTTGTTCCATTTTAATTAACACTTACGGAAGGTGCCAGGTTCCTGGTTTAAAATAAAGGCGGTTCTTGTTAGCAGGACTGCAAGGAAAACAGGAGCTCATGATTTCCCCCATTAATGGCCTTGCTTGACTCCAAGCAAGAGAACAGGGCAAGGGAACGGCTGCCTCTTCATCCACTGAATTTGGGGGTTTCGCTGTGACTTCATGCAACCACACCAGCCAGAGCCGAGCAAGCTTGCGCCCATCACATCCCACGGGATCATAGAATCATAGAATGCTTTGGATTGGAAGGGACCTTTACAGGTCATCTAGTCCAACCCCCCTGCAGGAGCAGGGACATCTAAACTAGACCAGGTTGCTCAGGGATGGGACATAGCCCACTAATTTCAGTCTCCCAGTAGCCAAGTCTCTTCCCGTCACTGCCGTAAAGCTTGGCCAAAGGTGGTGGTCTTCAGGCAGAGACCCTCTGATGGCCTGCTCCCCGTTCCCCTGATTTATCTGATCCACTCGGACCACCGCATCTCGCTCTGCCTGTTGTTTTTCAGAAGCACTAGTTAGAGAGATTTAAGCCAAGCACAAGCAAGTGGGTAATGCTGAAATGATTCACACTTGAAAGAAAAATGATACAGAGAAGATGTGTTTTACTCATTTGAAACCATTTTGTGAGGAGAGCCACTTAGGGAGAGATAAGTATCTTGAACTCTCCAAAACCACAGAATTCATTTTCATGTTTAACCTCCCATCACCCGTTTCTCTCAGGGAGCCTAAGAGGATGCAGATAAGGCAGAATTATCTCTGGAGCAGGTAATAGCTGGAGGACCCCTCTTCTTGGACGGCCTCCTGGTTTGTCATCATTTGCATATGAGGATGGACTGGTTTGAAATAAAACGAGCGCTAACGACAGAAGCGTCTGCTCTCTGCAGATGTCCAAACGCTTTGCAGCGGGGTTGGCGCAGCAGAGAAGCCCAATGCTCCTGCTGCCCTAAATGCGGGTGCTGAGACATCCTCGCGTCCCCGGGGATCATAGCGGGGTGGGTGCCGGGAGCCTGCAGGCAGAGCCCCGCGGCACCCCGGGGTGCAGCCCCGGCGCAGAGCCCCTCCCCAGCCCCTTCCCGGCACCCATCCCAACGGGCGTTTCCGAGAGGCGGCTGAGGAGGGTTTCACAGCAAGGGCTGACAGGCAGGGACAGATGCCGCCAGGGCCCTTTATTTAGTGCGGAAAAAATAGTGTGTCTATCGGCGAGATCATTCAGAAACTAGACGTCATGCCTGCCTCTCCTAAGCTGAAAAAATCCCACTGCTTAACCCGCATGTTGGCTGCACACAGCCTGCGACGGGCTCCTCCTTCTACCATCGACAGGTCCCTTATATCCATTTTACACTGCGGCGTGTTCCCCGAGGCAGGAATCCTGCACAGCACAGCAAAAGAAACTAGCTGCTCTCCCTCACATGCTCCGACTGACAAATGTTGGTTGGTTTTGGTTTTTTTTTTTTTAATTAATTCCTCATAAAAAAAAATATAAAAATAAAAAAGGTACTGCTAAAGGCTAAGGAAAAGGTCAAGATGTTTGTTTGTGCAGTATGCCTGCCCTGGATCCCCGGAGGCAACGCAGAGTGATGCACACTATTTAAAGAAATCAATTCATTTCAAAAAAGATCATTGAATTAATTCTAGCTGCTGCCACCAATTTAGCAAATTAAAATTCCTAACAGCAGCTGATTCATTAAAGAACTCTGAAAATATAGAGAAACATAAATAAAAAGGGAACCAGTTGAAAGGAGAGCTCTCCAACTGTGTCGTATTCGCTGTATTAAAAATAAGCCAGTCACTTACGTGGATCTTCTAACAATTTGGTCTTTAACTGATTTTCCCAGTGCTTGTTTATTTTGCCTTGCAACAAATCAACCCTCGAGCTCTCGCAGGAAGCCAGACGCTGGGAACGAGTCAGCGTTGGACTGCCACAAGCCTGCAGCGCAGGAGACGTTATTTGTGTTGCTTGCCCGCAGGGTCTGGATTTGGCCATGGGGCAGAAACCCTTTGCCTCCAGCTCCCCGCAGCGAGCGAGGAGGTGGGAGAAGGGAGAGGATGGATTTCGCGTCCTCCCTTGCTCATAGGAGTAGGCACAGAGGGTGCACGGCTCGTGGCCGGGCACGGCTGTCTCGGGAGAAGACAGGGGAGAACATCTCGATGTGCTCACAGCTTGGGGCAGGCAACTAAGCAAGGCCGTTTTGTAAAGGAGCTCTCCAAAAGTCTTGGTCATGCTTGGCCACATGCATTTGCAACGGGAGAAGCACAGCACTGACGCGCATCGTAAATCTCTGCCCGGTCGCCTGGGGAGCAGGAAAGAAACCCACCTGCGGTCGTGTCGTAGGAAGGATGGGGGAACGGTCCGAGAGCAATGGGCATGGGAAAGAGGTAGCCATGCATGCAGAACTTGGGGTGTGCTTGGCTGGCTGAAAAAGAAAAACAACAACAACAACAAAAAAACCCATTTGCTTTTATTTTCTGCAGGATCACAGCTCTAGCATTCAGAGGGCCATGCCCTAGTCTGCAAAACCTACAAAACCCTCGCTGAAGGCAGAAGGCTGGGGAGTAAAGAAGGATAGTAAATCCTGGCTAGAAAGGAAAAAGAAAAAGAAGACTGATGAGAGAGGGGAGACATAACAGGATCTGAGACTGCTACCCGTACATCTTCTCATCTTCATAACCTGAGTCTGAGGTGGATATAAATCACGAAGGATGGAGCAAATCAAATTACTGTAAATATTCCCGTTGCTATTTTCCTCCAGAAAATGTGTCAGATTGCCTGGAAGGGGCAAAGGTATTTGGATACCAGCACAAGCTACCTTACAAGACCTCCAGTTTGTGAGAAGGGAAAGCACAATTAGAATGGAAGTGCCCCATCAATATTAATACCACTGAGGCTTATCATGATTAACGGTAATAGAATGAATGTTAAATGAATTAATTAATGGTTGGCCACTTATTTAAATATGTTCCCCAGCTCAAAGGAACACTTTATAATAGGTGGACATTAGTTCATGCTAAATTGACTATGGAATACCTATTGAATTAATTATTACATCCACGAGAGCAGCAAATTAATTTGCCATGATCAATCCTATTATAATAAATACCTAAAGAAGTAACACAAATTTGCCAGTTATCAGAAAGAGTCATTTTACTTCAGGTAACATTATATTATATCATGTTTTTCCATATAACGTAATTAGATAGCAAACTCCCTCTCTCAAGCCTGTCCTTTTTTATCAAAAAATTCCCGTCTGAGAAATCTCATGTTGTTCAGTGGAACAGTGGCAGTAACGGTTCCTGCAAGATTTTACAGGAAACACAGGTCAGGGACTGGGGGACAGCAAAGTCATCTGAAATTTTAATCACCGCAGAGTAAATTTATTGTGGGAACCTGCATTATTTGCAGCCAAATGCCCTACGAGGCGATCACGCTGCTCCGCAGGCACGTAAGCGTCTTTGAGCGGCCCGAAGCACCAGCGAGCGCAGGGTCAAGGCTTTTGCAGCGTTTAAAAGCTTTGCAGAACTTATTTAAAATTTCTTTTTTGAATTCCCGATACTTCTCTCGGCTTGCGGCATCCCAGGGAAAGGCTGTCCTCTAATTACCCACTGTGCACTAACGCAGGCGAGCTGGTTGCTGGCTCGGCCGCCGGCGAGGCTGGTGCCAGGCGTCTTGTGGGGTGGTCTCACTTCTTCGCTCTTTCTGGTGGGGGCACCTGGTTCACTGGGCCAAGACCCCACACTTCACTGCACGTGGGCCACCAGTCAGCACCAACTGGTGTCTCAGAACAGGGTTCACCTTCTCCTTCAATTTTTTTTTGAAGAGTGAATGCGCTTGGGGAAAAAAAAATTATTTTGCAACCGTCGCTGTTTATTCACACGTGTAATTTCAATGGCCTTAAAAAGCAAACCAGGCAAGACTTTAAAATAAAGGCCTTGTGTGCTTAAGAGCATGAACGCATGTGGTTACAGCTCTCTACAGCCCACCACTGCCCGCTGCTAGAGGTCCTGAGCACCCAGGGAGACGACACGCGTGCGCATCCAGCCTTCCCCGGGCTGAAATCAGTGGGAGGTGGGAACACTCCGATGGCTGAAAACACTAACAGAAGAGCAACGCCAAGGGCCAGGAAAGGCATGGGCTCATATTTTGCAGACCTTAGCTGAACACAAACATCAAGAGATATGGGGGGGGGAGAGTTGTCCTTGCTCGCGGAAGCCACCCCTCCATAAGACTTTGTAGGTGATATATTAAACGGCATCAAGAGGTTCCTACATTTCTGTGAACAACCCTCTGAGAGCAAAATCCAAGTCAAAAAAAGAGCACAGAAAGGGTGAGCCAAGTTTGCTTTTGATAGAGAGACGATGAGAATGAAAAAAAAACAAAAGAAATAAAATAAAGACAATTGTCTCCCCGTCCCTGGGAGCCCTTGTTGTGCTTGTCTGCAATTCAAACTGTGAGCAAATGCTGTGAATGTGGTGCGGTGGCATCGTACTCACTGTACCAGAAGGTCCAGATGGTCTCCGGGTGGCCCTCGCCAAAGAACCAGCACCGCCAGAAGAAGCCCTCGTGATGGAAAGTGAGGATCTCCTTCCTGACCTCTGTCAGCATTTCAGCCTGCGGAGGAATGAAAGCCCAGGCTGATACGGGGATGATCATGGTGGGAAGTGTGTATTTTTTAGTTAGACAGTTGTTGCTTTCATTTTTTATTAGGGTTTTCATTTGTTGCTGTTTGGTTTGGGTTTGGAGGGTTTGGGGCACACAGAGGCAGCTGCTGTCCTTGACCTTCCACTGTATCACAGCTACAAAATGTTTCGATAACAAATCACCCTGCAGACCTTCAAGATATCCTGCAGATATCCTTGTTACTCTGCAGGATCCATGTAAGGTCTGGCTTCACCCCAGAAGACAGCCCAACTCTACCACTCCCATGGAGCCTCTTCCAATCACCAGCCCAAAGGTTTTCTTCTTTCTCTCCCTCTGCTGAGCCCAGTAGAAGTTATGCTAAACCTACGTGAGGCAGAAGTCACTCTTTGCCCACACCAGTCTTCTCATAGACCAGGATGTTGACAATTTTTCCTTTTTTGCTGAGTCTGCTTGAACCCCCAGACCAGACCTGTGAGCACAAGGTTTAGGTCTTTCCGGAAGGAAGGATATTGCAAAGCTGAGTCATGGACTATTTACCAAAAAACTTATTAAAACTATAGCCAAAATCAATTTTGCCTTTATCACATACAATTTGGTAAAGGAGATGTGACTGTTACAAAATTACATTTTGTGGTGGATGGAGAAACTCCATACAGGATTGGACCCTGTGAACCGGAGAAAGGAGACAGGACTCAACGGGGAGGAGCTGGAAGATACTTCCCTTGCCTCGAGGTTTTTATGCGTCAGGTTATGACCGCTTCCAGAGCTCTGACCTGATTCTCCGTTCACTTTCAGGATAAAATACTAACTATGACAATGGTAACCTGCAGCCCTCAAACTTCGTCAGGTGGACGGCTGCTGACTTAGTGCATCTACGGCACATTTAATGGCTGTTTGGCAGATGCTCGAGACCATCTTTATCTGCAAGAGACAGGATCTGCCAGTTTAAGAAAGGGCAGAGAAGGTAAAAACGCAGCCCGTTGTACACAACTGGTAACTGAAATAGAAATAATAGAAAAAGTGTCTGAAATAATAGAAATAAAATAGCTCAGAGGAAAGAGTAAGAGCAGTTCCTATTTCTGCCTGGCGCTTTTGAAGTCGCCCTGCCTCAGCGACAGGCACACTAACACATGGCCGAGAGCCTATCTGAAATGTTTGAGATGCTTATTCGTGTCGTGCAGTGCAACGTCTCCAGTCTCTCCACTTTAAAAGACAACAGCACAAACAAAAATCTGAAAGAATTAATATCGCCATTTCCCAAGTGCACAAAAACTGAGCAGCGCTCCTCCGCCCATGACTCCCTGCCACCTCCAGGCCTTTACTGCGCTGCTTTAAACAGTAAAGAAAGTGTCCGTTTTTCTGTCTTCTTTTTTTTTTTTTTTTTCAATAGAGAAAGTCATTTGGAAACGTGACTCAAGCAAACGGTGTCCTACATTTGATTATGGGATTCTGAAAGGAAAGAAAATATTTCTTGCTGGCATCATGATGCTTACCCGGTGTGACTCACCACACCAGGAAAAAAAAAAAAAAAATCAAACCTAATTGGATTGAACTTTGAAGTAACAAAAAGTCTGCACACAACAAGGATCTTCCTGTCATTTTGTAATTGAAACCACACATTGATCGGCGCAAAAACATTTTTGAGGAGTGGGTGGCTCAGGGAACTGATCTGGTTGTTATTTCATCCAAGAGTTAAACAACAGCAAGGCCAGCTAAAACAAACTTTCCAAAGGATCTGTAAACAAGTGATACCAGTAGTCAGCACTAAAATATGAAATTGCCCTTTGAAAATTACATTTCCTGCTAACTAAAATCCTATGTACATTTTAATTTTAAAATACATAGGCCTCTTCTTGTTAGACGGGCAGGAATTCTTGTCTACTCCGTTCTGTGTCTGACGTTCACTTTTGTTTTCTGTCTGTGCTGTAGTCATTTCACTTCAGATGTAAATGATTGCCAAGTCCTACACTTTAAAATAGGAACTATTTTTAAATGAAGAAGCTACAGAGGGAGAAATCTTTTAACGGCAAATATCAGGAGATATCTTTTGTCTTTAGAGGCAAATGCCGTCAACAAGTAAAGCTTTTACATTTTTGCCTTTTGTTGCCTAATGTTCATATCTGCCAGATTACAGAGGTGCTGTCTGAATGTTTCCTAGATGCGCTTTACTTCAGTCAAAATGCCAGATACTATGGAAATGCTGGCTTGGATTTTAAAGTTAGCTCGGGCTGACGTTTTACATTAGCAGGTCACTTTCAATGACCACAAAGACGATCACAGATCTAAAACTTTAAAATTTTAAATTATTTAAATAAGTCAATTCTTCCGAAATAAGACCAGATTTCAGAGTTTACCTCCCCGGTCCGCAGAGTGCTATTCCCACGCTGGAAGACGCCGCAGGTCTCCGTAGCTAGAAGCCAGTAATCCGTCCCGAAAGCGATGAGAAAGAGCAACACGCCGGTGCCGGCGAGGATCCCGGCTGTGAGGGCGGCTACTCCAGCCTTCATGGGGCAGCAGGTAGGCAGCAGGCTCGGCGATCAGAAAAGCAGAAAAACACTGAAGTTTCGAGGGGGACGAGAGAAGTGCTATTTTTGGAGACGGATAATAATCTTCTCCTGGCTGGTGTGAGTTTCAGTGGGTGGTGGGAACAGGACTAATAAAAGCAGATGACCTGGTGTAACCAAACAGCTGCGGCATTAAGGAACATGACAAATAGCTATTGAGACGGAGCAGGAAGGTTTCCAAATAAACACATGGCTGTGCATTTCAGAAGAGCAGTGCCGAGAGCCCTTAGCCTCGGCCGCTCAGGCAGCGTCCGCAGGTCACAAGCGATTACGACGCAGAACTGCCCAGGACACCGGAAAGTTTTTAAAACCCTGTTTGTGCATGAGGTCAGCAGAGAGGCTGTGCAGGGCTTGAGCAGATCTGAACTCACACATCTTTACCGCGTCGCGGAGCCCGCAGCTTCCGCAGCCATTGCCGTGAGATGCCTTTAGCCGTGTTCTCGCAAGCGCAGTGCAGAAGTGGCGCTCCTGGAAAACGCGTCTCCTTCAGCTCCTGCTTCCTCTGAACAAAATGCTAACGCAGCTTTCACACAAAGGAACCCGAAAGATCCGAGCAGTAACATTAAAACATAGGTGATCTTTTACATATCTCGGTGCTCTCGGAAATGATGCAATCAACCCCTGCAAACACGTTTAAATCAGGCAGGTCCACATCTAGCTAGACAAGGAGCATTCAAATGAGGTGTACAGACCAACATACCTAGAGTGCCTTGCTATGCGGTTGTAGGAGGATGTTCTCTCTCCTGCCACCGAAGAGTGGGCTATATAGCTTCCATACCCCTCCCACCACCCGAGCCTGCTGTGGAAGAAGTCTCATGGGGACGAGGACATTCCTGCATGGAATTTCATTGCCATTTGGTTCCTCATGTTTTTGTCTTCTGCTGGAGCATCTGCTGTAGATCACTGCCAGGAACAGGATGCCAGACTAGGAAAATTATAATTTCTGTAGGGCAATAACTATATTCCTGTGACATGCCAGGAGGCTGGGGGAGGAAATTGAAATTACAGTGAAAATTCAAGTTCTGATTTTCTAACCTCAGCCTAAGTCATGACCTGTTCTAAAAAGGGGGAGAGATGAAGATATTGACTTCTTTATCCTATGGGATTTTGTGTTGCCAAATTAATTTCCAAATCAATTTAATAGTTAAAGTTAACTGTGAACATATGGGTATCTCAGGGAAACCGCACACTGGTTAGGGAAACCGGAGAGGGTTGGGTAAAATTCTGACTACACTTCTAGCCAACTGTTGAGGCATATGGACTGATGAATATGCTCGCTCGTCTTCTATGAGCACAATAGACTTTAAATTATAATAATTTATTCTATCCTCTGCATTGTCCTTAAATATTGCCGGCTGGGGTAGCTTTTAAATAATACATTAGACCTCTCATCCTCACTGTCGCAGGGGCAGAGCTGCTGTTTCTTTAACCTGACCATGGGTGCGTGAGGCATCTGATAGGATCCAGGAAAGAGGTCCCTGCCCAGAAGAGTCCCCTCACTGACACGTGGAGAAAGGAAAGGTGGGCCAGGCTGCAGACTTACCGTCACGCAAGGTCGAAACTCAGCCACAGTCCCCACAGCCGCATCAGTCAGAGCTACAGCGGGGCTGCAAGGGGCAAGAGTGCAAGGAGAGCAGAAGACGTTGTTGCATCTGGCATGGTGGGGCAGGCGGTGGGTGAGCAAGGCAACAGGGAGCTGCAGGACAGGGCCAGTGGGTTGTCTCAAAGGTTAGGTTTACATCTGGGCTGGTCGCTAAAATGGAAGAATGCCTTCTGATGTTTGTATAACTGGATGAAAGTCCTCACAGCAGGGCTGAATGCTGCTCTCAGCAGGTGGAATGGTAGCTCTCAGCTCATCATTGCATGGCCTTCAGACAGGGAGCAGTGGACGTGCATCTGATGGGCGAGCTGCAGTACAAAGGCCATTTTCAGGGAAGTGAAAACATACGTCATGTCCCTGGCCTGCTTAACCATCCCTTTTCTTCCAAGCAAACCATTTAGTCAGCTAAGGGAGAGGAGAAATCATTCTGACATGATACAGCCTCCCACCGAAAGCCTTAGCGAGCCCATGGGGGAGCAGCCAGCAGCTCCGCTCCTCCCGCGCTCTCTCGGCAGTGCTGCCTGGGAAATGAGCCCTCCTCGGCCCTGTAGTTCTCCATGAATAAACCCGCACTGTCCCTCCTCAGCCACTTCCTCGCCCTCCCGCATTTAGCTATCATCTCCGCTGGAAGCAACCCCTGCCACCGCGATGTGTTTGCATGTAGGTGCTTCTGGCCAACCCGCCCATCACCGTGGCTCATCCCATTCCTAGAGGTATCAACCCTCTCCCAGCCCACCCCTGGGCAGCCCAGCACATCCACTCTTTTCCCACCGTTTCGAACTGCAATACCATACCCACCTCGCAGTCATTTGGTTACTTCGCAGGCAACAATTGCTGCAAGGAGATGACTTCTTTGTATTGAACATAAAATGGTTGATTAAATACGAAGTGCAATATATCTATCACTTAATTAATCTTCAATAAGCGTCATTTCAATCAGTTGCCATTTAACTAATACGTAATACCGGTCAAACCTGTCTGAAGTGACAAGGAAAATCAGTTGCCGCCTATTCTTGTGATCTAGATCTCAAAGCTGAACACGACTGACGGGGGAGCTTTGGCAATACTTGAAGGAGCTCGGTGAAGACAAGGGTTTGCACACCAGAACTGAGGACTTTTTTTGCAGATCGCACTGCAATTGCATAAAATTAAAATGCAAAGTGGGCACTTGTGTATTTTTAAAAAAAAGGGATTAATGCACACTTCTACATTTATGTGTCTGCTTTTTAGTCAGCTGTATTTGGCATTGCTGTATTTATGCTAATGTGTATTCGCAAGTTAGCGCTGTTTGCCATTTGGAAGGTGTCCTCAGCAATTCTCGGTCCCATTGGCAGGAAAACCCCTGCGTGGCTGCGGCAGAGCAGTGCTGGTGCCCAGCCTTGGCTCCTCACGGGCTCTTATGTGCCCAGCCAAACATGTTCCAAATTCTTAGGCTGTGGAACAGGAATTGAGTTTGCAAGGTCAAAACGTCTCTCCATGCAACAAGCTTCCCCTTCTCCTTGGCCCACCCCCAAGCACGTGCTCATCACCATCAGGATCTGAAAAATTCCTGGACGTGATGGACAATGAGACCGTGCCTGGGGCACTGGCAGCTGCAGGGACGGGGCAGCTGCCCCAGCAGCGTGTGGTGGGAAAACCCAGGCTTGCCGGGGACGGCGAACGCACATGATGGGGGTACAGCCCCTTTAGGTTTCCTTCCATCCAGCTTGATTGGTTTTTTTAATTAGGCATCAACCCCGTTGCATCCAGCCAGCCCGGAAGGTGCTGGCTCCTCACATCAGCAGGCTGTGGGGGCTACCAGAGGAGCAAACTCCTCCAGCCCTGCTCAGCCAGCGTTCACCTAACCTCTGCACCCCCTCGCTTCTCTATTTCCCCGGTGCTTGGGGAAAAAACAGATAAAATTAAAATTCTTATAATAGGAATGTTTCTTCCTAAGACTAATAGAAAAAAATAGTTCCTTTTCTCTTCAGAAAAAACATCTTCATTAATTATAAGATTCAGACCCATTCTGGTTTCGAAGTGTAAATGAGTTTTTTGGTTTTCTTTTGTGCAAGCATTTTGTTCATATAGATTTTACACAATGCAATAGACAGCCTTGTTACTAGACAGGACATACAGACACTAGAAGAAAAGAAAGGGAAAAAAGAAAGAAGAAATGGCAAGAAAGCCACCAATAAATCATTCCAGTCCTCCTCTCTTCCTCTGCAGGTAGAAAGGGCTGGGGATTTTCTGATGCACTAATCAGAAAATGTGGGGTTTAAAAACCAAATCATTTTTGAGGAAGGGCTGGGCGAGTGAGTATCTCTGGAAAAAGTTTAAGAAAGGTGTTTCTTAATTTTGAATGTTTCGTTTCGACATTTTCAAAGAAAAAGATCCATTCTGGAGGGCAAAACACCTTTTGGTATCTATCAAATAATGAAAGCAATTCTCAAATATCTAAATTGATGTAAAATTTTGAATAAAATGTTTTTTAAATTATGATCGACTCATCCATATTTTTTCATCTTATCATTTCCTGGGCTGCTTTATGACGTTGCCTTCGCGTCTGAACTCTGGGTGGAAATGTTGCCCCTGTGGGAAATGTGTAGAGTGTCGGGGGTCAGACTGCAGACCTGGGGCCACACTACCAACATCCAACATCCCGCACTTGTTACTGGGAGGCCATAAAGAAAACACAGTGGGGCCATAAGGATGGCCCAGTATCTGCCCAGCCTGAGCTCCACAACCCTTTCTGCGTTTGCAACATGTTGTAGGATGGGGGGGGGGAGAAAACACGAATAAAATTTTTGTATAATACCGTAGAATAAATCCTGAAATCGATAGTAGAGTTTCAATTTCCCTGACATAATGGGATTTCACTCTCCATCTCTCAGCCTCACCAAGGGCTCAAGGAGCCCTGATTTTACTCTTCCAGCAGAGATGATCTTTAATTTAGAGAAGGGAAGAAATGATTTCCCAGCCAGGAAGAGCAAGCCCTGGTACTGACACCCGCCCCGCTGGCCCCAGGTCCCACAGATGCTCTGCCCAGTCCATCCCAGCCCTCAGCACGAGGTCCAAGAGGCACCTCCAGAAGGTGATGCAGCTCTTGGTTGGCCTGAACGACCATTAGGACCACACTTGTTTCCTCCTCCAAAGCAAGTCTTTGTATGTCAAACAGGCTACCTTAGACAGGGGCGCTGGGCAGACCAGGAGCTCCTCTGCCTGTCTCCCCAGCCTGAAGGCAGGTGTTCGGGTGGGGGAACCATGGAGGGGAGCAATCATCCCAAACTAGTCTACAGCCTTCTCTCATCACTAGCCACTGCCTGAGTTAATATAACACCCCTGGAGCACTATAGCTACAGGCTTAGGACCCCCACCCCCCTCCACCCCCCAAAAAAAAACCCCACCACCCTGCCACGCTTTCTAAGCCTATAGAAATGGGTAATGACGTTAGTTGTCTGTAGCTTGCGTTGGGATCTCCGGAGCGCTACGCCAAAGCTACGCAGATGTACTAACTGACCATCGCCATGATCCGTGCAAAAGCAAGACACAAATATCATTTAATTACCAAGGAAAACGACCCTCCCTTTCCTCCCTCACCTCTTCTGGTGCCAGCGGGGAGCTGTCTTCAGGGTCCTCTTCTCCAGAGAGGTCAAACGAGGGTGCCACCACGGACAGCACTAGGACCTAGGTGTAAGGAAAGGGAAGTCATAGCCTGGGCATTTTAGTGACCTTTATTTCCTAATCGACCCCGATAATTTTTTTTTCCCCTTAAGCTTTTAAACTGAAATTGTGAATCTTCAAAACATACATACCCTAGCAAGGAGCTGGGGCTAGTCAGCTCAGATTTTTCACAGAATCAGTGTTTTACCTTCTGATTGATCAAAGACTCCATCAGCACAGTTCTCATTTATCTTTTTTTTTTTGGTTTGATCCATGCTCGCAGAAAAATTATATATTACGTAGCTAGATCAACATATTTTCACTCTCTCATGCTGAAAACAGAGGATTTCTTGCAGTTTTATAAACAGAGGTGATTTCAGGGCTGCCTTCAGAGACATCCCCAAGTCCCTTTGGAGATCTGCATACCTTTCTGCATTGGAGTTTACCCTGACGATCTGTCATGGGACGCTCCGAAAGATGTTCCACATGGTGTTTCCTTAGGTAGATGGGGTGAATATTTCTCGGGGGTCTCTGCCTTTACTGTTGTCTCCACAAACTCAGAACAAGAAGGAGAGCAAAGCCATGCAGACCACGACAAGTGCTACCCAAGCGCTACCAACTTTGCCTTGGAAATGCCACCAACATCCCCGGACAGTTTTGCAAAGAGCAACCCCCCAGTATGAACTGCGTGGGAAGGGAGAGGAATAGATATCCATATTGACATTTGCCCCCTTAATTCTGCATTAAAATTATAATCACCAGTTCATCTCCATCACACGCTCCTTTTTCATCTCTCCCGTCTACATGTCTCTTGGAAGAAGCACATAAGCCTGGATGTTGAAAGATCCTTAATGTTTCTTATGAGGTTGAATACCCCCAGTACTTGATGTCAGGAGAGAAAAAAGCTCAAATTTGCCTCACCTGCTTCTTAAGTGTTGCCACTACTTTCCAGGATTAAGCCATTATAATCTCCTTAAGCAGTCGTGAAATAAAACTAAACACAAGTGTGATTTTCTGGTCCAAATAAAAATTAAAAAAAAAAGTCCACGTGCTGAACACAAATGCTTTTTGGAGTTGCAAGTGCAAGGGAGATTTATAGCCTGATTTTAAAATGCGGCTGCTTGATCTATGTGCCTCGACTTTTCTGATGTAGTTTTTGGGCTCTCACTTTGCCATTGAGCTACTCCCCATCATTAGCAACTTTTGCCTATTTTAACCTTAACTTTCAAAAGACTCCTGTAAACTTCCAGAGTAAACACAGAGCAATAACTCTCTGAACTACTAAAGGAATCAAACTGATGCAATTTATTTCCACAGAACCATGCAATATTCAATGATACACTGAATCCATGTTTTTAACACTTTTTAAAGGACTAAAACCCTGGAAAGAATTAATTAGGCATGCTCTGAAGCCTGAGCATTTACCAGTTTTCCACTCGGTTGTAGAATTTTAAGACCACCAACACTGGATACTGGCAAAGATTATCAAAGGTATTCTGGGCTGAAATACATACTGGTCAGAGGGCTTGGCCACTAAGCAACTGGAAAATACTTCATGAAAGCTTTAGCTGTGCTATTATATTTTGTAAAGAAACTTTAAGAAAAAAACCATAGTATCTAGAAGGTTAAATTTGGGGCAGAGTGACTCATTGGGAAAGTATGTACTGTACAGAATATTGTCTTCTCTACAGATCAAGCAAATTGTTAATACAGCAGAGAGGCATTTACGGTCCCAGCACTGCAAAGCAGGGTTGAAAGGGATTAATGGGCTGGGATCTGCGCAGGATCCAGCCAGTGCCTGTGCACAGGGACGCGGGGCCGGCTGGAGCAGCCTCCGCAGCCACGAGCCACCGAGCCGCACACCTGGAGCCGAGCAACATCTGGAATTGCGAGAAGCTGGGCGATCCTGGCATCAAAATGTCTCTTGTTGTGCTGAAGTGAGATGAAAACGTACAACTTTGAAAAAATGCAAGCAAAATGGTTTTTTTCTTTTCTCCACACCAGATAAAATTTCAGTTCCATTTTCTGGAAGTGTCCTGATTTTTCCAACCATTTCTGTTGCCTACTATAGTATTACAAAGAAATCTACACATGCCAAAACAGCCACCATTTGATAAGGTCCTTGGTAGCCCATAACAATATTGCAGACAACTCATTTTACATGACGGGAAACTCAAATGGGGAAAAAAAAAAAAAAAAAAAAATCATTATTTAAGTACCCAATGCCCAGAAGCATGATGGATGCTGTACAAGACAAAGAAGGTACAGACATCCAGATATTTCAGACAAAAGCAAGACAGTTCAGAAGCCAAAAGTAAAAAAAAAAAAAAAAAAAAAAAAAAAAAAAGGCAAGAATTGGCCAACAGATTCACAAAGTTTCTATCCTTGATTTAAAAAAAACTTGATTAAAAACTCCTTGGCGAGCAACTTGATTTATTTTCCTTTTTGCTCTCCAGTTACAGAATCAAAAGGACCCCATCTTAGTAAATCTTTCTACAGCTATTTACTGTGCAGAACTTAAGGAGAAATTTTACACGCTGTGGACATTGAACTGCAGATAAACAGTGGACATTTCAACCCCAGGTAGCCAAGGACCTTCAGATTCAGTATTTTTTTTCCCCTCTTACTTGTATGCAATAGCTTATGCCCATAAACAGACCATTTTTCTCACTCATTACAAGGGCTTGCCTTGCTCGTCATCTTGTGATCACCGCCCAAGGGCTGCTCGGGGCAGAGCTGAATGCACCGCTGTTCAAAGCGGGTATGCCGGGCTTGCTGTGCCGGACCGATGACAGCCGGAGAGACACCCCCGCGTGTCACCAGCTACCGCCGACATCATCGTGAGCGTGTTGCGGAGGCAAGGCGATAACAACTCCAAGGTGATCTCATAACACAGCACATTTAATTGAAATAGAAACGTAGTACATTACAACGTATTCATATACGTTGTCTATTACAACGTATTCCAAGATGGGCGGTTTTCTAAACAAAGCGTAGACAAATGCACACGACTCCCATGAAAGACAGAGTAAACTGAGAAACAAACCAAAATTTTAATAAAGGAACTGAAGACAACAATGGACTTATACTAAAATCAAGAAATATATACATATATAAGCATATACACACACGAAATACACATATAGGGCTAAAAGGTCACATTTTCATTTGCGATGAGGTGAATTTCCAGTGATGGGGCAGCGAAGAGTGGCCTTCAAGTCAAAAAGAACTACATCAGCTTATGTCAGGACATTGTAAAGCAGTTTGTTCAAATGAAAATGAGACCTCCACATCATTGCAAAGCAAATACACACAATTTTGTGTCTTGAATTTAAAATGAAAGCCCCGCTATACCAGGCAGTGGTCTCCTAATGGAGTATTTCTGCACACAGGGGGTTGGCTCTGGAAGTCCAAAAATATCATGGAGGGGAGTATGCGAATTCCTACAGTTTCTTTTATTTTTATTTCAGAAAGAGCCACTTGTTCAGATTAAATACTCTTGGATCCTTCAATGCAGAGGAAGAGGAAGAGAAAGAAAAATGTCAACGTTTGCACTGCTAAAACTTACCCTATCAGGTTCAGCTAAGGACAAGAGTTCGAGGGCTTGAACGCTTACCTGGAGTTTCAAAGACAATTACCCACATGTGGAGCTATCTGCCTTCCTCAGGTACTATCCCTGGAGTTTACCTGCATCTGCTCCGCAAAGGGGATCGCACCTTTCCTGGCAGAAGCGCTCCACAGCAGCGAGGTTTTGGGTCCCTCTCTCTGCCGCGTCTTCTGAGGAGACACATCCAAACCTCCTCTGACCCTGCGGCTCTCGCCTATGGCAGCAGAGATCATCCCAGAGAGTCTTTGCAGGCTTGCTGCAAACAGCCAAGCACAAGGCTTGCCCGTCTCTTTAAGGGCTGGCACGCTCATCTCCTCGTATCGCCACTGCATCTGGAGCTTCCCCATTTTATTTTTCGAGGTCATCCATTCCTTAAATGAGTTTTTAAAAAATCGGTAAGAATATATTTTCCCCTTTTAATGCAGCTGTAATAAGTTTTCATCAAAAGAACTGTGTCTAGGCGTGGGACAGTCCCTCTGGTAAGACCTTACTTAACTCTATGATTTCACTTCGAACGTTAATCACGTGAAGTCCATAGTCAGGACCCATCAGTTCCCGAGGAGCAGAAGAGAACCTTCCGCTGTTTCTGCTGTCTTTCCTGGTGGCATGCTCCATCACCTAATAAAATCCTCCTTGAGATTATAAAGTTTTTCCTAACATATAATCTAAATGCTCCCTGCTGTTTAGTCTATCCCTGCTGAGTAATGAGAAGATCTGATATCTCACCTTATTAAAACATCCTTTCTTGCAGCTGTAGACAGTTTCAGCAATTTTCCCAGGCTGAACAGACTAATTTTTCCTAGACATTTCTTAGAAATTCTCTCTCAGACATTACCTTGCATTGCTAGCGCTCAGCCGTGCATCTTTTCCCTTCGTTCCCGTTAAAAACCCAGCGCTGTGCAGTAAGAGCACACGTTTCGATGCAAACCACTCAGGATATTTTGCCCTGCCCGTGCTGTCCTTTCCAATATGCATCTTATTTACATTATCTACATGTAGAGTAGCCATGAAACAGAGTCAGATCCCGCATGGGAAGCCAGCAGCATCGCTTGTGCTTCTACATCTCCAGCGTCAGCTCTTTCTCCATTTCCTTCTTCTCACCCCAGGCTGTACTGCTGGGCTGCGGCGGTGGGATGACACACACCGACTTCGACCGGTTCCGTTTCACTTCCCGAACCTTTTCTGCATTCCCCACTGCGGGAAGAGAAAAACACCAACTTGTATGAGAAATTATCTCTCTCCTTTGTGGGTCAACAGGAATGAAGAAATACCGAGAGCTACCGAGGTGGCCATTTGCTCATCGGGGATGAGCTATTCCACTGCAAGGATCACTTTTCGATTATAAAACAGAAGACAAAGATCAGTGTTTCAATGGAAGAAAAAGAAAAAGGGGAAAAAAAAAAAAAAAGACAATTTAAACCCTATTCTGTACTTTGAAATATGTTACATATCAGGATCAATATCATCATTCTTTTGTCAGTCCCCACCAGCAACTTTGCAGAACAAAAATTCGTATCAGTGACTAGCTTAAAATAGCTTTGCAGGATGCAGGTGTCCTGCTGGAGCACTTATAATTTCACCTTGCCGCATTAAGTGATCTGGGGGGGGGTGTACATGCAACCATGATGGAAGAGTCCCAGTCTCCTTCAGCCCTGTCGCCAGGGTATCTCGGGGGCCGTTGTGCTCACATTTTCCCTGGGGCAAAAACAAACCCCACCCAGAAACACTGCTTTTTTATCACTTTGCTCTGCTTACACTCACGTTTTCCTTCAGGAAGAACACAGTTTAAACATTTATAATAAACTGTGGATTAAAACAGCTGCATCCCCAGCAGATGTCCACGTCATGAACACACGAATGCCACGCAATTGCGTCCCTTCCATCTACTCTTGCAAACCTGTAGTAAGACACCTTTGTGCGGAGAAAGTGCCAGCTATTCTACAGCGCTCTATTTAGCAAGTTTTTAGTTAATTGTTTAAAGAAAATTACAAAGGAAGAAAACATTAGAAATAGAAGAACACAAGAAGCTTGAAAGGAAACTTTCTTGCTGCTTAAGTATTTTTCCAGCACATGTGTAGTAAAGAAACATTCTGTACATTAATGTTAGACCCATCCCCTTAACCTATCTCAGCCTGTATTGGGAGGCAAAATGACTTTTTTTTGTTATTTTCAACAAACACTGAATGTTTTCAACCATCACTTTTACAGACCTGATTGTGCTAAAGGTGTTGTGCCAAGTATTGTAAAAATTCCGTGCGCAGTTGCCCACTGAACATCTCATTGTGGTTCAGAGGCTAAAGTGACTCTGTCTACAGTTTTGACCAGCTACACCTTGTGTGAGGCTTCACTGATATTGAACCTTTTTTGTTTTTTAAGTGTGAAAACTAAGCTTTCAGTTACGTAAAAACTGAGCTTGGGCTTATGAAAACATGAGGTCTTGAGCCACTGATCTTTCTGTAACAGATATTCAAAACGGGCAGTGCTGTTAACGGGGCACTTGAAATGCATTTTAATAATACTTAGCAAGCAAAAAAAAAAAATAGATCGTAATTTTTGGAAAGCATTTGGACACAAACTTCATGTTTTGAAGTATCATTCATTTTTATAAGGTTTTAGTTTATGCATTAGCATCACCATAGGCAGAATGATCTGCAATTGCTGCCAAACACCTTAGTGCTTGGTGGAATATGAAGAACGGTACCCGTTTCAAATGCTTGCCTGGCTGGACGTGGGAGAGGAGAAAACTCTGCGTAAGTTCACGTACGCCCTTGCAGCACACAGGTAATAAGGAGGCCAAACACCTGGACTGGGACACGCTCCTCACTGCTGCGGTTCCCAGCGCCACTGCCCGGAGCCCCTCCACTGCCAGCCGTGCACCCCAGCGCAGGCTGAATCTTGCCTGGGGTCAGGCTGAGATGGGGCGCTGGGGCCGGGAAGGCTCTGGGCTCTGCTGGCTCACTCACGATGCTCACTTAATGATTCTGAAAGGAGGGGGTAGAGAGGTGGGGTCGGTCTCTTCTCCCAGGTAACAAGTGATGGGACGAGAGGAAATGGCCTCCAGTTGCGCCAGGGGAGGTTTAGACTGGACATTAGGAAATTTTCCTTCACTGGAAGGGTTGTCCAGCACTGGAACAGGCTGCCCAGGGAAGTGGTGGAGTCCCCATCCCTGGAGGTATTTAAAAGCCGTTTGGATGAGGTGCTTAGGGACATGGTGTAGTGGTGGGCTTGGCAGCATTAGGTTTACGGTTGGACTCGATGATCTTAAAGGTCTTTTCCAACCTATACCATTCTGTGATTTAAGAAGCCCCACTTTGTCCCCCTGGCTGGAGCAATGTCCCCGCTGCCCTGCCTGCTGCCGCCCCGCCGGCAACATTCAGCCCAGCTCTTCCTGCTGCTGCCGGCAGCGAGGTAGGGAGGGCAGGAGGCTTTGCCTTGGCTGTCCCCAAATCCCGGCCCCGCAAAGGACACGCCATGGCTGCGCATCCTCCCTGTCACCTGCTGGGCCACCCCACGGGGCCGGGGCAGGGCGAGCAGGGGAGGCAGGAAATCCCCGCCGGCACCCACCAGCTGCCCAGCTTACCGGTGAAGGAGCGGCACAGCCTGGGCCGCGTGCTGGAGTCGCCCCGCGCCGAGTAGGAGTCATCCTTCTGTGATTAAGGAAGAAAAGTACTTTAATGCATTTATGAAGATTGCTAGCAAGGCTGTTAATGACTCTCCTGCTTCATAAACAAGCCATTTGCAATCCCCAAGGACTCCGTTTCCATTTGTTTTACTTTTGCCAAGAAAAACAAAAAGAACTATTGCTAAAAATAGACCGAATAGATGGCAGGAAATATTTACAGCCGCCGATTTGTTTTGAGTTGGTGGAAGAGGTCTGAGCTCTCCAGAAGTGATTCGGCAGATAGGACGGGAAGGAGCAGCCCGGGAGCAGGCGAGTGCGGGAGGCAAAGCCCATCCCCAGGACACGGATGTTTCTCACCTTGGCTGTTCCCCACCTTGGCTGCAGGCCAAGGAGGCAGGTAACGAGCTCGCACTAACGAGCTCCCTGTCCTTTCACTCCAGTGCTAATCTCTACCCTTCAGGAAAAAAAAAAAAAAAAAAAAAAAAAATCAGGTAGCACAATGCTGCCTGAATTGTTTGGTGCTTCTGTAAACTGGGAATAAGTCTCTTACGCAGCTGCGATTTGGCACCTCGGTCCAGAAACCCAGACTGCCAAAATAACTCTGGACACCTCCCAGCCTGGTTTTCCGTTTTGTTTCGGTTCGTTCTCCTCCCTCCCCTAACGAGGACCGATGCCCTCCATCCCTTGTTCACACTTTTATTGACCATTTTAATAACAATGCCTTCCCGGCTGCAGCAGCAGCGCCCGGCTCCCTGGAAAGCCATTCCCAGGGGCATTTAACGATTCTCAAAGCATGCTCCATGAAAGGGCTCCGACATAATTACCAAAGGCGGTATGTCATTTACGCACATGGCTTACAGGCAGCTCCAAATAAGCTCCTTCTGGGGGAGTGTACTCGCGTTTTGGCAGAAGAAAAGAGGACGAAGTTGCCTGGCTACAGGTGCAAGGATTTTGTGGGTGCTCAGCGGTAAATAAAAGCTATCCTGGGTCTCAGAAACCGCCCCGCCAGGGTACTCTGCGTTGGATCCTTGCCTAAAATAAGGCAAGCCCAAAATCCGGACAGCGTTCAGAGCCAGCGTGATGCGCAGCCCCAGGAAGCAGCAGCGTTCGGCAGGAATTTTGTCCTTAGGCAGAGGAAGGCGAACTTTCCGCTGGAAATAGATAGTCTTGGAGTTAATCCTCTGGGCTACGCTTCAGATCTGAAGTCACCTCATAGTCTTGCCAAGGTTTTTCTGCCTGGTGTAAATCATTTAACCTGCACCGTTGGCTCGGGAGGGATGAGGATTGTTCTTTTCTTACTTCTTTTCTCTGCCTTCCCTATTCACTCTCCAGCCTCTCCTTGGCAGGGGCTTCTAATGCAGCCTAAGAGCCATCTCTCACTACTGGAAAAGCAAAGGTAGACACCTAAAGTGCAGTAGACCCCTAAGGCACCTGAAGCCACCCAGGTTAGAGAGAAGAGGTGATTCGTCCTGGCTGAAGCCTGGTGTTGGCCACGGACCGGTGCTCGTCCTGGCGAGGGCACCGGTTTCTCCGCACCGACTGTGGGAGGAGATGGATTGTCCATCAGGCCAGATGAACTTCACTCTTGGCTCCTCCCCAGCCTGCTGGAGCCATGGACCTATAGAGAGATGCTCTTCCATACATACCTTATTTTGTGGTGACCGATACAGGGGGAAAAGACCAACCAGCACCTAATAAATTATGAGATTCATCTCAACTGAGCTACAACAGCTTCATATTTTGACAGCAAAGGACTAAGCAACTTCGCTAAAAAAGCAAAATATACATGCAGACAGCCAGCGAGCAGAAAAAGCGGTGTTGCTATACTGAACCAAAGGGATTTTTTAATTATTCACTCAGCTGATAACACCTCACTGATTGAATGTATCGCCAAAGCTTTTCTCAAGTAGCCTGGCAATGGAAGAGGCGCAGGCATTTCACCAGCACCTGAGGGCTTCCAGCAGCCCTTTGCTTGAAGTTTGTTTCACAGGTCCTTGATTTCCAGTTGGGTTTGCAAACACAGTTGTAATGCTTCCATCTCGTGGTGAAATGCAGAATAGAAAAACGTGTGGCATGAGAGCATCTGTTTTTCCTTGCTGACTCAAAACCTGTAAGGCCAAACCCTTCCCTTTGGGACCACAAAAGATGGAGTATCTGACAATTAGAAACCCTCGAATATTAACTAGCTATATTTTTCATTCATCTCTGTTTTAAACAGGAAAATGCCATTTGCTTGTCAACCTGGCATGAAACTAAACCTGAGCGGCTTAATTTTTTCCCCAAAATTTAAAGTATTGAGCTGCTTTTAATGGGCTGAAATCTACTTTTTAGCACAGCGTTCCTTCTTTCTGCTGACAAATTCTGCAATCTGTCCTCCTACAGTGTGAAGTAACAGTGTTCACCCACCCTCCCACCTCATGTTAATGTTCCAGGGCTCTTGTAGAACATCATCCCATCACTTTTGGGTATCGCCTTACTTCTATTCGCAGTAAAATGAAGCAGCTATTCTAAAACATTAGCAGATAAGCTGCTGATCACACAAAGCATGCTTGATTTTTCCTTTCGGGTTGCAGAGGGATGCTTCTTGGGCTTAGAATCACCCTTACAGATGTCACTGGAATCAGCTCTCAGTATTGACATCTGCTTCACGTGGACTGGCACAAAGCAAAGGTAGCTGCCGTAAAGAGGTGTGATTAGCACCGACGAATGCCTCCTATCAGACAGCAGTATTTGGCACCAAATTGGCATTTTGCATAACCCGTAGCAGCATTCGCCACCCCCCGTAGGGCATCAGCCACCATCCCCGAGTCAGCATGGAGACAGAGCGAACTCTACCGCTTTCGCAATTGCCTCCAAAAGTTTTCCGTCCACTGAAAGGCCAGCTGTAAGCATCCAAAGTAACAGGAGAAACAAGGCTTCCCAAAGGTGCTAAATTTCCTACCAAAAGCACCGCAGTACCCAAAAGGAGCAGCAGAGAAGGGGAAAGCAGGAGCACAAGGGTTAACGATCAAATGTCCTCAACGTACGTAACATCGCGCTCAAAACCAGCCCTAGTTTTCATGTTGTTCTTTTGAAGTTTAATTATACCAAATGTTCTACAGGAATGTGCCATGTTCTTGCCTATCTATTTTGAATTGTAAGTACCAATCAGCATGTAAATGATCAAATTAAATCTTTTAAGTTGTTTGCAAGAGCCGGAACACCTTTCTGTGAATGGAGGGCTGAGAAGCAGCAGCATTTGGTGCGTTACTGCCGTTCTCGGTGGGCTCTTCAATGGCTGGCTTTTGAACAAAGAAATCCGAGTGGAAGAAAGCCTGCGGCAGTCCCGAGTTCTTGTGCTGTCGTGGAAAATTACTATCTAAATAAAGAAAGATAAATTAATTTTTTTTAAAAGGTCATTCTGTTCTCCTCAGTGATGGAGTCTTGCTGCCCAGATTAGGGACCACAGGGCTCTAGCTCAAGCCATCAAAACTGAAGATTTGGAGAAGTGGGTGAAATTTAGGGATGGCTCAGCAATTACTGCTGCTGATCTGGGGGTTTGGGAGCAAAATACGGCGGGAGGGGTAATTCCTTTTCCTCTAGAGTAAGAGCTACAGAGGATGGGAGGAATTGAAAAGACCAAGCCTGCTCCTCATGCACCATTCCTGGACCATTTCATCTTTCCACAGGGAAACATTTGCCCAGCTTCTCTCACTGATTTCCAAAGAACTCAACAAAAGTCTTCACCAGCCACAGACACTGTATTTACCTTGTTTCTCCTCTAATTCAGAACATGAACCGATGTGGAGCCGTGCCAGCAGTAAATTTGGACTTAAAGTGGTTCTCCCAGGAATCTGGTATGCAACACTTCCCTCTCCTTTACTTTCTTCTTCAAGTCTGCCCAGAACTGTAGCTGCTTTTAAAAGCAAAAAACTCACCTCCAGAATAAATAGGAAAGCTCACAATAATGCTTCTGTCCTTTCAAAAGAGTTGGGGGGGGGGGGGAAACACCAAACAGTTTCAAATATTTACAGTCCATCTGGAGCACTGACAATGGGTCTACCAAATTCCAGCCTTTGACAAAATCTCCCAGAAAAGAAAACATGGGAAAAACAGACCTCTGAATCTACAGACTGAAGCCCAATTATTAACATTTGCTCAGTAAATAACTTTCCTAGCACGGATGGAAGCCTGTGTTCACAAAGCACTGAACGGCGCTGCACCCAAGATGGCTCGTTTTTTTCCCAGGAGTTGGGTTGGGTTTTTTTTTTCCTCGGTATTTCCTACTCATTGGAATGCAATTTAGGACTGAGAGACACTTTTTTACAAGGCAACAGGATTCGTCTTTAAAAGGAAATACCACCAGCAATAAACAGCACTATTCCTAGCGCTTGTTATACCTGCATGGGGAAAGCAGCCCATGCACGGTCTCTGCAGGTCCAAGCCTTCCCCGCTCCCTCTTACCTCCTTCCTGGAGCTGGCCGTGTCGCTTCCACTCACTTCCACCCGCAGGCTCTTGTGCCGGAGGATGAGGATCTCCTTGGCACGCTCCACGGGCTCGGCCTCTCCGGGAAGGGTGTGCCTGTTGTACGCCGGCCCCTGCACGTCGCACCAGAGAGACCGCTGTTGGAGGTGGGACCATCCCTCCCTCCGCAGCAGCATCCCTTCACTAGTGCCTGCATCTTCGAGGGTCCTTCAACCCCCCTGTGACCACCCTGCCTAGTTACGGGGATAAATGGATCCACCCAAGTATGAGAGGTGGCGATGGAGGGAAAGAGCCAAAGGAGGAAGATGGGAGTCCAAACTCCGCTTCTTCATGCGAAATTGCCCAAGCGCTCACTGAATGACGAGGCTGAGACGCATCTTTATTAAGTCCAGGTGACACACCAACCTCGTGCAACTACTCTGTTGGAGGCGTCTTCAGCCTCAATGCCTCTACCAGCCCTCCAATATTTTATATCAGCCCCACCTTCACATATTAACCACGCAAGCAACAGGAACCATAAAACCTGTTTCAAAAGCCATAAACCAGCTAAAGTTAAATCTCCCGCTAACATCACTGGGAGTTGGGATAAGTCTGTCACCACAAGGGTTGAGGCTGGATTTAGGCAGGAGTAAGTGCAAACAGGAGGTATGCCTTCTTCTTCATCCCATTCACCATTCCTATGGGTCTCCTCCCAGCCTTATCTAGTTGCTTCTCTCGGCTCAGCAAGGGGACAGGAGGGGGCGGTTGATCCCCCGTACTGAGCTGCCCACACCAGCCACATCCCCAAGGACTCCATATTTCGTGCGTAATCCATAAAACAAAGGCTTAGGTGGATTTTAAGGATAAGGCTCCATGTATCACCATGTGAACAGCAATTACAATGCGCAGTCCTGGGTGCTGTGTAAAACCTCAGGCACATTATTCATGAGTTATTCTGTAAACAGCACATGGTTTCGATGCTATTTACCAGTTGTACCAGTTTCATGGCAAAACTGCCGAGCGGCTTTAAAACCTC
Organism: Mycteria americana; assembly: GCF_035582795.1. Classification (NCBI taxonomy): domain Eukaryota; kingdom Metazoa; phylum Chordata; class Aves; order Ciconiiformes; family Ciconiidae; genus Mycteria; species Mycteria americana. Next base: position 24,250,070 of record NC_134374.1, read on the forward strand.
TGCAGATTAATTCTCACTCGCACCTCACTGACTGTGCTCTCTTCTACGGGAAAAAATGCAACGCGAGGGTAACGCCATCCCTGCTCTGCGCTGTAGGTAACCAGGAGCTGTTGCAACCGCTGGATCTGCTAACCTGATGCCTGAAGATCCATGTGCTCCTCCTTTCTCCTTTCTGGGTCTGGGTACTGATGCCTAAAATACTTCATGAAATTATAGGCTGACTGGGTGAACCTTTCAAAAGCTGTCATGCTGCAAACAGAAATGTGCCACTGACTTGGAAACTGGATCTGGCTTCACACAGCCAACTATTCTCTGCTCACAAAGAGACATCATTAGTAATTATGTAAATATTCATAACATCTGCTCAGGCTGTTAGGATAACTGAGATAACTTTTGTTATTGGACATCTAAAATACAGATTGAGGGAAGAGTTATACCGTTCTCCTTATTCGGTACAGGTTCCTTGCCAATATTTCCTGTATATTTTCCAGGACATCCGGATTCAGAGCGTCCTCCAATTTTTTGTCGATTATGACAGTCCTGTCGTTGCTGCAAAGAAAACCAGAACGCCTTATTTTGGAAGACGCAGAGTAGCACCACCAGTGCATCCCCAAAGCCCGGTGTTCACAGCAGCCCGTTCGGATCCCACCACCAGCAGACATGACCAACAGCTAAGCCTTGCAGATGGAGCTCGCTGCAGAAGGGGCATTTGGTATTTGCATCAGAGCTGCGCCATCCATGTGCTCCCTGGTCGATAAAAGAGCTGTGGGGAGCTGTGGCAGAGCAGAACCGTCTGTGAGAGATGAGATGGCCGTTCTGACGTGCAAATATTTTGACCCTGCTGTCCCAGCCGATGCTCATTCTCGCTGTTGGTTCCTTCAGTACACGTAACGGTGCAAAGCCATCAAAAAATGGTGCAAGAGCACCATTTCTGTGTAACTCGAGGGGGGATACAGGTGACCCTCCACGTACAAGATCAGAAACTATGTTCATCGATGCCAGTAGACTGCTCACCCACCTGATCTTTTTTAATACCCACCTACTAATCTTTAAATTGTGTTTATATTGCACTTGTCCAAGCTATGTTGCTCCTTCCCATGGGATAGCCCGACAGGGAAGAGCAGAGGAGGCAGAGAAGTTTTCGCAAAAGCTTTTCGTTACTGTTCCCTCCGGTGGGAGGGTTGGGAGGAGTGCTGAAAGGGGACGGCTGCAGGGGAGCACTTACAGCAAGGATGGGTGAGACGGGGCATGACCCAGCTGCCCTGCTTCTGCCAGTTCAATGGCATGTTTCCGCTCCAGCTTTTCATAGAGAAGCACGATACTTGATTTTGGCTGGTCGTATTCTCGAAGTAGGATCTTCTGCAGGTATTTGCTGTTGAAATACTCTAACCTGTTTGAGAACAAAACAAGACGGGCTTAGCCTCCTCCCACAACTCCCCAGCACCAAAATGGACCTGAGCAAGCCAGCAGGTTCATAGTCCACGACTGCCCCATATTCCGTTATATTCCATTACCTTCTTTCCAGAAACCAATGGTCCCAGAGGTCAGTCCCTAATTATTTCTGCACTGCAGTACCTGAGCTAAGATATTAAAACTTTGCCAAATACAATAAAACCTCCCCAAAGTGCCAGATTTATCATGAACTCCACTATAAGTGCTACAAGTACATGCAGTAGCCCCAGGGCATGCCACAGATTTAAACGCTTCCAGATTCCCTCTTGAATCATTTCCTCTCACTTTCTGCTCGAATGCAGCACAACCTTTGGGAAAGATCTAGCCAGCACCAAATACTGACGCTCAAGTTTGGCCCTTGTTAGCTATACACAAACCTGCTTACAAGGAGCCAGGACACTCGTCAGCAGCAACGATTCCCATACCCTCTAGTGGCACTTCCAAGCACTGGCATTCCTAAGAAAATCCCTGCCAGCTGTTTATCAGCTACCGTGAAGTTAGCTGCATCTGTGTCTGCACAGCCAAGGAATTAAACCTGGTAGATTGCTATTAGGACATTTTACGTTATTTGTATTTTTTAAAAAATCTCCTATGTGTACAATCTACCAGAACTTAATGAAAATCGAGCACTTTGCTACAGAAATCTGTAGCCATCCTCTATAATTTGTCAGTCCACAAGAAGCAGTTGCCCCTCCAAGCGCTGCAAGCTCATATTTTTAATGTTAATTGTGCACCCACTGGGTTGGGTCCTCAGCTCCCGCACGGCAGGACAGGCAGGAGGGCACGGGCAGCACTGCTGCAGGCAGGGCAGGCTGAAGCCACACAAGCTGTGTATTGTGCTGGCATGGCCTTTTCATTTCCAGCACATTTCTTTGGACAAGAAGGGACAAACACAATAGGAGAGGAGAAAGGATTCTTTGTAGAGTGAAGTACAATACGTGACCTGCAAGCGGGGAAGCGCCCCGAGAACCCGGTCCCACCTTGGACGAGGAAAAGCTGCCCCTTTGTCACCTGCCTTGTGCCACGAGGATGAACAAGGCTCAGCCGCCCACAGTGGAAACTTAGAGAATAGAAACCAGCCTCGTTTTTTTCTACACATGTACACAGTTGTATTTTGGCAAATCCTTACTTGTCTTTCCAGTAATACTGTCCCCAGTGTCCAGATATATCTTCAATGCCAGCCAGCAAATGATCCAAGAACTAAACAGAAGAGAGGATTTTGCTATACACCGGTTGCATGTATTGCATACGTGATGAACTCAGTCAGCAAACATCAAAAGCCAGCAGACAAAACAGGAGATGCTTTCAGCTCGGTACACAGCGCCGGTAAACAAGAAGAGGGGATGTCGGGCTAATTCCCCATCCAGTCATCCACGCGTCTCCCTCGGTTCTGGAGCACAATAAGTGGTTTGGCTGCTTGCTTTCAGGTCTGTGCGAGCAAAGAATAATCGCTGAGGGACGTGGATCTGCTCTTTGTGATACGTACAGGATGGCTGATGGCTTGCACACCCTGCGTATTGGGCCTTGATAAGCAGCAAATGCTCACATTGAGGTTTTTTAGGACAATTTGTCTCAGGCGATCAGTATCTTCAGGATATAGATGTAGATAATGTTCAAATGATGTTTCATCTTGAATAATAAATACTGCCTTCCCCCAGACACTTCCACTAAATGAAATCATTGGCCATATCATGCCTTATACAAAACCATTATTATGGTTTAAAATTATATGAAAAATCCCAGACAGGTTGATTTTTCCACCTAGAAGTTAAATCTCGGTAATTTCCCAAATTGTTTTCCCTCCTACTGGCATCTCTAAACTGGGAGATGTCTCTGCTCTACCACGGTCAATGCCCCTCCACACTCAGGTACCGATGTCCCTGGAGCTTCCTCCAGCTCTGATTTGAAAAAAAATTTATTTTTTGTGGGGTCAGAGACAGAAAAGTTTCAGAGCGGTTCACTCAGCCCTGCAGCCTGGTACAGGTTGAGAGTCCTCACATCGCTATTAGCTGCCGTATGGTCTAGGACCGACAAATGACCTGCCCACTGAGCATCGCTCTTGAGAGTGAGAATGGCCCAAGTATCTGGACGGAGAAATAAATTTGAGGAAGAAAGCTGCTTCTGGCTTCTGTGTGCCTGGTTTCCAACTATCTGCATTGTTACCTTCTCTACTTAATTGGTACACAGCCATTTTCAGCTCACGTTTCCTAATAAACACATTTCCAGAGATGATTTACTATTCACGCACTAACAAAAGAAGAAAGTATTCTCTGTTCATGATAGGAAAAGCCTCTTCAGCCTATTGAACTGTTCTGTTAACCTCAGACAAAGCCCTGTAATACAACCTAATTGTGAGGATGCCAAACAGTTTTTATAAATGTCCTCAGACCTAATGTCTTTATCTCCAGCTACCCAAAAAGGAGACAAAAATATTCCTGAAGGAGCCATACCTACAGAAATGTGACGGGGCATAAACAATTAGATTCAGAAACATTATTTTACACTGGATGCAGTGTAAAAAAATCCCATTAAAAATCCCAGGCCACAGCTCCCTATCAGGTTGTACGTCTCAGACCGAAGGAGACCTGGTGCAAAGCCTCCCTGATTTGCTCCTCGGAGCACCGACGGCACTGCGGTGGGATCCAGCCGAGCTTCCCTCCAGCAATGCAAAGCCTCAGCTAGGCGTGCAGAGCACCTTGCTTTCTCATGTAGTTGACCCACTCTTTGGAGAAGTCCTCTGTAACTAGAAAGGCCAATGTTTGGACAGCAAGAGCAAGGTGAACTAAATTCCACCTTTGGGTTATGGTGACTTCAGTGGTTCCTTCCAAAACAGTGTTTTCCTTACCCTCCCTTTTCTAAATTTTTTTGCAAAAACATCCAAACTGATGGTGGTGAAGTGACTGGTGAACACATGGAAGATCCCAACCCTGAAAGCGACCAAGTCTCATTTTCTTTCTTTCACTCTTTTCAGAGAAGCAGAAAAGTGGGCGTTAGGTTTGAGTGTAAACTTTTGGGTGAGTGACTATCTTTTCCTGTCACGTTTGTGCACCAGCCAGTGCAACACCAGCCGGACCGAGTCGGTGGCTGCTATTCCAGTGCAAATAATAACCCATGGTTAGGAAGCTGCATAGGACTTCAAACCTGGAAAGGGACTGACCTGCAGAGGATTCAGGTAAGACTGCAGATCTGTAGAGTCCCTGGAGGCACATCACATTTCAGAAGGACCGTATTGCTATCAGCAAAGCATATTGGAAAGCTCTGGCTGTGTGTTGATGGATGCACCACTTACCCGAATATGGATCTGCTCTCCCACTGTGGGAGCACTCTCTCTTTTCCTCTTGACAGCCAACAGGTCAACGAGAGGACGGATGGTCATTCCCTGCAGCATAACCACAAACACAAAAATCAGCCTTTCTTCACATCAAGTGTTCTTAGTGTCAACAGGAGCTCACATACAGGCTTCAGGATGGGGGTAGGCAGAGAGGAGAAATGCTCCACGCTCCTCATCCGGCATCTCAAAGACCACAAAAAGTCAACCAATAACTTCAAGGTCAAGCCTGTGGCTTGCTCTTGCTTGTAGCCTACCAGATGGAAAGGGGCTTGAAACGTGCAAAGTTCAAACGCCTGAAACGATGATAGTCCTTGAGACCTCACAGCGCGCAGCCTCCGCCAGCATTCGTCTGCTAACTTTTTGAGTATTATGTGTCACGGGTCATTACTCCAACGGTCTTTGATGGCTAGCCAGTGGCTCAGTTTACTAATCAAAGTATCCACCTGGGGGGAAGGGTCAAGGGAAGAGTTTTAATGTCCTTTAAGCCTCGTGAGAGAACTGCTAAAATGCTGCTGTGGTGCGTTTCTTAGTCTGGCTTCGGTATGAAATGACTTTTCTAGGACATGTTTACAGCAAAAATGATTGAGTAGTTGATGTTTACGACTTCTGAATGTCACCAATGCTGGCACGGAGGAGAGTTGAACACATTTTTAATTGCAGAAACAATTAATGTGTCATTTTAATAGCTAATAGTAATAAAAAATGCATCACTATTCAGAGTAAACAACATAAAACTCACAAATTCAGAAATAACACATATTACAAAAATTAAGTAGAGACTATGCAATTTCATCTCTTGCCTTCACTGGATAATCAGCCACATTTGTTTTCATTTTAAAGTGGCATTTTGGAGTTTTGTGACCAGGACTCCCAAATTTAGAAACACCTGAATGTTTTAAATTCAGAAACACAAATTTAGAAACACCTAAATTTAGAAACACCTGGCCCTTCCTGACCTTGGAAGCATTATGGGAATCCCACGTGTCATTCCAGGCCACATGTCATTTCACAACACACCTGTAGGTCCCCTGTGACGCTCCTCCACCCACCAGGGATAACTCATCTGAAGTGCATCCATCGCATGATGCTGACGGCTCTATCGTGGCTCACCCAAAGTTTTTCTACCGCCAGCGATCCAGTAGCTAACGGGTCAGCGTAGGCAGCAAACAAAAAAACCCCACACCTCTTCACAATTATTGTATTTGCTAACAATTTCATGGAAGAGGTCAGAGGCCAGCAGGCTAAGAGAGTGAGCTTCAAATGGAGAACGTGGTACTTCATTTTTAAACCGCACTGAAAGGCAGAACAATGAGGGCTTTTTGTGACATTCCAGACAAGCCCACAGCTCCTTGGAGGACTTTCTGGTCTACGTGGCACATATCCAGGCCTGCCTGGAAGCACTGAGGGCTTGACAATTGCTCAGTCAACCTTCTCAAAATTATTAACCAGGCTTGTTGTGGGAAGAGGCTTATGCAAGTGAGGCCAAAATAGATGAGTTTCCTGGGTTGCGTAATGCACTGATAGACCCATGTACGGACAAGCCCAACTGCTTACTCGTTGGTCATTAGTCTGTGTAGCACGAGGCTTTTCAGACAGTGTGGTCGGGATTTCCAAGAAAATGAAGTGGGTTTGTGCTCCAACAAGATGCCTTGCTGGCCCTCACCAGCTTAAAAGGGCCCAAATCATCTCTCCCCTGGTTTCTGTCCTATCTTAACACAGACACCCCCTGCCAAGTCGGTATTGATATCACTGTGAATATAAAGAAAACTTATCGCACAAAACAACAACAGTCCACTATCCACAGAAGTTGGTTTGCAGCCAATATTTCACTTCTCTTTGCCACCCGAAGTGACACGCACCATGGAAGATGCTGGGATATTGAAAATATTCACTCTTCAACCCTGCGTCCATCAACGTGGCTGGCAGCAGTGCCACGGACTTCAGAAGCTGTAGGAGTCATTTGCAAACCCAAGTTTCTGCGAAGGTCCATCTTAATACCTGCCTCTGTTATATTTACCTATGTTTTCTGTGCTGAGCTACAGCAATATCCTTCTGGTGCGGCTTTTAAGCAAGTTTACCACCCCCACCCGCCCCTTCTCGTGGTGGCCTCAGCTGCACAATACTGCAGGTATCCGGAGCCCGAGCAAAGTCTGTCTTTATAGACGCTATGTTCCCGCTGAATGGCTGAAGGTCAAGGGGTCGCCCCGCCGACACGTACCCACGGGGGACCCTGTTTAACTCTCACCCTTTTGCATGGAGATGACATCACCAGTTGAGCTTTGAGGTTACACAAAAGCCCTTTTCCCGGTCCTGGGAAGGATTTTCCGAAGCCTCGGCAGAATGGAGCTGCTGCCTTAGAACAACCTTTGTCTGAGACTCAAGAGCGTCTCTGCATGAGCGGACGTGCCTAGTGACCGTATCTTTTCAATTTCTGACCCACATTTGCATCTTAAAACTTGTCAACGTCCACCTAAGTACGCTTCCCCCACCCCTGGCCCCTGCTCTCTCCTTTCAGTCTGAAAACTGTGCCCGGTCCAGCTGCCCTGCGGGTCTCAGCTCCGAGCCCATCGGCACGTCACACTTGTTGACCATTTTTTCAGCTCATGATGTGGATTAGGTGGACGTGGGGAAGCAGAGAGTCAACCCCAACCCTCCGCATTGCCCAAGCGCCCTACACCCACACCTGAGGGGTTCAGGGAGGCCAAGTGGAAGGCATTTGCTCTCGCAGGGTGACGCTCAGCCATGGGGCAGCTGTCACCGTGACCCACCATCTCCCAAAGCCCCAGCAGCCGCTCTGCTCCCTCCATCCGAGGGCAGGAGGAGGGCAGCCCTGGGTCAGCAGCTCTGCACGGACCTCATGCCCTTGGGCAGGAGCTCCCAGGGAGCTCTTCGGCACGGCATCTTTCCCAGACCCCCATCCCACTTCCTTCAGCCCTATGGAGACCCACTCTTAACTTCTGGGGACAGAGCACACCAGGTAGACATCAGCCTTGCTCGCTTCAGGACCAGACGACCGCAATTTTCCCACCACATCCTCCTTTACACGGGACAGCGTTTTCCAGCTGAACTAAAAGGTGTATTTCGGAGAAACCCCCGAAGGAGCCTCGCCCTTACAGACGTGCTGCTGGGCAGAGAAGAGCAGGCAGACACATCCAACACCTTCATCCCCAGAAGGCTGCAGGAGTGGCTTTGCCACTAGATGTCACAGCGATGCCGAGAGCTGCTGCCTGCCTGCTCCTCCCGAGCAGGGCTTCCCTGCGCCCTGGAGCACAGCAACTCCTCGCAACCTCAGCCTGCGCCCAAGGCAGAGGAAACCCTTCTCCATCCTACACCTGCAGGGGTGCTAATTAAGAATCCGGGAAAAATAAAAGCATATTAGTAAGGAGAGCAATACCAGCACCAAGTTCTGCCCCTGCCCCAGCTGCAGGCTGAGCAGCCTGGGTCCTCGCCCGCTATGCAACTGCGGGCAGGGGTCAGATGTGGCACCCCCCATATGCTCCCCAGGAGCAGCTCAAGCTGCAGATGCTCCTATAGCTTCTCTATAGGATTGGGCTTTGCAAAAAACACCCACGGCAGAAATCAGTCTTTAAAAAGAAAAAAAAAAAAAAAAAAGTACATTCATGCTTTAAACAGTAAACCCAATTATCTCAGAGCAACCAGTGCTGTGAGGGTCCAGCTCCCTCTCCTACCCTGGCAGCAGGGGGTTAACACGGCCACGGCCACCCCGTGGTGTGGGCAGGTTGCAATCACTTGCAGAAGCTTTCCCACTGGGCAGGAAACCACCCAAGAATCACTAGGGCAGAAAGAGAAAGCAGGTAGCAACAGGGCTTAGGGATCAGTTATAAAAGAAAAGTTAGAGGCAAATAAATCAAATGCGCTATGACTTTTTTTGTTTGCTTCTGATTTTCCTTGCTTTTATAACAAGTAACACACCCCAATTTTTTTTTTCCAGTGGAAGAGTTAAAGCAATCCCCTTCCTGCTGCATCATCATAAAATAACTGCAGCTGCTTTGCTGCATGAATGTGAAAACATCTCAGACATACATACAAAATATTTTGATAAACAACTAATGACTATTGTTGCTTCAGCTGTTGGATGCCCCAGTAAAATGGAACTCATTCTCAGGAAATGTTAAGTCACTCCTTCAAAATTAGGTCCCTTTAAATCGTCCCACTTGTGAACTACCAAAACCGAGATGGCCAAACCACAAACGTCTTTTAAGATTCTTGCTGCCCATGTTCAGAGGGTTTGGAGTATCTCCAGTATCTTCCATCTTCTCACCTTTGGGATCAGGAAAACTGACCTTCACTACTGCATGGCTCAGGTAGCATTTCATTTCGTGACAAGGCCTACAATAACAAGTAGTTCTTACCTTGCTCAAACAGCAAACTAGTTGATTTGTGTTGGCTTTGCTCTCATGTAAAACACGTAAAAGCACTCCTTCAGAGAGGAAACCTATGCCAGCATCCTTCTTCACAATTTTCACCACTGCTGCTCCAATACGGATGGACCAGATCAAAGATGGGACAAGTTATCATGGAAGATGCTACAGCACATGTTGTAAGTCAACAACCGCTAGTCAACCTCACGAGCGTGTGGCACATTCTCACACCTTCTGCCTCTTTCTTCAAAATAAAAATTTTAACTTTTTATATGCCTAACCACTCATAGGAGGGAAAGTTTTAATGACTGGTAAATCCTTGTATCCATCTAATGGTTTAGTACTGGTTATTTGTCTGGAAAAAAAAAAAAAAAGTCATGCTCATACTTTACATCTGCTGGTGACCCCCAGATTGTTTTTACCTGTACGAACACGGTGAAGAGGATGACAACTGTTGTTGCTGCAATGAAGAGCTTCTTTCTGGGAAAGTCAGGAAGCAAGAAAACCAAAGAGAAACAAATGGCTCCTCGGAGACCCCCGTACGCTATAATGAACTGGTCTTTGCTGGTGATGGTGTTCACGTGAAATCTGTTCACAAAGAAAGTCAGCACAAGAACCCCTGAAAAGCAGGAAAGAAGATGGGAGCACATCAAACAAAAAGAGCAATTAGATAAAACTCATACTCTTATGATAGATTTTATGATACCAGTAAAACATCACTGAACTGGTAAACACCAGTCACGAGGAACTGGCCGAGGCCCAAGGTGGTATAGTCCCAATATGCCACTGGAGAAGGGCTTTTCTTCCAGCCTGGTCCAACAGGTTTGCATTTGATTTGTCCAGATAAAAATTAATCCCCAGCACATTTCTGATTTGGGGGGTCACAAACACCATTGACTGGCCACAGTTCGGGGGGCTTGTATGACTATAACATTTTAGGTAGCTCATCTCGTAGCAAATTCTCTTGTTTTTTAACTCAGCCTTGTGCTTATCACAGTCCACCTGCGAAACGAGAGTTTCCTTCAGAAGGACTCTGAACTCTGCAGGGGAGTTTTAGTGTCATCCCGCTCCCACGACCAGAAAATACCCTTTACCTGGTGACTCAGCGTTCAGCATCAGCTAAATACTGAACAAACAATAACGACTGGCAACATAGGATGTATCAGCACATTTATTTTGATGGTAGTTAATTAAAGTTTTTAGGGCAAATCTATAGTCATGTGCCAGCCGAAACTTTACTCGTATAATGATACAGAGCCAGATTCTGAGAACTGAACTGAAATACTGACTGATTTATTCTAATTGGTGATAATAAATGCTTGAATTGCTTGGATTATAAATGCTCTCAAGGCAAACAACCAGCAACAATTTAGCCACAAGTTACCCTCCAATTTCCAAAAGTTTCCAAGCAGTAGCTTGGATAAGTAGCTATATTCTGCCTGTGTTAATGTTGTTTCTTCACAAATCTTTCACTCAAAGATTTATACTGTATGAATTTAAGACTACGTAAGGTGACACAGCAGTTGATGTGATTTATAGTCATTTGCAAATACGTAAACAGATGCAGAAAGGTACAAGAAGTCGGGCCTTAAATCAGTAAGCCACGATCACAATACCAACGGATACGATAAGCATCTTATTTCCCGAAGATTGATGGCCATGTTGAGAACTGACGACACAGACCGTCATCGGCTTTTGCTAGGAATTAGCTGGATCCCCATCACTATTGCTTTCCTAAAGGGTGTTTGTAAAAGAAATAAACCTCAAAAATAGCGCACTTGTAATGTACATAGCAAACATCTTCCCGCACACGTACAACTAAAAATAGCTGAACTTCGATTGCACATCAGACCAGTTTGAAGAAAACAAAAGGCTGGGGATGGTCAATTAACTGAACCTTGCAACACCTTCCCCATCTCCGGAGCTCCGTGGAGCTGGTGCCCAGACCAGCAGATGTGAAGTACTTCTGTTTCAAGGTTCTTTGTAACTTAAAAAATAAATAAATAAAATAAAGCATACCTCAGATCACATCTGCAGCTACTGTAAAGCTCAGGCAGTGCCGACGATTTAAAGGAACAAAATTTACTTGAGCTGATATCCTGGCCTTTGTCTTAATTAATCCTTCCTCATAAATTATTATTAGCATTCCCTAAACTAATTCAAGGCCAGTTTGCTCCATGGGATGACACACAATTAATCATTTTGAACAGAATGTATTTTCTTCTGGAGATACACCTTGAGAAAGAGCAGAAGGAAACCTTCCTAGTGCTTGGGTAACAGTAGGATACTAGTGCTGTCACGCAATTAAGGTCTTTTGCTTTTCAGATCCTTGCAATTCCAATCCTTGTATCAAAGTAATTCCAGTCCCCAGGCTTCAGCAGAATCATTTCTCATTTAAGAGCACTGGGAGGGTCCAATAAAGGACTAGAGTACAGTTTACACACTAATCCCAGCACTGTCAACCCAAAAGTCCCCAATTCCGGCAAGCAAACTCTATGGGTGCCTCCCATTTCTGGATCAGTGCCCTGAGCACGTCCGGAGCTGCCGGACGAGTCTGGGCAGGTCAGGGTCTAACCTCACCCACCACCTCCACAGCAGGAGTTGCCCAGCCCGGCTTCCCGCAGCACCCTGCCTGGCTTGCGTCCTCCCGGCACACCTACGGCTCTCCAGCAAGGTGCTGCGGAAAAGGGACGCCCTATTCAGGATCAGATGCGCAAGACGATTTTCAGCCCTGGTTTGTATGTTCTTATGTAATTCAAGGGGGATTTCTGAACAGAAAGAGGGTTTTCTTTCCCGGCTGCAGCGCTGAGCCCTTCTCTAATAATGTGCTGCATAATTTGAGAATGCAATCAGAAGAGCTGTGTTTGGAGAGCCAGGGGATTTCCCGTGTGTTTTTGTAATGTTACCATGTTCCTTATGTCTTGCAATGAAGACTTTTTGAACCAAAAAATGTCAAACTCACTCAAAACTTCTTTTCATTTCAGCAAATAATTTAAGAGAAACCACTTAATCGTAATAAAACATTTGCATGCATGCACAACTGACTAATAAGCATGTTTCCAAGTGCATTTATGGCGCACAGTTACTAAAACAAACCTTGGCACGTATTAACAGCAATAAAACCCATTCTGCTATGTCTTGCTAATCATGGCCTATCCTATTTAAGCAATTTCTTGAAGCGTCTATCAAATTTGGGTTCACTCTGTTTGACTCAGTGGTCTGTAAACGTAAATCCTGTTGAATGTTTTTTAGCTTTCAAATTCTTTGCCAAAAATGTGTTCTCTGTTGCATTTGCAGATATAGTTAATATATAGAAACACCCATAAATGAGAAGGTAGGCACCTTGCACTCGCTTGGGCGACAGTAACTGCACACTATAAGAGGCAATGGAGAATCAGCCTCTCCGAACACCAAATCAGCGCAAGATACAACTGGGGACAATGGTAAAACAGTGCATCTATTTGTCTGGTCATTTACAATGCATGAAAATGGGATCCAGAGTATTCTGGGACCAGGACTCAGGTTTTCATCGTAACTGGTCTCCAGAAGATTATCTTTAGCCACAATTATGAGGGGTGTATTTTCATGCATAGCTCTCTTCCTCTTGTTATCACTAAGTCTCGGACGTTTTTTTTACTGTGAGGTTGGTCAAACGCTGCAATAAGTTCCCGAGGGAGGTTATAGCATCTCCGTCCATGGATAATCAAAAGCCACCTGGACACAGTCCTGTCTAGCTGACCCTGCTTAAGCAGGGGGTTGGACCAGATGATCTTGAGAAGTCCCTGCCAACCTCAGCAATTCCCTGATTCTGTGCAATTCTCTCATTCTCAGTCCTTATCTGAAGTTCTTGAGTTGGAGCAGAAGCATCCTCACATTTTAGGTCCCAGTTCTCATCTACCCTACTAAGCTGGGTAAATGCTCTTCTGTAAAGCAGAACAGCATCTCCCGGGACAGCTGTTTGAAGGTTCCTCCAGTTCCCATTTAAGGATGCTGCTGTACACAAACTTGTTAGGAATTAAATCCCTTAAATCTCTGCAATTCAGAATATGCAGTCAGAGGCCCCATGGTTTTACACGGCTCTCTGATCCCAAGCTACGTACTTACAACCTCCCTGCTACTGTGAAGATACCAAGGGACTAAGACACACTGAAATGGAAGAGGAGACCACGGCAATCAAAGGAGGGTCTAAGACAGAGGTATATCGTAGGTATCACGACTTAGTTATTTAGCACCAGTGCTGCCTATGGTGAGTGCACAGACTAGGAAATTGCAGTAAAATGCAAGACGTACTGCCGAGCAAGCGACGGAGGAGGAGGGAAGCATTGGCTGGGGTGTCCCACTTCAGTCCTTGCATTCACATCTGGAATGACCACACATACAGAGCGAGCAGCAAAGGCCGATGGTGGGGGGAGGAGCATTCTCTCATTTAATGGCATCACATTTTTCACTCCCATAAGTAATAATACATGTAAAAAAAATAAAATCTATAATTTCACCATACCTAGTGCTCTCCAAATGAGACAGAAAATGACAGTGAAGCAAATGTATGGCCAGTTCCACTCATGATTTTCTCCAATGGTGGAAACGCCAAGAAAGATGAAGATGAGGGTATCACTAACGCTGCTCCACATCTTCATGAAGTATTTGACTGTGGTGTGAGACTTCAGAGAGATGTTGGCCTCCACGTAACGTTTCATGCCCATAGCGCAAGCAATGATGCTGAGAAAATGAAAACGAAACAATAAATTTTTCTACTTAAGCACACAAAATCGACACATTGTCATTTATAAAAAAAAAAAATGGGCTTCATGAAGTCTTAGATGTTTGCAGACATCTCACTGGGTAGTGATTCGCTTCCTACATCAGTCCAACGATACCAGGAGGACCACCAGGACAGTAAGATACTATATAGGTTGACCAGACTGTCTGAATCTGGTTTTTAACAGATAAACAACTCACCATCTATTGCGTTTATCATAGCCATACAGCAATACCTACAATTAACTACACCCAGCTCTTCCCATCACAATACACTGTTTTCCGTTCTTTAACTTTGCCAAACTCTAACCATCTGGGCTGAAGAGTTTCATGCTCAGGAGCCCACACGACTTATTTTGCACGGATGAGAGAAAGACTTTTGAGGGAACGGGCGACTTGTTTCTCATCCTGAGAAACGTGTAAATAGGAGTCCTGCGAGTTTGGCTGATATCTGCTCGCTACAGCAGATTCTTGTAGGACTCGGAATCAGTGTAGTTTAAGAGCAGCCTGGATGCTGTGCTCCTTCACCCAAGGGACCAAAGCTCACCTGAAGCTGGAGAAACTCAAGCATACAACATACCTCACACTGTATATTTCTAAGCCCGACTGGACTTGCACTGTATATTATTTGGGCCCAGTTAGGAAGCCATTGGCTCCATGCAACCAAGAGACAATAAAATGCTCAAGCACGCTCATGAGGCTGCACAATGAGCCAAGAAATGCTGTTGCTATCGTCGGAACATCTGACCTCCTCAGGTATCGCATATCCAAGGTCACTTCAGAAGTGTGCAGCACCAATTAAAACTTCCGCCTTGCAATTTTTCATGGATAATTGGTTCTTCAAGTTACAGGGTACATGTGGTTAGCCTAATTCATCAGCTTTTCAAATCAATACATTTTCAGGCCAGCAATCTTAGAAGGTCAAAACAATCGAGCGCTCAAAATGTCGAAGCTCCATTTTTTATATTTTAACCTGGACAGGAACATTTTGTTCTAAACATTGCCCCAGCAATAGCAAAGCGGCTTCACGTTTCCGAGATCTGATTTCCATTCGTATTTGGTAAGGCCATCCACACGGAGCTTTATCACATTAAAAATTCCTTTCACGGGGGACATCATGGTAACTCTCTTTACATTATATCACACGCAGACAAGCCCACAGAGAAGTAGATCTTTGGCTTGCAAAAGTGCACCTGGGTCTGGCAAACTGACTTTAAACACCAGCTCTGACCAGGACAGGAATGTGACCCCTACAGATGCAAATAGGTGTTAAGATAGGTGGTGGCCTCCGCAGCACATTCTCCATAATGTATCCTCTCAGCTAAGAATTATTCAGAAAACAGCCATGCAACTACTGCTTTGCAGTGAAAACATCACATTTAACCCCGGAATTTCACAAAGGAGATTCTTTGCATTATTTGGGCTTCGATGGAAAAAACCCAGGGTTGGCCCCGACCCCAGCAAGCGGGACAGTTTGCAGACGGGCAGAGCTGACCGTGCTCTGGTTGTGGTTTTATAACCTGTATGAAACCAAAGACCCTGATTGTGCCCTCCACAGCGATTTCTTTATTTCAGGAAGAGACTGTCGGCCATCGCATTGCCGCTCCTGATCTGCACCGCCCTAACAGAGGCAGAGTAAGGGCCGCTTTCCTTCTGGCTCACCAGCGAATCACTAACACATCCTCACTGCCACAGCTCTGCATCTCTTGTTGGACCACGACAAAGGAATGAACAACCGCTACGTTAATTTCTGCTCTACTTAAAGCACTAAGAAAATCAGCAACGCTGTTACGGGAAAATATTTATCAGATATTCAGTTGGAACAACAAATGAGAAATTACAAGGAAAAAAGATTTTTTTTTTTTTTTTTCAAATGAAGATGCACTTCCACCCACTGCGAGTTGCTGATTACTGGGCTTTGCATTCAAACAAAAAACCCCCAGCAAACACACACGTTCCTATTTCTTTCATTTAAAAATAATTGTTATTTGTTTTTCCTCATCGCCATGAAAAAAGCATACTTTTTTTAAAGGAGAAAGAAACATTTGGGTTTGTCTGAAATTAAAACTGGGCTTCAGGGAGAGGACCTGTAGTAAAGGCACAGGATACAAAGGGTCGCACTCGGAAAAGCCACAATGCTCTTACTGGGGAAAGAGATCCCCTTTTATCCAGCAGCATGAGACCAAGGTTCAAATACCCTTTTTCATCTAACGTTCTTTGAGTTCCCATCTTTCTTCTCCTAAGAAAACGTACCAATACCAAAAATGTTCTGAAATCGGTCTTTTTTGATTTATCCTTTTCAGACTGACCCACTTTGCATAAAGCACTGAGCCAGAAAGAGTAACAGGGATGGAACCACAAGTGAAGGGAAAAAAAAATAAAATTAAAAAAAAATCTTCTGTTTCTGTGTCTGCCTCAATAAAGAGTGGATAAAATAGTTCCAGCTAGGAACAAAGAAATCCAACAAATATTTATGGGAAGTCACTTCCAGAGCCATGGTTTGGGAACACTTCTTGGGAAAAGGATGTGGGTTCACACCAGATTCACAGACAGGGAATAAACTTGACCTGTTCTGTCACAGCTTCAAAGATGGGCAAGGGGGGGGAAAAAGGAAGAGAGAAACCAAACTAAAAAACATTTGCAGAACTGTTTAGCAGATTGGGTTGCGTTCACAGATTTTTTTTTTTTTTTTTTGGACTATGTAGAATTGATTTTTTTTGGCAATCAATTTATTTTTCAAAGAAACAAACTGCCAAGATCTGCTTCTTATAATACAGTATTCCCTGGTCACAAATGAATGAATTGTTTGAAATCAAGATATATAAAAGAGGCATTTATAATTTGGCAATTATAAGACCGGCAGAGCAGGAATCAGCTGCCTGTGCAGTTGTTTTGCTTTAGAAACAATGCATTATTCAAAAGAATAGAAAATGGGTTCCATAATGGGTACAGTAGACTGTGATTGATAGAAGGAGACACCATTAGGATTGAATGTTTTCTGCTCCGTGATGATTATGCAGCATATTTATTTCACTGTTTTGTCTTACGCTCCTATAAATAGGCTTTCTCTTACCTATTCCCGGAGCTAGAATTGTTTTCAGTAATGCTAGAATATTGCTCCTATTAACCATTTGAGGAAAAAAAAAAAATCTGCAAGATAGAGGAATGGTTTCTATCCAAAGCAGTACCCTTGGTTTTAAAATAGATCTGCCAGATACTCCTGTGTCTAGCTGGTACCTGACTTAATTTTTTTATTTTCTTTTTATCTTCATTATTATCGGATTTACGGTTGTTTACACTGTAGCTATCAATGCAGTCTAAGTGCACTTCATAGTCTTTAGGGAAATATTAAGTAGGTGGTGGTGATCCTCAGCACCAGCTGGCTTAGTTCAGGCAGGAGAACCAAACGCAACAGATATCAGCCCACAGAAGCCAGAAGGACGGAATCACTCTGGTTTTCATCTGTCTCCGCTTCCCAAGGCGAGCTTTCTTTGACCATTAGGATTGTGGCATCTATTTTTTTCTCAGCACCTGCTCTGCAAGTGAAATGCACGACGTAAGCCCAAAGCTCAGTTACCTCTCTTAAAAGTGAAGGATCTGTCCCAAAATTATTCATTTTATCGAAAGACCTACCCAGTAAAAAAGAAAAATAAATTAACTGTATTATCTATAAATTACAATTTGCGAAAGACTGAATTTACAGAAACAAATAGCTTCTCTTCGCTGATCTGAAAAGTTGCACGGGAATACGCGAGATGGTATCCGATACAGCGCGGGACTCGGCTGCGGGACACGGGCCGTCCTCGTCTGCCCGTGTTGCTATACCCTGGTTGCACAAAAGCTTCACCGAGTAAACCCTTCAGTGCTCTAAAGTGGTTTTTAGATTGAAGAGTGTACAGGACTGACCGTGCTGTAGCAAATTGCAAGCAGTTTGGGTTTAGTAGCTTTGCGACCCTGATCTCCGACGACTTTGGCTGAAACTGGTCAGCAGATTTCAAACGTTACTGGAGACAGAGAGATGATGGATGACACCCTCGCTCCGGAGGCCAGACTAACTCACGAGCTGTGTCTGAACAACTTCTGGCAGTAAGTCTGAATCTCCAAAGAGGAGGTGTCCACTAGAGCCCTCCACCCCCGCACAGCAGGAGTATTCCCAGGCGCCGGCTCTGTCGGGGATACACAACTCCCACCCCATCGCTCTGCTCCCTCACCGTAAGGTCTCTCTCAGCACGCCCCAAGCTAGCCGGTAGGTAGGGCATGCACATCAGGAGGAGGGTGCTAGAACAGACGTGCTCTAAACTCAGAGCAAACCTTTCTGAGGATGTGATTGAATACTCCCTGCAGCTCTTCCAATGTTAGTTTTGACTGGGCCACACATGGAAAATAACAAAATATGCCAAGAAAGCCTCTTCTGGCTCTGCCAAACTCTCTAGACATCTCGCTGCTTGAACGTTCAGGGTTTCCAAACGGAAAACATGGGGCTCAAATAAACGTTCCTCAATAACTTACATAAACCGATCAGCCATCTGAAGCTTGCCCAGCAGTAGTCATCTGGATTGCTTGTGACTTGCAGCGATCACCATTGCCGTGTAACGTGTGGAACGGGGTTACACCTCCCAGCTCTTCCACAGGCTTTTATACTCGCCGTTCGCTGCCATACACAGATTTCCAACTAAGCAAACTTACTTTAAAACTTTTTCTGATACTTTTCAGTAAATACAGCCAGAAAGCCTTCCCGGACAGATGAGATGCTGGGACATACTTACGCCACGATCCCCGAAAGGTGAAACATTTCGGCAGTGAGGTAGGAAAGATAGCTGTACAGGAAGACAAAGAGCGGTTCGATGACACGGATATCCTTGGTGAATCGCGTGGTAAAGGCGGCAGTCATCCCAAAAATAAGACCTACTAAAACTCCTCCTAGCCCAACCACAAAGAATTTTCCAACTCCAGCAAACACATCCACACTTTTGATGGTTGGCATTTCACAGAAAGATCGAAATAGCTTGTAGAGCACCTGGGTGAAAAACGAAAGAGGAAAAACAGCCATTAATGAGATGGCCAGACATAGCATACGTTAACCAGACATGGCCATACGTAACGATGACACTAAAATACGCTGCTGGGATTTCTGCCAGTGCAGGGTCAGCATCCTTCTCTGGAGGTCAGGCTCCTACCCGGGGGTGCTGCGGCACTCACGTGCATTTCTATCTCTGTCCTGGTTTCAGCTGAGATAGAGTTAATTTTCTTTACAGTGGCTGGCATGGGGCTGTGTTTTGGATTTGTGCTGAAAACAGTGTTGATAACACAGAGATGTTTTAGTTGTTGCTGCACTGGGCAAGGACTTTTCAGCTTCCCCTGCTCTGCCAGGTGCAGAAGAAGCTGGGAGGGGACACGGCCAGGACAGCTGACCCCAACTGCCCAAAGGGACATCCCACACCATATGGTGTCATGCTCAGCATGTAAAGCTGGGGGAGAAGAAGGAAGGGGGGGACGTTCGGAGTGATGGCGTTTGTCTGCCCAAGTCACGGTTACACGTGATGGAGATGGCTGAACACCGGCCTGCCCATGGGAAGCAGTGAATGAATTCCTTGTTTTGCTTTGCTTGCGTGTGCGGCTTTTGCTTTCCCTATTAAACTGTCTTTACCTCAACCCACGAGTTTTCTCGCTTTCACCCTTCGGATTCTCTCCCCCACCCCACTGGGGGGAGTGAGCGAGCGGCTGGGGGGGCTTCGTTGCTGGCTGGGGTTAAACCACAACGATCTCCAGACACACGCAGAGATGTTCACCTAAAAGCTTCTCAGGACCTCAGGCCAGAGAAGTGGACCAGGAGCCCTCTGCTAGAAGAGGTTGTTGATGCCTTTTCCCTCTGCAGATCTCATGTCCCACCTCTCAGCACCAGCCCATCCTTCCTCTGAGCGTTAAATACTCAAAATAAAGGCTAGTCCTTACCACCGTCACCGCGTCATTCAGGAGCGATTCGCCAAAGACCAAAATGTGTAGCTTTTCATTGACGTGTATCTCTTCAAAGACGGCTAACACCGCCACGGGATCCACGGCGGCGATGAGGCTGCCGAAGAGGAGGTTGTGGAGCAACGACACGTCCTGCAGGTGAAAGGCTTTCACCTGGCAGATCCCGTACAAGGAAAAGCCGATCCCAAACACGTTCCATACCGTCCCCACGACGGCGTAGAGGAGGATAGTGCCGATGTTCTCAAAAAAGGGACGGCTGGGCATGAAGTACCCCGCATCAAGGACGATGGGTGGCAGCAGGTAGAGGAAAAAGATGTCGCTGTCCATAACAGGCGGTGACTTGTCGTTTAAGCCGTAGATGATTCCCCCCATGATGAGTCCTACAAATATCAATAAACAGCTTTCGGGAACGACGGAAGGCAGCTTGTTATATAGATGAAACCCTGGAAGGGGATGAATAGGAAAAAAAAAAAAAAGTATTACCTCATCAGCCCAAACTGGCTGAAGAGCACCAAACATCTCCTCGCTGGGGTGAGGAGGCTCCCCGTGCTCCCACCTCCAGCAGGCTACGCTCTGGAGTGGCGGTAATAAATGCACTCAATTAAGGTGAAGCCGCTCAATCAGAAATTGGCTAGAAAACCTGAAAGATTACTGAAAAGACCAACCTTTCTAAAATTGCTGTTGGTTCAGACTGCATTTCATCATAGCATAAGGTTAAAGATATATTTTTAGGTAATACACAAATAGAAAACATAAATAATCTGCATAAATAAAAAGATATTTGGAATTATTTATGACGTGATTTAGTTAGCATGCCATCTTCAGCACTAATGTAAATAGCAACTGCTAATTTTAAACACAATACAGATTCCAGACATTAAAAATAAAAAAAATCACAAAGAACATTCTTATCAATTATAAATGGTGCCACTTTTAATATTATTTAATCATTAACACTTAAAGCTAAAGGCAATGTTGAAAAAAAGTCCAATCAAGCCAGCCTTGTACAACACCCAATGTTAGAGAGAAATGCTGACAACCAGTACAAGTACTCGAGGTGAGTTATTAAGAGAAAGAAAGTAATTGAAACAAACCAAACCAGAATAGGAATAATAAGGAAAAAAAAAAAAATCTGTGATCATTATTATTTCTTTATGCATGTTAACAGGGTTGAGATCTCAACATATAATATGCAGAATAGTGAAACAAAAAGACCATTTCCATCTGAAAGAAATTCTGATCGAAACGAATCTCAGAGACTTCTCCCTTCTGAGGAAAAAAATAAAAAAATTTTCTTTTTTTCTGAGGAAAAAAAATAAAAATATATAAAAAAAGTAATTTAATAGAATTGATCACAATTCCTGGAGGGGAAAAAAAAAAAAAAAAAAGAATATATAATTTCCACTTTCCTATGCCCAGTTTTGCAGAAAAAAAAAAAAGATAGGTCCAAGTTAGACAAAATATAATTTCTTAGGTGTCGTTATACAGATAACCTCCTTGATGCAGAGAGATTTTATTTTAGGCTGTATAACACCCTGCACACGGAGTGAATTATTCCTTGTGGCTGGCCAGACGCAGTACCCTTTCTGAAGACCAAGGAGTCTTCATTTTAAGATGAAGATGTCAGTGGACAACCTGCACGCAGCGTAGGTGGCAAGCTAATGGAGATGAACGCACCCCGTGGTGTGCACTGCGGTTAAATAAGATTCCTGGAAACCCTGATAGTTTCCCTTCTAATAGCAACACCACGCACAGGTGTGAACTTCTAGATGGAAAACCATCACTTCCAACCTAAAATGCAACTGGGTAGTTATTTTCCGTGCGTGCAGTGTGTCTGGCACACGGTATGTGCATCCTTAGGACTTGGCCTGTTATCTCAGGCTGCGAGATTGGAGAAGAGGTGAAGCAAAGCCCACCCCTGCCCGCACCATCCCCACGGACACCCCCGTCCTTCCTCGCCCTCTCAAGATGCCTTACCTATTTTGGCCAAGGATGCAAGCATGATCCAGAGCGTGATTTCAAAGGGGACTTGAACATGCTGATAATCCAGAGAGAAAAACGCGTGTTCTGAGGATTCGTTGCCCTGGGCTTCCTCGGCAGCCCAGCTGACGTTCTCCGGGATCACGTCCTCCAGCAGCGGCATCGGTGGGGAGCCTCGCAGGGCTCTGACCCTGGTGGCCCGGAGGACGGAGGAGAGCAAGGACCCAGCTAGGACAGCAGCTGCAGCTCTGCACCCTGGCCTCTGCCCCTCCATCTGCCCTGGAAGCCGACTGCCGCGGGGATTGGGCTGCTCCCGCTCTCGCTGCTGCGGGCGAGCGGTTGGGAGCGCTGCTGGAGGCAGCCGGGCTCGCCTCGCCCTCGTGGCACGGGCTGCTGCAAAGAGAGGAGCAACCGCTCCGCCTCACGCTGTCTCTCCTCCCTGGTCCATCAGCTTCCAGCTGGGAGACCCTGCGGGAGAATCGCACCCCTTGGGACCGCGCGCCCAAATAGGCAGGGGCTCCTCCCGCTGATGCTTCCTTGAAGAAACGCTTCACGCGCTCGGACCGACTGCACATCTAGGCATGCTTGAGAAAGAGGCAAATTGCGTTTCGGACCTAACTCTTGACATATTTTGCCTTCCAGTCTCTCAGAAACCCTTCTTGGAAGGGGCTGGGGGGAAATTCTTCACTGCTGCTGGAGCAGCCAGGCTTTGACGGGACAGGTCCCACATAAAACAGCCCCATCCAGAAATGGATCCATCTCACAGTGGACTTTGCCAGCGCCCACAGAGAGAACACATGGCAGCAACATTACTGATAATCACAGTTTCCATTTGGTAAATCAAGCAAAGCACCCAGCTTTCTCACGCTAAATACAGAGCCGCAGCGTTGTGCTGGACAGGGTCACCTGTACTGGAAGAATAAGGTTCAACAATTGCTTAAAGCTTCTTCCTATAATAAGGGCTAACAGGAAAAGTTATCTTCATCTTTCTTCACTACTTGAAAACGGCATCAAAAACTGAGTGAGCTTGCTTAGAAAAGTCGGGGAGACAGAAAAATAAAAACGTTATTTGCAATAGCGTCAGTTGTATTAATAATACAGAGAAAAAAAAAAAAAAACACATATTGGGCCAAATTCCTCCATTGTGGAGTTTCATTGAAGTTGATGTTGTTTCAAGAGGGATGAATGCGGTCCAGAGAAAACATGTAATTAAAATACAGAGGCCCCGGGCTGCTGCGAGACTGATCGATGGCCTATTTGTTTCTCTTCCGCTGCCTCAATGACACCAAAATTGGGCTGCCAATAACGAGCTGGTGACCCACTTTGCTGCTGTAAAGTCAGGACCCGACATCATGCAGACACAGACCCTGGGTTTCTCAGTACCACGCGAGCTCCCCGTTTCTGATCCCATTTGTAAAGCAGGAGGAGGATAAACTTTGGGAGACAGGAGAGACGCAGCGATGCAGCTCTAGGAGTGACTTCTCTCTGCTTTACCATGGTTCACTTGAATTTATAGCGTGCCTTTCCCACACTTGCTGACTTCAAAGCAAGGCGACACTCCTCTCATTAGAGCGGTCTTCTAGCAAACTAAGCTCTTTAAACTTGGTGCCACTTCTCCCTTTGTATATTTAAACAAAATTGCAGGACAGACACTTGGAGGACAGAAATCCCACAGGGTTTTCCTCCATCTTTGTTCCATAATACAATTCTAGTCTAGGATGGGGAGGAGAGGAAGAGGTGAGGAGACGGGATCCCTTGTTACTCTGAAGGAGGGAGAATACAGTGCTCTTAACAGCAGTTAAGAAGTAATTAAGAAATTGCTCAGCCAGAGCTAAGAGCAGTGGAAGCAGTTCTGAGCCTGGGCTTGCACGCCAAGCCATCGTATTTCCTCTTTCTCCTGAAATATTTGGTGCTGAACTTGGGAGTTTGAAGGCTTGTTCCAGTTCGGTGGCATGGGAAAGGAGTTTTGCCAACGTCCCATTCCCCCCACCCCAAACGATCCATTTTGATTTTTGCTATTCTCAGGAAAAACGCAAGAAAATTAATATTTGCTTACATTTACCTTATGCCAAAAATGAAACGTTTGCGTCTTGGACGGAAAAAATGATCTGCAGCATGGAGCTCAATAGCACTATCTGGAAAATGCTTTTGTGCGTAGAATCAATATCTATTTGATAATGGAACCAGAAAAAAACAGCAGAGTTGGGACAGTATTTGAGGAAGGTCAACGGAGAGGATAACATTAAAATATGCCCCATTTTTCAAATAAAGTTAACTTCTAAAATCAGGACCTTAAGGACTAAGCAACAGCTAGCAGGTGAAGCGAAGAGAGACGCACGCGTACTTATTTACCTTAGCTGCTCACCGAACCTCCCCGTCTGAACAGAGCAAAAGACACCGTGGTTCTTAAGAAAAAAGATGCAAAATGTTAACAGAGGGGAAAAGAGCCTGAGCCAGTACCCTGCGCAGAGCCTGTAATGAACCCGTTTCCCTTGTTTTCTTCTCTGCTCCTTTCCGTAACGACGGTTGCGACCCTGCGACAAGCTCCACGCAGACGGATCCGTGCAGCCTCTCTCTGCAAGCTGGCTTTCATCCTGCAAAGCTTCGAGCATCTCCTCAAACGCTCCCTCGCCCTTCTCAGCCGAACGACCGCTTCGCTGTACCTAGACCCGCGCAAGGATGACGACAGGCTCTTTGCAAATATTTTGGACGTTGTATTTCATTACAGTGAGACCCTTCAAGTTTGCTTTGAGGATTTTGAAACTCCTCATTTTTCTGTTTTTAACTGTTTCACCCTAAAGTTCTACATAAATAAGCTTGCTCCTTCCCTTGAATTCTTATATGTATCACTGTTCATTACATATTAGTTATAAATAAACAAAAAGCCAAACACAAAAAGTTTTTCCAAAGTTCTATGATAAGAGAATACATGTTGTTCCTCTTGTAATGGCTATTGATATTATTGAACCACTTTTTAATGCGAGTACCATTTGATCATGCGTTTATTGGCACGCTTTCGTTTTTTTTCTAACGTAATGTGCTTCCTCACATTTTTAGGTTTCAGGGCGAGATTCGGATCCCCATAATTGTATGGACGAGTACCTTGCTCCTGCTGGAACGAAGAGGACTATGAGAAGAACAGAGTATTGCGTCATATGGCAACAGCAACCAGAATTCAGGCTCCTGCAATGAAAAGGTTACGTCAGATTAATAGTTTTAACTATTGCTATTATACTCTGTAATCAGTCGCAACAAATTATTTTTCTTTACTTACTTTGAGAGTGAAAGGAAAGATGTGCAGTCTTTTCTCTTACCTTCCTGACGTGTAATTACCTCTAAGTATGTTCTAACTTATGCCTTCTCTTTTTTGCTATGAACGCACGTATCACTTCATGAAAAAATAAATATTGTCAATTAAATCCCAATTTCCATCACCTCCTGAAATTCATATATCAACCACTGGAATTTATGCAAGAGAACTCTGAATAAGCTCATGCCTTAAACGCGGGGGAAAGAAAAATAATTTGCGGTGCACCTTCTAGCTACGGTACTGCAAAGCCTTGCCGTATTATTTGGGCCTCAAATCAGGAAATCATTTAAGTATTTTACTCAATTACAAGTACTCAAAGTTTCACAGTTTATGGTTAATAACACGTGAAAATCTTATGTTGGGTTGGGGCCTCCCAGAAACACCCAGCACAAAGAATCGCATCGTATAATCCCCTCAAAAACTTTGCCAGGCTCCAAACTCATCGGGCGTCTTCCTCTCACCGCAAAGGGATTGCAGGATTTCCCGCTGTTGGGACTCCCGCCGAACTCCACTCTTCAGTGCAACTCAGGAAATCCTAGTAGAATTATTTCTTCTTTCATAGAAGAAAATGTATTTCTTCTCTCATAGAAGAAAACGCCAGATCTGCGGCATCCCAGGAAAGCAGGAGCCCCAGGGCCAGCTGCTGCCAGCAGGGACAGGGCTACCTTTGGCCACAGCAGCTCTACCTGTGGTTTCATCATCTGTGGCAAGAATGAAGAGATTTTCAAATAAATACTTGTGGTGTTTACTGACCTCAGAAAGGCTAAGACTTCTTTTTCTCTTTCTATACTATGAAAGTTTAATATTTCCAGAAATTATTTCAATGCAGAGGCATTGTGTCCGTTCTCAGCCCGGTTTTGTTTTCTCCTAAAGAGAGAATGCCTTTTGATCGGGCACAGCACCCTAAAGAGATAACCTGATTTCGGAAAATAGCCCACGCTTGCCTCTGCTAACTTTCAGACTTGGCAGTCTCCGCAGGACCTCAGCGGGCACCGCGAACGCTCCTCCGCATTCCTCCTAGCTGTTCATCACCCCAACACCCGGCAACACCGCTCGCCCCGCGGCCACCGAGCCGCGGCCACCGAGCCACGGCTCCCGGCAGCGCAGCAGGGATGCTCTCCCCTACACCAGCAATCCTTCAAACGTAAGCTGCCCTTCTGCACCTTCTTTCCGAAAGTTATTTTGGCTGTGGCCGCGTTACCACTCCTGGCAGACCTGGGACAAGTCCAGTGCTGTAAATCCCCCAACTCTTCAAAACCCATGAGTAGATCCTAAGCCCTACACCCGCTTCCAAGACTTTTTGACTCTGATGCTATAGGCACGATATAGCAATCAATTTTTCAGCTCATACACTTTTCAGAAGACAAATGATTTCTGCATCTTCCCCCCCGGGGAACACTTACCTTCTGACCACAGGCAGCCCCAGAAGTCACGCGGTGCATTATCCCTGTGGGAGCTCTCGCCTTCCTCTGAGGAAACCCCTCAGTGTGCCGTGCTGGATTCCATGAATTTTATTTAGAGATCACCCAGATGATGTTTGGGATCACCCAGATGATGTTTTAGTGTTATCACCTTTTTGAAGTCCCCCCTCCCTTTTTGAAGTAAACCTTTTTTCCAGCTTACCCTAAAAAACCTTCCTTTTTGCACAAAGCAGCCAACAGGTTTCGTTAAAAGCATCCTGCTCCACAAGCAAATTAATATCCAGGAGCCTCTCCAGAAAAGCTAAACCAGGAGGGCAGTTTGATTCCCTCTCCACCCCCCACCCCAAGCAAAAATGCAGATATACCTCCTCACTGGGGCTGGTTCTGTGCCGTAACGAACACAGCTCTCCCACTGAAGCTGTGGGACACCCGTAGAAAAGCTCTTAAAAAGTTACCCGTACACTCCATCTAATCAGCTCGTCGTGAAAAGATAAAATATAAGCGTTAATGAGATCTGCATTTGGTACGTAAATATGAGTTTTCCCCATCAGAGCGTCCATTTGTTTACTTGAGCAGTCTTAAAATTTGAAGGAGAAAGCCGTTCTCATTTATGAAGGTGCAAAATCTCTTTTTCCCCCATCAGAATGGAAATTGCTCATATTTTCACATATAATCACCTTATTTTTCAGCTTCTCCTCCTCATCGCCTGCATTTTCCATTACGTTTTAATATGCACAGTGAAGACTGCGCATAAAATACTGATCTTCTTTCTGAAGAAGCAGGGACAGCAGAGCATGGATCTCCATCCACACGCAAGCTCGCGAGCAAACACAGAACACACGTAAAGCAGACAAGCAGTTTAGCAAGATTTAATCGGAACTGAAATTAAGACCAAGCCCTTCAACACACCTCCCTTGCTAGGAAGCATTGCACTTGCAGCTTTTCCGGACAGCAGGAATGGAAAATCCCTTAAAACTGAAAGCCGCAGCATGGGTTTTTCCTCAGTATATCACAGGCCGTGAATATATTGAGAAACGAACTTTGCGTTGCAGTGAGCTGGGTGAATTGATGTGCTGCTTAACTCCTGTGCACCCCACAGAGCCCAGGCAAGAACGCGTGTTTAATTTAACATCCGGGACTTCATTCAAAAAATCTGGTTTTAACAAGAATTTGAACAAAATTACAGTGAGGAAATTCGGTATTAATAAGAAATGAGTAAAGAAGAATAAATCGGAAGAGCAAGACGTTCTCTGTACCCGCACTCTCTCTCATCATCAGGAAGCTGCAGAAAGCGTATGCAACGCTAGATGCAAATTTTGTGGTTCATTGCTTAACGTTTCACCAACTTGAGAAGCACCGATTTGTCACTGATACCTTGCCTAAATGCAGAGAGTTTGACAAACAGCCCCTCCCGTATCAATATTAGGAAGATCCAAGAGACCCATATTCCCCTTGCCTTGCACCCACTCTTTTTCCATACAGCTTCCGTATAGTTTCCATACTGCTCTCGTCGCAGGCAGCAACCTGGTTACGCTCCCTGCGACGCAGCATTCGGGCGGCAGACTTGCAAACTGACCGCGTTGCAGCTTTACATTTAACAACTGCCTAATGAACGTGGTCTTAAAGAATTCCTATAGGGCAATTCCAGGCTGAGTACAGCTTTAATCATTTTGGCACCGACTTCTGTTTGGATTCTGCTTTTGTCAATAACAGCTTGAGCACTTCGAGCAATTATTGCTTAAATGACTTGTAAACTAAATGGCCTTTAATATTTTTCTTCATCATTATAACCGGAGAAGCCTGTGACTGTGGCCTCAATAAAACAACTAATATCGTCCTTTTTAGTAATCTAGAAACTATTTTCCTAATTTAAACTGCAAACTTTTAATTCCCATCGACACATCCAGAACACGCACAATTGCAAATCAGATTCATATTCAAGTGGTGGTATGAGATTTCTCCCATTAAATAATACTTTTAATACTCATTACTTTTTAGATGATCAAATTAGAGTGAAGTCCTTAAATCTGTGCAGAAAATCTCCGGGTCACGGTGCTGCAGAGGGTCAGTCTAAGAGATTCAGAGGCCGAGTCCAACCAGAAGCAGCACAGTCCCCTTGAATCAACCAGGACATGCAAGTCGTTCCTCATTAATGAGGAGCCCAAACCAGTAAGACTTCCAGGATCCTTCAAACCCTCCTCATGAGAGCACAGCTGAAGATTTTTCCTGCTCTGGCAGGAAACACCTTCCAAACATCTCCTTACACAAACACCTTCCAAGGTGTTTCACGGTGTGAGGAACAAACTCTTGCAGGAACCTGTCCTGGTAGGATCAGCATAGGCCGTGCCCATGGGTCACGCCGACGTTTTCGCAAAGCTCCATCCTTTCTTCAGCTGTGGTCTGGCTGCTGGGAAGAGCGAGGGATATCAGTTGCTTCCTCTCCGTTGCTGCTCTTGGTGCTTTCCCTCACGCTCACACACGGCCTCAGCTGCAGGGGAGGATGGAAGAAATTCTTCGCGTTCACCATTTTCCGCCAGTTTACTCAACTCTTCCTGTCCCCTGACCAAACTGCTGACCACCCGCTGGGAAAATACACAAGCCTGGACAAACCAAACGCTGAATATTACTGTTGTCATTGTGCCTCGTCATGACAGTTCTGTAATCCCCAAATAAAGCAAGAGCCAAAGAGGAAAACAAACCCCGGGAATCAGCATAAGAGATTACAGCAGGCAAACCGCAGTGCCACCTGCGTGAAAACTTATGACTGCAAAATGTCGTGTAATAACGTTGTAGTGGATCCAGCGTACGTGAGCACAATATTTCTTCGCCTCAGACGGAGGTGTGAGCACATCCTGCCTCCTGAAGATTGAATATTTACTAGTGGTATCACGGATATTTGAATTCAGGGACTTCCAGCTCCGCGTGGAGGTCAGTTCCCATCCGTTGGCTTACCGAGCCCCACGCTGCTCTCTCTGGACACCCACCCGCTGGCCCCACGCACCGCGGCGTGCTCCAAGGTAGGCTGGAGATGCACCGTTAGGAGAGGTCTGCTTTTTCTGAAGTCCTTTATCTGCTGAACGGAGCCTTTGGTTTCTTTTTTGGAAGAGACATAAGCAGGTGGCTACTTCCCAGGATGTATTTGTTATATATAAAAACCTTCAATATATCTGCCCGAAAGCCGTTTCCATGCAATGGCATTGCCTACCATCAGTGACCCGTACTTCATGTTTAATAGCTGGGCTCGAGCGGTGAATGGCTAGCAAAGGGAAACCGAGTCGTGTCGGCCTCCTTTCTGAGCATTCAACCACCACCAGTGCAAATACCCAAGCATATTATTTTACAGTTTAACTTGCACAATTTTTGCATATGCAACATGAAAATGTCTATTTTCTGTTCCAGGAAAGGTTTTTTTGTAATTCAACTCACAGGAAAGCGGAATAAGAATGAACAGAATCTGTTAATTTAAAATTTCAAGCCAAGATTTTTTGGAAATTAGTTTGCAGTTCCTTGTTCCCTGTTCCATCAAGTTCACAAATGTTATTCATTTGAAACAAATCAGTAATATAGTTTACGTACACAAAAAGAGTGAGAGCAAGCACGGGTCTGGGTTTTCTCTCACTCTTCTTTGTTAACTTTGTTACATCTCAGAGTAGTAATTAATTATGGAATCACCAACTTCATAGGGTTGAGCAACGGACAGAGCAACTAAATAAACGCTTACTGTGTTTTACCAATTTGGCACTGGAAAGCAGAAGCGTGTAGTCACTACAGACGGGGAATGAGAACAAAAATAGCAACGCAGCATATTAAGAAATTATATTATTGCACAACACAAGAAATTTTTTGAGGAGCATCGAGGACTCCTAAATAGTAAGTCAGAGCTTACACGTCAGCAATATTCCGTGAGTGCATTTCTGTCTCTAAGAGGGAACTCTAAGCATATGCTGAGCCATAGAACTTGGGAAACCTACGTGGGGCTTCCTCCAGCTGGGTAGGGTAGGACCTGCGAGTTTGCAGAGAAAAGCCTAATGCAAAAGCATGAGAAGTGAATTAGAGCCATACCCTGTGTCTTAATGTAAAGCAAAGAACTTCAGCTTCGATGAATAAAACTCCACATTCACAGCAAAGCTAGGGTTTCCAGTCCCATGTAAATGGCAGAGAGAAATTACAGCTCGCAGCTCTCTTCGGGGTTAATTCAACTGCAGCGACGCTACCAAAATAAACACGTAAGCCAGCGTCGGCTAACTTGCCAGCGCTGCTGACGGACGGAGCAAACAGAGTTCCACAGAGTTCAGAGCCACGTATTTCAATTTTACATAACTGGAGCTGTATGGGGGAAGATGCTGTTTCCACTTACCCTCACGGAGAAGCAGCGTTACTGAGACATGGAAAAGGCCTGGGAGTCTTAGGGCTTCTTCTGTGGTTGGTTTTACAGACAGAGCTCTTCTGGTCTCCTGCAGTTCTCATTCATTCCCCAGGTGAAGTTCCTCAGCCCCCTGCTCACCTACCTTTCAGCACTTAAGCAAACATCAATAAATAAAGCCCCCAGAAAAGTGACAAGATGCCAGATTGTTTCCAAGAAATGGCGATTTAACAAGATCCTAACAGCAGTGCCATATTTTCTCCCTGAAAGAGGGCCCAAAACAAGCATCCCCAGCACCATAAAGTCCTGATAGACACAGTCCACAACAGAGCCCCAGCACATTCTGGGCAAGCTTCAGTAACTCAGCTCCGGACAGCCCTGCTGCCGATGGATGCACGAATCCCCGCCGGCTTGCTCCGCTCCATCAAATATTCCTCCAGCCTTTTTGCCTTCCCCAGACCACAGCCCCGCGTGGAATTTCTGCAGTCCCTACGTGGGACGGGACGGCAGAAGGTCTTTGGCCTCTTGGGATTCACAGGTCAATACTAAACACTTTTATTTCCACTCCGAAGCCCGCAGGCAGCCAGGACGTAATACGTGGTAGTGGCAGAGTTTGTTAGCAGCTGGGCACTCATTGACCAAGCGGCTGCTGACCCACGCAGGTGATTTATATTCCCAATAGATTGACGGGGTTGTCACAAATAAATGAACTCACAGGAGATGCAGGCAGGAATTAAGTGGTGAGCTGCTTCTGGTAAAGAAAAAGCAAATTAGGTTAATTAAAATCAAATAGCTACATTTTCGGAAACCTCTATGTAAACCAGCAGCAAAACAGAAAAAGATCAGAAGTGCAATTTCATATATAAACTAGCAGAGAGAAAGCTGGATTCCACCTTTCTAGGTTTTAACCTGCAGAATATAAGAACATCAATTGATGGAAGGTGTTATTCTGCACACCTGGGCATCTATTTTTGTGGGAAATAACCCTCCCTCCAAAGAGAGTTGGACTTTGAGATTTATTTGCAAAATGGTTGTAAACCTCTGAACTAAAAGGTACTAAAGGAAACCACCACTAGATATCATCATTTGACTATGTAATAGATATCAGAAAAATTGTTAGTGTTGATCTGGCATGTAAAAATCCCTATTACACACCCAGGTAGATTAAGTCACCTTCTATAGGGGCTTATATCCCACAGATGACGGGCTGGGGAATGACATCCTAACTATAGGTCTCAGTTAAGTGGGTAGATTTAACTAAAGAGCCCGGCTTATTCCAGGGTCCTGGTTCCAGTACCTGGCGAATATTTCTCTGTGGGAACACGGAATGAGAACTGGAGATGAAAGCCAAAATTCCCTGCCGGTATTTCTCCTCCAATTTCAGATTTTCTGGCACGTGGATAAACATAACCGCCAGCCCGAATTTGGCCTTATGTGTCTGACCTGTAAAATGTGGCACTGCTTTCATTTGTAATAAAATACATCTGCTGTCCTTCAGCAGCCTGGAAAGCACACCTTTGAAGTGATTTTCCCTATGTAATTTGAGTTCACTGAGCCATTTTTCCTGCTAGTGAAAACGGGCACAGCTCCAGTGCAGCTGATGGAGTTTTACTCACTTAAATTCAGAATGGGGCTCGGTGTCTTTCAAACATAAATAAATCCAAAGCATGTCATGGATTGAAACATGTCAATTAAAATAAAATTGAACTAAAAATAGTATCTAAGCGAATAATAAATCTATTTGTCTCATCCTCCCAGAAATCACCAGATTTTGCTCTTAAAATGTATTCTGCAGCAACACCGCAGATATCTTTCTTCCTACAAAGAGAAGTGAATTTTGAGAAGTTATTTAAATTTTGGATTAAACCAGAGTAACAAATGCTGGGTGGAAAAAGTACATGGACAATACTTTACCGTGGGCAAAACTGCATAGCATCAATAACAAAACATAGGCTGTGGTACTATACGTTGACAACGTGCATTTATCCACATCTTCGTTTGCACTGCTACAACATGCATTGTTGTGCTAAGCAGCTACATAAATGAGCTGAAAATTCATTTTCCCTTTCCCTCCTCCAAACTGTTCATTTATTAAAATTCTAAAAACTGAGTCATCTTATGTTTTTCTATTAGAAAAACAAAACCCCAAAGCATGCCTGCAATAAAGTCATGTATTATCCTTACAGGCGCTAGACATAGCCTTGCTTCACCTGCATCCATAAGACGGCTGCTTTCAGTATAGCTGCTATCACGAATTATACAACACGCTCCTCGCCTCCGTCAGGTTGTAATACAGGCTATAATTATCATAAGGGCTACAGATAACAAGCTTTTCCTCATAACACTGCTTGTTGTGTTTTCTTGTCGTTCTAACATTTACATTATAGCTAAAACTGTCCACATGTTTGATAAGGCTAATTCGAAAAGGGGCTCTGAAACCAGTCCTGAAAAGGTAGCTTCACACAGGTTCACAGTAACCTCAGACTGTGCCAAATACAGAATATTCATTTCCATAGTCTCTTCTGCCACTCCATTTCTTTACCGGTGATGGGAGAAGCAGGGCCATCAGGGTTTCTCCCACCGTAGCAGCTGACAATGCTCAGGAGCTTCTGCTGCTTCTGTTAACATCAATATTGAAACCGCAGTTGACTTTAATATCTAGGGCTAGGATTCCGAGGTTAGCAGGAGAAAAGAACAGGTCTCCTCTAACGCATTTCTCCGGGCTGGGAAGGATAGAAAAACGACCAGAGTCCGGACCTCAGCTTTAAACTCTGACTTCCACACTTCCTGAGGAAGAACCTTGTGCAATTAACTTCTTCAAGACTTTGGTTAGAACTATCAATACATCCCAGGGGAAATCAAAGGCTAGGGCAAGGCAGCACAAATGCCACAGAGCACTTTTTTCTACAGTTAATTGCAAACCCTTTGGTTACCGATGCCCTTTGGAATATTTTTCCTCTCACCCTCGGTTAACTTATTCTCTGCACCTCTGTCAAGGAAGACTTTAGAGCGCTGCCCACTCTGGACTCCTCCAGAATTTAATGAAGTCATTTGGCCTCTTCCAAAGGACTCCTGATGATTTTGAATGCTGAGAAGGGGATTAATGAGACACACGTGGAGTTAGGGCAATGCATAGTAAAAGCAAAGCATCCTTTCCTATCATCCTCTTAGAAAACAGGGACCAGTTTCAGTTTTACTTACACTCCTTGCACCACTACGGTCAATGGAATTTTTGTCCAGGCAAGGAATGTTCACTTAGGTCTTGGACATGTATGAGTCCGATTTTATTTAATTATTTGCTACGTACTCAGCAGGAATTGTCATTGCCTGTCATTTTAATCAGGAGAGAGAGGTTCGTTCTTTGGCCACCCAGATCACTTTTCCCCCAGGAGCGGATTCTTCTCAATCCTGCCAGCCACCAAACTACAGCAATCTCTCTTTTCTTTCATCCGCCTGAAAATACCCATCCTACCGCAATGCCATCATGGAAAAGTCTACCTCAGACCAACGACTGCCTGCAAAAATAACATAAAAGATTGGAAGTTGGGTATTCAAGATGAGAAACAAAGAGCAGGAATGGGATTTTCAAAGGCAGCTGAGGGAAAGGAATGCCCACCTTTCAAGGCAATTCCAGAGAAGCAGAGTGCCCATCTTCCTACAGCTCTAAAATCAAAGTATATAAAAGGCTGGGCAACACCTCAAAACCAGGGGTATTCATCTGCTCAGATGCTGAATTGGCTTGACGCTCAGATAGGCTCATTCAGGCCATCTACCAGACCGAGCAGCCTTGTCGGCCAATTATTTTTTCTGTGCTTTATTTTGGAGTTTTGAGGTTTGATCTCAAATTTGAATATTCAAATTTGGTAGAAATTTGAGGGCAGAAGGACGAGTAGAAAGGAGGACCCTGGGAACTACCAACCTGTCAGCCTCACCTCTGCGCCTGGGAAGATCATGGAACAGATCCTCCTAGAAGCTATGCTGAAGAACATGGAGGACAGGGAGGTGATTCCAGACAGCCAGCATGGCTTCACCAAGGGCAAGTCCTGCCTGACCAACCTCATGGCTTTCTACGATGGAGTTACCACATCAGTGGACAAGGGAAAAGCAATGGATGTCATCTATCTGGACTTCTGTAAAGCCTTTGACACGGTCCCACACAACATCCTTCTCTCTAAATTGGAGAGAGACAGATTTGATGGGTGGACTGTTCAGTGGATAAGGAATTGGTTGGGTGGTCGCATCCAGAGGGAAGCGGTCAAGAGCTCAATGTCCAGATGGAGATCAGTGATGAGCAGTGTCCCTCAGGGGTCCACACTGGGACCAGGGCTGTTCAATATTTTCATCAATGACATTGACAGCGAGATTGAGTGCACCCTCAGCAAGTTTGCGGATGACACCAAGCTGAGTGGTGCAGCTGACAGGCCAGAAGGACGGGATGTCATCCAGAGGGACCTGGACAAGCTGGAGAAGTGGGCCTGTGTGAACCTCATGAGGTTCAACAAGGCCAAGTGCAGGGTCCTACACCTGGGCCGGGGCAATCCTCAGTTCCACTACAGGCTGGGGGATGATGTGATTGAGAGCAGCCCTGCAGAAAAGGACGTGGGGGTACTGGTGGATGAAAAGCTGGACACAAGATGCAATGTGCACTCACAGCCCAGAGGGCCAACCGTATCCTGGGTGCATCAAAAGAAGCATGGCCAGCAGGTCGAGGGAAGGGATTCTGCCACTCTGCTCTGGTGAGACCTCACCTGCAGTGCTGCGTCCAGCTCTGGAGCCCTCAGCACAAGAAGGACATGGAGCTGTTGGAGCGGGTCCAGAGGAGGCCACAAAAATGATCCGAGGGCTGGAGCACCTCTCCTACGAGGACAGGCTGAGAGAGTTGGGGTTGTTCAGCCTGGAGAAGAGAAGGCTGCAAGGAGACCTTATAGCAGCCCTCCAGCACTTACAGGGGACCTATAGGAAAGATGGGGACAGACTTTTTAGCAAGGCCTGTTGTGACGGGACAAGGAGCAATGGTTTTAAACTAAGGGAGGGCAGATTTAGACTGGATCTAAGAAAGAAATTTTTTACAAGGAGGGTGGTGAAGCACTGGAACAGGCTGCCCAGAGAGGTGGGAGATGCCCCATCCCTGGAAACATCCAAGGTCAGGTTGGACGGGGCTCTGAGCAGCCTGATCTAGTCACAGATGTCCCTGCTCTTGCAGGGGGGTTGGACTAGATGACCTGTAAAGGTCCCTTCCCACCCCAACCATTCTCTGATTCTATGAATATACATACCCTGTGAAACCCCACATGCTTGCATTTGAATGTGTTAGACATTATGTACATACATTCCTTGAGCCGGGCACTTTAGTCAAGTTCCACCAATCCTAACAGGCATTGCAAAGCATCAGAAAAAGTTGAAAATCTTAAGATACACATAAGTTTTGTAGTTCCCTTTCCGTTACACACGCTGCTATATTTAGCAGACTGTTTGACATCATAGTGACGCGCACAGCAGCAGTTGCATCCTCCTCCTCCTCAAAAGAAGCCCCACGCCATGAAGGTGCAGTCTCTACACAGGTACAGCTTATTAAGCGTCCAGTACACTTTTGTCTGCAAATTTCCTCCTCTGTATAGGCCAAAACAGGCACAATTTTAACTCGAAGCCCCATCATACAGTTTCTATTACAGTAAATGCAACTAATTAATAAGCTAAATTACTTGAATTAAGAACTTCAAGGTGAATGCCTTGGGCACTCAGATCTTCTGAGGCATTCTTTCAAGCCCACTGATATTTTCATTATAAATGCCAGCTCAGAGATGATTTTAAAAAGCCCA
This sequence comes from Mycteria americana, assembly GCF_035582795.1. Taxonomy (NCBI): domain Eukaryota; kingdom Metazoa; phylum Chordata; class Aves; order Ciconiiformes; family Ciconiidae; genus Mycteria; species Mycteria americana. The sequence continues at coordinate 24,286,859 of NC_134374.1, forward strand.
ACAACTCAAGATGCTGAATTTAAAGTAAAACCAAGCAAAAAACCCCAACGAAACCCAACAAACAACTTTCATCTCTTCAAAGGACCCATCAGATGTCAAGGCCCTTGATTTACAAACACAAATCTGTTTGCATTTGATGTATCATTACCTAGAGATCACAAGATCCTTCATATTCTCTCAGAGGGCTGACAAAGATTTACAAAGATTTAAAAAATGCACGTTACGCCTCAGAGTTTGAGAGATGGGTCTCAAAGACAAAGAAGGTTCTGGGTTACGTTAGTTGTTTCATAGCAAGTTTCACTGAGAAGCTCTGCTTTATAGCTCCTCCCATCCTTATGCACGGAGCGGCATCAGGAACCAGATAAAATGATTTCACTAGCACGTTAGCGTGCATAAAAGGCTTACAATTGTATCAACATAGTTTTTTGCTAGATTTTGGATTTGGATTTAATGATTGCAAAGGCAGAACTGCAGGTGTGTCAAACCCCACTCGGTCATAGTGCGAGTGAAGAAGTGTCCTTCCTAGAAGAAAACTTCTGCAGACCAGGTCTAACAGTCTAATTTATCTTTTTACAACGGTGACACGGCGATTCATTTCCAGTTGAAACACTTACTGAGAAGAAGTAATAGAAAAGGAAGTAAATGGGTTTGAAAGCTAAGTAAAGAAATTTCCATATCAAAATCTGCATTTAAATTTCCAAAAGAAGATGAAGAAAGCTTGCACTACCTTTTCAGGAACCTTGCAGTCGTCCTAGCTTGCTGAGGTTGCAGGTGCTTCATTTCCAAGGAAATAAAGGCAGAGTCTATTTACTAAAAACGCAGATGGAACATACAATAATAATATAGTGACAGAAAGCTGAGTGGATTTCCTCAAAGAAGTAAGGATTTATTTAAAAGGAAAACATTTTTTACAGAAAAGGAAATACTTTTACAATCTTGATCAGGTATTTCACCTAGATTTTCATTGTAACATACTTCACCTATGCAGTACAAACACACATATGCAATAATATCAGCGTCTTCATTCATGTTTCATGTCGATACATTTCCTATGTACAATAATATACGCAAAGGAATCCAGAGTCCTGAACATCTCCATCTGCTGACAAGATTTTTTCAAACCAAAGAAATTTTTTTTTTCAACCACTGTCACAAAGCTTCGCAGGAGCAAAATTTGAACCTGAGCGTCCAGAACTTGGGCTTCAACTATAGAGCCCAATCCAAAGCCCAGCAAAGACAACTTGACTCTTACTTACTGGCTGGATCAGTCTCTTGGATCCAAGTTTTACCAGCACACATCTTGACTGATTTTTCTTGCAGGAGTAAATCCAATGGTACATGAGTACAATTATTCATACAGCCAGAGTCTTTGGAGGAAGACATATACATTATAAAAATATGGCTGACTAGCACTTTAGAGAGAAATTCATTTCAAATTCTGTATTAGAAAAAGGAAAACAGTGACCTTTACTTCCTCTGCTAAAAGTATGGTTTAAGTGTTAAAATATTTATTTGAAAAAGTCTGTAGTGTGTAAATGTTTTCATTTCCCAACCTAATCCTTAGAGTCAAATATTCCTGTCCAGATCATATCCATCTCTTCAGCTAAGCAGATCAGTCATGATGTAAACTGCATCCTGCAGCTCTTTTTCACACATGTTGGGTTTGAGATTTGTAAGTTCGGAGTACTAAATTCGGAGCTAGTTCTATTGGTAGTGTTGTGCAAACTAAACAAAGCTAAAGAGTGCAAGAGCACTTCTCTGGCTTTTGATGTTTCTATATTCTGCTCCTGGGATATCTGAAAGCTAATCTGATTCAGGTTATTCCTTATCAAACTGCAGGTGAGGAGGTTTGTTACAGAACCACACCTGGTCAAGTTTTCTTCAAAAAACTGTTTATAGAGCTCTGCCACTTTTGTTTCCATGTACTTGTTGAGCACAGAGTTTGAAAGAGGCTCCTCGCAGAGCATGATACTCCTTTCTCCAGCTTCATCTCCAGACAGGGACTTTATACTTGATTTTTCGGGATGCTCACATAGAGGGGACTGACCTAGAAGAATATCTACAGACAGCAAAACAGGGCCATCAGGCAGTTCATCGCACACATGGTCCAAAACACAACCCGAATCACATGTATGGTCCCCCACGCGGTCTCCCCCAATATGCAAGTCAGGATAGTTTTGATAAATGCTGTTGCACGACCAGGATCTGTACAAATCCATCTGCTCAGTGTTTTGTTCTCTTCTGGGGATATGTAAAGCTGGTGATACGGTTCCTTTAACAAGCGTTTTCTGATCTTTTGCAGGTACCTCTTTTATGGATCTCCATTGAAGACCGCTCCAGTGTTCCATTTTGCTACTTTTAGCAGAGATCTCATCCTGCTTCTCATGTCCATCAGCAAAGCCTTTAATTTTTGGGTTGTCTACAAGTTTCTGTCTCCAGATTCCCTCTTTATCCTTTTTGGATGCATGAGATTTGCAAGGCTTATCTTGGTGACAGCTTTCCTTATATATGAGACTAGTTAAGATGCCTTCTGCCAACATGATGACAAGTGTGAGTAACGGTCTAATCATCAGAGTCCCATGTAGTCCTGTGAGTGAAAAAGACAGGCAGAGTACCTCAAACTTATTTGGAAAAAGAGGAATAATAATAATAAAAACTAACAATGCACTTTTTATAAAGACTGTCTGTGATTTTTCGTTTTCACTATTTATTTTTAGTAAACAGTAAACTGCATGCTTTTCTACAATTTTAACCTCTATATCATGTCAACAAAAATAATTCTGAAGATATAGGAAGGGCATTAACGGGGTTCTTCATCTGTAATATCACTTCTGTTCCTAGGTATCTCTTCTGCATTGTGGCTAGCTGAGATAAATCATACTTACGAGCTGTAAAAATCAGAAAAAATTATTTTGTCTATGTCACTACCATCAGTTGCAAATCAACTTTTTCCATTGAAAGACAACAATTTCTAAGAGCTAAAGAGCTGACGTAGGAAGGAAATCAAGATGAAATTCAGACATAGAGGCTGATTCTGAACTGGCCTGAGCCAATGAGATGCCAAGAAGCTCCTGAGATGCCAAGGAGCTTCAGAAGATGCTGATAGTTCTTCAGGACTGCATCCAAAATGCAGCTCACATACACAAATGTTTTGAGAGTCCCTCTTAATGATGACTTTAAAAGATATAAATAATTAATTTGCCTTTTCCCCAATAGTGAAGTGATGAGTAGTATGTTTGTGTACCTATAGGCTCCACAGTTTTACTAAACGCACATGAATAATTAAAAGCTAGCCAATAGGTCTCAAAATAATCTACCACATTTAATGATTCCTTATCATTCCTTTTCAATTCACCTACTGTTAAAAATCAATGGGAATCTTCCCATTTAGAGCCAAGTCTGACCTAGACTCACTAAGGAAAAGATCATCACCGCTCCTCTCATGGAGTGGGAAAGATGAACACAAGAAAATCCCTCTGTTCTTCCAAAGTCTTTTTAATCTCTGCATATTTCAAGCACCTTCACACACCTCTAGTGTACTCATGGCTTGAAGTGGGGGGGAGAGGCAAGGGATGAGGCAGTTTTACTGAAGAGTACATAGTAAATCTCCCAAAGAACGTGGCATGCCGTTTGAAATACACCAGAAACTCTACTTATATCATAGACAATTAAGGCTCAATACTTTTCACAGTGCTGGCAGTTTACATCAGTAGTAATGCCATGCAAGGCACTAGATAGCTCTCCGCACAAACGAAACCTCTGCAAATTTAATATGATATTTGATATATAACTGGAAAGATCCTCCTCACTCTACTAATTTGCTTCTAACTAGCAGCAACCAAACCATATACCCTGGCTTATTTGTTCCACAATGAAACCTGATACACCGGGTCACCTTTTTTAATCCCAGTCCTCCTTCCAGAAAGCTATTCTAAAACTCCAATTACTTGAGAGATGGAAATTTTAGACTTCCCTCCTAAATTTACACATTGCCACAGTACAACTGTTTGCTTTTTTTCTTTTTCAGGGTTCTTTTTTAGCTTAAATCACACTGTTCCCTCTCTGAAGCTGAAGGTAACACTGGAATCGTGATATGCCTGCAAGTGAGACCAAAGCAGACGAGAAAGGCAGAACACCATGCCTTCTCCTGGTTACATTAGCATAACCGTTTATCTACAGAATCATTTACATATGCAAAAAGCAGGACAACATTTTCTTAAGCACTTAAGGGACTAAGGAAACCAAGTGCCATTTCTGAGAGAGACAAGAGTACTTGGCAGTCTAAATCTTGCTGAACATCAATGGAATTTGGAACGCTGCATGCCTCATTTGCTTCTGAAAAACAGGACACAGGTACCCACATCCTTATATGCCAAAAAATTTTGCTGTATTGCTTTGAAAATGCTCATAGCGCTATAATGTAAGAGCTAAAATACGGTAATCTTAGCAAAATTGCTCCCTTTCAAACAAAGTAAATGGTGCCTGCATTCTGGAACAAAGCATAAGAAAAAAAGAAGGGGGCACAAAAAGCCCAGACTTACCAATCCTAGTAGGGTAAGAGAGGCAGATAATCACATAGCCCAGAGCTCTCCTACTACAGCTGCTGCAAGAGGATAGATTCTTACATACTCTTCTTCTCTGCTGTCTGTGTGGAAAAAGAGCCTGACGTACACATGATTTAGTTCCCCATTTTTTCCCTTTTAAAACAGAAGTGATCCCACTGGAAAAGTGTGCGGTTTTTTAATACAAGATGACAGCAAATCTAAAAGAGGATGTTAAAAATAAAGAATTGAGATGTTTCTGACTGTGGTGCAATGCTGATGAGTTACTAACTGCCATAATACATCATTTAAAAACAAAGACTACTAAAGGATCGGGGTGCCTGTACTTCACCAGGCTGGTCAAAATTGAAACTGAATTCCACCAAACACTTCCATCTGCAGAAGTTCAGTTTTGTACTATCATCCACCTGACTTACAGAGGCGATGCTATTTACACCATTTCCCCTTTTGAAACAAACATCTACATTTATAGTCTTGTGACCTTCTTCTGGAGGGGAAGAAGTTGACAACTTCATTTCATCAAGATTTTGATGAAGTATCATTTGTCTATGAAACACAAATATGAGAAGCTGCCTCTTCGAAAGCAGTAGCCATCAGACAGCTGTGGACAGTCTTGTTCATCACTGATCAAAGATACTTTCTCCGGGCTCAAAAACTACCTCGGTCCCAATGGCATGTCAGAGGTGCCCCCACGGTGTTTTTAGCGTGTCCTTCTCACGCAGGCTGAGACCGAGCTCGTGCACTGAGCCACACCACTCCTCCAGCACTAGATCCGGTCCATAGCCAGTTTGAAGAGTTTTCTGTTGATGCCTTTTCTAAATTTCCTTTTTCTCAGAAGATAAAAAAAAGTCAGAAGCGGAATCTCACCCAAGCACTAGACAAAAGCTCTTAAATAGACACTGTTTAGTGTAATGACAGGAGCAAGACGCAAATGAAAAATAAAACTAGAGTGTAAAGATAACACTACAGCAACATAGTGATTGCAACTCGCCATTCAACATGTTTTGGCAGTAAAATAATGATGTGCCTTAGAAATGAATTAGCACAAGGTCTGAAGTAACTATGATCATATAGGTCCAATAGAGTCTCTTTCAAATTATTCCTCTTCCCTTCTCATCACCTATATTTCACAAAAGACTTCCATTTTTAAGGAGGCAAAATGAAAGCTATTTTTATTCCCACTGACTTTATATAAAAACTCATTTCATATTTAAAGGCTGTTCAAAATTACTTTATTTTCAATCATCTTACATGACTAATTTCTGCATGGTAGACGTGGTTGTGACTTCAACAGAGTACTCCTGCCCCAGTCTTGGAGAGCACCAAACCTCACAGGAAACAGGGTGGTTCAAATTCCATGTAGTTTTAAGCTTTGCCTCCTTCACTGAGCTTATAATTAGTGCCAGCTGCAGCCATGGTTTTTGTGTGGCAGTTTCCACAAAACACAAAAGTAACAGAGAGAGAGGGAGAGAGGAAGAATCGAGTACGGTAATTAGTCTTGAGTGATTAAAAACAAGTCGCCTTTCATTTCAGTTGTACTCAGGTGTCAAATGCATCAATGTTCCAGGAAATTAATAACTTTTGATCAATAAGATCTTACCAAAAAAAACCCCTTATATGTACAAAATCAGAACAAGACAAAACCAAAGTGATTTCAGAAGCTGAAAACAGACTGCAGTCAGAAGAAACAGTCAGCAAGACAAGTGGGACTGAATCCCAAGGCTAACCTTAAAGCAGAACATATAAAGAAAGGAAAATAAATTTGACTGTATCATACATATATGAAAAAAAAAAATACAGCATTGTGTATGACCATACACAATTGTCATATTACATTAACCATAGCAGCATGTAAACAGAGTCCCTTATTTCAGCCCAGACCATGTATTTTATGTGCATATAAAGGTGAAAGAGAAGTCGGCTACATTAACCGGGTTTTTTTAAGCACAGCTATTGCAAGTCTTTTGTTTTCCGTCTAAACCAGCAGTACCATTTTAACAACCCCAACTTCTTGGAGTTTTCCAGTACCTTCTTGCACAACAGCTCCTCATTTACCCGAACATACGCTCCGGCTCTTCGGCAATGCCTCTTCTGTCGGATTTAATGAAATACACCCCCAACCCGCCTCCTCCTCCCCGGCAGCGCCCGCGTCCTCCGCTGCCACCTCCCGGCCGCAGGGAAGGGCCCGCACCAGCCCGGCGCACGCTGCACGGGTCTTTTAGCAGCCGAAAGGCACTCCCGGATCGGAGGGTGCTAAAGTACTTTTTAAACGTAAAGAAGCCGAGTTTCACTACACAGCGGCGGACAGGAGGCATACGGGGACGGCACAGGGGAGCAAAGGCAACCGGTGGGGCTGGATCAGAGGAGAGCTCAGCCCGCAGCCCAGAGGGGACACCCCGAGAGGGCCCCCGCTGCCGGGCGGGACCACTGCCGCAGGCTCAGGTGCCCGGGGACGAACCCCAGCGCTGAGGGAAGAGAGGCGGCCTGGGCTCGGAGGAGGCTGCGGAGAGGACCCGAGGGGCTCCGGCTGCCGTTCCTGGCGGCGGGGCCGCTTGCTGGTGCGACGGGCTCCACTAGAAGGGGTGCCGGGCTACCCAAGGCGCCCGCCCCGCCGCCGCTCCCTCCGGCCGCCTCAGCCCGGGGGCCCCAAGTACCGAAGGGGGCGGGCCTTCACGCTGACTGACAAGAGGAGCGGCCAATGGGGAAGGCGGGGAAGGCTCGCCTCGGTCGCTGTGTGGCGGTTGGTTGCCGCAGCAACGGCACGAGGCGGCGGCCGGCGAGGGGCCGTGGGCGCCATTAGGGTCTGTCAGAGCGGCGCGACCGGGCCCGGGCAGGTAAGCGGGGTCGGGGCGAGCCCCCGGCTCTGGCGGCGGCCCCTCGGCTGCCTCCCGCTCTCCCGCACGGCGGGTGAGGCAGAGGCAGGCCGCAGGCGCTCGGGGTCGGGCGTCAGCGGGCTGCGGGACGAGTTACTCGGCGTGTCGGGCAGCGAGGGCCGGAGAAGGCCCTCGATCGGCGGTGGCGGTGCGGCGGAGGACGGGCAGAGCCGCGGGCCGGGCCCCTCTCGCCTTCTGCCTTGTCCTTACGCTGAGCCCGAGCTGAGGGAAACGGGACTGAACCGTGCTGAGGGCCACCGTGCGCGTCGTTGCGGGGCTTTACCATCCGTGGGCTCGGCACTGTGGCTTCACAGAAGTTAATTTGGGTTTAATGGTACTTTTCGGGGTTATGAACCGTATATCTGATCACGTTCTGTTTGCATAAACAAAAAATAACTTGCCCTACGTGCTGGGAAAGAACTCAAGAAGGAGTTGAAGTCAGATGGGAATTACGCTGCAGTTGACAGTGTGTTAATGATGTTGCTCGTTTCCTTTTTTTGAAGGATTTTGAGATGTTACACCAAGTAACTGAAGATGAAGAAGTCTCCAAGTTCCTGAAGACGTCTTCAGTAGAAAAACCTGTGAGAGAAGGAATTACTGTATATAGGACCAATTTGGATACTTCATGAATGCAAAATACTAAATATATGTATTTTGCAAACTCAGAACACTCAGAGTACTCAGTACTTAATATGAGGCAGTGCTCACCCCCTGTAGTAAGACAGCGATTTCTACTTCATCACCTTAAGCTGACTTTTAGAATCCTTTTGCATTTCCCAACGTTTCCCCAAAAGTTTACCAATACAGTTCAAAATTGTTCATAATAAACTTTTCAAAATTGTTAATAATGAACTTTTCAGTCTAAAACATTCTACCAAGATCACATAATGCAGACAAATCACAGAATACTTATGTGGGAAACTCACTAAAAGATAATTACTTGGTAATGATTTGTCAAGGGGGATTATTTTGTGTAGATAGTGCTACCTGATCTATTCAGATGGGCTTCATGCATCAGCTTTTTTCTATGCCAAGTGTAATCCATTTCCAGAGCAAGTGCAGATGCTGTCATGATCTCCATGAGAAAGGGGAAAAAAAGGAACATGGAAGAAATGTGATGCCAGTACTGAGATCTGGAATGGGCTATATGAAATGAGCAATAAGCAAATGCTTTCATTTTCCCCTTACACCTTGCATCAGCTCGACATCAGAGGCTGGGGATGAGATGGGGAAACGTGATCACAGAATGCCTCTCTCTAGGCAGTATAATACACGCTTTCCCACTCCTGTCTTTACATCACCAGAAAACCCTGAAAAGGCAAGACTGGGAAAAGAGGAAAACACTAAGTCAGGAAACCTTGATGGCTTGTTCCCAGGTAGAGTTGTCTCAGTTTCTTTTTAAATGGGCTATTAAAATTCTCTTACCATAATGGGGAAAACACAGGAGAGATGAGGTCTGATAAAGTTCTTCAGATCAGTCTGAATCTATTACATCAATGGATTTAAATTAGTCCTTTGAAAAAACTTAATTACGTTGTTCTTGGCAAGTCTTATTTCTTGCATTTCTCCAATTGTGGGCCTGAGTGCACAGGACTAGCTAACTTTTTCTCATGTTAAAAGAGAAAACCAAGACACAGAACAGATCTTTTTATACACTGTGTGTGTATATATATATACAGTCTCTTACCAGTAATTGAGCTGCTCAGGAGCCACTTACTTACTCACCTACTTCTGCTGACTGCAGCTGTACCTCAAGTTAAGCCGTTCTGGGCTTTGTTTTCCCTGAAGTTAACCTGAACTGACTCTTTGAATGAAGCCTCTTCGATAAGGGACTGGCAGGCACCTATCTCCACTACGCACACCTCAAATTTGTATTGCCAGACGTTTCTGGTATTTGAAATAGGTGCAGCACGAGCTGAAGGATATAATCAGACTTTACAGAATTTTCCATGACATACAGATTAAGAATATTAAATGAGAAATGAATAAAATCCCACATTAACTGGTAGAAAAGTTTATTATTACAGTGCACACCATTGTAACCTCAAACAGCAAGTTAAGTAAACATTATATGCCCACATGCAGGTTTTTTTTTAAACAGATTTTTGAAAACTATTTGTATTGAGCTTTACATTAATGAATAACAATTTGGTATTTTAAGACTTTTTATAAACAAACAAGAAAACCAGAGATTTTTCTGGGTTATACAAGTGAAGTGTATGGACAGGGAAAGTAAATGGGATTCATAATAATTAGAAATGGCATCAGAAGCCCTTTTATCTTACATTATGGACCATTGTTTAAGACACTAAAGAAGGGCAAGTAAGTGTGAGAGACAAGCAATAAACACCATTAAAAGACTTCAGTGTAACTGACGGCTCTCGGTTGTGCTTTAGTTGTTCAGCCAGAAAAAGGTTGATCCTATAAATGGCAAGCAAGCAGCCTTCTCGCAAACTACTCTTTAAAGAATTAAGTTACTGGTTTCCTTCAGAGGATGTCAATTGAAGTCTGGGATTTGGGCAAATCCTAGCGCAGTTTAGGGGCTGAGAATGCATCTTCTGTAGCTCGACAGCAGATCTTCTAGACAGTGCAAAACTTCAGCGTGTAAAGCTTAAAAGAATGTACCTGCTGGATCTACCAGGCAAACAGAGAAGATAAAAATGAATAGTTTTGGTTTAAAAAATTATCCTACACCGCCCTCTGGCAACACAAATATTAAATAACATAGTTCCCCTGCTGTGAGCAGCATAAAGCTAATTAATTACACATTGCAAAAAAAGCAACAGAGACTGTTTGGCAATCTCTGCAGGCACGGGGTGAAGCTGCTTTGCCCTGTCTGCTTTCAATTTGTAACTGCCTTGGGCAAAGAGTGGGAAAGCAGGTTAATGAGGAGGCATTTTCAGTGCTCTCCTAAAACCCCCCAAACCTCCAAAGTCTATTTTCTGTAGGTGTATCCCAAGTAATTAAAACCTGTTAGTTGCAACAGGTGAGAGATCCAACCCACCAGACTTAACATGCAGCAGGAGGGGATGCATGACGTTCACTTTGTTGTATGGATCCTGTACTTTTAAAATAAAGCAGTATTTTCACTTGAAAACTCCACTTCCTGCAACTTACGGGCCCACTTCAAACCGTGAACAAATCATGCAAACAAGTCAACTGTGTGAGAAAGCATTCTAAAACAATTTTATTGGAATGATACAGGAACGGTTAATATACAGTTAAATCCTCAATGCCTGCCTTCTACATAGGGAAAAAAAAAAAAAGAAATGAACAAATTCAGGTCTTGCACCCATCATTAACCTAACACAGGTATGGGAAACAGAAAAACAGCATATAGGCAACAGACTCCTAGCACTCCTAAATTCATGCAAGATATCGGCATCAAAATGAATGCAAGTTTTACACGCAGTCCCACAACAAAGATATTTTCGGTATTTTTCAGTTTGTGTTGGTGCCTTGTTCCCCGGACAAAGAAATAATTCAGTCTGTCTCAACAGAGCTTGCTTCGGAATGCTGATCCAGTTTGAACGCTACCATATGGCACGGGTGGGGGACCAGACGAGGGAAGTGACTTTGCTTTCTTAAACTTGGCAATTTTCTTCACCCTCAGAAACAGAGATTGACCTCGTTTCAGAATGTTTTGGGTCGCTGAACTGCCAGAATTTGGCAGCGACCTTCAATTACAGCTTCTCCAAAATAATGACTGTAATTCACAAAACTTACACCATATTTTCCTTACACAGGAAACACAGCACATTGGCATGAGTATAGTGACTTGTGTGTCAAATTCCACTTTCTTCACAAGACTTCACTTAGTATTCTTACATACTTTCTCAAAAACTTGACCACTAGTTTAGACACAGAGAAAGATTACGCCAATATTAAGAAAGAAAAATCACCTCGGTTCAGAAAGACGAAATCGTAGTGAACAACAAAAATTGGACACTGGATTTAAAACGTAACCTAACTTCCATCCCCAAAAGATCTTAAGAAAATAAATGTCACAAAATTTCACTAATTGCTGATAAAGCTTGTTAATGAAAAAGCACGAATGTGTGTGTTAATCTTGAAGGTAAGGCAACATTAATCTATCCCTATGCCTTTTGATACTGTGCTTGCTTTTGTAAGGACAAGCTTCAAATGGACTCCCAGGCTCCCAAATCAGCAAAGACAAAACATGAGTTAAATCCCATTTTAACTACCTTGGCTCCACGCTAGATCCTGCTCACTCGGACATCGGTGGGAGTTTCATCATGAGCTCTCTAGAAGCAGAGCTCCTCCCCAACCGAAGCAGGTAGCTGCATTTCTCTTTCAACAGATGCTGACAAAAATCATCAGTGGTGGTGAAGGGAACAAAAGCCCCAAAGAAATGTTGGTGAGGGAAGTATTTAAATTACTGCACTTTAGAACATCTTTGGAAACGTAAGGTTTTACTTTTATCCTGTTCCTAATTTCAGACTTCAAAACTATGAACGGTAAGCTGTTCCAGAAAGCATTTCAAAAGCACTGCACGCATTTTACAGCATCAGTGCAAAATAACCGCATGGCGCCGATAAGCTGCAGCCTTTTGCTCCGCTGTACCGCCTGTTTCTCTGTCTTCGTAAAGCAAAGAAAATCAAAACGTGCGTATGCAGAGCTATTAGACTGATCCTCTAACTTCAGCAAGGACTAATTATCTTTCTTACTGTCTTTTCATGCTTTTGGGGAATAAGTACATTATGTGGTGCAAAAATGCATTTTAGATGACCCACATACTTTTTAAACCTGTTTCTTATCCTTCAGGGCATTATTTGTATTGTAATTATTGTATTTTTGCAGAATATGGCCAAGAAATACAGTCTATCTCATGAGCACTGGGAGACCAGACAGGTTAATATTGCACATGGAAAATTCACCAATACAAGACACTTTAATAGATTCGCAATTCCTGTAATAGCTTCATGATATGGCAATAACAATGGAAAAAAAGTTTTTAAACCTTAAGGAAAAAAAAAGGTCTTCCTTAATTACAATAGTTCTTGCTATTCAAACATTTATTTCCTCATTTGAAAAAAATACTATATGAATCTAATGACTACTTGAACATGCAATAAGATGCCTAATACTATAAGCAGTGTGAACTGGTATTTTTGTAGAGAAATACATTAAAGGCTTTCACCCTTACACAGGTAAGGAAATGCCATTTCTGGCCGGTTTGGCTTATTTGCAACATTGCCTGGGAATTAGCGCCCACTTCACTGAGGTGCACTGCATCTTGCACACAGACATGTCATCGAGTCGTGCTTAGGCAGCTGTGTGATCAACTTGCCAATGGAAAGGCTGTCCATTGCCCAAATCCCTTTTTCTTTGTCAAAAGAGCCCACACGGATTCACTTAAATGAGAAATACATGGCATTATTTTCTTTTTATCATCTGTACAGTGTGTTACAATACAAATCTTAAATATCCATTCTACAAAAGAACAAACACAACTTTCAAAAGTGACTACAATGGCTATACTACACGATACCACCTACAATTTCATCTGAAACCAGAAAAGACACTGAAAAATTACTGTGTAATTCAGTAACATTTTTGAGGCAACTCAGGCACTACAGTTAGTATCTGACAAGGTTTTAGATGCTGTTGCTTGTTTTCCGTATTTTAAATAGTTGGGTCCCTAGGTATAACCCCATCTGTATTATTAGTACTAAAATAAGTTTCTTGAAGTTTACACAAAATGGACAAATTGCCAAGACGGTTTAAACTACGTGAAAATCATTCATGTCTAATTGCTTCAGTTTCCTATGCTTCCAACTTTGTAATAATACACTCCGTGCTCTCTACCTTTACGTTCACATTTTCATCTTGTGTTCGAATTTGTATTATGTACGGTGAATGCTGCAAGCACCAATCAAATGTTAGAAATCACATCTACATTTCTTGAAGCAGAGACAGTTGTACTATTTTATAAAAAGCTGTGGAAATTCCCTTTAAAGAACATTTAAGGCAGTTGAAATTCATGCTTGCTGCTTTGCCAGGGCTTCAGCTTCCTGAAAGAGCAAAACAGAATTACACGTATTAGTACTTTATGAAAGGCGACAACTTACACTTACCTGTGTTAGGCACCAACATATCACACAACAAAAATTGCAGCAATACATGATTAAGTACTGAGCAGCACTGAACCCAGTTCAAGAAGAGAGTCCCCACTGCCTACGATGACGTTATAAAACAAGTCCCATACGGTGCTGGCTTTAACTCCAATTCTAAGCTAGCGCAAGTAGGACCTGTAGGAATATTCCAACCTGTGGCCAAGACCAGTTTTGATCGTAAAAGTTTAAAACAAAGGAAGATCAGATATAGTGAGTTATCCCTGATTTCCTGTTAGGACACAAGAACGATTTAGAGATCAAAGATTATTTTAAGAACTATGGTTAAATGGAAAAGGAATTCTTAATTAATAAAAGTCACCATGTAAAAAAATAAAAAAAAAAAGAGGTCTCAGCAGAGACATAATTTACTCTCTGAACTAAACCCTACCAAACAATCCATTTAGCTTTTGCCTTCCAGAAGGGTGACCAGAGCAGCCTGCGAGTCCTTAGTCAGACACAGCTCGGAGCTGCTCCAGCAGAAGACCCATACGGGAGCTCCATCGCAGGGCTGGCAGCAGGTCTGTCCTGGCACCGGCTCTGCTGAGTAATCCCAGCTCCCCGCTGCGGGGGGAAGCGAGCCAGCAGGGCCATGCTCCTTGGGAACCGCTCCTGCCTACCACCCGCTCTCCATGCCCAGGGCTCCCAAACCACACCTCTTCCAGGGACCTGGTATAGATCTGGTGCCCTTTGCCTACATGAAAACATTCCTATGCAGCTTCTGAGATGAAGGAACAGCTGAAGCAGTTTAGCAGACATACCAGCTAACCTCTACATTCTCAGTGTGTTTCAGAAGGAACAGTAAAAAACAATAGGCTGCATTTTTCAGTCTTCTTTCAGCCTTCGTAAGGTGGTCACAAATGGGAACAGAATGACAATAGAAGAAATGCAAAAGGAATTTTTTTCCAAAGATGGTTTCTACAAGTGTACTTTTGACTGAAGATGAATTTAATTACCTGTTAGCAGCAACATGGCCTACAAAAAGATGAACAGTCACAGCGCTCTCACTGCAGCACTTCAGGGTGGACAGCATGGTTTATTTTAAAGGAAGAAGTTCTGCTAAACTCAACTTTTATGTAATGGAGTTGTTTGCTTTGGTGACTGCGTAGAAACACTGAAGATAAGAGACTTAACAATTATCATTGTTAACATGAGCCAGTATGCTAAACAAATAAAAAACAAGAGAAAAAGGACTAAGAAGGGAATTTCCAAGAAGCCTGTAGGACTTGTAAGAGAGGGGACACAGTGGGTGACCCCAGCTCGCAGGGCAGGAAGTACCACGCATATCTCCGTTATCTTAGACGTGGTGGATCACTCTGGTTTTCCTGGCTATCTGCCCAAGTGCATTGCATCGTGCTGCCTTTTAACTCAGGGGCGTGGGAACAGCCCTGCTTGGACCGCTGGCTCAGGTCTGCCGCGCTTCCAGACTGCGCTCTGCTCCTCTGGCCACATGTCGCGGGTCAAGGAGTGGAACCGGGACGTCACCATGCAGCCACACTGCTTGTGCGAGGGCATCCTATCAGTTCACAGCAGAAAAGGCAGGTGAAGAATGAAGGAAAGATTAAAAAGGTCTACAAAGCCTGACAAAAAAAAGGATGTCTGATATTCTGTAACAGATGAGTGGGTCTTTGAACGGTAACAAAGAGGAGACGGTTCCCTTGGCTTTGTAACAACTCCATTAACCAGTCATGGGCACTGCGGAATGACATCTAGCTCTTTTCTTTTTTTGCCAGAAAATGGAGGACAAAGTACTTCTCTTTAAAACAGGCAGTGGTAAGCTGGAGAGGATTCCTGGTATTTCCCTCATCCCCAGGAAAGTGGGTAGAAGTAACTCAGAGAACATGCTAACCTATTTGTCTGGAAGGTCAAACTCCACTTCCTTGGCTGTGGTCCTGCAAGTTACCTGGGAAAGGCTCAGCTTTTCAGATTTGACACTATGCCTCTTTCATACTTTTCCTCTTTTCTCCCTTGAGGCCCCTCACTGAGCATGCTCTAAGTCCTTAAATAATTAATCACAGCCTTTAACTCACCAAATCCTCTCCCTTTAAAACCCATGTTGCTTGAAGTGGGGATACTTAAGATAAATTGAATGCCAGCCTTTCCCAGGGCTTGTAGGTCCATTTGTACTCTCAGTGCCCAAAGCACAAACCAAAGCACCAGGGCTCAGTAAATAGTTACTTGCATTTCCCATGCTCACTTCTGAGCCCTTCTTGTTTAGCATTAATATTGCAACTCTGTGTTCAGAGTGAAACAACTTTCCAAATCTCTCATGATGACATTTAGTGGAGGTTTGCTGTCAAGGTCCTCTCTTGCAATTGCACACAGGTTGATCCCAGACTCCTTCCATTTTATGTAGCAACATACGCAGATGCAATGTCATTAACTACAGTATCACATCCAAGCTGCACGCAGCTATGCTGTAAATGCCAATTTCAGCATCTACAAATCAGTTTCTCCTCCTCAGCAGCAGGCCATCAGCTTGATTTGACATCACGTAATTGTGGGACGGATACCAAAAGTCAGACTAACGGCAGAATGCACTGGGTACGAGGTCACTTATGCAAAGGTTATCTTCATCGGCTCAGACGCACCTCCCCAAGCTGTAGCAAGCAATAACGAAAATTCAGCAGAGTACAACTGCATTATGTTTCTCCTTTTTAAAACTCACCTTTTCCTTAGGTGAGGACAGAATCAGAGCTCCCCTTAGGACAGAATCAGAGCAACTAACAGCCATGGAGACTGCTTCTGCAATCTGGCAGGTTAAGTAAGCAGCAATGTTCATAAATGCTATCGAGACAGATGACCTGATTCATTACAGCAGCAACTGCTCTCCAGTACCACTGCACTCCCCAGATCTCGGCCGCGAGGGGAAACACACGGGCTTTTCTGCGTCCCGTGGTCTCAGGGCTGCTTTCTCACTCCTTGGCTCTATCCCGCATACTCTTTTGCGCAGCACTGTGCAGATGTTCCAAGAAACTTAAATAAGATTTGCATGACTATCGCACTGTGTGCAGCTGGGCTCCTAACGCCGGTGACGCATGACACTGGGGCACGTATCACACGTTTTGCTCTCTGCAATTCTCTGTACGAGGCAGAGTTTTTCCTCGCTACACTATTCACATTAGTGGAAATCAGTTTGGCTCCCAAAACTGTTTCAGTCTGACCCACAACTTGTAATGCTTAATACTGATGGATCATCATTCACCTTTAAAATTAGGTCCCTTAGTGATGTGCACTGACCTTCAACTCTTACATGAATAGAGTTGAAAGGAAATGGCGCGTTTATCCATTGGAACAAGAAAGCTGGAAGTGACCTGGAGGATCCTGCTGCTGTCAAGTGAAACGTATAAAGCAGGCTTGTCCTATCCTATCAAAATCACAAGGAGAATTCCAGCCCATTGCATCCGCAAAGCAGCAACCCAGTTTGTAATTGGCAAAGGAAAACAAGGCTTCAGATAACAAGCTGGAGGAAAAAAATTACTCTGAAGCAAGACCACATTATTTCAAAAGCAGCGACTCTGGTTTCAAGTATTTTCTAGTACAAAAATCTCACCAAAACTTCACATGAATTAAGTTTTTATACTGAATTGAAATAATTCTTTGGTTTTGCGACAACTTTTTTCATCTAGATTTCTTGTGCATTCTTCAGTGCAAATATTAACTACTCTTTCACTTGTTCCCAGAGTCTACAATTAAAAAGAAATCCAATGGTAAGAGACAGTTATTACTAGTGAAGAACTTGACCCAGCTCTTCTTTCCAAAGCAACAAAAGCTTTTCCGTTAACTTAAAAAAGAGCAGTGAGGATACCAGAAGAGCATCTGTACTGAACACAGAGTTGTTCTGGTAGAAGGAGGGGGAGGAAGATGCCTCTGGGGAACACAGCATCCTCCAAATAAACCAGCACGCAACAACAGCATGTCGCTGTGAAAGTTAGTCTCTGGAGACTGAATATCAGACCAGCAGGTAGATTGATTGGGGCAACCACAGAACACATACAAGATCCTACTATGAGCAGTGAAGAACAAGGTGTAAAATACAGGTTGTGATTTAGTGTGAGAAACGTGCACACCTACCTTTGAACCAGGCGGTGCAGTCAAGCCTAAAAATGCATATACCGCGTTGTTCTCTCGAGCTTCAAAGAAAGCTTCATAGTCCTTCACGATGGGAGTCAGGAGATGGGGGCGGGGGGGGGAACAAAAGACAGAAGTATGAATTGTCAGAAACAACTGCAGCTCAGTTTGGTGTGTTACCCAACCCGCACCGAGCAAACTGCTTCCTGTGGCCGAATGCAAAATTCAGAGCTTCACCTCAGATATTTATCATTAGCACTGACATCACAGAAATTGTACTGTCGGAAAAGTGACAAGCTGGGAATTTCAGTATCTGTAGCAACAAGATGCTGCTGTGAGGTGCTTCCACCTTTTCCAGAGGGACAGCCTCCATAGCAAGGTAGTTGTCACTGGTCTGGCGTGGATGTCCCTCCTGCAGGAGCGGGCTGAGCCCGTACCTCGTCATCAGAACCACTGATATCCACGGGCGCCACTGCTAATTACTAGTTAGTAATGGCAACTGTGCAACCATGGACATTAACTCTTAAACCTGTTAAAAGTTAAATTTAAACCTATAAACTGAGAGTATATCCTTTCCCATCATGTTTCCCATTAATGATTGGTCTACACAAATGAAGGAAATCAGGTGGCACTGTTCATTGTACTCATAGTGCACTACAGTTGCTCTAAATAGGCACACAGCCACTTCCCAGGAAAATTACAGTAAAAACAATGAAATAATACGAGAAATACCAATGCTTCCTTCTTTGCCCTTTTTTATATTTGAGGCAGAAGGCGGTGCTGTATAGAGTACAAACAACATAGCTTAGTTGTCTGCTAAGTTAGGAAAGAGCAAGCAAAAAGCCCACAGTGTGGCTCAGCAACAGCAGTTGCCAAACACGGACCAAACTAACCCAGAAGGTTTGTGCAAGTCCACCGTTGTCTGAGTTACCACATACTTCCCTCACTCCGATTTCCAAACTCAGCACATATCTGTCCTATGACTTTCCTTCTCTCCCTTTCAACTGAAGCAACAGTACCAGCTTTCTCCAGCTTTACTGGGGAATGTTTTGATGCAGGAGTCCTGGCTGAGAAACCCAAGGCAAGGCAGCAGCTCAGAGCAGGCTCAGTCTCGGGCTGAAGTCAGGGAGAGAGCTGCCATTAAGGGCACGCTGCTTCACATGCTTGTCTGTCTGGTAGGCAAAAGCCTAAAAAAGAGCAAATGCTGTTTGAAAACAGCAGTGTGTTGAGGGCAGGGGCAGCTCTGTGAAGAGGCTGTTGCAGCTGGAACAGAAGAAAGTACAGGGAACACAGGATTCAAGCTGTCTAGAGATCAGGGACGTCAAATTATTAATGCATGTAAAATGCATACAATACATGTAGCATTCCGGTGCTAGTTTGAGAAAAAATGTGCATGGTTATGTTAAATCCTCCCTGAAGCCCTTCTGTTGACAGTACTGGGGCTGCTTGATAACAAAGGGGTTGTTTATCTTGCTGGTGCAGAGTCCGGCAGTCTGCTTCGTAGCATCTACCGGGAAAGGAATGCCTGTGACTAAGGAGCAGGGTCCATGCCAACTTGCATGGCATCTACAGTTACAGCCTTTCTGCTGTGCAGAGGCCAATAAAAGTCAATTTGCTCATTCCTCTGCCAGTTACGCTGCATCAGATGAAACAAACAGGGAAGTTCACGCTTGAGATGGATCAGATAAAGACATAAAGAGGTTCAAGCGTGTGGGCATAGAATTACCTGTTACCTTCCTGAAAGCTAAACTGTAGTTAACTTGAATCCAGCTACACAAATTGACGGAACTTCAAAAGTTCAAAGTGACGTCAACCGAAACTTTGGGGATGAAATAAACCCACAGCAAGAACTGGTCTGAAGCATCTATACCCCTCTCCCCAAAATTACTGTATACAGAACTGTCATGGGTTGCAGTCGGGGGATACATTAGAAGCACCTCTGATAAGCAAGCATCCAGATCTAGGTGCATACAGCTTTTTCTCTTCCTGTCCCACACCACCGCATAGTAAAGCCCTGTTCTGCTGCACAGCTACAGCAATGCAGCAGAAACGTGGCAACGTTTCACTGATAAAGGACAACTGCACGGTGATCTGCTTGCATCCCTCAAGCTCCAGTACACCAAGGGAGAAAGGTGATACCGTTGCAACTGGACTTCCTACTGGTACAGAAATATTTGCTTCTTGTTTGTTTGTTTGGTTTTTTTAAGAGAGAGAACTGAACAGAGATTTTCAGCAGTCTGTGACTAGCCCCTTCTCAGCTTTCAGCTGCAGACAACTATTGATCATTACATTTGTCACTCTAAACCAACCTTTTTCCATGTCACAACCACAGTCAGTAAAGTTTGGAGAGCCAAGCGGTACATTAGCTCACTGTGGATATTGTTTCAAGTTCTGCTTTTATTACAAGCAAGAAAAAAATCCTGGCGCATTGCGAATAATTTCTTTCAGTAGCTGCAGAATCACCTCACAAAGGTCCAGAACTGGCAGATTCTGACTTACGGACTTTGCGGGTCAGGACCAGACTGCAAAATTACTTAGAAACCAACACACAGCACCAGAGGAATGCATACTGTGAGCTCTTTTCAGAAGATATTAAGTTTTAAAAATAAAATTAACAGTTAATCTAATAATCATTCAGGCATGGCCTGCTGAGTAGAACTGCTGCAGGGCAACTTACTTCTGATCAAGCATTAAATTACAAGTAGGAATTGTATTTGCAATATGAGTTTTAATCTGTTCAAGCCATTGGAGTAAGTGGACCGCAACAGCCTTCATTTTGCAAGCAGTACACAAAAACTGATCCCAAGAAGGATCAGAAAACTGATTTATGGTCATGGCAGACATCACTGCATATGAGCACTTATTTTGGAACATGAACAGACTACAGAGCGATCTGGGATCCACACATATTGGCAAACCCCATGTAGAGAGAACACGTCTCTGAACTTGCTACAGAACATAAGGTTGATGCAACAGTGCCAGATTTCTGTGAAGTGTTAGTTCACAATCATGGTGAACGTGAGAATTAAAAAAAAACTGTAAACTTTCAGAACCATAAAATGGGAAAAAAAACCACAGGGAAAAAAATATATATACACTGCAAGCTGGTGGCAGGGTCATTCCAGTAAGTAGCACAATGATCTGAAAACCAGGAGGTCCCAATTTTAATCTCTCCTCTATGGTGAAACTGGAATATTCAAGAATCAATTATTATTAAAAACCCAAGAGGAGGGGTAAATGTCTAACACCTTCCGTGCCCTTCACAGTTTGCATACTTGAACGTACAGCTGGCCCAGTCCTTTCTTGCTGATCACAACAGCAAAGCACAGACTGTGGCAGCAAGTAAGAAGACTGGGACAGGAAGAGATGGAGACCTGGAGCCGTCCCTTACCCCGAGGTACCGGCTGTCATTGAAGAGCCGGGGCGGCAAGGGGTTCCCGCTTGCTGGCCGGCTGTCTTCAGGGACGTTCTCACGCATCCATTTCCGATTCTCCTCATTGGCGGCGATATCCTTTTCCTCAAATTCAATTTTGTTGGCTTCCAAGAAACCTAACACATCTTGTTGCTGCTTCTTAATCTGTCACAAAAGGGGAGGGGAGGGGAGGAGAGAAAGCAAACAAAATCAGTCAAACCATTTTTTCTGCTGCCAATTATGCAATTCAATGTGGAAACAAGGGGGTGCAAAACAGGTTGAAAACGGAAGCGGTAAGAAAATTCTTAGAATAAAAAAGTATCTTCTAAAGAGTCCTATCCGAGCCTTGACTTGGCTCCTATATAATTGAACAGGCTGAAGTCTAAAGACACTGTCCCTATACATGTGGGTGTTGTGAACCTTAAAGGTCTCCAAGCAAAAGCAAAGGTGCCCCCTTGCAGGGGCTGTGTTGGCCAGGCCTGACAATTAATTTGGGAGAATGTTGTTTTTTCAGGTGCAGTGAAGTTTGCTGGAGGGACATCTAAGGTACAACCCGCTTCCTTCGTGCCCCTGGAAGCACAGGCTGAACCCACCCTTCCCAGAGTCCCAGTTTTTGTCCTCCTCTTGTAGGCTATGCACCTCGTTGCAGGGACTTCCCGACAGAGATCTCATAAAGTCATCGTTAACAGTAAGATCTCAAAGCAATTTTGGCTTGTGTTTGTTTGGACAAAAAACAAACCCCTCTTCTGTTCTGCTCCAGGTTGCAGCGGCGGCAGGTATGGTCTCTGGAGAGCTGCGACCCCGCACGCCCCGTCCTTGCTCGTCTCAAGGAGAAGTCTCGCGGGGCCTGACTGCACAGGCTGGATGAGATCCCACACCTGATGCAGCCCATCCTCTGCGTACTCACACAGCACCCAAGTGAAAAGCAGGATCTATGCGGCAAAGACTGTGCTGGCTTTTTACGGGAAAGGTGGTTTTTATTACTGTCATATATGAATTATTGACTTCCTGATACACAGATCTTCTGCTTATGCTCTGTTCTTCCTCTGCGTGACTTTACCACCATAAAGGAAATTATAACCATGCGCATCCTGGCAAACAGTAAAAAATGGGATTTAATGGGAAATTTGTTCTCTTCAAATTATTCCCTTCACTACAAAACCAGTCCAAGGCCTGGCTTTAACCTAATTAGCTCAGTGCAACAAAAGCAGCGCTTCATACAGATGTTGCACTGCTTCTAATTCAGGTCAGCCACCAGCTCCCCCGAGCAGCCTCTCCATATACGGTGAAGGGAAAACAGGCAGCTGCCGGCGAGCAGCGCCGAGGTCAGGGCAGAGCCAGCCGAGAGCCAAATATGGTCCCTGCGCCCCTGGCTTGCACAGCCCCGCACCCACGGGGCACGGAGCTGGACCGGGAGCTGGAGGGAGGGTGCAAGGTTTTAGCGTAGGAGAAGTGCTGCCCTGGAAGGGTGCGGTTTGGGAGAGCAGAGCCTCTCCAAAGAGGAGACTGCCATGCCTTGGAAGTCTTTAAGCATCCATCGACGCGTTCTTCAGTGGCTCCTTTGGAGCCATCGCTGCTGGCTGCGTGACAATCCGTGATAGGGAACCGGTCCAGGTTAAATTAGATCTTGGGTGGGGTGGTTTGCTGCATCTAGCTCAGTGTAGTGCAAAGGGACCAACCCTGCTCTCCCGACGGAGGAAAAACGTGCTCCCAGCTTCAGCAGGGAAGCCGCCTGCCCAGGGCTGCAAGAGCCAACGTAATTCCTCCCAACATGTCAGCAGAGGAGCCGCTGAACTCGATTAGCGAGTACCCTTGTACCCCTAAACAGAAGAATATTGCTGGGCATTAGCTAATTTTCATCATGGCTAAAAATAAATAAAAATAGACAAGTTAATACCACCCCGAGGAAATAATTCATGTTACAGGCTGCATAGAAAAACATTTCTCAGCAGACTCGAATCTACTGGTAAGAGATTTCTTCGCTTGCCTTTAATAACAGGGGTCACAGCAGGAGGGAGCAGTCAGGGGAAGTTTTTCTCCACCGTGCCATACAGCTCAGATAAAAAAACAAAAGCGAGCACTTCCTTCATGAACTATTCTGTAGGACTAAAATAAGGGAAAGGTCTTTGTAATTGTAAACTCCTCTGTCAGCGGTCAGTATCTAAGGCAACATACTGACCTGGGAATAAGTGGGAATTTTTTTCTCCAAGCTAGTTCTATTTTAATTAACCATTTCCCACCACTGGTAAATTACAGATTCAGCTAGTTTTCATTAGTCTCAGGTCCTTAACTTATCCAAAATCTGCTGCTTAGTGAGAACACTTTTTGAGATGTCCCAGAATTTTTAAGAAAAAAAAGAAAACCAAGTTTTTACCCAATCCACTATTAAACTATACACGCTGCCGTGTAAAACAAGAGCTCCAAGTTTGACAGTAATTAGCATTTTGATCTCCTGAGAAGTTTTGTAAATCATTTCTACTATTAGATTGCCTCCTAGCCATACACACATCCTCACGTTCCTCACAGCATCTCGGCTCAGTCTCACAGTGCAACCCCTTCGCAGGCAGACTCCGCATATCCACTCCTTTCGTGCAGCACCCAGTCTGACAGGGCTGGACTCTCTCAGCCGTTAAGATGCTTCTTCAACAGGAAGAAAATGCCTCTGGCTACCCTATGTTGCCATTATTTCATATGATGAACTTAAATAGAGTTTTTCTCTTAGACATACGTATGCAAAACATCTCTCTGTACACTGCCACATTGCCTGTTTCGCCTTATTTTCGGTCACTCTCCCAGCTTCATGGAGCAAGGACAGTCTCTGGGTTGTTTTTTCAGCTACAGGTAGCACAACTAGATCCCAAGTTCACAACTGCGGCTCCGAAAGGCTATCACAACAGATAACCCTCTCTGCTTGTTTATGAAGAGCTAGCAAAGCTGGAAATGTATTTTTTCTGCTAGAAAAGGCACCATGTGGAAGGCAAGCACGGCAGTTTGGTCTCTGTGCCACTCTCGGTCCGTCTGTGGTCAAAGGAGGTAATTCTGTTAGGAACTTCAAGAAAAGCAAGGAGCTGGTGTTGATGCATGAGTAATATTCGTTTGAAACCCTAGTTTTCTGGCTGAAGAAAAAAAACAAGTTGGAAGATTAAGAGGTGATGTCTTCCTCCTAGCTCCTCAGACAAGTCTTCCAACCACGGTGACAAGCACTTACACAAGAGCATTAAATGCTCCAGAGAAACATGGCACCAACTGCTGGGCAGAACAGACACCGGGCTGCCAGATCACATTATTTTATGGGATTTTATTTAGAAAGCTTCTATTAATCTCAGGCAGTGGAATACCACTGGGAGGAAAGTGCCTAAAATAGAGCAAGAGACGCCTGCTGCTGCTTCAGGGTATTTCGTCTTACTCGAAAGGGCATACTTACTCATACATACCCTTACTCGAAAGGACAAGAGCCTGGAAGATGGTTCCTGCTGCCCATGTTTGGGAAGGAGCGAGAAGCTTTTCTTCAGGATGTGCCTGTCAACACGCAGCACTCGCTTCCCAAAAAAACCTCTCCCAGTTGCCTAACCGGGCATGGACACCGGCCAGTGCCTTTCCAGATACCACACCTCATCCTACGCAAACAACTGTCTTGTCTAAAGCTATTTTGGCCTGTTAGCTGCAGCTAACCACAGTTTGCAAACATGAAAATCCTTGTTTATACTGAGTGCTCCTGGCACATTTTGCAGGGCAGAGAGCACTAGCGGAGAGCCGGGAACGTGCATACAGTCAACGCAGGAGCCGGGGAGCCAAGAGCAACACCGCTGTGGCAGGGTCCTGAGCACTGGAGAGGCAGAAGGACTCGTAGGTAGACACAAAAGCACAAGAACAACAGAGAAATCACAGGTGGGGATGGGTAGACAAGGGGATGGGTAGACAACTGCACGGAAGGAAAGAGCCTGTGGGCAGGAGCGGATGGGAACGAGCAAAATGGATGGATGGAGACAGGAGGGAAATCCCAGGGGCAGAGGTGGGATGGAGACAGAGGGACGGAAGGAGAAGGGTTGGGGTGGGGAGCAGCAGAAGTCAGTACTGCCGAGAGAAAGGCATCCTGCTGGAGCTCGCCGCTGCCCTGCTTGGGGAAACAAGAACGCCCTCGTGAAAGCCAGTTTTGCTCACAGATGGCTTTACCCCCCACCCCCAGAAACACATCCCTGGCTTCTTAGCCTGAACACACCGACTCACGCTTCGCGGGGCATTCTTGTGGAAAAACCAGCTAAAATTACTCAGGTGAGTGGAAACGTTATACTTTTTGCTGACGTTCCTAAGATAATGTTGAAATGAAACATTTAACCAAATGAATCTATTTTCACTTGGTTTTGGCTTTCACTGTCTGTTCCAAAAACAGAAATAGCTTTATGGCAAGTGCTTGGAGGTTAAGCAAAGTCTCACCACCAACCTATAATCTTCTGCATACAAAATCTGCACAAGCAACATTAGAAGCACATGCTTCCAGCAGGCTTTTTTTTTTTAAAAATACTCTCATGTATCAAGATTCTCTTCCTTTCCAGTTACAAGCCAATCATGAAACATTAGGCTTTCAACAGAGCATGTGCATAAAGTAACGTTATGAAAATGAGTAGTTTAGGATTATTGTCCCTCACTTGAATACACATCAGAAGTTAAATTTACTGTTCTAAGATCTAACTCGCATCAGTGGATGACATCAGTAACACAAGAGAAATCACGTCAAAGCTGCCAAGAGACGGAGGACATTTTCCAGCGAATCACAGTCCATCAAAAACGGAGCTTTAACCCTAAAGTGGGCAGAAAACTTTCCAGAAAATGCTGCAATGGTTTAGACTTCATATTTTTTTTCTCTTCCAAATCTTTACTCATTGGGAGGAAGGGGAAAAAAAAAAAAAAAAAAGAACTCAACTAAAAGATAATGAACAGAAAGGAGGCAGGGGCGATGCTGCAGGACGTTGGTCCAGCAAGCAGGCAATACTCCATCCCCAGCTCCGGCCAGGATTGTAAACCAGCTGTCCAACAGCCAGCCTCTCTTAGCACTACCCCACTGCAAGGAAACAGTTGTTTTAAATGCTTTATTGAAATGAACTTCAAAGAAGTTTCTATCTTATTTGGTATACACAGGCATACACATACAAAAGAATAGTCTAGTTTGCTGGCCAAGAGGGGGTTTTGGGGTTTTTTTTTAAGTCTTAGGGTTTTTTTTCAGTTTATAAATAAATTCCTTGTTGGACAATAGACATGTTTTGGAAATCTATTTATGGACCACTGGAACCCGAAGTAAGTTTACAGTTTGAGTGCTGCTGTTTTGATCACACAACAAACCTCCCCGTGCCGATAACACGGCTGCAGCTCTGCTGTTCTGGCACTCGGCACAGGGCGTTCTCTGCCATTTCTGTGGGTCCTGTGTCCTGACCTCCATGCAGGGAAAAAAACCACAGATATTCCCCCCCCCGCCAAAGATGTGATTAAATGGCTCATACATTGTTGTGAGGATTTAAAAGAACTTTAAAGAGATTTCCTATAAAGTTCCTGGCCATGGTTATATCATCGCTTATAGCATCCAGCTCCTGCTGAACACGTGGCCTGAGCTGCCTCTCCCAGCCTCACAGCTGAGAGCCAGCACCAGGACAACAGAGAAGGAACACTTTCCAGCAGATCTAGACCTTGCACACTTCTCAATTTAAAGACAAAACCAGCTTTAAAAGATTTTTTACCATTTGCAATTCCAGCCTTCTGGGTTCTAGATAAGGAAAAGCAACTACATCTTTACAGTGGTTGTATTTTAAGCCACTGATGATTTTAAACAAGCTGTTTCATTGTTAGGGGGGCAATTCTTTAAATCACAGAGGATATCTGCTTTGTGCAGAATAGTGAAAAAGTTCCAATCCCCAGATGATGCTACCGTTTGTAGCCAGACTTCTAACCATCACTTCTTCAAACAGTTCGGTACCTTTTGAAGATTGATAAGCTCAAATTTAAAGAGCAAACAGGAAAAGCACAGCATAAGAAATCTTCAGCAAACTCCGGTGCCAGCCAGCAGCGCTGTCCTTTTGCTCTCTGCGGCTGAGGTGAAAATACCCAGAAAGTGGTTTTCTTTGGAGGGAACGGAGCAGCACGAGGAATGCTGTGCTGCTGCCAAGACAAATTAACTTGCTGCGGGGCATCCCGCAGGCTGAGCTGTGCACTGTACCCCAGCCCATTCCCCCCCCCAGCCCCTGCAAGAAAGCAAACTGGCCAGCTAAAATCACCAGCCGGGCATCAGTCCTGCCTCTGGGCGCTGTGCAGGGGCACTGCTATGCAGCCAAGTAAGTCAACTAGCGAGGTAAAGGGAAATAAAGCTAAATAAGTCCATTAGCAGCAGTGTTTATTCTCTATGGTCTAGTGTCAGTGACTCTAGGACTTGATCACCTCTGCTGCTGTGGCTGGCTAACACTATGGCTATTCACAACCACTTTTTGGAATTAAAAAAAAAGTTGGGTGGTTTTGGGTTGGTTTTTTTTTTTTACATTTCTCATCTAATTTCTAAAATTATAATGCCTTCCTCATGTGAGTTGCTAATGCAGAAACTAATACTTGCAAATTAGCTGCAAAACACTTATAATTTTAACTCCTACAAATTATGTTGTTCTGGGATGCAAACAGCACGGCAGCTCAGCTATGCATTTAAATGTCACTGATTCCTGACGGCCCCCCTAAAATTGTTCTCCACCCCCAGGACACTACAGGAGGACTCCCTTCTGAGACAAAACACCTCTGAGCCAGCTTGGTCCTGGTTGCCATCAGAGTTTTCTCTGTTTTTACTGTACTATTCAAGGAGCCAGGTTTTTTGTATAAAGTGCTTTTGTTGTTTTTATTTGTATGAACACGTCAGATTACACACACACACACCACACACCCCCAATTAGCTTAAAATTCAGAGATGCCAGTTCCAGTGGTGCTGGTGGCCACCATCCGCTGTAAATGGTGGTCAAAGGGTGGGAAACTTGCAGGCACCTACAGCGATGACCTGCCTGATCACAGCTTTGCAGGCTGTCTCTGAGGTGTCGTCTCCCAGCGATTCATGTCTCACTCATACTTCCCTCTGCCTGGTAGAACATCTACCTATATTTAGGTCTAGGCAATTATCATTACAGAACTCAAACCACTTCTTTGTTCCGGCTATTTTAAGCTGAGCATTACATGTAGGAATGTCATAATTCTCTCTCCCAATGCTTGGTTTCTGGTCTGTAAAGGAATGAGATTGAGGACAAATACGGCAAGACCACCATGAGCTTATGTGACCTAAATCAAAGACAGGAGGCTAGAAAAGCTCACGCTGTACTTGTGCTGCTATTTTTTTTTTTTGCAGCAATTAGGCAGCGTCCAGATGGGCTCCATATGTACTTACTCTCTCCCTCCAGGGCCCTTGGGGAAAGCCCATGGCATATCAACACGTATCCTGCATAGCAGCTACAGCAGCCCTCTCTTTATGTGGTTTGCCCCCAACAGCTTAAAAGTTGTTTATTTGGACATGATTCTCACCACCGGGCGCCCACCAACCCTGGCCTGCGTTAGCACCATGTGCCAGCCCACAACCCAGGGCAGGAGGGAATGGGCTCCAGCTCGCAGCGAGAGCAGCAACCGGATTCCCATTTTTCATGTATGGTTCTGGAAGACACGTTTTAAAAGCAGGAAGAAGTCCTGGGGTGAAAGGACACAAAAGGACCACCACTCAAGAGCAAGGCTGGGGGAAAAATCCAGGCTACTGAAAGGTTTTTGCAACCTAACCTGGAGGTTGCATCACGTCTGGAACACATGGTCTGCCTGCAGTGGGGCATTTCCCAGGCATAAGGTACCACACCACAGATCAGATTTTGCAGCACAAGCCAAGAATATAGCTAGAACAAAGGACAAAGTCTGTACTTCCCAAAACAAGACCAGAAACGGTAGAAAGTTACATAAATGGAAAAGCTGATTCATAAGAGCAAAAATAAAAGCTTCTCTTATGGATTATAATGTCATTCTAAGTGCACTCATTCAATAACCCAAGGCCTAAAAATTTGTTAAATCCCACACCGACAAAACCCAAGTCAAAAGATCCTAGTGCATTCAACAAGTTTTTTCCTACCAGAAGAACCAAACACGAAAGCTAAGGTCACCTCCATGCACTAAAGTCCTGGGGATCAGGATCCTCAGCAGAGCCCAAGGCCCTTATGGACCCAACTCCCACTCACTTTTATTTAGTCTTTGACACAGACTGCAAAGAGAATAAAATCCCCAGTGGGAGTTTGGCTTTTAGTCCCCTTAGCCTGCTTTGGAAAGTTCAGCCAGTAACACAGGCCTGGCTCCTCTGTTTGGTACAGCCCAGCAAAGCAGCCTGCTGAGCAGGCTCCTAATTGCTATGTCGCTGGCTTGCTATTGAAGTTCAAGGAACTAGTTAAGAAAAAATAAGAAACCTTTTCTCTATCGCTCCAAAGGAAAGAATAAAGTAATATAATCATCATTTGGAAGATACTAATTTAGAAAACTAATCTCAACCTAATTCTGTTCGGAAGCACAGGAGAACACTAAATACAGTATCTGGCGCATTCACTTGTGCTGTGAAACACCATCGAGAGCTGAAGTAACCCACGCAGGCTCACTGTTCTGAAACGCTGCTGAGCTGCCCGCTCCCTCCTCGTCTTGGTTAGTGCTCAGCACCCAGCTGGATGGTGCCTTTGCACTATGTATGTGTGTGCATGCGCTGTGCACGCACCTATATGCCTGAACGGTGGGACAGCACACACTGCGTACGCTCAAGGCAAGGACTTTTGTGCCATGTAAAGTATGATGCACATTTAGGAAAGGTAATGGTGTAAATACCACTAATGCCTGGGTTTTATCACCTTTGGATGCATACAGGACAGCGTTACTTCCCAAGAGGGCTTCCCTACCCAGGGGAGATCCAGGTGAGCACGCAGTGTCACACCACTTCAGGCGGAGGTGTAAATACAGTGCTGTGAACAGCATGCAACACAAGCTGAACGGTCGTGGAAAGCAACTGCTCAGAAACAGGATTCCAAAGGCTCTTTACAGTTACACTGCATGGTGATCTGGGGTATTTGTCACTTGGTACCTATAAAAGTAGACATCTGCTAGCAAAACTCGAGGCTGGAGTATATTAAGCAACCCCTTAATCATGCTGTGGGCATAATCGCTCAAGCAGTTGACAGAAGCAAATCTATAAGAAGTTCACCTTTGTTAGTGTTGCATGATATCAACAGTCAAAAATATTCAGACTCAAATGGCATCGATTCTTTCATTTTAATGTACACAGGATTCAAGTTTAATGTTGCAGCAGGATTTTTGACTGTGGCTAGTTTTGTGTCAGACGTACAATACAGCCAGTTCTACCGAAGCTCTATTACAGTCAAATTCTAATAAGAAAGTTACTAAAAAGCCATAAATAGGTCAGAACTAACTTGCTGCATCACATCGAATGTCTGTTTAGCTACTTTCCTCCAGCAGTGGCCAAAAGCAGATTCCTTTACCCATTAGTCAAGTATGAGGACAAGTAACATTTCCTTATTTATATCTTCTCTGCTTCTGGCAAACAGCAGTAGCAGCACTGCCTAATGAAGGCTTGATTACTTTTTAATGCGTTTTAAGTTTACTTTCTATGAAGGCACCTTAAGGATCAACATATTATCACAGCTTAAGTCAAATTCAGCTCTTAACAAATAATATGCAAGCACTGGAAGAGTCAGGGTAAATCCATTCATCCTTTTATACCCGCTTGTCAAGGAGTATTGTGGTGCTACCAGGTTTCTAACACAGAACACCTTATCATTGGCAACACCTGAAGACAATGGGGAAAAGTACCATTTAATAAACTTCAAATTTTGTTCCAGTACATGAAAATGGTTCTCTGTCAGCTGAAAACCCACCGCTTTTCCTCCCGAAGCCACCAAATTCAGAAGCAAATCTTTCTCTCTTTTGGCTGCAAGGAAAAGGAGGGTGACATTGTGCATTCTCCTTTAACTCTTCTCCTTACTGGCCATTCCCCAGTATTTTTTTTTCAGTTGCTCATTTAGCATTTCCTGGCCTGCCAAGGCTCATGTACCACATTGGCAGCATCCTACTTGTTTTGCCCGAGTTCAGCTCAGCCCCAAGCCAGATGCACAAAACTCACAGGAGTGTTCTGGATGGGCACGCAGATCAGATGCAAGATGACTTCAGTCAGGATATCTGTTCCCTCACCCAAAAAAAAAGTTAAACATCCCTCTACTGTCTGCTTTAGATGCCTTTATTAATTCTGTAAAGTGCTTAAAAAGAGTCACTACTGCCAAATCAGAGTTATGCAGAAGTCAGGATGCCAACACTCTTCTCCATAGCAGCCACTGCCTGTTAAAAGGCTGGAAGCATAGAAGTAATACAAAACATTATTTCAAGGTTTTATCACAAATATGGATTAACTCATTGTGCTACAATAAACATGCATTTCTCTCGTGTTTCGCTTTTCTTAAGGAAAGGTTTTCCCTAGTTACCCGTGGATCCTCAGCTGGAAACACATTCAGAGTTCATCCTGGAGGAAGGAGCTACACGGTTAAAACTGAGAACTCCAATACAAAGGAGTTAATTTACTGTTGCGATCTGGTTCAAATAACCAGATACTCACTCCATGTGCACTCATCTTTGCTCTTTGCTTATAAGCACTGGGCCCAACATGCTGACTTACACTGACAATCAGGTTATTAATTGTTGTGGGAAAAAGAACCACCATACATTACATGACTCAAAAGCAATCTGTTTCTAAATCCAAGGGGAAAAAATAAGGATCTCTGCAGTCCACACCACGGTCCTTGGTAACCTGGATTTACCAAAACCTGCGTGACACTACTTTTCATGTAGTAAGCAGGTAAGCAGTAAGCAGGTAAGTGGCATTCCTACAGAAAGCTTTACATCTGGCCAACGACTGATACTAGTGACTAAAGTGCAACAACTAAAAAAACCTTGGCTGCGCCATATGTCTGAACAACTCCCACCCCCCACCACGCGATTCAGACGAAGATGTATATACAATATGAACACTTACCATATATTATCTGGATTTTTAAACTGTGATGCTTTTGGCATGCCAATACCCCTGAGCACGTTACTGCACCGGCTGATGTACAGTGCCTGTGGGGACCATCAGTCACCTCTCCAAACACAGATCCCTCCGTAGATCAAGAGATTAGTTTTTCATTTGTTTGGGGTTTTCCCTTCTTTTTTTTTTTTTTTTTTAAGTTATGTGAAAAGTGACAGCAATGCGCAATGGGATTATTTGTCTGGATTTCAAAATGTCATGGTTTAACCCCAGTCGCAACTAAGCACCACACAGCTGCTTACTCACCCTCCCCACACCCCCCGTGGGATGGGGGAGAGAATAAAAAAAAAAGTAAAACCCATGGGTTGAGATAAAGACAGTTTAATAGCACAGCAGAGGAAGAGAAAATAATAATAAAAGAATGCACAAAACAAGTGATGCACAATGCAATTGCTCACCACCCACTGACCGATGCCCATCCCATCCCCGAGCAGCGATCGCTGCCCCCCGGCCAACTCCCCCAGTTTCTATACTGAGCATGATGCCATATGGTATGGAATAGCCCCTGGGCCAGTTGGGGTCAGCTGTCCGGGCTGTGCCCCCTCCCAGCTTCTTGTGCCCCTGGCAGAGCAGGGGAAGCTGAAAAGTCCTTGACTAGTATACGCACTACTTAGCAACAACTAAAACATCCCTGCGTTATCAGCATTATTCTCATACTAAAACCAAAACACAGCACTATACCAGCTACTAGGAAGAAAATTAACTCTATTCCAGCTGAAACCAGGACACAAAACAAACAATCCCCGCCAAAACTTCCATTTTCAGGGATTTTAAAGCAAGATTTTAATATTTAAAACTACTTTCCATCATCAGCCAAAAAATAGAGACGTTTGCTTATGGGATGGCAGCAAGCCTTTTTACACTCTGTATTTCCATGCACATGAAACAGAGGATCCCCAGCAGTTGGGCAAGGGAGGAGTTAAAACCCAAGAAGTCACAAGAAGGGGCTGGCAGCACCAGAGCTGTTACTAGAAGAGGCACCAAACCTCACTAGGTGCCTGCTTTTTGTAGACAACCTAACAGCCCGAACACAGAAGAACAGTGAATGCAAATGAAGCTTCCCACTGCTGAACACTGGGCAAAGTGTTTCAGCTCCGGAGAGGTGTCAGACTTACACTTGTTCTCTCTCAAAAGGAAGGATCTGTGCTTGATTTAAAACAGGGGGGATGCCTGACTACTGCTTAACTCTCTGCTCACGCTGGGCTTCAGGCCCCTGTGGGCCCGGGGAGGAGGGACAGCAGCACGATTCTCCCCTCCCTTCACATGGTTTCTGCAAACAGCCCCACCAGGAACTCTGTTTGATTAAGGATGAACTTTGCACTTGAAGCAGCTCTGGGCACTGGCTGGCAGCAGCTTGAAACTCATACGCCCAGACCCCTCCAGCATCGAAAACCTGCCTGTCCTCACGCGGGGGCTCTGCCCAGGCTGCTCCCAAACCTCACCTCCTCCAGCGCTGGGTCCAGGTCTGGTTATCCAGGAGACACTGTTAGGGAAGCACCACTCATCACTGGGACCGTATACATTCAACCTACATAAATCAGGGTTACGGAAAGAGACCGTCTCCTTGAACTCAAAAGGCTTGTCTCTGAGCATATATTCGTCCCTTCTTGCACCAGCGTATGCCTTGGCGCAGCTACGTGGAGGTCTAGATGGAGAAACTCTTCCAGTCGCGCAGCAGTATTGTTTCGTGGGGCCTCAACCCAGCTCATGCGCTGACATGTGGATACTTGTGCCATCACGAGGAAAGGCACAGGGCAGGGAAGGGAATGAGCCACGGGATGCAGGACTGCGTCTCCCAGCAGCAATACCGACTGAGAGCAGTATCAAACCGTGGCCTCGGGCCATTCCGGTCTCAGGCCTTTGCTTCATTCAGCAACAGGAAGGATTTGCAAGTGCAAATATTCACATATCAGGATTTCTTCTAGCTTCTTTTGTGACTAGACTACTGAAGTTAGCCAAAATAAATATATGTTGCAAAATCAAGCTTCCAGACCTAAGCCTCCCTTTATCTTGCTTTAGATGAGAATGTAAAGAAACGCTGATGTATTACAAAGCCATAGCTTTAACCACGTGCACTGACACCGTCCACGAACCATCACAGCACCCAGAATTGTCATAATCAAAAGGAAAACACCACCATTACAATACAAAATAAATTGACCCTTGGCAATTTTCTAAGTCAATTTTGTGGCATTTGACTTTCATAAGCCTGAAAACTGCTCGTCTGGTCCAAAACCAACAGAGAGATAGCTTCCTATTGCGGGAATACAGGCTCCATTATCTCGGTTATCCGTTAACAAAGCATAAGCAGCAGCAGAATATGAACTCCTCATTTATTACGCACAGTTGTTTTCCACAGCAGACTTGAAGCTTGGCAGGCTGTATTTCCCTGGACGCCTAAGGTGCGCCTAGTCACAGCATCCAAACTCTGCACAGGGTTAAATAAAAACAAACAGATCCACTCCTCCCAAAAACCAGTATAAAACTAAGATAACTCCTGAACATCACAAATATGAGAGCGGCAGGAAAAGCAGACCAAGGAACCAAACACACATTGCATTATCCTGCAGCGATCACCAGGCTTCCAAGACCACCTGGGAGAAGGAAGTGCAAACCCCAGCGCCTGCTTAACCAAAACTGCCCAAGGGTCTGGAATGAACTCGTGCTGTACTGGCCAGGGCATCTCCAGCAACTCCTCTTATCTGAGCAAGGTTAGCAGGAAAGCAGAAATCTATCAGCAAACCTGTTGTCACAGCTTCTGAATTTTCCCTCATTAATCATTATTGACATTCGCAGCGTTAGTTGTCTGGCACAACTCAGGCAGAACAGCAGAGAACTGTTAGCTTCAAGAAACCTCATGCAATGTTCCCACTTGTACACCAACAAAGCTGTTTGGGTTAGTGCCAGTACCAAGTCCTGCACTTGGTCCATCCCCGGAGGGAGGAGATGCTGTCCCACCACTGCCGGCCCTGGGATCAGCCCCACAGCCACCTGCTCCCCACCCAACAGCCAGCACATGGGCCCTCTGTCACCCCTTCATGTCCCCTTTTCCAGGCAGTGCCAGCCGGGTTAGCCACAATGGAAGGTGAACTCATTTGTGCTCACCCCCTCCTTCAGCCCTGGGATGCTCAATGGGCAACTCAGAGAGGACCTGAGCAGAGGGCAGCCTCCAGCAACAGCCTCTTCTCCTGGCACGACTGTTCAGTGTATTGACGGTGCCTCTACAGCCTCAGCATCTCACCTTAGTCTCTCTGCTGTACTCTCTTATCTGAGGCACGGAACAGCCTCGGGAAAGGGGAGCTTTTGCTATGTGGAATAAAAAAAACTTCTTAAGTCTAAGCTACCTCTGTCACAGACTCCTTGAACAACTTTGAATGCACCCTTTGCCTCTCAGAGCTTCCTTTCCTAAGTTGTTAGTCAGCAGGAATAATTATTTTTTCAAATCACTGCTTATTTACTTTGTTATTTGGGTTAGGGATCATTTCTGGCTGTTTCTACAAACAGTATCAAAAACACCGCAGCCCAGCCTCATAGACAGGCTTTACGCCCTGACTATAACGCAATTTAACACACAGAAGACTAATCTCCAACAAGATAATCGGGCTCAGTATCACATGAGATGCAGAAAACTCTCTGGAACATGACATATTCCTAGATATTCAAAAGTTCTCAATGTGGCTGAGAAAAACAGGGGGAAAGGCACTGAGGGTGCCACTGAAAACATGACTACCTGCTCTAGAAGCTTTAAAAAGGGCTTTAGTCCTGAAAGTCTGGACCTCACTGCCTTTGTCAGGTTCTGAGTCTGTTTTTTTCAGCCAGTCTCCCTCTGAAAGCCAGAGCAATTATTCCTCCTTTATCTTCATTTTCATAGAGGGTTCCAGGACAGGTCTTAGTAGTCCATGCAATGTTGGCAGCAACTACACCCTATGACAGCTGGTGGCTGTTGTGTTAGGTCAGTTAAAACAAAACAGCACAGGTCCCACCTCGTTCCACCCTGAAACTTCAGTCTCCACGGTCTGCAATAGCACTTGGCTAATATTTACTGGGGAAGCAGCCTGAGAAGATAGCCTTAGATCAACACGCACCCTAGACAGCAGAGCGCTGCAGTTTGGGGTGTTTATTCAAACAGCTGCTCATGTAATTATTTTTCAGTACCTGTGGATTTATGCTGGAGATGAGGAGCCCTGCATGGCAAAGAGAATACAGAGGAAAAAACGTGTTTTGTTTTGTTTGTCTGACGAGAGCTGAACTCTGGTTAGGAAAGGAGTTAAACGCACAGACAAGTATTGCACAAGGCTCCTGTGGTTTGCAATAAAAAGAAGGTTTATTTCCTGTATGGTTTAGCACACAGAGAGACTAAATTAACTGACAAGACTAAAAGTTTACAGCATTAATTGCTGTTTCACTGCCTTTATACTGCCAGGCATTTATTATCTTTAAATAAAAAACTACTTTAAGAAGAAATATAATACGACCTCAGGGATCCTACGCTAAATCCAGGTGCTTCTGTTCTGTATTACTTTCCATTGTTGAAGAACTCGTATAACACAGACATTATTTAGCAAAAGAGTCTTTTTGATGACTGCTATTCTAAAAGTAAATGAAACAAATTTTTCAAGATAAGAAAGCTTTTTTTCCTGAACTAAAATACCTAAATATCATAACACAAAGGAAGAGGGGATTAAGAGAAAAGCTATGGATTAAATACAAGTTTTTCTCCTCTTTCCAAAAAGAGTCAGGCTATATTGGGATAGAACAGCAGGTCCATACAGCCACACCAAAGCATCCCAGAGACAAAAGGTTTAGCAGACAATACTTTGTATCAGCACCAGCTTTCTGACCAGTTAATTTGCCTGGGTAACATTTCCAGTGCACATCATCCTGGGGGGCCCAGATCCCCTCTTTATTTTAGTGCAGACTTGGACAAAATATTGTAACTTCAGAAGCTGTGTCTTTAAGGGGGGGAGGAAGGGAGATAAGTAGAAAGCTCACAAGAATTGGCCACATTGCAATTTCTAATTCTTTCGGTAGCTGAAGCAATACAGGAGTTGGCCAACTTCTGCTTGCAGTAGCCGGGAAGGCCAACGCCTGGGGGTTTGCTCTCAAGAGGACTTCTCAGGAGACATCCTGAAGTCATTCTTTACAGGAATTTAAAACATTTTCCAATACAGTAAGGTCCTTCCCATCAACAAGCTATTCTCACCCACTGCACAACTGCAGCCCAAAGGGAAGTGCCACCTTCCACCCCAGACCAAGGGCACTCATCTAGACGCTGCCCATGCCTCCGTGGCAGGCAGGGCCACCAACAGAGCCACGACCTGGAGGCCACTCTGCAACCCCCCACTGTCTTTTCTAAGTTTCTAGATCGCTCTTGTCACCATGGTATCTGCTTGCTTTTTTTTTTTAAACCACAAGCTTCCTTCTGCCTCCGTGCAAGCTAGCATCTGCATACCATGATCAGAAACTAAGACAAATACACACTGCATTTTAGTTTTTAAAATATTAAGTCCCCCAGCTGTTTATTTGCTGTAGGATGGAGTTCTCCAGGCCTGGGCAAGCAGCCAAAATAGCTTCATTCCCCTGATGTTCTTCAGTCTCAGCCTAATGCTCAATGGCTGGCAGTGTGAGGTGATGGCTATCCTAACGCCTTCCAAGCTGCTAATTTTGGTCCCCAATCATTATATGGAAGACATAGCTGTCTGTCCAGCTGCTCCTCAGTTTACACAGGTGTAAATTCCTGGAAGGAACATTCCCCGAGATAGCTTTATGGACCTACTTCGATCTTTTCACAGCATGCACAACTCAAACCTCAGTCCTCTGCGGGTGGAGCAGAGGCTCTCACAGCTACCTCCTGGTACATTTTAATGGGATGAAAGGAAACAGAAATTTAGAGAGAGATTGCTCAAGTACAAAGGTTTCATGGACTTGGCCACCACAACCATGAGACTTGCTTATCTGCATTACAGGGTGGAAAGGAATTTCCAGTTCTTAATCAGGATTATCAGGTCACTAACAATTAAGTTTGCAAACCTGCCCCTTTTTATCTTTTTATTTCTACTCACATATATTGTATTTCCTGCCTAGGGGGAAAAAAAAATCCTACATGTATTATCCATAAATCAGCTTCACTTGAATTTCATTTCTATCCATGTCCAGTGAGGACATTTTGGGATATATTTTTAGTTCATTCATTCTGCTCCTCTCCCATTCTGCCAGTTGCTCTGCAGCTGCTGCTCTGGCTGAGTTTGTAACATGTGCACAGGAATGATCTGGGATAAGCAGCATTAAGTATTTCCTAAGGAGTAAAATCTTGTCCTGCTGTAGTCTATGGCAAAACTCCCAGTGACATTAGCACAGCCAAAGGTTCATCCCATGAGGTGAATACAGATGTGCTTTTTAAACCTGCCTGGAAACTACTACTCCCATAAAAATGTGGTTTTATGTGAAAAATATTGTTATTTTCCCCAGAGGCTGCCTGTTTTCTGTCTACATTGGGCTTTGCCAGTTTATTTTGCCCTATGCCTACGGCAGCAGGGGTTTCTGATACACCTACCTTATTACCTAGGTCTAAACATGATGTATGTCAGCATCTGCTGTTCATGCTGCAAAATCATGTTGGTTTTGGAATCACCTACTGTCTGTATCACCAAATGCTGATGTTCCGTATGTAAGAAATGCTGAGATTGTGACCGGTGGTGAGACGCATGAAGAACAGCCATGTTCATCCTGCAAGCTCTCATTCACGTTTCCCTGTCCACCCAAGAGCCCAGGAAAACAGAGTGACGTTTCAGCTTTGCTTAATGGAAACCCTTCCCCAGTCATACCCAAGCACAACGTCCAACTCAAACCTTGGACATAGAAGCTGTATATCACCTGGCAGAGCTTGCTTCATGCTGACTCCCCCAGTTACTAACACCCCAATCCCGATCTGGATCCCACGGTGCATTTCATTATATGTAAAATAGAAGATCTAATGACAAGTCTTCCCTATGCAAAGTCTTACTCAATGTCCAAACCTTGAGATTTCAGTGTTTCTCTCAACAGAAGTTTTGAGCCTGCCAGCATCTACTCCATAACAAATAGCTTCATACAACTTTTCTTACAGCCTTGTCCTCAGCTCCTGACCTGAACTGCAGTTGTTCAGAAGGAAACCAAAAGGAGAATTGTTATCAACTTCTGCTTCCCCCCCCCCCCCCCCCCCGCCCCAGTTTCTAAGATACAGGGGACAAATATAGTTGAGTTCCTCTCATATCTACAGTCTCTCGCAGCATCTCAGAGTTTGAAAAAACAGAGAGAGGTAAGATTTCAGTCGCATTGGTATGTCTGAATTTAAAACAGATAGAAAATCTGTTTACATTTCAGAGGAAATTTCCAGTTACACCTAAATGTCCAGAGCCTTCTAATACTTTTACAAGTGCAGGCGTTTGTAATAACTACCATATCAAAAACAAACCAACACATCCCAAATGCACACATATATTCTTTATTCTTTTCCATCAAACATTTTTCCTGGACAACACGTTCTTCTATTTTTAAATGCAAACTGTTAACATAATTTTGGGAGCAGAGTCAATTTCATCTAAGAACAGCTTTATTGGGTTAGATCCAACACTTGTCTACCCCAATATCCTGTCTCTACTGGCCACAGATCCCAGGGAAGAGCATGCCAACAGATTGAGCACAGAGGGCTACACCACATTATACTTTCCCAGACTCCAATAATCCGCAGTTTTGAGTCAGAGGTGTAGTAATTATGTTTAATAGCCCTTAATAGACTTTCCCCTTTAATTTGTCTCCCTGCTTCCTGAGCCCATGCAATTTTTGCCATACACGACGTTCTCTGGCAGTGAGTTCCTCCATAAAACTACATGTTGTCAAACAAAGTACTTCATTTATTCTGAACCTGCCACCTGCTAGTCTCACTTGCTCTCCCCCAGTTGTTGCGTTAGGAAGTTATGGATAATCATTTCCTATTTGTTCTCCCACGCCTGACATGGTTTTAC
The DNA here is from genome assembly GCF_035582795.1 of Mycteria americana. Classification (NCBI taxonomy): domain Eukaryota; kingdom Metazoa; phylum Chordata; class Aves; order Ciconiiformes; family Ciconiidae; genus Mycteria; species Mycteria americana. Next base: position 24,327,036 of record NC_134374.1, read on the forward strand.
CACTTTTTGTACTTTTTCAGCTTTCCTTCTTTCTCAACTGCAGAATTCGACCTTATTTGGTTGTTCTTCCTACAGTGATCACCTCACCCTACTTAATATATTTTCTCACTTTTTTATATCATTTAAAGACAACAATTCCAGTCTATTAAAGGTACAGACTCACCACAGATTTATACAGTGGTATTGTTTGTTTGTTTTTTTCCTTTGTCCTCTCCCATCCTAAAAACACCTGACATTTTGTTTGTTTTTTATGACCACTTATATGATATTTTTGTGGAATTACCTAGTATGGCTCAAAGACCTCTCTGCTAAACAGTATTGGTTAGTTTAAACCTCACTCTTGCACAGGACAATGATTGTTTCTTCCCACTTTCTCACCCAGGACACGTACAGGAGGCTGCTCTCGCACTGTGCAACCTCATTTCACCAACAGCCTTGCCACCTCACTCTTTCTCCAGATTGCTTAGGGTACAGCACCAATCTCTGTAGGATCTCCTTCTATCTTCAGCATATTGCAAAAGCTGCCTATATATTTCAAAGTCTTGATTGTTATCTGGTTTATGTAACTGGTGTGTAATCAATTACATAAACCAAAAAGAAAAAAAAAAATTAAAAATCCTTTCCTCTTATCCCACAGCAGCTTAGTTTCTTCACAAAAAAGAGATTTTTAACCTGGCCAAAGCTTGTCCAAAACTCTCTAGAAGGCCAGGGATTCAACATTAAGGGATCACCCTTATTCATATGCTCAGTGGCTGCTCCAGGTAACTCAGCTGTGAGGCATGGCTTTCTTCTCCGACAGTGTATTGATTCTTCCCCCCATTCTGTCTCTGTCCACGTGTCCGCTGGGAAAAAGTCTAACAAAGAATAACATCAATTTGGCTAGCACAGGAAGACAGCTTGTAGCTTCTGGATTTCCCCAAGATCCTTTTTTAAACCTCTGCAATTCAAACAATAGGTCCCTCAACAGGTAATAGTTAAAATTTTATGCTCAAGCGCCTTTATAATTTAAAGCAAGGCAGGATTCACGTAGGGAAAAAGAGCCCCAATAAAACTAAACTTCAGATACTTAATTAAAGAAATCAAATTGCCAAATCCACTTCTCACAGGGGAAACTAAGCCCAACAGGAAGAAATTGTAAGTCAGGATGCAAAGACTACTTCAGCTGTGTCCAGACAGCATTAACTTCAGTCAGTCCACAGTTTGATGTTAATCCTTCACGTTTTCTTCTGGTGGCTTAAACCTCTGTCTCACTTTACTAGCCTCCGAATTTCAGAAAACAGGCCTTAACAGTCAGCTGGAGGTGCTGTGCTGGCAAGGACGTGCTCCTGGACAGAGGCTTTTTTCTGGGACAAATAATAGTAGATAAGGGTTACAATTAAAACTCTTCCAGGCTTGATTAAATATCTGACCAATGAAAGTGCTTTCAATTTAATCATAAACTGAAGGTCTCCCCTGCATATGGCTGGGCTTAAACAAATGTCATTAACACTGTATTTTCATGTTTGAGTAGAAACATTCTTGAATAGCATAATATTGATATAAGTTGTGGATTTGGTTCAGGTTTCCAGATCACTGATTTGAGCCAGGAACTACGATCAGTGGTTCCAGGGCAGCAGCTCAAGGGCTGGAGAGCACGAAGAACAGCTACGTAAGACAGAGCTCATCTCTCTCTGGCTATGATGATGACGCATCCTTAGCTCTTCTTTTTATCTTATAGGGGAAGATTTTAGTTCTGTTTTGAGCGTGAACAGATGAAATCTATCAATGTTTGTTTACTTCCATTTGTCTCATCTCTCCTCGAATCCTCCTCTTCTGGGAGGAATAGGAATAACCTTGCAGAGACTCTTGGTTTTGGCATTCTCTGCTCTTTACACGCATGCCAATTCACTGACTTCTACAGGAATTTTCTGAGTGTAATTTTAATACCTCAGGACAAGAAAAGTTACTTGCTCAACTCTACAAATACCTATTAAAAAAGCACCAGTGCTTAGCGCTGACATGACACTGTATGGATCATATCTGAAAGTGCTGAGGTTCAGGGTTCAAGCAAAGCCAGTGCACGCTGATGGCATTCAGCTTCTTCCCAAAGTCAGTCTTTTCTCCCCAAGCACTGCATGAGAAAGACATAATCCTGATGTACCATCTCAAAATAAACAGTCACACCTGCGTATACAATCTACAGATATTCTCAGCAAAAAGCCTTTCCCAGCCTTAACTGTGGAGTATAATTTCCCATCTTTCTCGTGCTGTCAGAAAACTGTTTTTATTTAAGCACAGTAGAATGGTTTTTATTTTGATATATTAAAACTATTGCAACAACTGCAGCCAATTTAATCTCTGGCTCTATTAAAAATTTGAATGTAGTATTTTAAGAAAAATATTTGACTTATCTAGAGTTTGGAACAATGACTTTAAAAAAAACAGCCCACGAGGCAGATGGAACGCATCCTAGCTAACTGCTTTGCTAGATTCACGTTACATATTTTGTCTTCCACCCTGAGAGCTCTAATTCAGAACAATTCATCCCATTTTATTGAGGGAGATTAAGTCTGGTTAACACTGGGTATCCAAAAAAGTACTTCATGCATGTTATGTTTACACAAAAGACGGGTTTAAAAATCAATACCAAGCCTACTAACAAGTCAGTTCTCACCCACAGTATACAAACTGCATGAGCTAAGTATCCCAAAAATATATATACACTTGTGAGATTGTTTTTAAAACTCCAGATGCAGCTTATTTTCCCCATAATGCGTGGTTTTACCCAAACTTGCACTGTATTACAAGGCTATTTATAAAAGATTCATATCATTATTTTCTTCTCCTGTTAACTGCACTGATACACAACGCCATTCGGACCAACGGAAGTTTATAGCAGCTCCAGAACGTCTGCTGCCACTGCTCGGGGCTTCCGGGATGACAAATGTGACCACACGCATCCGGGCTTTGACAACACATTCGCAACCTTGAACACGACTTCAGAACAAAGCACACTTATTATACACACCGATAAAAATGCTGGATACAAAGAACCACCCTGCTGTAGCTGCATTTGCCCTCAGCAAGGCTCAGCACAGAGCCACCTCCTGCTACGGCCCTGCACTGCTGGGGTGGTCACACAGCAAAGCGCCAGCCGCTCAGAAACCTCAAAGCGGCCAAAAACACAGAAACAGAAAGCACGCAGACTTTACTCAATCTTAGGATGGCAATATTTGCATTTATTGTGATAGGCAGAGGAAAAAGGCCCTAGAGGGATTTAAATGCGAAATATAATTTTTTTATTATTTTTTTTTTTATACAATCTCCATCACTCCATGTATTACTCCACTGGGATTGCTTCAGAAGGATGAAGCAGCTTCACCAGCCCTCCCAAAGCCCTGAGTTATTGAACAGGGACAAGAGCTGATGGTTACACACAACTCTGCTCGTTTCCAGCCACTCTTCTCCAAAGCTGTTCTCAGTTGCAACCTGTAATGCTCTAGAAAGCACTTACCTCTGGCTATATATCCCCAGCAGCACCAGAAAGTGCTCCTGTGCCTTACTGGGTTATGTGGAGGAAAAGAAAAGTGTAATTGTGAGCAAATGTTCGCTCTCCAGACCACAGGCCACTTTCCTCTTCATTTCCTGGTGGGTGGGTGGGGAGAAGACCTAGATGCTTTCCCAAGCAAGAAAACAATACAAGAAAAACATGAAACCCCCCACATCCCTAACTTTGTGAATGAAAAAATAAACTAAAATTTCCTTTCCTCTCTAAAGCCATCCCTAAACAGCAGTGAGTCTGATGTGTAACATGGGACTCTGACACCAGTTCTGGAGATCATCTCTTATTTTTGCCGTGTCTGCAGTCGCAGTAGGAGGCGAGGAAGGAAAACCACCCACGCAGCCATCAAAACAAGTGAGGGGGGAGAGCTCAGAGAGATGAAGCATGGGCTGTAGACCACAGACACGAAGTTCCTGGCTCCGAGGACCAGTCTGGACACCAGGGATTCAATGCAGCAGTTTCCACGGCCCGCAGCGCCGGCAGCAGCAGCGGGAGAGCTCAGCCCACCATTTCTAGCACTGGCACTTCACTTCCATAGCCACAGCCTCCAAGTTTCATCCATACTCCTGGAGCTTGCAAGGGGACATCAGATGAACGAACATAATTCTCCCGGACAAAGTCCATAGTCAAGACCGGTGCAGTTGTTGGCAACAAATGCACGCTCATAAGACAGAAGAATTTAAACAGCTGGCTCCTTTCAACATGAGATCAATAAAACTGGTAATCCAACTGCCATCAGGAAGACGCACACAAGTGCTTCTGGTGCTGCAGGAAAGCTGGGGCAATCTCTTACCCCCAAAACAACAAAATGCCTAAATGCTAATGGAGAAAATCACAAGCTGGACTTGTGCAACTCAGCATCTTCCCTCCTTGTATCCTTTTTCTTTCAGGAGCAAAAGTCTAATTACTCTTTGGCCTCTCCTCCTTTCGTCTCTTGAAGGATTTGAATAGAAGTCTACAGTCAAATCACTCTCACAGCCTGCACAGTCCCTGCTCGAGTCAACGCTTGGGTGCTTCTGAATGCGGCATTTGCGTCTGTCATTTTACGTTCATAGCCTCCAACACTGTCTCATACTAAGTAACAGAGTTCACTTCAACTGTATGTCACGCAGAAAGACTCCTGGACAGAAGCTACACATGCATATTCCCACATTCGGTGTCTACAGCTCATCTTCATAATTACAATCCCCTGTGCGTCCTTGCCCCAGCCCACAACTCACCAGTACAACATTCACACTGAGAAAGATTAAAGAGAAAGGGCAACTTTCCACGCAAGACTTCCAAATACAGCAAGAAACTGGTGCTGTAGCTATTCCATTATGATTTCTGGGGTGAAATTCAAATAGGAGGCCAGACCAAGACTGCAATCATCATATTTTGGCCAAGTCCTTAATTATAAACTTCCAGTATATTCAGCTATCTCTGCTTATGAGAACCATGGCAATGAACCACCCCAAAGCAAAGTCAGCGTTACCTTTACCACACAGAGCACAAAGCAAACCCCATGACTGAGTACAAATACAGGGCTTTGCAATCAATGAAGCACAGCAAAGATAACACTGAGCACTAACTCCTTGTGCTACAAAACCCGTCAAGGAGCAGCTCGGCAGTCACACTTTCCACTGTAACGCCCATGCCCAGACTCTGAACAACACATGTACACGAGAATTAAGTGAACTTCACCAGAAATCCCTTGAAACATACTTGTAAAACGCCTCTGCTTGGACATGAGCTTCATACGGTTTTTTTCCTTCATACATATTTTCTCCTTACAGATACATACTACTGAATATAAACCTTATGGAGAACAGTGCCTTGGGGAAACATTTTATATACTATGATGTGGCAAATTATACTGCATAACGAAGTATGACTTTGCCAATAAAAGACCACAAAATGTGGGCACCCTCCAAGACTTACAGCCCCAGGCTGTGAGGTGTGAAGCAATCTCAACCCCTTTTCCCTTCAGTGGGAGACAATGCTTTCCAGAGTCTCACAAAAGCTTCACCAACTTACAGAAACAGGGCGGTTGTTTTCTAGGAAGGAGGAGATTTTATACTTATTTCTGGTTTGCTTCTACGCAAGCAAATTACAGAATCACAGAATTGTATAGGTTGGAAAAGACCTTTAAGATCATCGAGTCCAACCATAAACCTAACGCTGCCAAGACCACCACTACACCATGTCCCTAAGCACCTCATCCAAACGTCCTTTAAATACCTCCAGGGATGGGGACTCCACCACTTCCCTGGGCAGCCTGTTCCAATGCTTGATAACCCTTTCAGTGAAGAAAAATTTCCTAATATCCAGTCTAAACCTCCCCTGGCGCAACTTGAGGCCATTTCCTCTCGTCCCATCACTTGTTACCTGGGAGAAGAGACCGACCCCACCTCTCTACACCCTCCTTTCAGGCAGTTGTAGAGAGCGATGAGGTCTCCCCTCAGCCTCCTTTTCTCCAGGCTGAACAACCCCAGGTCCCTCAGCCGCTCCCCATCAGCCTTGTGCTCCAGACCCTCCCCCAGCTCCGTTGCCCTTCTCTGGACACGCTCCAGCCCCTCAATGTCTCTCTTGGAGTGGGGGGCCCAAAACTGAACACAGTATTCGAGGTGCGGCCTCACCAGTGCCGAGTACAGGGGCACGATCACTGCCCTAGTCCTGCTGGCCACGCTATTTTTGATACAATTACAATTTTGATACAATTAGCCTTTTAAAAACCAAAATAACACAGTGCGGGACGTCACTGACAGTACAGAGCTGACTTAGCAGGAGTGAGAGCCCTTTTAGGGCTGATGTTAGCCAGTTCACTTACTTTGCTGGAAACAGCTTTGACTCTGTTCCATCTCTCTGTAGCAACCTCCTCTGATGCGGATTTTCCATTCCCAGAGTGGGTTATTTCAAATTCAGCACCCAGAAAGGCTCCTCTGGTCCTCCAAGCGAAGTCTGTCTCACCAACGGCTTAAGACCCACAAAAACGACTCATTCCCATTGAGCACATTTCCCTCCGGATAGGTGTCTCTCTGTCTTACTTCAGGTTGAAACTTTGATTAAAATTCTTATACTAGAAAGAAAACAGCCACCCGGTGAGGTACTCGTCTGATCCCTGCCAACAGAAACACCCTCGGTGTACTCAGTAAACCAAAAATGTGCGAGTCCTGCTCATTACCACAAGATTACTGGAGCTGCACTAGCTTTAGACACAGGCATGAGTGTGTATATATATATATACACACGTCATAAAACTGGCAATTATGTGCATGTTACGCTCAAATTCCACAAAAACAGACTACGCCAACGCTATATTCAAATTCTACAGTCAAGGATGCACAAAGGAGTCTAAAAGGCAGCAGTAAGTCAGAATTGAGCCTTGTAACGTGTACAATCCACACAAGGACGAGACAGCATCGCAGAAACCACTAAGCTAATAATTAAAAACCTAGTTTAAAAACAGGAAAACATAGTCAGGATTGACATCAGTGGTTGTACCCCTGGAGCTCAGTATCACCATACAGGCAGAAATCAATAACTGCCATTAAGAGGTCACTGATAAAAATCTATAGCAACTGAATCAGTCAACTTGAAACTTATTAACAGCTGTATTAGAAAGAAAGAATTACTTTTTCAATTTGCTAATGACCACTTCTTTCCTTCCAGATGATCATTTTGTATAAACCCAGCAGAAATCTCTTTGGACTCCCATATGAATGAACTATGTGGGATTTCAAGACACTCTCCAGATCAGCATCAGATAATCATCTGCTTTTCACAATCAGCATCAGCACATCGATGTCAGCATTGACATCAAGATTAACAAAAACGACGCGGGAAGAGAGCGACAGCAGGGACACCCAAGGCACACGCTCCCGTGCCATCTGCACTCCATCACTGCCTCTGTCATTACAGCTAAACGAGGGGTTACAGCATCACGGCCATCAACGGCAAAGCTTACCAACGTGGTATTTTATGTGAAGACCGTAGATCAGTGACTGCACTCAACTGGAGAAGGAGAATTCAGTGAGGGTTTTTTTAATCTTCTGTACATCGCTGTCCTCTGAAAGTTTGGGAACCTGCACCTGAAGTACACAGCCTAACAGTGACGTGAAAGGTCATCACAGAGCCACAGCTTCGTCTCTTTATCTACTTGCAGTAAAAGTCACTGATCATTAACTGCAATAGCTGGCATTTTCTAAGTCTCTGGCATTTTGTAGTTCTCCAGCACATTCATACTTAGTGCAATAAAATCTCCTGTATTTTAGACTCGGAGCATCTTCCACACAGATCAAACAGAAATCAGACTATCTTGAGGACACTACTGCTCTGAGCTACATCTGAACCTAGGCACAAACTCCCAATATTTTTGTTTATTTGTTTTCCTTTTGAAAAATACAGTCTTTGTCGACTGAGCTCTGCCTACAACACACTGGGGCCGTAAGAATTGAAACCCAGTATTGCCACACAGCAAGAAACTGCAGCTACTCCGACAGCAGCCACACATGCCTGCCACCATTAATAATTCAATATAAGCAGAATAAACTCATCCAAACCGAACACTGTCAGGATGGGTGACACAATTTAGAAATAAACTACAAGTACAACAACAAAAGAAAAAAAACAAACCCAAACATTGTTGGCTTTGCCTTCCCAGTGCAGGACAAGGGGTGCGAAAGCATGCCACCCACTCGGACCTGCTAAAGCCAGCCTGGCCGCGGGTGTGGGAGCAGCACACAGAACTCACAGAACAAGCTGCGAAATCACGAAGGAAATGACATTTTATTTTGGACGGCCAGCTGCAGCACACGCATCTCCCTACAAGCGCTGGATGCTCCTCTCGGTCCGCAGAGCGGGGCGAAGCCCGGCTGCCCCAGCCTCCCCTCACGCTGCCCGGCCGGAGACCGCCGCTCCCCGGGCGAGGGGAGCCCATGGGAGCCCGCACCCGGCCCGGCCCCCCGCGCCCCCAGCCCCGCGCCGCCGCCCTCCCGCCCGGTACAACTTTCCCGGGGTGCCCCTTACCGCCGTGGAGCCGGAGGAGGAGGCGATGTAGACCTTGATGACCATGCTGGGAGATGTGGCGGCGGGATGCGGAGCCGGGCGGGTGGGTGTGTGCGGGCGGCACGGCGAGGCGCGGACTGGGGCTGGGGCTGGGGCTGGGGCTGGGGCTGGGGCTGGAGCTGGGGCTGGGGCTGGGGCTGGGGCTGGAGCTGGAGCTGGAGCTGGAGCTGGAGCTGGAGCTGGAGCTGGAGCTGAGGAGGCGGAGGCGGCGGCGGCGGCGGCGGGAGGGAGGGAGGGAGGGAGGCGGCGGGAGGCCTCGCCCCGCCTCGCCGCGCTCACTGGGCTGCCAGCCCAGCAGTCACCGCCACCCGGCCCGGAAGAGGGAAAAATGGTTTTTTAAAAAGAAAAAAAAAAAAAAAAAGAAAAAGAAAGAAAGGGGCGAGGCGAGTTCTCGACGAACCACGCGAGACGTGCGGGGGAGAGCGCGCCCGCGCCATGGCGGCGGGAAGGCCCGCTGAGGCGACGCGGGGGCCCGGGCGGGGCCGCCGCCTCAGGGAGGGGGGTGAGGAGCCGCGGGGCGGCCCCCCCATACCTGCGGGGAGGCAGGCGGCGGGGCCCGGGGCGGGCGGGAGCCGCGGGGGACCGCCATGGCAGCGGCCGCCGAGCCGGGAAGGACCCAGCCATCCCTGGGCTCCGCCGTTACTGCTCCCAACCCTTCAGCAGCTTCCCTCGGCTGGACACACGCCATCTCCTTCGCTCGAGCAGGGGGTGCCCCTTCCTTGCCTTGCCCTTGGTGTGAGAGCCCCAGGCGGCACCTCACTACCCCAGCGAGGCTGGAGCCAGCCTGAGGCTTCCTACCCACGGGCTCCCATTACCTCGGCCTGTCACTTGGAGGGGTGACAGAAGAATGAGTAGATGTTACTGGGCAATGACATTTAGAACTAAGAATTTCCTTTTAAAATCTATTCCAGCGTTAAAGTTACTGCCCAAGTGACCTGTCGGCCCATGCCAAAAGACAGACTGGGCATCCAGTCGAGTTCTTCGCCTTCCCATAACGGTTGTAAAGTGTCTTCCATGCAAATACAGCATCAAAGAAACACGTATCGGCGCTGCTGCTGTGGGTCTGCCCGCTCCTGAGCTGGCCCCTCTGCTTCCCTTCCCTCGCCTGCTCTTGTCTGTGCCACGGCCGGGGACTTCGTGCTCTGCTTGGTTAATGCAGGATACCGGGGCTGCGCAGAAGGCCCGAAGGGACGCTGCCAGCCATCATGCGCTGCAATTGCACGGCATGCTATTTCATCATTTGTATTAATTAGGACCATTGGATGAGACCTCGAAGAGTTCTTAATTGTTATAGTCACGGTGACATGTTATTTAGGGAAATTTATATTCAGCACCTGTCTTCCACTTGCCTCTGGTACTCCAAATTACCTTATATATATTTTATTACACATTCTGATAGTAACTTCACAGAAAATGGAAAATGTAGTGATAAACATAGCAAGCTGAAATTTTACCACCTACAAGCTAAGATGAAAGGAAGATGTTTGTTCTGCTGTTGGCAAAGAGGGGGCTGGTATTTCTGAAATGATTTTTCCAAACAAAATAAGCCTTCCTGTTTCAGGTGTTTTTCCAAACCACAGACATGATTTTTAAAAAAGCCTGCTGAATTAAAAAGTCTATTGAATTAAGTCACCTATATTCATTTTATTAATTTGCCAATAGTAAGAGGGAAGAGAACTATTTTGAGGATGACAGGCCTAATTTTGATATTACTTACGATACTTATCTGAATCTTTGAGACTGTCATGAACTTTATGTATGTTTTGAAAAGCCATAAACCAAAATTTATTTAGCATGACGGTACACAATAAAATTTCCCTGGTTCAGGGAATTTCAAAATTTAATAAAAATAAACGGTGTGCTTTTTAATCTCTTTAAAACAAATCAAGTTAAGTCCAGGAGATTAACATTCTTCAAGGAACGTTTCTTCAGACGTGTTTGTACAGCCCCCTTCACAGCTGCTTGAGAAATGCACCGATAATTCCCATTTCCTCCGAAGCACCACGCTATGCGCCAGCCTGTAATCTGATTCATGGCAAGGAACACTAGAGCTAGAAACCACAGCTTATCAGAAAGAATGAAAAAATGCAGGTGGAGAACGGGTTCGATAGGTTTATCTGAACTCCGGGCTCACTTGTCGTTCTGCTGGCGGGCCGCCTGCTCTCTGGCCAGCTCTCCTCTCCTCCTAACGCACTTCAGCTCCTCGGAGCTGAAATTCTTCTGGAGCGAGCTGCACCTTGTCTTTCTGCCTACTAAAAAAACTGGTATAATCATTACTCTCAAAAGTGCACTCTAGAAGGCATTTTATCTTCATGAAAGAAGATTTATTAAGTTAAGAGCAATACATGAATTGGGTATTATTGAAACGACTAGGTTTTCTTGACTCATAATAGTAAATTTTCTACTTTATTGGCAGAAAAGCGCCATGTTTTCTATTCCCAGGCTACTCATGTAAAATCCACGGTATTATTTTTGTTTTCACTATTAAACAGTTGTGAAGTGTTTAATTATCCTTCTCAAGGTAGACAAAATGAACAAATTGATATTATGCCTCTAAGAGGAAAATCTCCTGTTCTTGTGCGGCGAACAAAGCCGCACGTATGTAATACTCAGCGACGATTGTTGTCTCCTCGATTCCCTTGTGCACTTGCTGTAGCGTGTGTTTGTACAAGGCCATCTTGTCAGGCTGCATCTTTTATTACCGTCTCTCGCTAGAAGGAAAATTAAACAGTTGAATTTTGGTTTCTATTATTTTATATATTATGAAGCAGCAATATTGAGTAAATGGCAGCACTGGCACTGATTTCAGTGGCAGCAGGAGTGTAAGTGCTCCCCGATGGGGAGCCCAATGGTTTGCCCACCCCAGAGTCATCCAGGGATTTCAGGTAAAAATGTTGCCAGTAATGGCAAAGATCTACTCGCTTTCTTCTTAAACCACAGACAAGGACGGGGGCTACTGAGTACTGGCAAATTAAGCTATTTTAAAAAAAGAAATGTAGTAGAATCTCACAATGAAAGATATTACAGTAATCAACTGCAAAATCCCTCTTGTACAAAAGGTCAGGAAGCACATGTGCTCCAAATGCTCCACGGCTTCTTCGTAACCACGGAGAGAAACACATCCAGAATTCAACTGCAAATATTTGGCAAGTAACGTGAGAATGTGCCAGGTTTCGTTCTCTGATTGTGCTTGTACTATTGCTAGAGGAGATGATCTGGATCTGTCTGAACTCCCGAAACGGGGGAACGTGTGATTGGTAGGAAATGTCAGCTGAGCGCTCTCAATAGGAAATAAGAAATCTATCCTTCATTTCCAATCCCAGCCTACCAAGCTTGCCAACAATTGGAGCCAGGAGGCAAACGGTGACTCAGAGCGCGCCCTCTGACTTCACCCCTGCTCTGCAAGAGCCACGTCCTGCTGCAGCCTGTGCCAGCGCACTGCTGATTTATGCTGGGTGGAAACGCCGCTCCCCTGCTCCAACACGCTCCTGGAAGAGGGTGGGGAAGTCCAGGAGATCTGCTTCTCCTCCTCCTTCTCATCTGGAAACAGAGCAAGGCCGTGTTTCCTTGTTTTCGTATGTAATCGTGCAAGACACACGGCAGTTGGTTGCACGGGGAGGTAAACCGCGCCGCACAGAACATGGCGCTCGGTGTTACTGCTTTTCGTCTCTCAATTGCCTCTACGATGGAACTAGCGGAGTTCTGCTAAAATCCCTCATGATCTACAGGTGTGTACCTGTACGCCATAAAACGCGACATAAACCAACACCTACTCTGGGCTTCACGCTTGCACCGGTGCTCGTTTGTGCGGGGCGTTCACCGTACCAAACGCACCCCTCGGCATCATCACGGAGAATATTAAAGGAAGGCGGAGGATCAAGGCAAGGCCGAACACACCTTCCCCGTAGAGAAAGCAGGGCCGTGTAGCCGAGGCGGCGGTTCGGCTCCCCGCACAACACCCGCCGGCTCCAGAGGCCGCGGCCGCGGCCCCCGGCCGGCCCCGCCGCTGCCTGCCCGGGCGCGCCCCCTCCTGGCGCACGGCGGGGCCGGGCCGGGGCGGAGGAGAAGGCCGGGCTGGCCGGGGCGGAGGAGAAGGGCTGGCGGGGGGGACCGCGGTGAACGGCGGCTTACAGCAGCGCCGAACAGTTCCCCCTGCGTCTGCCGACCCCGTTGTCGAGGCTGGCTTTTGGCTGGGGCGAAAGAGGAGGGCTCATGCCGGAGGAGTGGCCTGCGTGCAGGGGATGCAGACTAACCTTCAGTTTGATTCTCAGCTTGCAAATAAAGGCGGAATGGGTGATTTTAATTTCTGTAATAACATGATATTGTTCTGACAGTTCAGCATTTATAGAGCTGAAGCTGCCTGAAGTAACTCCACTGTGGGGACCTGGGGTGCATCCGCATTTGTGCTTTGGTTGGGATCAGCAGCGCGCTCTCAGAGAGCCTCCCCGTAGCGGGTACCGTGCTGGGACGTGCTGGCGTCGTGGAGCAGCCTTGCAGCGGGCTCGTTTGATGGCATTTGGATGAAACCAAGCTGGAGGATGACTCCAGGTACACACACACTGCGCTGCAGCAGCTGCGAAACGTACGTCGTGTGGGTCCTCTGCATCGGCTGTTTCGCTTTACAGGTTTGTTCCTATTGCACCCCACTGCCTGCCAGAACCGATCTGGGCAGGTGTGCCAAGCCTTATCCAAGGCAAAGGCCAGACAGCCCTCTCAAATATTTTTGGCAGAGTACATCTTATGCACAAAAAAAAACCCCAAACAACTAAACTGAAGCCAGAGGTGCCAACTAGTCCAAGGGCTGGAGGTTTTGCATTTCTGCTCCAGCAATACGTTTGCACTGTCAGGTAAGACGGCAGCAGAGGCTACGCTCTTGCCAGGATCACCTCCTCGGCCAGCGCTGGGTATCAGCAGCCATATCCTGCTCCGGCTCCTTGCTGCTGCCTGCACAGCAAGGCCAGGCTGCAACACGATTACAGACAGGACTCAGCTACAGCAGCCGGCGTGGGGATTGTCACCGTTCCCTGCCCCTGACACCTTCCCGTCCCTCTGCTGACTTCTGTCCAGAAAGGGGCTGGCCATGCACAACTCCCTGCTTCGGGTTTAATTGCTCCTTCTTGTGCCCCGGACCGGCTGTCCATCCTACTGGCCCCAAGCCACCAGCCAGCCCTGGCTCTGCCAAGCCCTGCGCGTGCTCCTGAAGTGCACTTAGTTACCCTGAAGTACCTGGGGGAAGTACATGGAAGGGAATACTACAAATACCAGGATTTCAGCCAGAATAACAAGAATAGTCACTCTTTTAATGCCGTTTTAGGCCAGTTTGTTCAACTGGGCATTCTCAGAGGGCTGCTGCCCTGAAAGGCAGAAGATACAATCCAGAAGTCTGGCAACACCCTTGCCTGGTCCCCAGCTCCCGCTGACTCAGGACCCAGACTGCACAGAACACATTTTTGTGCTCTGAACGCTAAATCCTGCCTTCCCTGAGCCCGTCCAGCGAGAAACCTGCAGTTCCTGCTTGCCATGAGCTCAGAACAAGCTGAAAGAAGGGGAAGTGGAGCTGCAAATCAGTACACGATGCCTGCCATGCCATTGTTTGAAGAGAAGTTTTTACATACTTGGAGATAATCAGGACATTCACAGTTGAAGAGGGCTTGGGGTTTCCTAGGACCACGACAGTTTTGGTCAAAGGGTCCGCTCACAGGCTTGCTCTCCCCCTTCTCTCTCCTTGTGTTCTGGGCATCTTCAAATGACCTTTGGAAAGACTTGTAGCGTGGCTTTGTAAAACTTCACTGTGCTTACTTGGTCACAACCCTCTCAGGTGCCGAGTCTCCCCAGGAACAGATTTTAAAACCCGGTGGCATCAGCCATCTCCTAAGGCTTTGCGTGGAAGCAGTTTTAAAGGAAGGCGTACACCCTTCCGCGGGTGTGGTGAGGACCATCTGGCAATGGTTAGTTTGTTATTATTCGCTTTGTCGATTTATTCTAACCCTTACCGATGCTTCAGCGCGAGACAGATCCTCAGGCGAGCTTGTGGGTTCCTGTCTGGGAACTTCCCCAGCCTCCTCCACAATAAACACAGATGCAAAAAACTCACTTGGGTTTTCTGCTCCAATATTGTCTTTTCTACATATTCCTTTTATATCTCAATAGCTGATTCGTTCTAGAAAATATCTTTCAGGCTTCCTGCTCCTGACGAGACTGAAACAGGACTTATTATGCTTTTTAAGTCTTTTTGCTAGTTGTGTGTCAAACTCCATTTTTTACACAGCCATTTTTACATTTTGCTTTTTTATAATCTTCTCTGTTTTCCTTATTAAAACACATCCAACTTTTTGAAGGATGCCTTCTTGTTTCTGATAGCCTCCCATGTCCCACCTTTCAGCCATGTTTGATTTTTTAGCCATTTTTTTAGCCACGCTTGATCCTCCTACGCGCTTTTTTGACAGGTGATATGCATTTGGTCAGAGCTTCCAAGGTGATGTCTTTCACTAGGCTCCTCGCCGCATAACCCCCTTTTATTCTTTTAGCTACCCCTTTCAGCTTTTTTCAAGAAGCCTTCTCACTGTTACAGAGTTCCCCTTTCCAAAATTAAGAACAACAGGGGATTTCTTTGGCTTCTGTTGCTCTGATCAGAGTGGTGACTCTTAAGTATGTAATGGTTACTGATTCAAAGACTGGTTCGTTAGGTCCTGTTCTCTGCTCTCAACCAAATCAAGAGTTGCTTCTCCTCTCTTGGCTTCTCTGACCAACTGCTCCATAAAAAGTCATTAATAGCGTCCAACCATTCACACTTGGACATAACACCTACGTGGTCTACATCGAGCCATTGGACATTTCCCATTGCAGTTTTGTTTTCTGCCCTTGCCGCCTCCCTTGTTTTCATCATCTCTGTTGAGTTGGCTGATGGAGTTAATCCGATGTTATAAGGGTAGTAGACATTTCCACTTATTTCTATGTTGAGAAGTCACCAAACCTGTTAATAATCTCCCTTGTGTTAGGTGAGGAAATGTATTTTCTGGTTTATAATGCCAGATTGAACATCTGTCCTAGAATGGAGTGCACCAGACCCCGAAGGTGCCTGCTTTTCTCTGCCGACTATAGAGGGAGCCCAGACAACTAACTCAAATGTAAGCATCTGCTTTTGGATAGATGAATCCTGCCTGTAGTTCCCTGGGAGTTGTTGTTGTTTTGCAGATTACATTATTTACACATCCCAGTATGGCATTTGCGTTTTTTGCCACCGTGCGACCTTGCGGCAAAGGTGTATCCCAGTTTTGGGGACAGGACTCCATGCAGCACTTCATGCAAGGCCAGGAACTGGCAACACTTTGCTCACGCACGTGACTCCTGCCGCTCTTCAAACTTGCTTTTCTCTTCTCACATGCACTACCATAACTTCATATTTTTGAAGAGAGAGAATAGTTACTGTAATAGCAGTCGTCAGGCGTTCGAGACCTGTACAGCAGTGCATGCCATGCGAGAATTGTGGAGGAAAAGGCAAATAAAAGACAATATTGGCAACTGGTCAGCTGATGAAACTACTCATTTTTCTTTTGTGCTTTTTCTGGCTTCATTTTAGTAGTAGTCTCAGTTTTGACTGCTTTTCCAAATTACATCTTCTTTTAAAGAACCAAAACTGGAAGAAATAACTAAAAGACAAACTTGCTGCTGACAGGCTGCTCGTCCGACTGCAATGGATTGAAATTTCTTCTTATCTAAAGTCTGCGTTTACTTTGGTGCTTGCAGTTGTCCCCTTTACTATGGGGGACTAGGTAGGAAGCTGTAGCCAAGCCAAAAGGTTTTACTGAAGTAAAGATGAACAGACTCAATGAAAATCCTAAACCAACCAACCAAGTTACACCCTTATGTTCCCAAATTATAAGCACTGAATATTTCACTGCAGTCAGTACTGAATTTGACGCACAAATCAATTTTCACCCAGGACAAACCATAAAACTACCCAGGACAAACTATAAATTAACCAAGCACAAACATCTCCTATAGATCAATAATGCACTCATCTCAAAAGTTATATAAAATAAGGCCAATGGACACTTTAAATGCCAGGTACGTAACATGAAAACGAGTTTTATGATATTTTGCCACAAAACAATGTACGTATTAACATCGATTACTTGCCACGTGTGCCATGACTATGAGCACATACAGAATCCTAATTTCCCTTGCCTCTGAACTCGTGATTATGGGGCGGTTGCATAATTAGATGAACCAGGTTGAGCGCTGGACGTCTCCAAAGCCCATGTCATGCTTGCTTCTGGTTTAACAGAAGTTGTCATGGCAGACGTCAGCAAGGCAGTCAGGGCAGCTTCGCCATGCCATCAGCCACGCTGTCAGCGCCTGCGGATGCCTCTCATCCACCCTTCTGATTCCAGAGATAGTGGTGCTGAAGAACGGCATAATCACTGTACCTTCAGTAAGACCAAGTCTTTACGCATTAGAGACAAATGAATCAGGGAATAAAATGCCTCGGGTCTTAACAGCATGACTGTGAGAGCTGCAAGACGACTGAGATCCCATGGTGGAAAGGAATCTCCTGATGTTCAAAACTCACATGACTTTTAGCACAAAGGAATGAGAAAACAACATGTATCTAACCACCGGTTTGGGGAAGACCAGAAGTCAATCACCCAACAGTAACTTTGGTGTATTTTGCCTTTATTCAGGAATACCTTGATCCGCTTCGATTCAAGAAGGTAATCCAGGAGAACATTCATTAAGAAATACGTATCTTCTCTGACATCAGGAACAGGCTCTCCTCCTCTGCAGGACATTCCTGCCTTGGGCAACAGCAGGAAAGTCTATATGAGCTCTCGTGAACCAGCAAACATCTTGAAAATCATCCAACATTCAAGATGTGGTTAACAGCACCTCGGAGCATGTTGGAGAGATGTAGATCCCTGAGATGACTGGTCAATAGACACAGAACGGCCGGGAGTCAGACCACTGGGGTATCAAAATCGAGTTGACTTGAGTCTTGCCCTGTTTTGCAAAGATTAGGGGGCAAAACCTAAACTGAGTTGTGATAGTTTCAGCCTGAAAGTATTTTCTTGCACTTAGGTTGTCTGCAATTTCCCAATTTTCTAAAAATTTCTCAACATTTGAGCATTGCTCTTTAAGTTTAGTGTGGGCCGTTCAGACTGACTATTCCGAGTGCCGCCTGTGTTGGTTAGTTTTGTTTTGACATAGTCATATGTTTCAGTTTGTAGACTGGATGTTTTTACCTCTGGAGTCAATACCCCGGTTCAAATATCTGTGCTTATCGAAGCAGAATTCAAACTTTAGCATGAAGTTTTCTCATGGAAACAGTAGCACAAAAAAGATTAATTTCTGGTTTGTTGCTTTGATTTACTTTTGACATAGTCTGGTGATATGATATCATGAAATCAGGTTTAGGTCTTTTTAAAGACTAAAAAGACTATTTATTTTCTAA
The DNA here is from genome assembly GCF_035582795.1 of Mycteria americana. Lineage (NCBI taxonomy): Eukaryota > Metazoa > Chordata > Aves > Ciconiiformes > Ciconiidae > Mycteria > Mycteria americana. Next base: position 24,345,074 of record NC_134374.1, read on the forward strand.
ATAAAAGCCTAAAGACTAAAGGTCTTTAGGTCTTTTAATGACTAAAAAGACTATTTATTTTCTAAATAAAAAATGCCAGTTTTGGCAAAAACGCCAGAAAAGGTCACATGGCACAAACTAATCCTCCAAAATAAACTTATTCTCCTAGGTCTAATTTATCAAAAAGGTTTCACTGGTTAGTTTTGTACCAGCAGCCTATGTGCCAGATTAGGCGTATCAGTCCGTGCCATTCTAACATGTCATCAAATCCTTTTTGTCTTTCCACGCCCAATGTAAAGCTACCGTACAGTCAAAAAGCCACTGTGAGCTCCATACGGTGCGGGGTGACTAATGGCGTAGTCAGCCTGCTCCCTGCCTGGATCAGCTTTGTGCTGCTCTAGTAATGATGGTGGAACCACGGTCTCCTTTGCTGTAACGCTGAGGATGAACAGCAAGGACGGAAGGTCTTCATCGCATGGCCGTGCACGTCAATGCTGCTTTTACCTGCTGCTTGGTTTTGGTCACAGATAAACATAGAGCTGCTTGTCTGATTTAGAAGAAAATTCAACCAGCCATGGCCACCTCCTCGTTGAGTTGATGGGTAACATACTATTCTTTCCAGTTATTATTGCATAAAGGAATATTTAATTGCTCCTTCCACTTGGCCTGAAGGAAGGCTATTTAGAAGGCTACAACCAGGTCTGTAATTTTCTATAGGTCTGCACAGTAACAGCCATTTATACTTTCAGCGTAACAGTATCTCACAGCAGTTTACCCTATCTATTCAGAGGGAAGTGATCTTCTAACTAATGATTATTAAGGTAGGTTTGTGGTTTAACGAACATTTTTAGAAAAGTCAAAATGTTTGAAAAAATACGAAGGTGAAAAAGAAGGCATAGCAAATGTAACGCAAAAATTAGTAGTGAATTTTAAATCTGTGCTTAATTTGCAGTGCACATTTTGATCCAAGCTTTCAACCAAACTCCTTGTCATGCAAGTTGTTCAGGAGAAGATGTTGACAGACTCTTCAAGGAATTCCTGTTCCTTTTCCACAAATGTACAAAGACTTCTCACAAATATAGAAAGAGTGAAACAATAACTGCAGGGAGACGGATGAAACCTTTCAAGGCAACTGTCAAAGGCAACTGAAGCACAAACCTTCTTGGTAATGGAGAACTCCTGCTATTGGACACAGACCCTTGAAAGAAGACCAAGAGCTCTTGAAACGTGTTTTAGCCAATTTTTAGTTCAGACGATGGAGAAAACTATTGGAAATGCTATTTAAAATCTTGATTAATACAGGAACTTGAAAGTGGCATGAGTAACAGCTAATGAGAGTGAAAGAAACCCACTGATCGAACAGAAAACCACCCTAACGTGGAAGAAAGACAGGAAGCATACTAAAGACCAACGTAAAGATGAACAAAAGTACAATGTAGCTGTAATGGCAGCTTTAAAAATGCATAAGCAGTCTTTCTAAATTGTGCAAAAAGTGGAAACAAGCAGACAACTAAGAATTAGTAGAATGGAATAGAACGGGCATGTAGGAACAAAATGAGAGACAAAAGTCCAAAATTAGTTGCAGTGAGGACGGAACGGAGAAGGATATAGGAACACATTCTGTTTATACACATTGGAAGCAAGAGCAAAACAGAAGAAAATCTTACTACTGACAGAAAAGGAGAACAAATAAAGGAAGGCACAAAAAAGGCTGTGTCTTCTTTGCTTCAGCCTTCAAATAAAGTGAACTGCCACCAGTTACTAAACGCTACCTTTTAAGGAAGGTGACAGCAACAGGTAGCAGCAGGAAAGAACAGACTAAATTGCATTTGGTTGTGTGGTTACATTGAGGTCGGCAGTGCCTGAAAAATGCACTCCCCCGTATTTAGGAGGCCAGTCATAGATATTTTTAAATAATTGGTGCGTATCTACAAAAAAGTGATGGCATTTGATGGTTCTGCATTGACTGGAGGAAGGGGGAGAAAGGTGGACCCGTGGATGGAAAAGTGCTCAGCTTAACTCCAAAGCCCAGGAAGATAATAAACTACCGACATAGAAGCAGTTTGAGAATGAGGTAACATAAAAAGTGACAAATCAAAAAGTCACCATTAATTTGTCAAGAATAGGGGGAACAGCTGTTCAGATAGCAGCACTGAAAGGGATCCGGGGATTACAGGGGATCAGAAAAAGAATCTGAACCAACATGGTGATGCTATTGCAAAGTCGGCAAACGCCACACTGACATAGGTTACCTAATTAACCTGATTATTGGATATAGATGTAAGGAAGAATGCAAAGTTGAGAAGAGTCCGGAGCACCCTAAGAATGATAAAAGGTTTAGAAAATACAGCCTATGAGATCATGAGACCTATGAGAATTTGTTTAGTCTAGAAAAATGAAGTTTATGGGAAAGCATAATATTATGTGAAATGATAACAGTATCTAAAATGTTACTGTAAATTGATGTTGACTGTTCTCTACATCTGCTAGAGGCTGGGCAAAGAAACTTATTTCATTCACAACCAAAGTACAGTTTAGATGCCGGGGAAAACTTTGTGGTTCAGTTGAGTGCTGAAACAGGCTATCTAGGAAGACTGCAGATCTCCTTTATTGTAGGTTTTTACGAAGAGATCAGAGTGGCTTTTGGCAGGAACAGTCACACCTCAGAGCAGCAGCTCCTGCTTTAAGTCTTAGTTGCAAAGTCCTTTGGTCCTAAAGGTGATATTAATACATGCCTCGTGCTTTCCCCAAAGAAACAGACAGAATAGACAGCAGAAAGCCTGACAGAAATTGCACTTATGATGGAAACCGGAGCAAATTTTCCTTAATCCGTGCAGAAGTCTGAGACTTGACCTTACGGCCTACCTCAAACTCATAGGCCCAGCTCCAGGAAAGATCTCGCATGCTTCAGCCGAGATTTAACCAACCAAAAGGCAACTTAAGAGCCAAAACTGGTCCCGAAAATGCCCGCCCAGCCGTTGCCCAGCCCCAGAGGCAGTTACACCCCATGGTCACCCCCTTTTTACCCCGCGGGGCCGGGGCGGACAAAGGCCGCAGCCCCCGCCGCTGGCTGAGGTAACGGGGGGGGGGGGGGGTGTGTGTGTGATGGCCCTTTCCAACAGGTACCGCAAAGGCGGGACGTGGCGGCCGCCGCCGGCCGGCCCAGCTCCCCCCCGCCGCGCCCCGGCCTCTGCCGCCGACCGCCCTCGGCTGCCAGGCCGCAGCGCCCCGCGGCATGGCGGCCCCCCGCAGCCCGGCGCGGCGGGAGGGCCGGAGCCGCCGCCGAGGCGGCCATGTTGTCGTCCTGCGGCCTGTGGTAACTTTCGGGGAAGTTTCTTTCCCGGCCTCTGGGGGGAACGCGGGGAAGGAGGCGGGGGAGGGAGGGGGGGGGTGGAATCTGCGGCCGCCAGGGCAGGACGCGGCGTGCGCGGAGGCGCCCGGAGAAGCGGCGGGCCGGGGGCTGCCCCCGCTCCGCCTCGGCTCCCCGCCCGCCCGCCCGCCGCGGGCCGCGCTCCGGCTGCCGGCGGCGCCCTCCCCGGCGCGGCGGCGGGGCCGTATTCACCGCGCGCTTTAGGCCGGCTCCGCTGCGCAGACAGCGTAGAGCCGCCGTCCCTCCGTCCGCGAGCGTCTCTCGCGCTACGGCCGCCGCCCCGCCCCCCCGCCCACGCCCCGCCTCCCGGGCCGCTGCCCGCGCTCCCATTGGCCGCCGCGGCCGTCACTCGGCGGCTGGGCCCATCTCGGGCTCCCCATTCATGCAGTTTGGTTGCGTGTTGGTGTATTTTACTGTTTGCAATAAAGAGGGGGGGATTTTTTTTTGTTCAGTTTCTGCTGCAATTAACTCTTGGTCCCTTATACATCTTTTTTTTTTTTTTTTTTTTTTTGCAATTTTGCAGAACGGTTGAAACAGTTTTTTGGTGGTTACGTTTATTTTTTATATATATCTATATCTATATATTTTGCAATCAACTATTAAGGTGCAACTATGCCCAAAAGAAAGGTAAGTACAAAAAAAAAAATAGGGGAGACAGATGGGGAACGAAGGGGAGAGATTAAAGCAGCGTTTGCAAAATTATCCGTAAATTTTTGCGCGCGCGCGTGTGTGTGTATGTGGAGTTTTTGCATTTTTAATTTTTTGTCTATGTCCTAAAGTGGAGCTGGGACTGGAGGGAGAGGGCTAGGGCGTGTGTCGGGGCTGCTCGGCGCGGGCAGGGGAGCCTGTGAGTTCACTTTGGGCTGTTTTGTTTGCAAGGAGAAGGCTGAGCAGTGTCTCCATGCTGGATTACAAACAGCCATAGTGCTGCTGCTGCCCCTATGGAGAACACAGGCAGGCAGCGCTAGGCACGGAGGGCTCTGCCGCTCGCCCAGCGCCGAAAACCCCGGGGCCGAACGGCCCCAGCCCTCCCGGCCACCTCCGGGGGCATTTTAGGGCGGATCGGGCCATTCCCCGGGAGGATTTGGGTCTAAACGGTGCCTCTTTCTCCTGCGTTTGCCTTTGTTCTCCTTTTTTTTTTTTTTTTTTTTTTTTTTTTCTCCTCTCCCACTTCTTGTCATACCAGATGGTTGTGCAATGATAATTTGGAGCCATTAGGCGGCGCAGAATTTGAAACTGTCCTTGAAGGAAAGCGGGGAAGGGATTCACCACCATAATTAGTAACTTTAGCTCGGCGGGACCCAACACCCCCCCCACACTCCTTGCCCCCCCACCCCCACCCCCCTTCCCCTTCCACCTCCGCCAGCCCCGACCCACCGCCCGTGGGCACCGAGGCCGGCCCCGCGACCGCCGGCCGGGGCAAGGCTCCGGGAGGCCCTCAGGGCTCGGCGAGGCCGCGGTCCCGGCGCCCCGCGGCCGAGGAGGAGGAGGAGGCGGGGAGGCGGCCGCCCCCCCACCCGCCGGGACCCTCGCCCGCCCGCGGGGCTTCGGCCCGGCCCCGCCGCCCCCCGGCCCCGCCGTCGGCGGGGCCGGGGGGCGGCGGGGCCGGGCCGAAGCCCCGCGGGCGGGGGTGACGGGCGCGGCCGGGTCGCCGGCATTGTCCTTGCGCGGGGTCGGCGACGACCTTGTTGTGGCAGGTAATTTGGCGGGAACTTTTTAAACGCGGGGACGCCTCGGCGCGGTGACGTCGCCTCGGCGGCCCCGAGGCATTGTGGGAGTTGTAGTCCGTGAGGCGAGGAGAAGGGGGGAAGCGCCATCGACATCCCTTCCCGCTCCTAGCCCGGTGGCCGGCCCGGGGAGCGGGGAAGGGAGCCGGGTGGCGTTGGGGGTTCCCTACCCGCCCCCGGGCTCCCCTCAGGGCTCCGGCCGGTGTCGGGGAGCCGAGCACCGGGGATGGCGCCGCCTTCTCACCTCGGTCTCTCGCTTTCCTTGCAGGCTCCAGCTGAAGGCGAGGCAAAGGAGGAGGTAGGAGCTGCTTCTTCGGTGCCGGTCCCCACTCCTCCAAGAACTTGTGTGGTGCTCCACATAAATTACGAGGCCCCCCCACCTTGCGCGGAGTCTGCGGCCCTCCGGGGCTTGGTGCAGGCTCGGGCCCTGCGCCTGGGTTGGGGGTGCCCGGGCCCATCGCTTGGCCTGTCGCCTGAGGTGGGCGCCGGGTGTCCTGGCTGCAGCCAACAGCTCCGCCGGGCTGAGGCCAGAGGCCATCGGTTCCAATGGGAACGTGTTCCCTTTAGCCTTACAGACAACAGCTCGGTGGCAGAGCCTTAATGGCACAACTCCTGGAAGCAAAGAAGCTTTATCGCTTACCACCTCAGTTGGGTAAAAGGGCGGCGGCATAGAGTGAGAACTATTGAACAAAGCTGCACTTTTGGGAAGTCATCGCCATAATGCCCGTAATTTCATAAATCCTAGAATTTGTATGGGGCTTCACGACATAGTGTATGTGCCGCGTTATTCTGGGTTGCAGTTCTGAGAAAGCACTGCTTCGTATGCTCTCTGAATTTTAGTGACACATCTTTCTTTACACAGCCAAAGAGAAGGTCAGCTAGACTATCCGCTGTAAGTATCTTTATTTACTCTTTTAATATCACATCACGTGGGATGCTAAGTTCTGGGGGACAGTTATAGAGAAACTATTTTGTTTTTTTCCACCGGTATTGTGAAAGGCATCGTTAGAGTATTGCAATACTTAAAAGTAAAATTCCTATTGTATGTTTCCAGTCCTTGAGTATCAACACATTACAGGCTTACTTTTAGACATTTCACATGAGTTACAACGTCTGTGTTAGTTAACATTCAGTCTGGACGCATGAGTATCCAGAGTCAAGGAATATTGATTTCAAGATGCACTTGTTCTCTGTAGGTCTTCTCCATACAAATACTTGCTCATAGCTCTATAAATTACCTGCTCTCTCCTTATACTTGTAATTTGGCCATTGATTTTGCGGTCCCAACTGTTGGGTAAACTGAGACCTGGAGGGTGTAAATCTGTGTCATGCGGTAGGGTTCAGCCCAAAGTCACAGCCTTAAACAGGCTCTTGGCATCCTTTTCCACAGACACTTTGTGCACCCAGCCCTTTTCTAAGCCATCTTGGAAATGCCAAGTGGATAACAGTTGCTATTTAAAAAAGAAAGTACTTAATTTTAGTGAAAGCTAAGATGTGTATTCATACATAGAGTTATATCCAAATGTTAATACCTTTCGTTTTTGACAGCCGCTTGCCTTCACAGCAGACAGTAACACCCAGACACAGTAATGGTCCACTTACTACTACTATCAGCATCTGTACCATAACGACTGTAACACACATGAGGAAACGTGGGTTTGGATAACGAAAGATACTGATCTGTCTCTGACATTTACTCCTTTATACTACAGAATGAAGCAGACAGCTCTAAACTACTTTTTTGTTTCAATAGTTTTCAGAAGTTATCAACATATTGCTAGAACACATAGCATTCATCTGACTCTTGATTCTTATCTATGTTTTGTACAGAAACCTGCTCCGCCTAAACCGGAGCCAAAGCCCAAAAAGGCAGCACCTAAGGTAAGTGTTCAAGATCTCTTGAACTGAAGTTATACTTTTCTTTCTCAAGGTGTTTATAGAGGGGGAAAAAAACATCCACAACTAACCATTTTGGTGTTTCATAATTTTATTTAAAGATTTAAGATTGAATCGTGAGTTAAAAGAATGTGAAAGATGTAAAGATAATTTTATCCAATTCCTAGTGAAGGAATGTGGTAAACTGAACGGATTTTAAATCAGTTGCGGTGAGGCTTTACTGCTTGCCTTGCAAGGCTGTTCTGAAGTTTCATATAATGCATTGTTGGGAAAACGATGCTTTGAATGGAGATCAGAGACTCAATTAGAGAAGGCATTGAAAATCATGCTTTTAATTACAGTTTCTTACTATGTTTTTCTTCAAAGGCACTCTTTTCAGTTAGTTATCAGTTTATCAAATTTTAATCCATGGAGATAAAGTTCTACATACCTGTTTCCTTAAGCTGGATATCTTTGGAAATGTCAAAAATATTGGCATATCTGACAATGTAGTTAAAAAAGAAACTATTTAAAGTTCCTTTGTGCTTTGGAGCAACAGTTTAACATTTAAAAGGGGACAGTTCTGCAACCTATGAGGTATTTCTTTATACCCCCTTCCTGTCACAAACTTCCCCAGTGGTCACAGTTTGTAGTGCTTTTTTTTAGATCTGTCTGTAAATATTCAGATTGTATTAGGATTTTGCAGCTGAGAGAAAAAAAAAAACCAACGACAAAACTTTAGTGTTCTTTTTAACCTGTTCCCATCATACATTTTCCGTTGTGGTTTTGGATGGTCATATGGGCAAAGCGCAGGTGCGAGAGATGCTTTAGTTACAGAAGGAGATGATGGGCTGGGAACCAGGAACTCTTTTCTGTGCATTTAAAAGGTCTTGCAATTGCATATGGCACAGCAGACTTCCAGATGATGAAAACTATTCTGCCTCGAAGTCTTGCTATGTGGAGCAGCAGAGGTGTCACGAGAAATGGACAAGAAGGAGAACCCCGCTTGTTGTTTTGGGGCCCCTGTATCGCAGCTCTGTAATCTCAGTGGTGTCCATAGCAAATTTTTTACATCTGCATCTTGGTCGTGCAGCCGGATTTCTAGATCCCATTCCGGAGCGGCAGGGGAACCTAGGAACCCTGCTGCTCCGCATTCCTGTGGTGCGAGCGGCTGGCACACTCTGGATTGCATCTCCCTCTAAGTGGCCGGTCCCCCGGGAAGGGGAGAGCCTACCGCTGGTGGTTGCTCTTCCAGCCCAAGTGGCAGAGAGCAGGCTTGGGGATCTAAAAGTTCTGTTCAGCCCCTGCTGGTGACCCATGCAGAGGTCAGCGCGGTTGCATATGATGCACGTTGTTGGTATTTTCTTTTTTTTTCAAGTTTGCTTTTTTATTATTATGGAAACATCTCAGGGTTTACACACAAAACCTGTGTTAACCGAATCTTAAGAGTTGTGAAAATAAGCATTCAAAAGTTAAGGACTCTAAGTGACTGTCAAAACTTAGTTTGGTCCCTTACTGCACAAGCTGTATGGTGCGGTCTCCCTTTGGGATCATAAACGGTTTAGTTCTGCTGGGAGTGGTGCCTTGGGCATTGCCCCCACATTGCCCCCAAGTTGGACTTAGAAAGCGTTGGTCCTCTTGCTTCTAAGGTGCTGGTTTGAAGCCAGGATACCTGAGTTGCATTTTTGGCTCTCTAGAACTCCTAATACTGTGCAAAGGGGCATGTAATAAGAATTGTTGCAGGCATCTTGAATTCTTGTTTCCCCCAAATGCTTAACTTTATGACCTTCAGGTTCTTCAAATGCTTTTTTGTGTGTCAGAATAGATTTCACCTTTTAAACTTAGCCATATTGAAAAACATAGAGCTGGGAAAAAAGTTTTTATCATTTTATAAAACACATGGTCTTATTACTAAATTGATGTTGCTATCTGTATAGAAAAATTATTCAGGAAAATTAATACAATAGTATTAGCTCAGAACTAGCTGAGAGGATGGAAGAAGCTTGGAAATTGAAAAATAACATTGTCTCCTTGGGTATTTTTTTTCCTGGACTCAATTGGTTGTGGAAGGGGCCTTGATCCCTTACAAAATAGCCGTTAGCTTGCCCCCAGAAGTCACGGATCTTGTAGAACAGAGCAGAGATGCTGGGACCCTCACTCACAGCTGTGTGCTGCAAGACACTTTCTCTCCAGTCAGTCCAGCCATGGAAGCCAGTTTCTGTGGATTCTCCTCAAATGCTTTCTTAAGAGGGGCTTTACCAGCAAAGAGTGGGCTGCAGAGAATTACAGTTTTAGCTCTGTTAATACTTTGTTGTCTTTTTTTCATGGGGTAAGGGAAAAGATACCCTTCTTCAAACAACCCCAAGTCTTTAAAAATCCTGTATGGCTTACATGGGAAGAGCAAGTGACTAACATGCCTGTGCTCGTGAGTTTGCAGCATACTGGTGCTGCTGGAGAGAGGAACCCTTCACAGTGGGCTACTTAGGTGTGCTTCAAAGGTCTGATGAGGTCTGTTCAAGTGACAGAGAGCAAACCAGTACCATAGTAGTGTTGCAATTCTAAATCTTACTGCCAAACAGTACCAGAATACTTGGGTGCTGATATTACTGTGGTATTTATCTTTTTTCTGCCTTTCTTGAAAGTTGGAGGACTGTGCAGCCAACAGAGGGGAAAAAGTGGAGGCATACTCTTCTCTTTCCTCCTCTGGTGACTCTCTTCCTTCTGTTGGAAAGAGCTGCTACATATTGCTGATAAGTCAGTCTCCAGAGAGGAGGAGAGGCTTGTTGAGAGCAGGCACAGCCCAGGAGAAGGTGGTTCCTAACACCATATCGTAGGAGAGTTTCCCAGGTGGGCTGAAATCCCTCAGCAAGGTCAGGCTGGGGAGTGGGAGGCTAGAGAGGAAAGAGACCCTCACCCATTTGAGTGCTACTGACCTCCTGTCTTAAATTTTCTGCATTATTATAGGAGTTGGTGTTACATTTGGTGAATTTTTAATCATCAGTATCATTGAAGAATCAGGTTAAATTTGGTGAATTTTTAATCATCAGTATCATTGAAGAATCAGGTGACTTTGCCCCTTATACTTTGTATCTGAGCTTACCCTTAGCAAGCAGCTCATTTTTAATGTGAATTCACTTTGTCTGCGAATAAGTGAGGTGTTGAAAAAAGAAAGTATACTTTTTGTAACTTCTAGTCACTGAGACAACTCTCATCTTCTGAGTAGAGATGCATATATATTTAGAAATTATCTGTCTATCTTCGCTTAGCTGTGAGTAGTAATTTTGCAGATATTTATGGTTCCTTTGTTGGAACTAGGTTAATCAAGCGAGGAACTAAGCTAGTTTGCTTAGTGCAGTTGCTTATGGGCAGCAAGAGGCAGATCCTGGGAAGTGAAAATAATGAGAGTCCTGCTAGTTACTGTATTGGGGTCAGGATCTGACCTTGCCACATAGAAAACCATTACTGCAGAAGTTGTAGCATCAAGTTTTGTTTTGATTTAGCCCGATCCACGTATAAGAAACTGTGCTTAAATAATAAATGCAAAGTTCTCGTTGTTACTGAAGTGATGCTGTTGAGCCCCCAACTTGTCTATCACACAAATGGTTTATTATAGTGAGGAATATTTCTGGCAGGGAAGGGGGAAAGTCCTTTGACTACAGCTTTGTTACAGTTTTCTAAATAGGCATTAATAGCACATCTGAAGTATTCTGGTATTTCCACTAGTTGTACATGTTCTTTTTGTTCTGTGGTATGCCTTTCAGCAGCACAGCAGAAATACAGGCCAGTTCAACTCCAACATTTTTTAGCTAATTTAATTGAATGCCTATTTAAAATAGGAATTCTTTTAACCCCAGCCATGGCTGCTTTTATATTATGCACTTCCCAGTAGCACATTCAGGACAGAATAGAAGGAAAGCACTTCTCCCTAGAAACTTTCATCACATCTTTGTCAATAGGAAGTTCAGTGTGTAGAAGCAGGTTGTGTAGACAGTTTTAGAGTTGAGAATGTGCCTATGCAGATGTATGAGGTGAAAATTAGCATTTACCATATCATGGTCTGTTTTCTTAACAGAAAGAAAAGGCAGCAAATGATAAAAAGGAGGACAAAAAGGCAGCAACAAAAGGGAAGAAAGGAGCCAAAGGCAAAGATGAAACTAAACAAGAGGATGCTAAAGAAGAAAACCACTCTGAAAACGGAGATACCAAAACTAATGAGGTACTTTAGCTACAGTAAACATGGGAATAAACACAGATGTATTGGTAATACATCTGCAGGAACTAACGGTTGGGCCTCCTTGTCAGAAGGGGGTGTGTTTCACTGCCATCCTGTAAAGACAGACCAGCTGCAGTATCTGCACAGGGCAGCTCCCAGGGAAAGCCTGAAAGAATAGCATTCTCCTTCAAACTCATTCCTGCTGTGTGATAGAGCCCTTCCACAGGTGGTCTGTGCTATCGTAGTGTCCCTCTCAGGGTTGGCACAAGAGCAATGCAGAATATTTGGGGAACAATAGAGCTCAGTAAGATTGCTGTCCAACCCTGAGCTGACTTTGCATATCCTCTCTGGACTGCTGGATTGCCTCTTCTGCTCAGCACGGGTTGGTACTGTGCCAGAAATCTGGTTTTAAGTTTTACACAATTCTTTAAAACAATTCTTCACTTCAGAACAATTCAACAAGAGATCTGCAAAAGAAATTTGGTCTTGTCTCCTGATCTGCAAGCCTCTTTCTTACAGGTTCTTACTGTATCAGCTACTTACCTAAGAGCTGCCATTTGCTAGGACTAGCTACAAGCTTCAGTCAGCTCCTGATGGCCTTTTCCTAGCAGATTTCTTGCTGACAGTAGAAGCGCCACGTTTGCTACGGGCTCCCTTTGCCCCTGTAGGCACAGACTAGCCTGTTGTGTTCTCTGTTGCTTTTGATTTACAGTGATCTTTCTTCATGTGTTGAGCATCATTAGCCAGTTAATGGGTCGTTTATTCTTTCATTTTTAAAACTAATTCAGGAGCTTCTTTGCTAAAAATTAATACAGGGCTAATGTACTTCAAAGGATCTTTGATAGGAGCTTTGCAATTTTGATGTGTTGACTTAAAAAGTAATAGCAGACATTTTTATAGAAAACAGGTGAGAACCAGTTTCCCCAAAGTCTGGACAATAGAGAAGTATCGTGGTTTTATGTGTAATTCTTACGCTTCCCTGTGACTTACGGAGATGAGGACTTGAACTTTCCCTAGCGAATGATTGATCCTAATCTAAAATACATTCTAAAGTTCTACCTCTTTGGAGGCACTTAACATTCCAAAATTAATTCAATCATCAATTAATACTCATCTGTATTTTAATTTTTAGCATTATCAGCCGACATGTTGTTGCATTGGTATTTTCCATAGTAGCTGTGCGTTCTTGTCTATCTACACAAAGTGTTGTCCGTGTGTGTGCTAACAAACTAGTCTCTCTTTGATGCTTGTTAGAATGGAATCCAATTAGCATTACGAATAATATTTCTATTCTTCCCAAACACTTTTATAGGCACCAGCTGCTGAAGCATCTGATGATAAGGAAGCCAAGTCCGAGTAATGTTAACCCTGCCCTATATCTCCATCATTTGGTATCCGTACCTCCATGCTGTATTGTTAACAGAGAGGAATATTTTTATCAACTATTTTATAAATGCAGGTTTTTTTAGCATGAATTTAATTATGGAACATCTTCATCTCGGTTACTTGGGAATTAAATCCCTAACAAACAAAACAAAACAACAAAAAAAAATCATTGTTTTTAAATTTTGTGATTGTAATAGTTTGTATGGTACATGGAAAGAATAAGTGGTGGTAGCTTTTGACTTCTGTCAGTGTGTCCCTTTTTGTGTAAGTCATGCTTACAGACTTCAGATTTTAATTTTTCCCTTGTATGTGTTGTATGGTTTCTTAAAGTGGGGAGGTCTCAAAACAAATAACCGTGTTAAACATTCCAGTGGTTCTGTGGGTTGCTTTTATAAAGAAGGTGAGCTATTTTCATGAAAAACCTAAGAGCTGGAAATCTGTTGTTTCCCAAATGTAATTTTATTTTGTCAGTTTTGAAAAAATAAATAAATAAAAGTGTAATCATGTTTTTAAATGAAATACAAACATTTCTTTTAAAAGGGCAGGTTGGTTGTATGTACCCACTGTTAGGAATTTTGCTGGATTTATCTTAATAAAAAAGACTCCTCAAAAGCTGATTGTGGTTTGTTGCTTGTGCTGCAAACGTACTGCTGGAGAGCTACCAAATTCCAGAAGAGTTGCAGTAGTACCGAGCTTCAGGCTGAGAGAACCTAGGCAGCTAGAAAGCTTTGGGCCATGGCATGGTTAGGGCTTGGGCCCCTGTCTTCTTCTTCTGTAGACAAAAATGGCTTTATGGGCCAGCCTCTCAGTGGCCGAAATGGGAATAGGTGATTTCGGTGCTGGCTTACCCCAGCTGGGAGCTTCAGCCAGCGCTTTCAGGTGAAGGCTGACCTTGTAAACTCTTGTTACTTACTCAAGTGAAGGTGGGATCCTTGGTGTTGTCCAATACGCCTTAAGCATTATAGATGTTACTAGCACTTTTGAAGGGTATCGTCTGGTTTTCTTTTATGTGCCTATTAATTGATTATGATTTAGAGGGGGGTTCTTTCCTCTTAGACATACTGCAGAAGCTTAGAGACTACCACGTTTACATCGAACCCTTCATAGTATGAAACAGTTTTCTGTTCATGCAGGAATGTTCGTAGTCCTGGTTAAAGTGCATACTTCCATAACTGTTGTTTATAGTTTTCTTCTTTAAACTGGTATTACTCACAAAATGTTTTCTTGGACTCACTTAGCTTCTCCTAGCATGATAACGTGTATGCGTGCAGAAGTGCTTTCCGTTAATGCAAGCTTCATTATTCTGGGAAATTACAACTAGACTAGACAGTAGTTAAATGGGGGTTTAGTATTGGTTTTACCTAGCCTCATTTTGGTTGCTACAGCTATTCTATGCAACTTTATCAAGGACACTTCAAATTTTCCTCTTAAAGCCTCCTTTTATATAAAGTCTCTTCACAGTGATGACCAGATACATTATACATTTAATAAGAAGAAAAATGTCTGCAATGCGGAAACCTTATCTTTTGCATTAAATTGTTTCGCAGCCCAGAAATGTGAAATTCCAAGAGCTTGCATATTTTATCCCATATCCAAAACCTAACTCAGCATCTCAGTGCATAGTGTCTTGTATTAAATGTGTGTTTCAGGATCAGTACCCCAGGGCACTGGCTACTGGATGACGTTTAATGTGGATTTAATTTTCAAGGCCTAAAGCACCGGGGATTTTTATTCCTGCTGCACCACCTTTTATTCTGTAGAACTGCTCTATAAAAGCATCAGGGTTAACTGAACTAGATCTTCCTCAGCGGTAAAGATGAGAGAGTATTTAGGGGCCTTTTCCTTTGCAGTATATTCCCTTAATCCAACGCAGCCTAGACACAGTGACTTTCAGGCGTGCTCTGTAGTCTCTCCTGCGGTGAAAACTGATGGAGAGAAGTAGCTGGAATCCCTTGCCTGGTGGAAGTGTGGTGAGATGTGGGTAAAACCAGGGAGATTCTGAATGTCCCGGTTTGAAGACGATCCAACAATAGTTCAAATGTCAGCCTGACGCTTTTACACGTAAAAAATTATTTACTGAATGTAGCCTGCTTTGGAATAATGAAAGATCACTAACAAGCACAGCAGCGTGCTTTGGACACATGGTACCATCATTTTTAGGGTCTGACTGAATGCTGCTTGAAGTCAATGAGAAATACCAGTGGAGAAATGCATATTGGAATGAAATGTTTTACACCTGCCTATTCCCTCTGCCCCCAGTGGTTTCTCTAAAAGGGCTTAAAATAGCAAACCCAGTTCTGCAAGGAAGGTGAGCTTCCTTCTCCGAATCTTGGTACCATCGAACCGTTTCTCTTGGCTTTAGCCTCTAGTCACTGAGCGTTTCAAGCACTGTTATTTAAATAACAGCAGACACTATGAAGATGGTTGATATTTTCTTCTTAGCAAAGGGCTCATCCATATGCCAAGGTATACTCAGCCCAGCATACGCTAATTGAGGTCATTCTGTATGTCAAGTCATGTTTCTCCATTTTAATACGGAGGTTGTTACACAGAAACATACAATTGAGTGTTTGGTTTTGTTTATTTCTTCCTCTTCTACTGCCAGGGCAAGAGTTGTTCTTAATTCTATAACTATTGTTATAATCAGATTCCTGTTTCAAATAAGTACGGAAAATTGCTTAAGAACTTTTCAGACAAACCTCCTTGCCCAAATTCTTAACTTTTCTGAGCAATGGGGTATTGAGCGAGTTGCACAACTAAATAGATTGCCTGCCTTCTGCCAAATCCTCCTCATCTGTTGGTCCTGATGTCTAGACGCTGAATCAAAAATCCACGTCAGCTCACAAGCTTTGCTAAGTTTACGGTGGTCTGAAAAGTAGCGGTTTCGAAGGGAGAAAACTTGTTCACTGACCAGTCGGTTGGGTGTACCTGCATTCAGGTTCAGCTGGAATATGTGGAGAATCTACCTTCACCGCGGTCCTTGGCTGGCTGTTTGGCCGTGCTCTGGGTGCAAGCAGTACGTGTTTGCCTATTCTGATGCTGGTTATGAAAGATTCGTAGACTTGCTAGGCTGCGGGAGTTTGATTATCATTGTTAATCATAACAATTACGGACCTGAAAAGATGCAACGTGGCGAACAGATGCATGAGCCTAACGATAGTGATGATTCTGAGGTGGCGTAATGATATTTTTAGCTAGGGGAAGAGATTTAAAGTGAGGTTGGCAACAACTTGCAATGGTGAGATGCCCCTGTAGCTCGTCAGTTATCGGACAAGATACAGGTACAACTGTTGACTTGGATTTTGCAGTGAAACCTGGTGAAAGGAGGCGATGCTGCTGGTTATAATGTTTTAGATACTCAGTGTCGTTTGAGTTAGTTTAACAAACCGTATGTCCTGTTTAACGAGCAGACAGTGAGCGCTACCGATGCTGTTACCTGCTAAGCAGGAACCCTACAAATCATTAAACCTCGCATGCAGAGAAAGCCTGCGGGTCGAGGTGAGTGCAGCCTGTGGGTAGGTCCCGCTGTGCTAAGTAGCGTTGGGCATTTGAGTGACCAGTGCCAGGCCCTGGTGTCGAGGGGACAGCAGAGTGGTTTGGGTGGGAATCAGGGTCTGGGGCCACGTTATCCCGTCCAAATGGAAACAGGGATAGCGTGCAGCTATAAAGTCAAGGTTAGTATAGTGAGATGACAGTGGACAACGACCCAATTTTAGTGCAACACTGGAGGGGTCCTGTTAATGCTTCAGACCTGTCTTATTGCTAAGGAGGTTCATCATAATGATTTTATTTAGTAGCAATCATTGGACAAAGCAAGGCGCTTCACTAGGATTTTTGTTTTGTCATTCTTGCCAGGCTTGGTGCATTAATATGGCTCAGGATGTAACTTTTGGTGCAAGCTCCTAGTGCAGCATGGGGCTGAGGTAACCTCAGGATGCTTTTAAAGTTTAAGAGAAAGTACTGAGACTTCCCATTCCTGGCAATAATGCATGTTCTTACGGGATCTTCAACAGAACTTGGGCAGGCGTTTGCTTATTGCTTTGTCAGAACAATGAAAGGTTTAGAAAAACACTGCTCACCGTCCTGGAAATTGAGGTTTGAAATGAAAGGAAGAACCTCTAGACTTCTTCCTGGTGTCCGTCATGAGCAATGTGCTGGAGCAGCACGGGGAGGAACGGGAGAGAAAAAGCATGGCTGCCATCAGCAAGTAGCAGATGAAAATCACAGTGAGGTCCTTGGGATTTAAAAAAAAGAGGGCAATTGGGGGGAAGAAAACAAACCCCAACCCTCCAAGCCACACAGAAGGAAGGCTTTCGTAGGTCCATCCTACAGCCACCTTCACTCCTTTGAACGAAGTGACTGCCGGCAAAAGCCAGAAAATCCGACGGGTCTGCTTTTCAGATCAAGAGCAACTCCCTGGTAGTTAATGGAGTTACACTGGTGTTAATCTGATGAAGTAGAAAGAAAATTGAATCCCCTGAATAGAAACGGATGGCTCTTCTTTCTAATTGTCCCAGTGGTGATGTTCCTTCCCCATGCAGCTGGCGTGGGAGCCCCTGCTCTGAAACCTGATGCCCTGGACGGGCTCCAGAGAGCTGAGAACACCCCTCGGGCCCCGCCGCTGCGTGGCTTTCGAGGAGCCTCTCTCATTTTGAGAGAACGATGTTGACGTGGCTCCTGGCCAGAGACCGTCCCAGTGCCCGAAAGAGAGGGGAGCTGGTCACGAGGGAGCGTGGAGGTGGGTGACAGAAGTCGTCGGTGTCTCATTTGGCTACCATCCCCTGCTTTTGAAGGAACGTGATTAGGATTGGGCTTGGGGCGACTCGAGGAGGGGATGGGGAGAAGGACCCCTGTGCTGCTCCCACTCCCCTCATCTGCCCCGATTGAGCCAGCTCTGCCAACGCTGCTGGAAGAGGACAGCGAGGGAGAGGGTCTCGGAGGAATGAAACGCTGCCTTCCTCCTGTGGTGCCAGCGAGGGAATTGCTCGGAAGGTGTCAAATGGAAACGCGCAAGTCATGTCCAAATGCATTAGCGTGAACTTCAGATTGACGTAACACCTGGAAGCGGTGAAACGAAGTAGGTGCTTATGTGATATAAAAGGAATAAAATCGCAAATTAGAAAGCTCTGTTTCTGAAAGGGTGGAAATCAAATTGACACCATAAAGCTCTCAAAGGCCTGTTAATACAATTGGACACATCTTAAACATTTCCAGGCGTTCTTAAAAAAGGGGAGGGGGAAGCATAAATAACACAGGCAAAAATGCTGTATTGAAACCTAAAAATAGAGTGGTCAAGATTTAAACCAGTTTCATCTCACTGGAAGTAGGAAATTCACCTCTCCCTAGGAGAGCCCAGCTTCCTTTCACTCCTCAGCCAGGCTCCCCCGGCGCAGGGAGGAACCTAAAGCCCCTCTTAGAGCAGAAGCGAGGAGCGTGCAGCGCAGAGCCTGTCCCAGAGAGGTGCAAGAGCTCCGGCAGAGCACTCCCGGGGGGAAATTTCTAAGGGATTGTCCCAAATTGGAAATGCCTCCCAGTGCTGAGGCACAAACCGCTTCTCCTCCCGGCGTCGGCGTCCCCAGCGCGCGGCCGCTGGGTGCCAGCACCCGGGGTCCCAGGGCACGGCTTTTTGCTTTGCCTCCCTCCCGGCCGAGCGAGGTGCGTTGCTTTTACTAGGCACGAAGGGTAGCGCTGGCCTGGAATTGGCAGTCAAAGCTGCTTGTAAGTTATCTGAGAGCCGAAACCCAGAAAAATCGCCGGGGTTTTGTTTGCTTAACATTAACAATTCGGGGAGAGGGCGGAACTGCATTTCTTGGAGCTAAAACCAGATGTGAGGCATCTTGGCCACAAAGCTTTCTGGTTCTCTTCTGTTTGTTTTCCCCCTGGTAAGATAAAAGCAACTGCAGAGAAGGTTGAGATTGCGGCAGCTCTCGGATTTCATCCTGGCTACAAGGGTGCTGGCAGACGCTGCTCGGCGAGACCACAAATGATCTTTTTTCTTTTACTGATACGGGGGCTGCCGATCCCCTAGGCACACCTCTTGTAGTTAGAGGGAGGCTGTCGCTCAGCCTAGGACTGAGCCACAGCTTTCCAGCCGGGCTGAAAGTTTGCTTGATGTGATTTCTTCCTCCCTATAACCGTATCTACCATCACAGAGGTGCCGGCCGTAACGGCATCGCCAAGTCGCGCTTCCATTTTGCACTGAAAGCGTCGTCTCTGCTGAGGAGGGAGAGGCTGGAGTCGCCACTCCAAGCCTCAACAGCCCAGTCCAAGGGAAATCCTGCAAGATCTGCCTTCCCCTAAGGCCGCCTCCTATAAATCTTTCCATGCTGCAAACAGAAATTTGCAAATCTAGGCCAAGCTTTCCCTGCTCCGGTTTCACCACCCGTGCTGTTATAGACCGGTTATATCAACGTCGCTCTGTCTTTGGAGCGAACACTGACTTTTCTGCCCTGTGTTTATGCCTATGTAGCCCAGTGAGGTCCTCCTCTATACCTGGCCCATTACCCTGGGAGTAATTAAAATAATTAACAAGTGTAATTAACTGTTGGAGGGTAAAGGCGAGTTTTAACACATATCAGCAACAATTAAATAAATTACCCTTTTTGTCTTGCAAAGAATTGACAGACGGGGGGGGGGGGAAAGGAGGCGGGAGATGTATAGGCTCATGCAGTAGCATGGAGAAAGTGAATAGGGGTCGGTGGCTCTTGTGTTGGAAGACAAAGCGAACAAAGAGGCACCAAATGAAATTACCAAGTGGCAGATGCAAAATGGACATATTTCACACAATGTGTAATTAAGCCGCGGAACTCATTGCCCAAATGGATCCCAAAAATCATAATGGTTTAGTAAGTGATTAGACAAATTCTTGGAAGACGACCCAGTGGGGCTGTCGAGCACAAAGAGGCGTCTCCAGTGCTGGACGAGCCAAAGTTGCAAACCGTGGGAGCTGGGAGAGGACCTGGAGCCGTCCCCTGGCTCTGCCCTTCCCCGTCCCCTCCGGCCGGAGCTGGAGGCAAGGGGGACCCAGGCTGGTACAGACCTTTGGTCTGAGCCCCGCTGGCCGTGCTCCTGGCACCTCGAAAGGAGAAGAACTTGCCCGCTGTCAGACTGCACATGTCTCTGGCCGTTGGTGGGGACAGACACGCAGCCGTGACTTCAGCGTGGATGTAACCGACGTACCGGAGACTGGCAAGCTGCTGCGTGCGTCCCTGCCAAGCCCTGCGCTGCCGGACCTTGGCTTCTCGGCAGCCAAAGCCGAGGAACGCAGCTGCTGCGTACGTCCCCCCGTGCCAGCCTGTGCCCAGGAATCCGATCCTCCGTGGGAGCTGAATTACAGGCTCCTCCTTAACCCGCCTCGTGCAGGGGAGGACGCACGGGAGGAAAAGGGCACCCCATTCTTCTGCCCTTTGCACAGCTCCTTCCCCAAACGCGTCCCCCCGGGGTGGCAGGTCTGCTTGGTGCTGCCGGCGCCTGCCGGCGCGTCGGCTGCAGTTGAGGTGAAGGCCACCACCGGGTTGGAGGAAGGTGGTCCAGATACCCAGCTCTCATTGTTGCTCGATTTGGGCTCATGGAATATTTCTAACCCCCTTTTTGGCCCATCTTGACTGTAAATCTTTCTAGCTTCATTTAGTGCTCTAGCCTCTAGGTGGTGGTCATGTCTGAATGTTCTCGTATAACTGCACTGCAAACATAACTTGCTAATCGGGGAGGACCCTGAGAGTTGGGGGTTAATCAGCTGGTTGGGGGGGTTGGCGGCTCTGCGAGCAGGAGCACGTACCACAGCTCCCAACGTCTGCTGCCGGGACATCGAGGTTTTTAGCACCCTGTCACCGGGGAGGCTGCTCCACCGGGTTGGGTGCCGTGGCGGGAGCACCCGTGTCCCAGCTCCCGCGGCAGAAACACCCGGCGAGGCTGCACAGGGGCAGCAGAGACCACAGCAAAATGCATCTGCGATTCTCCCCCATCGCTCGGAAGCGCGGCGTCCGTGCGAGAGTCTGAACCCCCCGGGGTGACGGGTGCTCCTCCCCGCCCCGCAACCTCTGCGGCGTGGAAACTTTGGGTCTGCGTGTCCCCATCCTCCCGTCCCCGCTGTCGGGGACCAGCAGCCAAGTTTTGGGCAGCCAGCCTGCTTGCCCTCGGGATGCGGCAGAACCTGTGGGCGCTGGCTAGCGGGTTCCCAGCGGGATGCCCGCGCTTTCCTGCTGCCCTGGTGACGGGGCAGGGGCTTGTGCCAGTCCTGCGGTGGGGAAGAAGCAAGCAAGCGCTCTTGTTTCCTTCCGCACGTCCTTACTGAAGAAGTCTGTGAGCTTGGAGGAGAAGCAGCAGCAGCTTGTAGAAATCTGAGTGGATCCAGAGGTCATCGCGCTGCTGCAGTCAACAGAAGTTTCTCCGTCAGGTCTCATAAGGTGAGGATTTCAGTCTCTAAATCTTTGTGTAAATTTAATGTGCTGGATAAATGGTGATAGTTATTATTCGTAATGAGAACTATGGAAAACCAGGCCAGCTGTCCAGTGAGGCGGCAGGGTCGTCCATGCAAGTTAAAGCATAGCAAAGCCCCCCTGGTGCCCCGCTCTTCTTCCAGAGGTTTTCCACCTATAGCAGGTGGAAAGCAGCGCCTATAACTTGCTATAAGTTGAAATCTAGGTAGGATCATACGGGATCATCCCAGATCTACCGGTTCTGTTTCAAGTGTGCCAGTTGGGCTCAGCTGCCTTTTTTGATTGAAATCTAATACCGCTCATACAGTCCAGGTCTCATTAATAGATGTGTTTTCTTTTAATTTCTTCCTTGGACTTTTCAGTCAATGGGCAGCTGGAACCAACATCATCGAGGCAGAAAACTCGGTCCTGCCCTGGCTGGTTAAACTTTGGCAGCACCAAACCCTCTGCCATCCCCGGGGCTCTGGCTGCAGAGCCCCCATTATAACGCAGCCATTATAGCACTCGCTGATTTATTTTTATTTAGTATACCTCATCTTTACCTTCTAGGATTTGCATAAAATAAACTTCTTTAATAAAACAGGGTGACCATACAGGAGCTAAAAGAGAAAAACATAAGAAAAAAGGCTGTTGTAGAAAGGTGTCTTGTGTGTCCGGCCCCACTGCCTCACGTGTCACGGGAAATTCGTCCGTCTGACATGAAAACAGGGTTGGAATCATTCAAAGAAGAGATTATAGCTCATCTTTCATTAGAGATTTATTTTAAAGATCCCTATCTTGGCCTTAAACGAACTGCAGGTGCCAACTTGCCGAGCTGTCCTTTGATCTCGGAATCAGCTGTGTCCCATTTTCCAGAGAAGGAGCCTCTGTTTTCACATCCAGGGAGAGCAGTCGGGACGCAGGCGAGCGCGCGGGCGCTCCGCTCCGTAACTGGAGATGCGCGCTCTGCTATCCGAGCGTTCAGAGCCGTAATTAATGGGAACGAGGGAGCCGAGTCCTGCGCCGAGAAGAGCCTGACGAAAACCGGGCTGGAAACGATCTGCGCTGAAACGCCATGAGAACAAGGTCCTGCAAGAACGGCCTAATGAAACCCAGAGCAGTGAGCACTGGGGGTCCTAACGCTGTTAGCTACGAACAACCGGAACAAAACAACCATCTTTCTTTCGTAACTCTCTCTCGGCATGCAGCTGCGAGCCCGGCAGTGAATTCGGGGCAGATGGTGTCCTGCCGGCACTGGGCTGCCCCGAGCCGGGTCCGACCCGCCGCTGCGGTCCGTATGAACGTGGCGTAGAAACACGATCTGGGAACAAGTGGTTTAAAGGTGTTGGGGGACACGTGCCGATGACTGGAAGGAGTCTTGCTTTGTGTTTGCAGAAGGGGCCCTGGTTTGTGGGGAGGCCGGTGGCAGTTGCTTGCGTGCCACGGCCAGCTCCTGGGGACGACGGTGATGGCCGCGGCGCCGATCGATAAATTAAGCGGGCTCTACGAAGGCATCTCACCAGCACATTTTCTAAAAGCCAAATATATTTTATGGAGCAGATAATAATTGCTCCATATATCTTTTCCAGCCCGTGGGGTAGGCTATGCACGTCTTAAAAATGATCCAAATGCGTCTTCGGACAGCCAGCAGCATGAATCGGCTTTGAGCCATCGCAGGACATCAGATGAGGACTACGTGCTGTAGCAGCTCCCCGAGTAGTGCACGTCTTGGTTAGAGCGAGCGGTTGTAATCTACGGGGCCAATGCACCTCGTTTCCAGTGGCTCCGGCTTTGCAGCAGGGTTTGTGCTGGGGCTGGAGCCATGCCTTCAGCCTGGAGAGCCTCGTGCGGGTCACGAACCCCTTCAGCGTTCTGTAGATTGGCAATACTTCGCCTTTTATCCATAGCAACCTCCGGTCATAACTTAAAATTACTTTATAAACATGGTTCGGTGCTATCACCCCTGGTTTTAATCCAGCCCACGCGCTGCACAAGTCAGGAGCCGGCTCGGCTGTGTGCGCAGCCGGCCGGGAGGGACGCGCCTGTCCCGGGGCTCTGCAGGGGCCGTGCTGCGCCCGCACATCGGCCCGGGAGCAGCCGACTTCGGCGCTCGCCGACCATCTTCCATCGCACTTGTTTAGGCAGATTGTTTTTTTTGTCGGGGCGAAAAAATTGCCTTTTCAATTTCCCCTCCCGTGTTGCGGAGCATCGTGGCTCCGTGTTCCCTGCTTGGCCTCGGCTCGTCCCATCAGGAGCGTCAGCGCCGCGGGAGCAGCAAAGCCCACCCAGCCACGCGGGCTCCCAGCCCTGGTTCTCGTTCCCAGCCCTGTCCCCAGCGTCCTGCCGCTGGGGTCCCCAACGTCCCCGTGGCTGCGACCCATCCCCTCCCCGGCTGGGACCCGAGCCGAGGCCGCGGCGCCGGCTGCAAAGCCTCCTGACCTCAGCGCGCCGGGACATCCCTGGGAACGCAACAACGCGCCCGTCGCTACAGCAGCGACGGGTGTTGTTTACCATACTTCATTTATAGCTTATATATTCGATGTTAAATACACATATACACATAATGTGGTCGTAGGTCACATTTCTTAAAACAGGAGCGACTCCGTGGCGGATGCTGAAAGCCCTGTTTGATGTCCCAGCGCCCGGCTGCGCCCAGGGGCCGTGCACCCCCTCGGCGGGTGCCCCGGAGCCCCCGCAGCCGCTGCTGGCTGCGCCGGCGTCTCCCCCGCGCCCGCTCTCCTCTCCTCTCCTCTCCTCTCCTCTCCTCTCCTCTCCTCTCCTCTCCTCTCCTCTCCTCTCCTCTCCTCTCCTCTCCTCTCCTCTCCTCTCCTCTCCTCTCCTCTCCTCTCCTCTCCTCTCCTCTCCCTCGGCGAGGCCGAGGTGCAGAGCCCGGCGGGTTTGGCTATCGCCCGGTTCGAGCCCTCGGCTCTCCGGCTCGCTTCAATCGAGATCTGCATGACAAAACCGCCGCCTCGAGCTCATTTTGGTGATCGCTTGCACCAGGAACCTTACGAGCTTCATCAAAAGCTTGGACGATTTTAGGGTCTAGGTTTTTATTCATTACAGCATTGGCTGACAAAGCCCATGACATCACCCGTTTGGAAGAGCAATTCTCTGCAGCTGCTTGTGTGGCGCGGGGGGTTTTGTTTAAGAAATAAGACAGATTTTTGTGTCTTTCTTTCAGGGCAATTTTCTTTCCAATTGCTGGAAAAGTGTATGCTAAAAGGCTTAAAAAGCGGCAAGGAAAAGGGCAGCGCGCAGCAGTTCGAACCATTCTTTTTTTTTTTTTTTTTTTTTTTAATTTCCTTTCCAAAGACCGGGGAGGGGGGGGGAGGGAACAGCCCCATTACCCCGCGCGTGAAAAGCGAAGCCAGGCTGGTGGCAATGGCAGATGGCACGAAGCGAGAAGGAGGGCTCCGGCCCTGGCCCCCGGACGGACCGTGCTCCTAAGGAGCTCTGGAGCAGAGTCATTAAACCTGGAGGTAAGGCAAGCGATCCCTTCTCCTTGGCGGGCGCTGGCAGGGGCCGGGCAGGGATGGGGTGCGGGAGCGGGGCCGTCCCGGGGCCGGACGGAGCCGGAGCTGGAGCCGGCCCCGTGTTAATGCTGCAAAATCCTTTTCCCCTCGCTCAGCCCTCCTGCGCTGCTGGGGAGCCGGGACGCTACGCCGGCTACGCCGCCTTCTTCTCCAAGTGACCACAGGCTGCAGAAAATGAAATAAAATGTGGCGTTGCAAGGGAATACGGATGGAAAGGAGAGAGGCAGCGTCTGGACTCTGTGCCGATGACGTTAAAACGTGACATACTCAATTATTTAGCGTCGCGACGGCACCTAACTATTCAACGCACCGACTTGAACTAGCCCGATGTCAGAGCCGTACCTTTCCATTCCTCCTCATCAGTTGCTTCAGAGTATTTTCTTACGCTAGATAACTGCGTTTCTCTTCATCCACTTTCCTTGGTTTGCTATGAAAGCAGCAGTTGGAAGTAAATTATTTTTGTTGCCGTCGAAATGGGTGCAAAGCTCTCACGAAGCGAGATTTATAGGGTAAAATGCACACACGGTACTATAAAAAAATATTTAAGTTCTTCATTCACCGTGATCAAAAGAGTACTCGGGGAAAAATCCATAACTTGGTAGCTGTGCGTCGCCGGATATCACCGCCGCTTTTAGACTTTTAGACCTGGAAAAATGCAGTTAATGAGAGCAGGACCCCCCTCCCGGTGAGAAGCACCAGCCGGTGGCTCCAGCCGGGGCACCGGGGGTCCCGCGCCCGCAGTTTGACCGCTCCAGCCCGCCTTTGGCTCGGTGCCGAGCCCGGAGCCGGCCAGCGGCAGCACCGTCCCCTGCACCATCCCCTGCACCATCCCCTGCGTCCCCGTCCGGCTCGCAGCGAGGTGGGGTCTGAGCTCGGCTCTGCTCGTCCCTCCCGGGCGCCCGCATCCCCGCAGCTCCCACCGTCCCTCACCTCTCCACTCGTCCCTCCCGTGGTCTCTCCCCGGCACCCGCGGCATCCCCGCGTCCCGGGCTGCGGGGCACGGCGCGGATGGGCCCCCCGCGCCCCCGTCGCGGTGACCCCAGAGCGGGGCGGACGAGCGACGCGGCCCCACGTCCAGGCCCGGCGAAGCGTCTTCTGCAGGGTCACCCTTGGGAGCAGGCGGTTTCTGCAGCAGCACCAGCAGAGCTTGCAGCAGCGGCGCGGCCCCCGGGCTTTGCAAGCCCTGGAGGGAGCAGGGGCTCTGTGCGGCCCCGAGGACGCGGTGCGGGCGAGGAGGGCGGCCGGGTGGGTGGCAGCGGGGAGGCGATGCTCTTCCTGGGGAATAGAGTCATTTTTATTGCAGAATAAAAGCGCGAATTGCAGTAGAGGAGTCAAAGGGGAGGCGTGTTTTCTGCAGCCCCCAGCGCCCCGAGCCATAACACCAGACACACCTCTTCCCCAGAGATGAAGCCAGCTCATTTGGAAAAATCTCTTTCCAAAAGCGCCTGGAGCTCGGTCGGGGAAGCTGGGTGTCCCGGAGCGGCCGTGGGGCTGCTGGCACCGACCCTCGCCCGCGCTGCTGCGGCGGCTGCCTTGGAAGCACAGAAACGCTGCGGCAGCCCTTCCATCCCCGCGCCCTCCCACCAGCCCTGGGGCCGAACCGAGCGGAGGGGAAACAAAAAGGAAGGACTTATTCGAGAGAGCTCAACGCCGGCTGGGAAAAAGCCCGACGCTGCGATTTCCCTCTCGGGGTTAGTCCTGGTCCCCCACCGGCGCCGTCCGACCGGGGGGATGCTCCCACCTGTAGTTCACACCCAGCATTCAAAAGCCAGGAGCCGGGCTGCTCCAGCAAGGACCCGCGGGGCTGGACACCCCGGAGCGTTGGGGCGATGGGACGCAGCCGGCACCCGCCCGGCCGCGCTCGCGCCTGGGGAGCTGCCAGGACGGAGCCCAGCGAGGCGGGAGGGGAGGACGGCGGAGGGGCTGCGACGAAGGAGAAGGATCGCGGCGAGCTCTGCAAAAGGAGAAGGGGGACAGGAAACGGGGGAAGAGAATGGCTTTTTGGGGAGGGAGAGATGACAGGAGGACTCTCCTTATGCTCCCCCGGGAGGAGCTGAGTGAGGCAGCAGAGCATCGAGGAAGCGCTTTATTATTTTAAATTTATTTATTTTTGCGGCAGCTCATCACTGCAAAAACTCGAAGTCCAGACTTGCTTACGCAGCCGCTTCTGCCAGCGATTCCTGCCGGGGTGCGCTGGGATTTCCTCGGTTTTTATGAACGGGATGAACTTTGCCAAACAAATGGGAAAAATCGTGGCTCGGCAGAGCCTTCAGCACTTATTTATGCAGTTACAGTCAGACGCTCTGTACCCAACACGCACCGAATGGCTGGGGTTTGCATAACGCCGGCTGCCTTTTTGCTTGGCTTAAAATAGCTCCGGCTCTGGATCTCCATCACCCGCTGGAGCACCAGGTACCTCTCCCCATCCGAATCATTATCGAGGTCCCCGGGGATAACTGTGATTTTCAGAATAACATCTACCTCTTGCAGCCTATCATCCGGATGATCTCAAAATCAAACGTCACCAGATCTCTGCGTCCTAGCTGAAACGCCGGACAATTTTTATTTCTTTTTTTTGTACTGGATTAGTCAAGGCTTGCTGCAGGGCAGAAACAGGGGTGCTGAGCTTTCCTGTGGCCTTATGTTTTACCCCATAAACGCTCTTTGCCTTTGAGAAGCAGGAGAGGAGCCCGACAGGACAACTCCTGTTTGCTGCCAGGGCTTGACCCACCAAGGAGCCGCCGGCGCTCTCCAGCTCGGCGCGGCGCGCAGCCTTGCCCGCACCACGGCGCGTTTCCCATCAAGGTTTCCCTGGCGTAGAGACGGTCAAAGTTATTCACTCCAGTTTAAAAAGCGGCCAGGATTATGAGAAAACTCGGGACCATTTCACCAGCAGTGCTGTGGCTAAGCCACCGTGGTCCCGACCCGGTTGGGATGCTCGTGGGACTTCAAAAAGAGCCTGGGAGAGTTTGGCATTCCCAGACAAAGCACTGAATTTCCACCCATTGCTCCTATTTAATGCGGAAACGATGGCAAAACAAACCTGGCTGGAGGGAACAAACATGGAAACGGCGTGTGGGACTGTTTGAAAGAGATTCACACGATGTCCATGAAAAATATTTAGCAATAATTAGGCCCCGCTCACTGCCTTGAGCTTCAGGTATTAATACTCTGGATCTCACATCTGCCAGAATAACTTAGTTATCAGCAACTACAGGGGTTCCCTGCTCCCCAGGAAATGCGTATGAACTTCTGTCTGGTGCGGCGTTCGTGATTTTTTATGAAAAGAGAATAAAGACAGAGCTGATGGGCAGCGGCACCGCGGGCCGGGGCTGAGCGTGGCACGGCAGATGGGGAGGGCCAGCGGCAGCTCCTCGCTCTCCCCAAAGCAGCCTACATCTGCTCCTAATGATGGTTTTAATAGCCCGATTTATTCCAGCTACTAGAGCAGGGAACCTTCGGACATTATGTCAGATGAGTGGGCTCTTTCTTTTCCTGAAAAATAAGCCCCCCCCCCCCCAAAAAAGGAGGGAGGCAGGCAGGCTGATTGGCACCACCGCACTAAGCCTATTTACTGTACAAAGGGGATTTAACTCCGAATTTCGAGCGCAATTTAAGGCTAATGCTGAAGGTGAAAATGGCGCTAACACCACGCTATTAAGAATTGGGTCTAAAATGCATTGGAAGCCTAAGTCGCTGATTTCTTTTCCCTCCTTACATTGAAAAAACTGCCCTGTAATTGTAACGTGCGCGAGGTTATTTTTTTACGATCCAAACAAATGAGAAAAGACCCAGAAAACTGAGGCAGAGCTCAGCGGCCAGCCGTGCCCTCGGGCTCAGATCAGGTGTGCTCCCCGATGAACAGGGGCAGCACCCGCCACAGAAATGTCCATTAAAGAGAAGAAGCCTTGGGCGGGGGCAGCCGGGGACGCTGCCGGCCGGGGAGCACCCACTACTTGTTCCCGGCTTTCCTGTGGCACCGGCGAAGCCAGGAGAGCAATTAGCTTAACCATCCCCTTTTTGGGTTTAGAGATCAGAGGCAGTTCCCCACTAAATTCCTACCAATTACGTTAATTTTTTGTTGAACGTGCTGCTTCTATCGCTCGCCTTTCCTTTAGGAAAGGCATAAAAGAGCAATCAGGTTTCTTCCTGGGACTGGCTTGCACCGAGGTTGGGCTTGGCTCGAATCGAGCTGAGCGTGGCCGGGAGAGCCCCTCTGCCTCTCGGGGAAGTTGCAGAAGAAAGGCAGAGCCAGGGAAAGACGAGCAGGACTGCTTGTGAAAAAGCGCTGGCTTGGACCGAGATGCTGAGCAGAGCTGCTTAGCGAGGGACGTCGGGCTTTGGGAGTAGGAGCCCACGCAGCCCACGCAGCATCTCTCCCACTTTCTTCCCCTGGTGAAAGAAACCCTCAAGACTCGATTGCTCACATCAAAAAGGGACACAGCTGGTGTCAGCAAGGGAATCCCGAACGCAGGGGGACCGGCTCGGCAAGCTGTCCGACGGCAGCAAACCGGAGCACCCGGGCAAGCGC
This sequence comes from Mycteria americana, assembly GCF_035582795.1. Lineage (NCBI taxonomy): Eukaryota > Metazoa > Chordata > Aves > Ciconiiformes > Ciconiidae > Mycteria > Mycteria americana. The sequence goes on from NC_134374.1 coordinate 24,374,108, forward strand.
TGCGGACACACGGATGACCTGAAGGCCTGCAGAGATACAGGGAAACACGTGCCGGCTGCTTTCCAGGAGGAACGCAGGGGAAGCTTCCCAAGCCAGGATGGGACACGTCCCACGAGGGAGATGAAGATCTCAGCTGGAGTAGAAAGTACAGAAGATGAGAGGTGCATCAGGAGATGCAGCTGCAACAGCTCCGACGGGGACGGGGGGGACGGGGAGCGCGGGTCACGGAGAGCATCGCTGCCTGGGCACGGACTTCACTACGGGTGATGTCCGAAGGTGGCAGGGAGGTCCCGGGGCTCAGAGGGACTGGCACGGCACCCGTCTGCAAAAACGAGGCGCGGGGAATTGCAGAGCAGTCAGCCTAACTCCGATACCTGGGAAGGTAGCGGGGAAAAAATATTAAACAGTCAACTTACAGAGATCCTGGAGATTAATAAAATGATAAAAAAGCGGGCAGTGTGGATTTATCAAGAGCCCCGTCAAAGCCAACTCATTTATTTTTTGACAGGATAGTTGGCCCAGTAGTGAAGGGAGAAGCAGTGAGCGTACTGCGTCTTCCGAATGGTTCCGGACAGCGTCTTCTACAGCGTTCCGATAAGCAGCGTAAAGACAGAGCACGTATTTATATATAAATATGCAGGGCGTATCTGATAAATACATACAGCACGTATTTGTAAAGAGGTGGCAGGTCGAGAAGGAGAAAATCACTGAAGTGGGGGCAACGTGCTCCTCGGAGGGGCAAGGAACGCAAGGGGCATGGGCCGAGCCGCTGCGGTGACGCGGCGGTGGCACTGCGGTGATGCCATGGGGCTGCTGCGGTGATGCTGCGGTGATGCTATGGTGACGCTGCAGTGATGCTATGGTGACGCTGCGGTGACGCCGCGGTGATGCTATGGTGACGCTGCAGTGACGCTACGGTGATGCTATGGTGACACTGCGGTAACGCCGCGGTGATGCCATGGGGATGCTGCGGTGATGCTGCGGTGATGCTATGGTGACGCTGCAGTGATGCTATGGTGACGCTGCGGTGACGCTGCAGTGATGCTATGGTGACACTGCGGTGACGCCGCGGTGATGCTATGGTGATGCTATGGTGACGCTGCAGTGACGCCGCGGTGATGCTATGGTGACGCTGCGGTGACGCCGCGGTGATGCTATGGTGATGCTGTGGTGACGCTGCGGTGATGCAGCGACACTGCGGTGATGCTATGGTGATGCTATGGTGATGCTATGGTGACACTGCGGTGACGCCGCAGTGATGCTATGGTGACGCTGCGGTGATGCCGCGGCGATGCTATGGTGATGCTGTGGTGACACCGCGGTGATGCTATGGTGACGCTGCGGTGGCACTGCTGTGATGCTATGGTGACGCTGCGGTGATGCAGCGACGCTGCGGTGATGCTATGGTGATGCTATGGTGATGCTATGGTGACGCTGCGGTGATGCTATGGTGACGCTGCGGTGATGCAGCGACGCTGCGGTGATGCTATGGTGATGCTATGGTGATGCTATGGTGACGCTGCGGTGATGCTATGGTGACACTGCAGTGGCACTGCTGTGATGCTATGGTGATGCTGCAGTGACGCTGTGGTGATGCTATGGTGATGCTGCGGTGGCACTGCTGTGATGCTATGGTGACACTGTGGTGACGCCATGGTGATGCTATGGTGACGCTGCAGTGACGCTGCGGTGACGCTATGGTGATGCTGTGGCAGCGGAGCACAACGTGCAGGACTCGAGAAGGTAACGTTTGCACAAATGTTTCCAGCGGATGAAGACGTCTGGTCTGGGTACCAACCAACCCAGGCTGTAAATGACCACGGAGAAGAGGAGCCTGCCTCAAAAAAATATTCCTCTGCTCATTTCTTGTCCTTTTGGCCCAGCCCTGGCACTAAGACTTTGAGAAGGTCAAAGCTAAGGCGGTGGCTTTACTAATGAGCGCTCATTAACCCCCCTCATGGGGCTGCGGTGCTCGGCTGCCCTCCTCCAGAGTTTCCGGGGCTGGAAACTCTGCGTGTGCGGTGAACTCGCAGAAAACCTTACAGCCGCTCTTTTTTATTCCCTGGCTTATCGGGTACCTTTGGCAAGCTGGCTTTGTACAACGTGCTCTACACGAGTAAGATCAGCCTCTTCTGAGCCATAAAGATACCAAATCACGACCGCGTGTCGAACACCAAAATGCGTGGGCGCAAAGCTAGGGTTGAACTAGGTGCCAAGATGGGACTTCGGTGCGGTTCTTCTGGGTTTGGAAGAGTTGCACCGTGCCATACAAAATGTAGACGTGGTATTTTTAAAGCAGTCAAGGCCTGCCCTGTCATACGAGTTGAATTTAATACAGCGTGGGCTGCTCGGCGGCCTCTGGGGAGCGGGACGTCGGCCTCCATCAGCTGCGCACCCTCAGCAGCACCGGCCTTAGCACCTCCCTGGAGGGGCCGCGTCTCTCCCCGGGGGTCACGATGTCACCCTCGGAAAGAGCCCTTTCCACTTCAGAGTTAAGATAACAGAACGAGGCAATGCCGCGAGGTACGGCCGTGAGTTTGTCCACCCGCTAAACACGGGAAAATGCTATTTCTTGTGGTGCCGAATGTCCGTCTGCCGCTCTCGTCGTAACCCTGGCTCTCACCGAGTGCGCTCAGATACTCATATTTTGGGTTGCTACGATAATTATGGCTGTTGCGCTGGCACATCTGTCCCCAATCCCTCTCTGTCGTTACAAAGTTCTGTGCTATGAGCCTTCGTACCGTATCAGCGTCCCAGAGGGGTTTTGAGCCATTTTAACTCTATCCAAGAAAGCATGGGCTAATCGGTAAATGGATTTCCACGTGCTACATTTAATCCATTGAAATTAAATACGAAACGATAGAAACTTCATTTGATTTGGCTTTCTTCCTAACTGGCAAAGTTCATTGGAGAATGCAAGTTTGCTTTGTCTGTCCGCTGCTCTTCGAAGCCAAACTTCTTCTGCACGTCGCCCGTAGGAGACCACCGTTTGGTCCGCGGCTCTGGCCCGAGGGCGCAGCCCGGGACGGGCCGCTGGCCCTCTCCCACGCGCGGCGGGACGCCGGAGCTCGGCTCAGCTCGGCGCAGGAGGCGCGCGGGGGCCGCTCCCCGCCCTGCGCGGCAGAGTCCTTCCCCTCCCGCGGGGACGCTGGCACCCGCTCCGTCACCTCCTTAAAGCCTCAGCTGAGGGGACGAGCAAAAAGAAAGATCCACGTCCAGCGTCGGTAGGTGGAAGGAGGTATCATCCTTCCCCATACGCGAGGAAACGTTCTTTTCTTCTTCACTGAAAAGCAAGGGCTCGGATACGCTCTTGTGTCCATCTATTAAAAAACCCCCCGAGATTTCCTTCATTTCATCTTAATTGAAAATCACCCACCTCAGCAAGCGAGGGGATCTTCTACCCCGGCCTGAGAGGAAAAGGAAGATAAAAAGCCCTGCGCAGATCATTAGCGGGTTTTGCTCTCGTTCCGGCTTAATTTCAGCCCAGAACAACAGGCTGCTCCTGTTAATTGTACAGTAACGACCTAAGGCCGTTAACCATCTCCCACAGAAAGACGCTTGCATGTGCTTTATTAGAAGATCCCGCCGAGGCAATCCTCGGTTCCTTCGGGGACGCCCGGGTCTCCCGCCTCGGCCCGCCCTGCGATGCGGGGGACGTAACGTAACGTAACGTAACGTAACGTAACGTAACGTAACGTAACGTAACGTAAAGCTCACCCCCGTAACGTAAAGCTCAAGGCATCGGGGAGTTATAAACTAACCCCGTTCGCAACACTGGCGGCATCATCCGGGGAGTTTCTTGTAGCGCTGGAGATTTGGTCGTGTTCAGTTTCATTTCATTGCTGATAGAAATTGAGGTTTTTTTTTTTTTTATATCTGCATCAGCATCTGGCAACAGGTTAAAAGTTCAGGAAGCTAAAAAAAATTAAAAAAAAAAAAAAATCTTTCCTTTTCTGCTCCCTGAACACATAAGATTGCTTTCCAATGCACATTTTATTTTAAGGTGAATTATTTTGTTGCCATAGTAATATTATTCAGGTTACCGCTCCCGTTTTTTGGTTTTCTTCCAGGCTAGGCTCGTCACAAACAGCCAGCGTCCCAAGCCCCTTCCCAGAGAGCGGCTTCCCACGGCGGCGCAAAACACCCCGAAACTTCAGCTCCGCTTGCACGACGAAGCATCGCTGCTCTCCGCCCAGGCACGGGGGCACACGGGACCCCGGACGGTCAGCGGGGAGAGCACGGCCAGGGCCAAACTCCGGCGAAAAAAATATTCCTCTGCTCATTTCTTACCCTTTTTTGCCCAGCCCTGGCACTAAGACTTTGAGAAGGTCAAAGCTAAGGCGGTGGCTTTACTAATGAGCGCTCATTAACCCCCCTCATGGGGCTGCAGTGCTCGGCAGCCCTCTTCCAGGCTCTGACGCCGGCAAGAACAAACCCACGTTTGCCCCAAAGAGCTTAAAATCTCTGTAAATCCTATTTGTTGCCGCACAGGTGTCTCATTTCTTTACCCCAAGCCTAACAAATGTATTTTATTACTAAGAGAACTGTCCTAAAATAAAGACTTTAAATACGAGGGTCTGTAATGATGTAAAGAATGATGCGAAGAAAAGGGATTCCCTGGTAAGGAAATATTTCTGTGGTCATTTGGGTGAAATGGGTTCCGTAAATGTATCGAAAATTAATATTTAATGGCATATTTTTATATATTAAATATTTAAACAAATCGTATCATTAAGATATTAAAATATTTCAATTTAAATTGGAAATTGGTTTTTTGCTATAATTCATTTAATTAAAGCAGGCACAGCGTGCCACATATTAGCCTAAAACCTATTACATGGGTGCCAGACCGTATATATGACTGAGACCCTGGGCGCTTGTTCCACTGCACAGTCAAAGCAGTTCAAGCAAAGCAGTTTTAAAGGATTGTTGTGGGTTGGTTTTTTTTTTTCCTTTTTTTTTTAATCTTGAATAGACCGTTTCCAGATTAACAAATCAAGGCTACGTGCACGCAGAAGACTTGAGACCCATGTAAGCCTTCCAGAGGCCGATGCATCTGGATAAATCCAGCACAGATTAAAGCAAAGCTTTCACTGCACAAACTCTCCCCGAAACGAGCAGGACGCTCGTGACGCCGCTGTCCCTGGGAAGAGGACGGAGCCGGGAGGAGCGGGCAGTAAATAACCGGTGCCAAAGCCAGGCAGAACGACTCGGTGGCGGAGGCGTGGAGGCGACGGCCCCGCGCTGTACGCGGTTATGTCGCACTTCTCTTTCGCCGGGGGAATTACCGGAGCAGAGCCATTCCGGGAGCGTTAGAGCCGCGGCAGTTTCTGCGGTTCATGAGATTACCCACGGCTCTCCAGCCTCCTGATAGAAAACCCTCTGAAACACAACGCTGTGCCTAAACACAATGGCAGCCTAGAAGAAAGCAACAGCCTTAACAATGAGTTTCTTTGCTTTTATAGGTTTTAGCAAAGCCCATTGTGTTGTTTTAACACCCTTTTTTGTATTTAGATTTCTAATGTCTTTGACTGGGGGAAGGGTGGAAGGGGCAACCAATTTAATTCGATAATCCCCCTAAGCCTTGCTTAATGCAGTCACTCTGGTTTGCGTCTGTGAATTTTACAGTGGCGTTTTGGGCGGTTGCAGCACTGCACTGGAAAATGTCCCATCATTTATTTTGCAGCTATTCGAGGGAAATGGTTCCCAGTGCCGGGCAGCCTGTTCCATTAAATATTGTCAAACGAAACAAACTCTGACACCCCAGATGGGGCTGGACCTCAGGGCTGCCATACTGATTCCTGGAGAAGGCAGCTCAGAGTCTGGCTGCAAAGTGCCAAAATTAACATTAAACCACGAGCAGGGGACTTCCGCAGTTGGTGAAAAATCTCCTTCTTGGCCGAGGAGGTGGCTGCAGGGGACAAAGCGAAGTCCCCAGCTCGGGGATGCCTGCGGCCCCCCGGGACGGGGCTGACGGAGCAGGACGGGTCCTCCTCGCTCCCCAAACATGACGGCGGCTCACGCCGTCTGCCCTCTGGGTGGGCGGGATGGAAGTGCTGCAGGAGGAAAGTTCCAGCAAGAGTTTTTGTCCTGTTGCTTTCAGCAAGAGCTTTTGTCCTGTTGCTTTCTTCTCCCGACAGGGAGGCAGTGCCACGGCGTGGGTTGTTTTCCCACGTGCTCGTAAGAAAGACAAGACGAGACTCTTAAAGAGTATCGAAGCATCTCATGAGCCTCTGTTCTCCTCAAATTCCTCCACCGGTGCCCAGCTCCCAGCATTTCTCTGATGTTTGCTCGAACCCGATGCATTCAGCCAGCAGTGAATAAAAACCTGTGCCAAGAGGTTAGCATCGCTCTCGATGGGATTTTTTGATGGCCCATGTAAGGGTGCACTGTATCTCCCACGGAAATGTTCCTCGGCCATTCTAGAAGCATCTCGGAAAGAGTCACAGCAAATACAAGGGCTGGGGGGGGGAGGGGGGGGGGCTGGTATAGTCAATGGGCAGCAGCAACAAAGTCAAGATGGGAAGAAGGGTCTGGAAGAAAGGTCAAGGTCTGAACGATGTTACCTGTAGCAAACTAAGTCGCCCAAACAGGAGAAAGGAGCAAAGGAAGGACAAAAAAATTAAGAGACTGAGATCTACTAGACTGCCACAGAAACGGAAGAGAGCAAGGTGTCCAGAGAGATCAGAAAACACACGGAGAGAAGCGGATCCTCAACAGGAAAATGGCAGGATCCTTTAGACTTAATGGAGAATGTGGAGAATAATCATGAGAGTGTTTTGAAGATCACTGAAGACCACACGAAGATCACTTTTTTCCACCTCTACACTCTGTGCAATTGCCTTCCACGCTTACCTCATTATGATCCAGCGATAAGAATGAAATACCTTGGGAAAATAAAGACCGATGACAGAATTCTGTCTTTATGGCCACCATTTGCCTTCACAGCTTCACCTCACATCTACCGGCCTCGCGTGGTATTTTCCATCAGATACCAGCCCAGCGCTCCGCCACACAGAACTCGGGGACTTCACAAACTCGAAAGAAAAACTCTTTTATTGGTGTAAAAGAAACGAAAGGGAACAGCCAAAAGGGCAAGTACTTGCAGGTGGTGAAAAACACTTCACCAGAGATTAAATTAAATTAGTCCTTCTATGCAGAAAAGCTTTAAGGGACCTTCCAAGAATGTAAGTCATCTCCAAATGGAGATGACAGAGAAAACACATTCTAGCGGGCTGTATCTCTAGCCCTGATAAGTTAAGGCCAAAAAAATTAAAAAGGGAGATTCTAAAAACTGACCTCCTGAGGATATCGGAGGAAAGACTCTTCCCAGAGATAAGAAGCTGGAAGGCTACAGGAGAATGTGTATGTCCGCTAAAAGATGGAAGTATGAGAACGAACAGAAATATGTGGGTCACTGTTTACTACAGAGGAATTTATGGAGGTTTCCATATTCCAGCCTTTCTTTATAAGGGGTAAGATGGAGAAGTCATCTCAAACTGAAGATCACTAAAAGAGGCTTTAAACTGAATAAATAAAAATAACAGGAGCAAAGTTCCTGTCTGGGACAGCATTTGAGAGTTCCAGAAAAGTGCTCAGTATGAAATTGTCAGGCTAGTTAACCCTAGTTTGAAACCCCTTGTCTAAATCAGGCCTGAGATTTAAGGACCAGACCAAGAAATGGAACTAAACTTTGATGGATGCAAAATCACTCCAAACACCTAGGAACGGGCTCTGACCCACTATCGCTCGCCAAGGAGGTCTTGGCATCGCTGCGCTGACATTTTCATAGAGCTACGCACAGCGCTCGGAGGCAGTCGGAAGGCAAACAGACCAGAAGGAATTATTAGGGAGGACACGGAGAACAAATAAAAACAAGCGTTGTTATGGCACTGCATGAGCCTGTGGTGTGCCCGCGTGTTTCAGCCCTCTCTTCGCAGGACGGATACCCAGAAAAGGTGGAAAAACACAAGGGGAGGGAGTAGTGGTCTGCAAAAATCACCTTGTGGGGTTAAATAGAGTAGGGCTTCCTTATTTGGAAGAGATGCCTGAAAGAGAACCTGACAGGGGTGCGTAAAGAGCATGGTGAAGGGCGATGGCTGCTCCTCGGTTTGGTTTTGTCATCTTGGCATTACTGCGTGACTCACGGAGCCCGTTTCATTCTCCTCACCGTCAAACTGGAGCGTTAATTTCACTACTGACTTAGGAAGTTCATTATCAACTCATGCCTGTGAGCAAACTTGTACAAGACAGTTTTCTAACCCATCACCTCATGCAGTAATTCAAATTCCAAGTAATTCAGTAATTCCAAATTCGAAATACAAAAATATTTTTTGTAAGACTGTATATAAAAAGTATTAGTGAGCTTATTTACAATGTCTACATGTTATGGACATCAAGAAATATAAAAAATATCTCAAACCATTTTTAAACTTTTTATTTCAAAAAAGCAGCACTTTTAAAAACTCTGGCAAACCCGGCACGCTCCTTCACAAAAATAGCTAATATTTTTGTCAAACTGTCAAATAGAACTAAAACATATAAAAATCCTCACAACTTAACAGAGAAAGGGTATGGGATACACAGGGACATAATTCTATTTAAATGATACACTTAGCTGAGGGAGTTGCAGGAAAATTTGCGTGTCCAGCTATGCAGGGAGAGAGGTGATGAATCCCCAGTCGCAGTCGGACACCGTGTGCCCGGGCTGTAAGGCTCCCGGGCGCTTCCAGGAGAAGTCAAAAACGCAGGATCGGGCCCTAAAAAAACCCCAAACCCCAAACCAAACATCAAAGGATTATTTAAAAGAATTTAGCAAGATTTGCAGTTGCTGAATCAGCCCCACCAGGAAATATCAGGTGGCATTTCTGGGGCAAGAGCCCCTTCGTGCATCGCGACCCCCCCAGACCGGCAGCAGCCGTGGCCATCTCGCGAGAAGGGCTGCATTAGGCAGCTGGAAAAGGTGGGGACAGGGGGTCCAAGGAAAAGGTGGGGACAGGGACCCCAGGAGCCCCAGGAGGCTGCTGGGGACGCAGGATCGGAATCAGGCCCTTAGGCAGGGATGCAGCCCACCGCAATTGTAATACCGACAATAACAAAACCTCCCTTGTCACTTACAACTAATAGTAATTTTCTTGCTTATACAACTTGCGGGGTTACAAGCACTTTCAGGTATAATGTTGAAATGCAGTGATGCTGAATATACACTGGAACACTGACAGTGTTTACCTGGTCCTTCTGCTTACAGAGCTACGAGCATATAGGTACTCAGATCACTGTTGCCCATTTTCATATGCATTTCATCCATATTTGAAATTTTGCATTTCCATGTAAAATAGAGACACAGATAAATGTTTACATACTATCAGAGAGAATTAATTTCTTTGAAAACTAGGCAAATAGTAAGTTCCCACAATTGCAGCAGTGATGTACATACCGTCTAGCCGATCAACAGCTAACACCAGTTAATGGCTGCCATAAGAAATATGAGATATGGATCGGTCCACGGAGTAACAGATGATACCGTTCCAGGCAGGTGGCATTTTAGGCTCTAGTGAAGGGATTTTAAGATTCTCAAGAGGAAGAAACGCCACATTTACATCATGCGGAACAAGTAATCTATCGACTTAGATGAACTATTGTAGGATAGAATTTAGAAACAAAGGAGAGTGGCGTCCTGACTATTTCTCAATAGCCGTTCAGATGGGATAGTATTACACCCAACTCTTGGCTATGGGGCACCATCTAGAGGAAAGATTGGTATGATGCAGCAGGGAAATTAAATATTAAATTTTTTAAAATAGCAAAAAACCTAGAGCAGATCTTGTATAATACCCAGCAGCCATTTAATTATTATTTAACAGCTGTTATCAAGGGAAAAAAAGCTGTATGAAGGAGTGGAAATGTGGAGATTTCTCCCGCAAGACAGGACGTAGATTTGCACACAAGATTTCTGCACTCAAGCAAAACCCATGACTGTTACTATTGCTAATTATTTTGCACTTGTTTTTTTTTTAGAATAAATAAGCTATGATACCAAAACTTAATTGTGAGGTTTCTGCATTTAGAGATCATCTTCAAATAAACCTTGACTTTTCAATACCCATATTTGCTTACAACTGCAGAGTACAAGGCACCAATTCCCAAGTTCCTTCTAAATAGCGCTTATTTTTGTATCAGTTAAACAAAACCTTGGATTTAATTTCTGTAACAATTAGTATCCTTGTGTACCATTTAGCTGCATATGAAAGGCCCAAGATGAGCAGGATGTACATAGAAATGTGCATGGAAAATACTAAAAATAAAAGCTGAAAATGCTTAACTTGCTATAGTCTTTAAATCCAGGTGGATTCAGGCATACACATTCCCGTCTACATTTACTGAAAAGGAAAGATACAATCCAGGTAAAAGCCAGCACTCTGCAGGATTCCACTCTAAACTTTTTTTTTTTTGATTTGCAACTGTACATTTCTGTCTGGTTGTGAAAAACTGCAATCATGTTTTCACACACCGTTAAAGGAGAAGTCAGAATTTGACTGTTGGGCCAGTATAGTGATAAATAAGAGAGAGACACATTTACCTGGTGTTACCAGCTGGCTATGGGGAAGTTCATTTAATTTTGTAGTCAAATTAAACAGGGCTAAACTCTGCTGGCTTGTATTTACTCTCAACTACAGCGATAGGATGTGCTGGACCATTTCGCAGAGGAGGTACAGGCTGCCAGTGGCCAAGGTATGAAAAGTGCCCCGAGTGCAAGCGCTAGCGCAGCCCTTGGTGAACCAGAAAGAGGCAAAAAGCTGGGAAATGGCTTATTGTTAAGTGCGGAGGGGTTTCTACAATACCAAACGGGTGGAAGTGACGGGTATTTGTGTATTACCGGCAAGAGCTGTCAGAATGGGGCTTTTCGGAGAGATAAGGTGCATCAGGTTAATCACATTTACTTACTGTTCAAAGTGGTTTGGGTAAGTTAATGGTGCAATGGCAGAAGTATGAAGCAGTTTTTCCGAGGGCTTTTTTCCACACAGGTTTTTGCTTGGAGTAACGTGCATACACAGAGGTGCTACGCCAAGGAACCAGGGGCTTAATAGTAACAAGAGATAGCGATAAGAAGGCAGAAAGGCAGAATTAAGCGAGCCTGTGGAAGTATGAAAAATGCATATACACGCGTGAAACGAAAATCTCACAAATCAGCCTCACCTGTGACCCACCTCTCTAACCTCAGCGAGATCTCTCTCAGAGCGATATTCTCCGAGATGCTCTCCCGGTACATGTTCAGCACTTGTTACCCACCCTCTCAGGCTTTCTGTGGATCGGACAGGTTTCTGACAATCTGCACCCTGCCTTGCCAGGAGGTGTGGGGGAGAGGCAGGTAACCCTGCGAGGTCTGACAAGTTTGGCCATGGCAGAATGGGATCGGTTCCACTCTGCGGGAGGGTGTGTGAGCATGCATTTATCTAAAGGTTTCTACTCCTAAAATCCTTTAAAGGCTTTAATTTTTTTTTTTTTTAAGAGCAGTATGGAAAGAAACTACTACAATCCAGCTTCTTCCTTAAAGCATCTCTACTTCTGAATACCTTTGTTGTTCATTAGCAAAAATTACCACGCCAGTTACCACATTCTTCTTCGCTACTCGGTGCCGCTGCTGCTGTTGGCATTTACATAATAGAGTTCTGCTTTGGAGAAAGATGAATAAGCACAACCATAAAATCTTGCTTTCACTAGGAGATTTACTATCATCCCCCAGCATGCTGCTTCTTGGATGCAGAGGTTCCAGAGATGAGTCACGGAGCTGCAAGATGCGCGTGTGGCTGCAGTGTGCTGTGGAAACGGAGCTCCCGGGGAATGAAAGCTATGCTTGAGGATGGGCATTACTCACCAGACGGATGACTCCCTAAGGGGAAAACCCGAGAGAAGTGGGAAGAGGTATCGATCACAGTCCTTATAGCAGCCTTAAGGAATAATAAAGCAACTGGGAAAATGTTAACGACAGGAAGCCGAGGTGCCAGGGAACCAGCAACATGGGAAGAGGCTCAGGAGTCACTGCAGAGCAGGAAACCACAGCCGTGGTCGTGCTGAAGGACTCTGGCCAAGTTACGCAACGGCTTTTTCGGGCATGACTAACGCTGTTTGTACTTGACCCGAATGCAGAATGCTCTAGTGTGCGTACCTGTACTCTGCAATACACGCATAACAAATAGTTGGGCGATTACTAACGCGATCCTCTCTTGTTGATGCATGAATCCATCTGAGCTGCGACGAGGGTGCAGCGTTTGCAACGTGGAGCGCTTCTGAGCGTCGAGCTGGGAGGTCGTGTATTTATAAGCACTGAGGCAAACAGCGTGGGGTGAGACTTCCAGTCGGAAGGGTGTGGGAAGGACACAAGCGAGGGACAGATGAGCTTACTTTGGGAGCATTTCCTATCCCAGGCTTTCAATTTGAACGCCCATTTTAGTTACTGTAGAAATTCCCATCGGCTCTAGATAGGCCCTAAAAGAATAATCCTGCCTATTGTGGTGGTGCAGCTTCACGTGTTGCCACCCCCAAGCTCAAAGAAAAGCGAAGCACGAGTAGAGAGGTTCAGTAAGGCACTGACCAAAAGGTGCCAAAGAAACACACATATTCATAAAGAAATATATTAGCTAACTGTTAGCACTAGAATACACCAGGGCGTGGTGCTACACAATAGTTATGGTGCTGTGTTTTCTCTTGACATAGAATTCTATTTAGCTCAGAAAGACTGATACGTACTTTCAGGGCATATTATAAAACACCATCCGCGTTTTTTTCTTTGCATTCCTGTCATGCATAAAAGGATGAGCTTGCAGTTCTCAGTTCTGAAGACAGGTGGGAGAAAGATTACCTCTGAAGATAGTGACTATCGGCATGCTCTTTTCCTAGCCGGTAATTTATTTTGAGAACTGCAGTTTTACACTCTCTCTCTCACAGGAAGCACCGGTGCCGTAATTTCAGAGGCTCCGGTGTAACGCTGGAAAGGTGGGAGAGTTGTTGCTATCGGAAAGCCACCAGAACCGAGGTTTGCAGCTTGGTAAGGTGGCACCTGGCATCTCTGCTAGCCATGAGCTGATCAACAAACCTGCCTTAAAAAAAGAGTCCAAGAGCTACCATGGTGAGCGGTTTGTTTTTGGTTTTGTTTTTTTTTTTATATATTTAAACTCTCATTAGCAGCTTGAGAACTTTAGAGGATGAAGAAGAAATGAGGTCTGCACATCGTCCAGTTAATCCGAGCTCCTGGCACAAAATAAACAACCTCCGCAGCTGTATGAAGGGGTCGGCGAATATAGGTGAATTATGCGGAGCAGCTGAATGTCCAGCACCCGACTCCTTCTCCAGAGAGCTACTGGCGCTTGGTCGGGTACCTTGAAGCATCCTGAGAAGAGGCTGCCAGCAGGAAGGACTGCATCCTGACGGCAACAGCAGGAAGAACTCTGAAACAGCACTTCAACAGAAAGCCTAGTCATGAGCAGATGCTATAAATATATGCGAAAAATGAATTTATTCTTAATGTTTCAACGGCATCGATTTACGATGATTCAGCTCTTGGTATTCAAAGCACGAAGATGAGTTGTCTTTTTCTATTTTCCAGTTATGACAGCGATTGTTACACTGCCACGGCTCGGGGAGTTCTAACACGAAATGCCAGGTATTTATGGTGGCAAAACACAATTTTACACTAACGAATGCTGTCAATTCACTTAGTATGTTTTAGCAACTTCTTGCTAAAGTGACATAAATTTCTGGAGCTTTGACAGGATGCCTCCCATGGAAAAAATATTTGTTTCCCTTAAGAATATCTACAGAATATTGAACCCTTTTTTCCTTGAAGAGAGCAGGTGCCGTATCAATCAATTTTATTTGGCTCCTAAAGCCACCCAACGCTCTCAATTCCGTAACCTTGGCAGGACTACCCTCCTTGGGGTGTACCGCTGGCTGCCGTGCCGAGGCGAGGACAGGCTGGCGACAGCCCGCTCCACGCGAGATGCGCAACGGCTCCTCTAAACATCGAGACGCTTCTCAAGTAGCCGCACGCTAGGTGTCTGCATCCCAACGCTTTTGTCTTGCGCACCTTTGTCTACATTTACGGTGGATTAAACGATTCCATAAAGGCAGCCCAAGAAACGTATTTTTCTGCACCTCCGGTGCGTTGCCACACGGCTGTTCCGTACCTGATTAAGTGCCCCCTCTGACCTTTGCCTACAGCTAGGCCTTTCTTGACGGGAGCCAGCATGGCCGCCAGCTCTCCGCCTTCACCTTTCCCTCCATGAAACTCGCGTGGGCTCCACGCTTGTCGCTGCCCTGCCCGCCTGACAAGAAGCTAAAGACTCCCGAATCCCTGTGCTTTTTTCGGTTTTTTTTTTTTTTTTTTTTTTTTTTTTTTTTTAAAAACACCTATTCCCCGGGCCTCCGCGGGCCTCCATTTCCCAGCCGCTGCCGGGCAGGAGGCCGCCTCCAGGCCCTGCAGCTCCGACGCAGAGGCCGGCAGGGCTCCCCGCGGGACGGCGGCCGGGCCCCTGAGGCGCGGGCAGGCCGCGCCGCGGGGCAGAGCCGGGCTCGGCCCCTCCCGCCACGGCGGCGGCCCCGGCGAGGGGAGCGCAGGCCCCGGGCGCGGCCCAGCCGCCTCCGCCTCGCGGCGCCGCCGGCCGGAAGCGCCGCCTGACGCGCGAGCGCCGCCCCCGGTGCGTCACCGCCCCTCCCTTCCGGCCGGGCGCTTCCGCCCCGTCCCCTCCCCGCGCCTCCCGGCGCCGCTTCCCCTCGCGCGAAGCCGCGCACCGCCCCCGTGCGGCGGGCGGCGCGCCCTGCACCCCGCGGCCGCTGCCTCTCGGGCCGGGATATCCATGGGGCGAACGGCGATGCGATGAGCCCGGGCGGGAGCCGGACCGGGGCCAGCGCCGCGCACGGGCAGCGGGGCTCCTCCATGGGGGCTCGGCCGCAGTAGGAGCGGCGTCTCCCCGGGGCGCGATCCGCCACCTCCCCTCCCCCTCGGGCCTCCTGAGGAGGATGGCGACGGCGGCCGCCCCGACCCAGCTCGAAGCCGGTGGGTATCGCTGGCGGCGGGGGCTGCCCTCCGCCCCGCCGGCCGCCCCCCCCCCCCGTTGTAACCGTGTCCCCCTTCTCCCCCCCCCCCCGCCCCTCCGCAGAGCTCTACTACCTGATCGCTCGGTTCCTGCAGTCCGGACCCTGCAAGAAATCCGCCCAGGTGAGCGGGGAGCCGGGGGCTCCGGCCGGGCCGGGGCGGGCGGCGACGGGACGGGACGGGACCGGGGCAGGGCAGGAGGGCGGCGGGCGGGAGAGCCGCTGCGCTGCGGGCGCCGGGCTCACGTCCTTTGTGTGTCTGTGTGTCCGTCTGTCCCCAGGTGCTGGTGGAGGAGCTGGAGGAGCACCAGGTAAGGCGCCTGCTCCGGCAGGACGGGGGAAGCCCTCGGGACGGGGGGGTCGGGGCTCGCCCTGCCCCGTCTAACCCAGCCCATCTCCTCCCGGGGCTCCGGGAGACCCTGCGGGAGGCGCGGGTGTCCCCGCTGCGGGGCGGCGGGGCCGGGGGCAGCGGCGGAGGGGCTCCTCCCCGGGGCGGGCTGGCACCGGCGGGGGCTCCCCTCGCCCGCCCGGGGAGGGGTCGCTCCGCGCGGGGCCGGCCGGGGTCTGACGGCCGCCTCCGTCCCCGTCCCTCCTCCCCTTCCCCGTCTCCCTCCCGCAGCTGATCCCCCGGCGCCTGGACTGGCAGGGCAAGGAGCACCGCCGGAGCTTCGAGGACCTGGTGAGCCAAGTTTCACTCCCGACTTCCCCGACAAGTTCCCCCCCGCCGCCGCCGCCGCCGCCGCCGCTCCGGGCGCCGCTCCCCGTCGTCCTGTTCCCCCCCCCCCCCGCCGCCCGTCCTCCCTCACAGGGCTGCGGGCTGCGCCCCGCCGAGGCCGCGGCTGCCGCCGGGCCGCGGGGGTGCGGAGGGAAGGGAAGGGGAGGCGCGGCCGGGCCGGGCCGGGGGACACAGACCGGGGCGGCCGCGGCGGGGGCTGCTTGGTGCTGACCGACTGCGCCGTGCTATTGTGGGGCCGGGAGGGTTATCTGAGGGCACGTACCGGGGCCCAGCCCGGCGAATGGCGCCGCGTCTTACAAGCCTGAGAGCGGCGGGAGGCGATGGAAGGCGGCAGCCGATTGGCTGCGGCACCGCGGAGGAACTGGCAGGGAGGGCGGCATGGGGCGGGGGGCGCGGGGTGCCGCTCCCCCCCCCCGCCGCCCTGCGCGCCCCGCGCCGGCCGCCGCTCCTCCGCCGGGCCGGGGGCGGCTCCGCCGCGGCCTGCCGGGCCTCCCCCGCCCGGGGACGTCGGGGCGCTTCGGCCGGCTTCTGGCAACCCGGCGGCAGCGCCCTCCGTGCCGCCGCCGCCTCACGGGGCGGCGGTTTGACAGCAGCCCCCCCCCCCCCCCCTCCCCGAGCGGGGCTGACAGGGCCTGGCCCCCCCCCCCCCCCCCCGCCGGGGGGAAGCGTCAGCGTGGCCCAGACACAGCGGTGCGCGGGCACCCGTGGGCCGGAGGAGGCCGCCGGCAGCGGGTTCCTGTCATCGCCCGGCGGCGGGGGGCGGCGGGCAGCGCGGCGGCCGGGGCTGGCCGAGCGGGGGGATTACGTGCCGACGTGCGGCCGGGCCCGTCGCCGGGCAGGGCGGCTGGTCTGGTCGAGGCATTCCGGGCCTGCGGCGGCAGCCTGTGCTGAAACCCTGCTCCTCACCGGGGCGGCTGGGCCTGCTTTAATAGAAAAAAAGGGGATTTTTAGGGAATGTAACGTTGAAACTATTAAATGCCTGTGAAATATATGGAGTGGCTACTTTCGCTAGATATGAACCGTATGAATATCTGTCATTGAGAAAGGTCATCTTCCCTCTGCGCTGCCAAGGGGCCGGGTGCGTGGGGATGGCTGTTTGCCCTGCGCGGCCCTGCGATGCGCGTGTTCTTACCGGCCTCCGCGTGAAAGCAGCAAAACTGAAAAGTCATTTAGATTTGTTTCCGAAGGGTGCAAATGGCCTTGTTTTCATTTCTGGGAGCTCTGGGTAATAATGTGTGGTGCTGATGTAGCACTTTGCAGTTGGAATGCTGTAAACTTACTAATAGCTTTTATAGTATTGATATACTGCATACGTGTGATCATCACCGTCTCCTCTCCTGGAAGGAACTGAAAGTACGTCCTTGCCCTTCCCATCTCGCACAGTGCAGTGGCGATGTGGGATTTTGGCATGACTGTTGGTCAAACTGCTTTGTAGCTTGCTCAAGAGTTAGTTTTCCACTTTAGCAATACTGTAGAAGCCCAGATACAGATGGGAGAGCTCCTTGCGTCGAGATGAGACGTTTGTACCTGCTGGCTTTCCCTTTCCAAAGTGTATTAAGAATTTAAGATGAATGTTATGCTTCATCATACCTCTTGTGGATAATTCCGCGACTGTATATTCAGTGAACAGACATGGAGTAAGTACTGCATTCAATAAATTTTAATGCTGTACCGTCTTCCTAGAGAACCTGAAATCTAACTGTAGGCTGTTTCAGGTTTAGCTTGTGACTGCACCCGGTACCCGAGAGGAATATTAACAGTGCCAGTATGAAGGCTGATTTCAGACAGACTGGTTTTGCTTAATCAGTTACATATACATTTTTTCCTTTCATTCTATGGGGCACGAATAGAAAAGCCTTAAAACCTTTTTTTTTTTGTGCGTGTGTATTAGATGGCATTGTTGAAACCATGTACTTTTCTTTAAAATTTCAGAAACAGGAGACAAACCGTTGTAAAGTGAGGCTTGGAATGAAGAGGAAATTGCTTCTTGCTGTATAGAATTATCAAAATTGAGTATAAGATTTTTTTCCTCTGTCTTAAACTAATCAACAGTAAGCAATCCTTTTAGAATGCCTTTTTATCTGGTATTATTTAACTGTTTATCATGATTTACAGCAAGGCACAGGACTATAAATGAATCATTACAGCGAGGCAGGTTGATGCTAGGTAGGATGAAGTGAGCTTCTCTCTATTAACCCTCAGACTGAAGCTTTCACTGTTGAGGATGTTGAAGAAAGGCCTTTTTACCTCTCATTGCTTAGGGTCTGATGTATTTGGAATTTGGACCTTGAGTTGCATATGATTGTATATTAACCTGAACTACTCGACTTCAGCGCTAGCTAGATGTCTGAATGTAATGTTTAGAACAAAGCCAGGGTTGTGAAGAACACAAATAACTCTGACCTTCCTTTTAATCATCTCAGTCACATAATGAACCAAAAATAAATGATAGACTATAGCAATTGGAGATGAAGTTTTTTCTACCCGTTTCTCCTTTATGAACACTTACAGACAGAAAACCAAATTCAGTTACAATCTCTGCCTAGCGTTGCAACTACACTGGTCCGGCAGGCCTGAGATCATCGAACCCAATGACAGTTTACAAACCCAGAGAAGTCTGATTTTTTTGGTTGGTTTGCCCAATATTCTGCTTTGGCAAATCTGACAAAGTATTTCTTGTTCTAATTGCTGATGTTTCAACTTTGTTTTCCATTCTCAGTTTGGCTGTTCAGGTTAGCGTTGGTATTTTTCAGAAAATATGCCGATACTCTTGCCATCGAGTATGTTGTTACTGCTCTTAGGGCTTTTGGAAACGATGAAGATGTAACAACCAAATTGCCTCCTAGGTGGCTTTTAGCTAGGGAATGTTTGCTCCCGCTTCACTCAAGCTTTTAGTCAAGATCTGAAAACTCCGTTGAGATTTCTTTTTCTTTTTTATTTGAACTTGGTCCTTCCCTTTAAATGTCAGGTACCACAAGGCACAAGAGTAATTTAAGACACACTTTACGCTAGGTAAGAATCGTATCTAGTGAGCAAAATCACGCAGAGAATACTAGCTTACGTGCATTTGTGTTCCCTTTGTCTTTTCTGCTTATTTCCAGTTTGGAGTACTTTTTTATGTGCAACATGTGGCTGTCTGTCTAGGTAATCGTCCAGGTGTACTCCAAAGTGGGTTTTACTTTGTTATTGACTGCTGGTGGTCTTGAGACACGAAACGTGTTTGTAAAGGGGAGGGTCCTTGCTCTCCTTATGCAGGCCTGAAGTATGTCAAACTTGCACGCGATTAGGACTCCTATTTTAAATTAACCGTTGCAGTTCAATGTGGAGTCAGCTGTTGTACAGACGAGTCAAGCTGAACCGGCTCAGATTATCAGAACAGTCTCCAGTGGACTGCTGTTCGAAATTATCTTTGTTTCTTCCTGATAAAGATGACTGGCTCTGGTCTGGTTTTCAAGAACTTTTTGATGGGCTGTCTCTTCTGGCTCAGCCTGTTTTGGTCTTTGTGCTGAAGATATGTATAATTTCAGGAAAAACAGAAAATCAGCTATTGTTGGGCAGTGGAGAATTTGTATCCGTGAACGGCTGTGCTGGTATGGAACAGCTTATGGGATTTGGCTTTGAGTTTCTGCCTTGCCCATCTGCATTGATTTAAAACTAGCTGTGAGTCTGAGGTGCTGTTATTTATAGATATTGCCAATCCCAGCATTAGCAGTGGAGAGATGTTACGGTTTTGTCACCTCAGGAAAATGTCATCTGGTAGTATGGTGGTTCCAACCCGTTCTCTCTGGGGAAACCGAGTGGATAATGGCTTTTTAAATTCACGTGTATTTGCATGCTGTTGACATCTTGTGCAAGTCCAGTATCTGAACTTCCTTTTGCTGAGATTCCATATTTGAGGTCTTGAGTAATTTCCTGCTTGCTCAGCTGCCTTGGTCCTCTTGGTCTCCTCTGCTGCTTTTCGATACAGTTGTCAATTGATTCTTAATTGATTGTTATTTTGGCAAATGAGAGAAGTGTCGTACGACTGCCTAGAGGTTAGAAATCTGCTGCTGATGCACAACTGCCTGCCTGCCTGCCCACAGGGGACCGGGTACGAAGATAGTGAGCCTTTGGAGGTCTGCGTTGCTGCCTGCGTTGCTTCCATTATGCAGCTCTTGCGTCAAATTCAGTCTGTGCTTTGAAGCAATGTTTCGGTGGGCGTCCCAAAAGAAATATTTCTGAGCTATCTGATTCTGATCCCTGGGAAGACAGACATCTTATTATAAGTAGTAATCACAAAGAGTCTTTTTTTTGTTTGTTTGTTTCCTGTGTATTGAAACCTTCCTTGGAGGAGAAATTGTCAGCAGTCATACCAGGGGATTTTGTTTGTTCGTTTCAGGGATCAACAAGCTTCTTGCCTGTCTTCTTAGCTGTCCAGTGAGGACCCTTTGCTCAGTAGTCTTTGAGATTACATGCTAATGCTTCCAACAACAGAAACATAAACAGGTTTAGGGGTATGACTTTCTCCTAGCCCTGACATGACTTCACTAATAGTTCTTCACTTGCAGCTGCTTTTCACTGTAGCAACTTATTTGCATACTGGTTCAAGCAGTCGTGTTACATTCACCCATGGTTGTTTACGTAGATTTTTTTAAAAGAATGGATTCACTTTACCCAATTCTTGAAAGTTATTAGATCCATAAGACCTGTGTGGTTACTGTGTCAGAGAACTCTTCCGTGGTACTGTGGCATTCTTGTGCTCTCGCATTTTAACCTTTATAGGGTCTTTCACATCTTAAGGCAACAGAACATTTTTCTCTTTATAATTTATCCCAGGGTGCAGAACTTGCTCTTGCTTAGCACGTTTTCTGCTCTTCTGCATTATTTTAACATGCTCTTTTAAAAGCTCTTGTTAAGCGCGTTTTTGGCCTGTATTACTCATCTCTGACTTTTTCTAATTCTTTTCTAAAATATTTTCTAATATTCTAAAAATATTTTCTAATATATTTGAGGAAGCGATAATATCCTTTCCGTTGTTTAATTTTGCTGTATGGGGCTTGGACTAGCATACACTAAGAGGTTTGGCTATAACTGATGCTAAGCTTTGCCTTTTTCCTTCCTTCTTTTAATGAAAATCTGATTTGGGAGACTGTTTTTCTCAGCTGTATGTTTGCAGCTTCATGTTTTGGAAAGATACTTAAAATCCATTTACAGCTATCGCACACAGAGGTGAAAGGAAGGATTTTTGTTTCAAGTTCTTTTGGGAACCTGAAAATAGAATTGCTTGTTTTGCTCCGGGCATTTTGTCTGGAAGTTATTATGGAAAAAAAAAATCTCCAGGAGAATTTGCTGCTATTGCTGCCTGCTCGTGTAGCTGTTTGGTAACAACAACAGTGATAATATTCAGATTAAGGGCCACTTATTTGGGCTGTTCTGGCTTGTAGAAACATGAAAATGTGCAGGGAAAGAAGTGTGATACAGCCTTTCTTCTTTACTATGGCACGGTTCTGATTGCAGGTGGCAAATCTGGTGAGTAGGGCGTGTTAGTAAAGTGAGTGGTCACTTTGATACGTGCCTAGTCTGTGCAATATGCTCCACATTAAATGTCGCTTAGAAAAGTTTACAATCTAATAAAACTGTGGACTAAAATCAAGATGCTTCAGCAGCTCGCTTGTGCCGATTTAACTCTGGCTCCGTGGTGGATTTGCCAACTTTCCTGGTCTGGGCAGCGATCAAGCAGATGTCTGGTATCCTGAGCTGCTCAACGTCTGGATGTCCCAGGCAAATTACCACCAGGCCCGTGCAGATAACTGCCACGTGCTCCGTGAGTCTGGCGCATCCATCTTTCATCTT
This sequence comes from Mycteria americana, assembly GCF_035582795.1. NCBI lineage: Eukaryota > Metazoa > Chordata > Aves > Ciconiiformes > Ciconiidae > Mycteria > Mycteria americana. The sequence continues at coordinate 24,395,766 of NC_134374.1, forward strand.
TGCATGTTGGCCAGTCCGCACGTGCGTTGATGTTCGCTCCCTTTGCTATTCCTTATAAAACTGCGGCTTAATCTGCGGATCTTTAAGCAACAAAGTCCCTTTCCATTTCTGAGTAGATGCACTGAGTTAATCAGGACCTCTTGTTGAATAACTTGTGCTCTGCCTCCACAGTAGGGTATTTGCTGCCAGGCTTAATTCAGCACCTCTCTCTAGACGTAGAATAGCAGTGATACTTCAGAAATAGCGTGCTCCTGAGCGAAAAGGGAAGCATTTTGCTGCATTACGCTAGGAGGATGGTTTGGAATTTCTGTGAAATTTTGTATTTCCAGAGAGTCGTATGGTTTGGTTTTTTTCCTACCCTAGAAGTAAAATGTAAAATTCCACAGCTTCTGGATTGGTTACTCTGGGTTTTTTTAATCTTTTAATCTTAAGCTCGATAAATTGCTAGAGTTGGCAGTCGTTGACTGAGAAGCGTGTTACTAATTATCAGAGATGTAAAAAAAAAATTCATACTCAGATTTTATTAAATTGCAGATTCTCTGTTTAGAATTGCCTTTGTTTCAGATACTTTCAGATCCCTTACTTACTGAAGGGAGGCTAGTGCAGGATAATAAAATATTGTGAAGCATGAACACATTTATAATATTTCAGGAATGAGTAAGAATGATAGGCAAATACAGAAGTTCACATAATCCTTTTATCTCATCTTGACTTCTGTTATATCATGTCATTTACAATGAAAGACAATTCATGCTTATACACTGAACTTCACTGGCTGTACAATTGGGCAGGTACCAATATAATTTTGGAACTCCGTGATTTTGGGGGAAAAAAAAGAAAGTTAGAATGGCTGGAGAAACCAGCCAGTGCAAGAGAGCATTCATGGGGTCAGTCCTTGGTGCTCACAGTATGAAGAGTCATGGAATGGGACCATGTTAATGCAGTCCCAGGTTTATCTTTCCTGCAGAGATACGATTCTTCTGTTTCCATCAAAAGGCCAGAGCCATATCTTTAACACGCAGTGACTGAAAGGGTGTGTGGAGAAGCCTGTCTCCCTTCTGTAAGAGTTTCCATTCAGATTGGAAGAGTTTTTGGTTGGGTTTAGTTAAATGATTATTTGTATATATTATTAGAAAAGCCCTTCCTTTTTTTTTTTTTTTTTTTGGTTAAAATCTTATTTGTGGGATGGTGTTGATCCTGCTTGCGATGCAGGTGATTACATTATACGACACATGACTCACTGCGTTGAGTCCCGTAGCACCACTGCTGTTGCCCAATTGGAACGAGCGGTTTCCCAATGACATGTAGTAATAATCTGTTTGATGACATAGTTCAGTTAACAATGTTTTGGCAGCAGGTCTGAGTGAAGTACTTACCTCTTCCTCCTTCCTGATGCCTGCCGCTCCCTCCAATGTGCTGGGGCAGGACCTGGGCATATCCCTGGGGTCTGGGTAGGCAGGATAGCTGGGCCTATCTGATGATGCTCTGCTGTTTAAAGAAGTGGTCCTGTTCCTTGCTTTCCACCAGCTTTGACGCTTCTCTGAATCACAGTCAGCTTTGCTAAACCTGGCAGAAAACCTTTTCCTTCTTTTGTCAGCTGAGCGTTCCTGGCCAGGGGAGCTGAAACAGCTCCCTCGACAGTAGATGAACACTGGAGCTGATGCAGGGGGGAGCTTGGTCGTGGTTTTAGCCTGACTGGGGAATCATTCTGGCTCACTGCAGCTGCACAAAAACTTGTCCCACCCTGCCGGGAGGGAACTGCATGGGTGATGAGCCCTCACAGCCCTGTCCCCAGTATTGACCTGCGACTGGACACATTTGAAGTGGTCATGTAGAAGAGAGGGGTGTGCGCAGGCACATGCCTGCTGTTATTTCTTTACAATGAGCACTGTTCTGGCCCCTTCAGGTCAGCTGTAGTATTATTTGGCGTTAGTTTGTGGCTTGGTAAAACAAAAAACTGGTTTATGACGCTCTCTTTCTTCATAATATTGCAACAGATACAAAAGTTGTAAATAGTTCCGATACAACTATTTTTTCCATCTTCAGTCACAGGTACTTAAGAGCTGAGTGACCTCTTACTGTTGATCTTTAAAAAGGAGATGGATGTCGCTGTATGTCCTGTGTTGAAGGAGCTAAATAAGCTCTGATGTTGGGTTTGTGCTGCCAGCTAGTAAATATAGTAGAAGTCAGGCAAGTGCAGGGCATTCTGGATAATGAGGCACAATTTATTTGCTGTTTGAACAGACTGTCGGAAAAACTATTGTCTCCGTAGAAAACAGTCACTGTCTAAAGGGGAAAAAGAAGAATGTTTTCTCGAGATGACAAATTAGGAGCGGAGCCTACACATGTCGGTCTTAAAGATACTTATTCCCAGAAGCTAAAAACTGGAGACTGGGTATTGCTTTTAGGATAATATTTAGGGTTTTTAGGCTTTAGCACATTCTTACAGTAATGTAAGTGTCTGGCAAGGGTGTTTCAGCTAAGTGAGGAATACTGTATGTGAAAAGAATGAACTGAAGGATAAAACAGGCTTAAAAAAAAGCCCCCAGGCAATACTTTGTTTGATCAGAGTACTGCACTGGGCACTCTGAGTTTCAGGGAGTTTTTGTTTGTTATTAAGGGGTATCCTAAATTACAATTGTAGCTACTACCACCTGGAATTTCTGGTCTGACTTTTTCAACACGCCATGTCACTTTAAAAGACATCTTTGGTATAATTAATTTTGAGGGGTTTTCAGGGATTTTAGACTTGATTTCAGTAACTTTAACACTTGAATATGAACCAAACAAATATCAGTAGAAGCAAGAATAAAACAATTTTCAAACGTCTGCATTATTTATATGTTTAGGTGGCTGTCAATGCACACATCCCTCCGGATTATCTTCTTAGGATCTGTGAGAGGCTTGGACCCCTTTTAGACAAGGAAATCCCACAGAGCGTCCTAGGTGTGCAGACTTTGCTAGGTGTCGGGCGCCAGTCTCTATTAAGGGCAGCAAAAGGTAAGATTCTCAACTTATGTGTGATTGAATTTTATTTTAATGATGAAAACACCTTTTGTTTTGATTTATATTGTGGTATCTGTGTGTGTTTGCATGAACCCTGGTTTGTCTCCTATGCTTGTCAGCTCCTGCTTTCTTGTTGCAGTCTTGCCAAAGTATTGCTGGCCCTGTTACTTATATCTTTCTTTGGTTGAAAATGCCATCTTAAGGTGCTGTTGCTTACAGTTGCCTGATCTTGTTACTTGCTTCCCCTACCTTCCCTTCTCAGCGTGTTGGACTGGTGTTTGTGTAAACGTTGCAATGAACTGGATTAGAGATTTGATCCATCTGAAAAATAGCCATTTTCTTTCATATACATATATACATGCCTGTGTGTTAAATAACTCAGCGGTCTATGTATTTTGCTGGGCTATTTTTCAGGCTGATTTGTTCCATTTGTTCCATTATTGGATTCCCTGGCCATGCAGGTAGATGTGTCAGCTTGAGGGCAGGGTGGCATTTGGGGCAGCATTGAGAGGGTGGGAGAAGGTGAGACTGATTCTTCAGTGATAATTCCTGCTTGTCCTTGCTTAAAGTTAGTTTGAACGAAAGCCCCATTCCTTCATGAATAGAGCACCAGTCCTATTCCTTTTGAAAAACTGCTCTGCTTGAGATAATGATTCTGAGAGCACAGTTTTGTGTTATAACTAAACAGATCTGAGCCATCTGCTATTGAAAAGAGTGGTTCCTCCCTTCCCTCCTCTCTCCATGCCCCTGCCACTTCTTCCCTGTAGGAGCCAGAACTTATTTGATCCTGTGATGTGCTGATTCAGAGAGCTAAAATGTTGCAAAATTTGTTATTGCTGTTGTAGTGAATTAAATTAGCGCACGGAAGGATCAGAGCGCTGGCAGTGACACAGGCAGCAGGAGCATCATTCTGGGGGAGGAGGGATGGGAGAGCAGGACCTTCCTGTTTCAGTGGCAGTTGAGCACTTAATTTACCGCATCCCGTGAAGTCACACTGTGATGCTAACAAGGACGGTAGCATTCTGCTGATCCACTGGATATCACCTGGAGGGATGTGCTGTTTGCAAACGTGCTTCCTTACTCAAAGTCTTGGGACTGAGTCTTGTTTTGCTTATGCTTTGTTATAACTGGGTGGAGAATTTCAGGTTTGCAGGGAGGCTTGCAGAGAAACATTTCTTTGTTTCACATTCAGTTTGCATCTTAGAAGAAAACAGCAACAAAAATGTAAAAAGAAAATAAATATGTTTGTGCAGGGAAACAGAAATTTCTTAGGTGAATTAGGGGGCAGAGGCTAGATGGAATCACTGAACGATGTAGTGCTTCCTAAGCCATGTGATAAATTTATTGCAAAGAGATTTTTACTAGATTTATGGTGGGTTTTTTTCCCCTTCAGAAAAAGGTGCTGTGACATTGTGCCATTTGGTGTGTAAACCACACTCACTAATATGAAACAGCGTACCTTTTTCAAAATTGACATACATGGATTTCTGCTCCCCCTAGTTGTGCATCCTATGAAGTTTCCATTTACCGTTAGTATTTATAGCTATTTTGATCTATTTTATAAAGTATGAGTGCTGGTTTTAATGTGTATCATTGTAATAATCTGTGGTACAGTTTGGGTTTTAATCAGAAGGTACTCTCGGGAGTCTCTTTGAGTCACGTAAGCTTGTGCACTTCATGTTCAGAGATCTAAATGGTGATACACAGACCCACCAATCTGTGGCACTATCCTTCTGTTTCAGTCCTTATACACCGTGGAAGCTCATTTCTCTCCTTCCAGATGGCCAGAAATGGAAAAAGTCCAGGTCTAATTTCTGAGGCGCACTAAACAGTCTCAGAAAAATCACTATTGTTCTAGAGAAGGCTCTCTGAGGCCAGTTGGCAGCAGATAGCTGGAGACTCTTTAAAGAAAAGTCTTCATTTTAAAAACAATGTTTTTTCGGGGGTGGGGTACAGAGGAGAATCTGAAAGGAGGGCATATTGCCACCAATTGCAGGAAAACAGATTTATTGAAAAAAAAAATCTCACTTCTCCCACTTTCAGGGAGCAAATGTGTGCGTGTATGTGTGTTCTCAAATGTACAGTTCTTAAGAAGAGGTCCTGTATGTGCTGGGATTGCAAAGGGACTACAAACATACCAAAGATCAGTCCTTCCTCAATACAAAGTGCACCCACTTTTTTCATTCTCTTATTCTTTCCATCAATTTAGACTCCCTACTCACCAAAGTGAAGCAAAAATAAGCTGAAACCATTTACAGTCATCTTGCTTAGGAACTAGAAATCAGAGTAGCAATCTTCTTTAAGTGTTTGATCTCTGACAAACCATTGAAAAAGACACATCTTATTTTGGGATGCTGGGAGTGGTGCTTGATGTTCTTGATTCTAAGAAGAATAGGTCAGTTGGATCCAGTTTGGATGATTGTTTTACTAACCTGCTGTTAATCTTGCCGGTACAGACTTCAGACATACGCTATGGAAAGGATCTGCATTTGCAGCTCTTCACAGAGGCCGGCCTCCCGAACTACCTGTAAATTACGGGAAACCACCAAACGTGGGTGAGTTTTGAAACATACATAAGGTGTTTTTTTTTTCTCTGTATTTTTATTAATCTTCCAGCTGAAAGTTGCTCCTACTGACTGAAACACTACTATGGGTTTGCATTAATGGCTTTTTTGACATTTCACCATGAATTAGTGTAAAACAGGATTCTTACTGACAATAGAATAACCCTTTTTGCATTATTCAGGCTTGAATCTTCCATAGTGTATGTACACATGTTAAAACATTGTGGCCATGTTGAAAAGCTTTGCACATCAACTTCCTGTTTGGAGGGCAATGTGCTTGAGTATTTTTTTTATGATACACCTACATAATATGTACATATGCTTATAAGATTGAATAGGCATGGTCACAGGAGCATGCAGACAATCTTTTCATTCAGGAATCTTAGCCAAAACAAAGTGCCTGGCTCCCAGGGAACTTTTTTGATTCAAGAATTCATTTTAGTTCGATTATGACAGAAAACAGACTGCTTGCGACATCCCTCTCCAAAAAGGAAATAATCACCAAACCAACATTTGTATTACTTCAGTTTCAGTTGTCCACACTGTTAGGCAAAGGACTTGTATAAAACACAGATATATGTAAGCATTCAGCTTACATATCATCAAAGAACTGCTCTGATTTGCTTAAACTGAAGAGTATTTTCCTTGTATGATCTGAACTTTCATTAACTATTTTTATAGAAAACAGATTTGATTCTTGCAGGCATAAATGTAAGTCGTGTCGGTCATGATTTGTTTCTTATTAGGGAGTGTTATCTGTATTTACCGTGTAAGCGTTTGTGCAAATGTACAGACTTTTCCTGGTTTGTTAGGGAATCCATTCACGTCTGTTTCTCCCATCCCTTTGGAGAGGTAGGATGATGATGGCAGTCTTCTGTTTCTACCGTGTCAGTTCCTCTATTTGTGCTTCTGCACTTTCTCTCTCATTACTAAAAATTAATCTTTGTCAGACACAAAAGTGACAAAGCCTGGGCTGTTTGTGGTTGAAATCGGTAGCGCACTTTGCATAAGGTTGTGGCAGCAGTGTGACAGAATAGCAAAGTTAATTACGGGTCTTCTGTATGAAAAAGAAATGGATATTTGTCTGGAACCAGGGCAAATAGGGATACTATCACATTAGTACTTTTCCTGCTTTTGGCAGATAATTTATGAATCATACTGTGGACATTAAAAAAGAAAACTATTTCCATATATTAGTATGGTTACTTCTGTGTCTATGTATTTATTCTTTTAGGCTAGTTCTGCAGTTACTTCATTATTAGCAGTTGGGCTGATGGATTGCTAATAGGCTAGATTATAGATTTATTGCACGCACGCAACTTCTATAGTTGTATTTCTATGAGGGCTCCTGGATCAATTCTTTCATAAGAGGAGCATCAGACTGTGTGTTTTTTTGAATATGCGGTATTATTAATGAACTATACTAGCAGATTGGACTTCAGCATGTGTCATGCCATCGTGACAAAGGTCCGTGCTGCTTGCTTGGTGACTATTTAGTGACTTAGAGAACAGAATGATTTGTTGGCTTTGGTGTTTTCCAATGAATTGTTTTTTAAGAATTGCAAAGGTGTTAAATGGAAAAGGGTCTTTTATAACGAGGAATTAATTTTTATAAGTATTGGTTCCTGGAAGAATACAGCCCTCCTTGGTGTAGATACACATTTTCCTCTCTTATCAGTAGTTCATGTATAAAGATTAAAATAAGAAGTTGACTATACTTAAGCTGTACAGGAGGCAGGAGTTTGGTTTTGGGATTCCCCATTCTTAATCCTGAAGTGGAAGTCACAAAATTCTTCTGTGTATATTTGTGCAAAACGGGTGCTTTTTCTGGTGAGTAGTGACAGCCACAGATGCTGCAGTGTGTGTGTCTTGTTTTAAAATACAAGATGAAGAAGTATGCCCAACCTCTTTAATATTTTGGTGTAATTGTGAATTCCCATCCTGTGCTGGCTTAGTCAGATTGAGTTTTCTGGAATTACTTGCTGAAGTAGTTGGGCTGAAGTAATAGACACCCATAATAATCTGTGTTCACAAGTGAGATGAAATGATTGTGTAATTGCCTGTGTAGACAGGTAAATAAGGTATAGAACTAGCAGCTAAAAGTAGTCTATTGTTTCCCTTCCAGTGATAAAGATTTAAGCTTGCTGCCATAAGTGTGTTTTTCTGCTTTGAGAATGGGATTGCTTGGCGTTGCCCTCCCAGCTGGAAGAGTCGGTAGCTGCAGTGGTTTACCTTAATGTCTGGATGGGGTTGGGATGGGACCTTGTGGTCTGTATTCCAAAATAAAAGGTCGTGCACAGTGGAACTAGAGCAAGAAATCAATGTTGCCTTTCCCCAGCATGTTTGTGTAGAGCTGGGAATCTTCTGGCTGGGGGAGTCTCCAAGAAAGTGCTGACCTGTGGAAGTCGTTCTCAGGAATGTGTTGTTTGTGTGTTGAGTCTTGGAGGTCTGTGGTGATCTGCTGGGGGAGGAGAGGAAGGGAAAATGCTGTAATAGCTTTCTGCTGCTGACAGGGTAACACAGTGAATACGGTGAGGATGGTCCTTTAGGCTGTTTCTTTGCAGGTTTTGGAGCAGCGGTACATTTAGGACTCCCTTTTTGCTCTTCCAGTCAGAAAATTGAAAGATTGGTCATACGGTACCTCAGCAATGGGATTTATTCACTGTCCTGGTTTCGGCTGGGATAGAGTTAATTTTCTTCCTACTAGCCGGTATAGTGCTGTGCTTTGGATTTTAGTATAAGAATAATATTGATAACACGCTGATGTTTTGGCTGTCGCTAAGCGGTGTTTACATTGGTCAAGGACTTCCCCCCCACCCCTTCAGCTCCCCATGCTCTGCCAGGTGCCCAAGAAATGGGAGGGGGCACAGCCAGGACAGTTGATCCAAACTGACCAAAGGGCTATTCCATACCATATGATGTCATGTCCAGTATATAAACTGGGGAGAGTTGGCCGGGGGGGTAGCGATCACTGCTCGGGGACTGGCTGGGCGTCAGTCGGTGGGTGGTGAGCGGTTGTATTATTTTTTTTTTTAATATATTTTTTCCCCTTTTTTTCCCTCCCTTGGGTTTTGTTCCTCTCTCTCTCTCTCGTTGGTTTTTTTTCCCCTCTCATTATAATTCATTATTATTACTATTATTTTGTTCCAATTATTAAACTGTTCTTATCTCAACCCACGAGTTTTCTTACTTTTGCTCTTTCGATTCTCTCCCCCATCCCACCGGGGGGCGGGGAAGTGAGCGAGCGGCTGCGTGGTGCTTGGCTGCCGGCTGGGGCTAAACCACGACATTCACATATGATAAACCTGCTTTTGAATAATACTCCAATTTTGTCAGAGACTTTTTTTTTTTTTGCAGGCAACACAAAGCAGATTAGAAAGAAGATTGTTTTCCCTCTTTAGTTGATTACTAGAGCTGTTTTATCCTAAGTATGAAAATCTTTACGTGGGTAACTGTTGTTAGTGAAAATAACACAAAATTTGGAACCAGAAAGTTCATAGTATAGTCTCAATGAACAAGCAGTTCAGCTGTATGGAAATTTACAGTCAAGGTGATCCAGCTACCTTAGGCCTGCCAAACAGCAGTGCTCTGATGAGGTCAGAAAATCGATGATGTTTCTCTGCTGTAAAGGAGTTCCATGAGGTCAGCCGCTATGAAAGCTGGAACACTTTGTTCTCTTGGTGCTTCTACTGGGTCTAGCTGTCTTTCTGGCCACGCATCCACTCTCTGAGAAGATATTTTGCATGTGTGAGCCAACTGTGTTTATTTCCCAGTGTTCTTATGAAATCCAGACTTGTGTTTCTTCTGCGCGCTGCGAGTGATACCCAATCTTCATGCTTGATCGGGCCCTACGATGAGGTCACAGCACACTCACCACATGTCCTGGCTATGTAAAATGTTATGTCCTCATTATGAAGTTATAGTGCTTATTTCAGAGGGTAAAATAGTATGATGTGAAATCATCACCCTTAATGCTAGAGAAACTATTTTTAAAACAAACGTTTATACCAGTATTCTGTTTCCTATTTTTGCTTGCAAAAAATGGAGCGAGGCAAGAGTTTATAGGGAGGGGAAGAATTCAAGCCTTTTGAAAACTGCTGCAGCTAGGTGACTTTGTCCACACTGAAATGTTTGAATTCCTTCTGAAGTTGTGACTTAACTTTGACATTTGTGATGTCTGATGATTGTTTTTTAAATTTTGTTTTCACCGATGGGTTGTTATGGCAGGGTTTTGGTTTTATCCTTCCTAGGTGAGCTTTCTTGCAAGGGTTTTTACATTTGTGCCGTTATCTCTAGCAGAATGGATTGCGATTTAAGAATTACTGTCGTACAGCGTATGTGACTCCCCTCTGCCCCTGCAACTGTGCTCGTCCTTGCACTAAGGACTGTAATTTCCCTGAAGGTGTGACCTTCGAGGACCAAGGACTGTGATAAACAAACAGAAAAATGCATGCATTTTACCACGTGTCGCCCTCGGTTACTACTGCAGGTTGGTAGTTCGGGGAGGCACTGGTGTGCGTCTGTAAGCCGGGGCTTTGCCCAGCGTGCCGGGAGCTGCTGTGCTGGTGCTGAGGCCGGAGCAGGTTGCTGCCAGCACAGGCTAACGGAGACAAAGCCCACCTCTGACGGCAGCATCGGTGGCATCTCTGCACCTAGGTAGCAGTCATTTCAGGAGCTGGAAGTGAAGAACTTCATCTGAGAAGAAGGTCTTTCCATTTGCGGACAAAACTAACTTAACTTTTCTTAACGAGAAGTCTAGATATGCTCACTTGTTATGTGAAATAACATCAATACAGTTTTGAAAGTTTTTTCCTGGCAGGAAATAGTAAGGGGGTAGACTTGGCAGCTGTTAATGCCCAGTATGGCATGAAGTACAGCATCTAATTAGATAGCTTGCTAAAAGTTTTTAGGGCTACTATGTTGCTAATTCTCTGTGTGGGAATCAGGATTTTTTTAATGCTTTTAGGCTTTATAAGGAGAATAACTTCATTGTACTGAAGAAAGCAAACTTCACGGGGCTTTTTGTCATCTGTGGGTAATTCCCCATTTAGATATTGTGTATTAATCTTCTACCAAAAAATATGAGAACTGGAATTGGGGATGTTTGTTTTGTTTCGTGAGAGGTTTTTTACTTTGCAGTTCCTTTGAAGGCAATGATAGTTCATAAAAGTGTGGGAAGACAAAGATCTCAGTCACAGCTTTGTGTGCGTGGCATGCTTTTCTGGTATACCCTAAGCATTTTTATAATGAGGATCAGATACATTGAATACTTGCTACTTTTTGTTCAAGGATGCTGTTGCTTTGATAAAGGTGGTGCTCCTTATGGCACAACAGTAGTTCTGTATTTCTCTGAAACTCATGATTGAAGCATTTCATAAGCAGTGCTTTTTATTTTTTAATTATCCATGGGAGATTGAGGAGTCTTGTCCCCGTTGTGCAAATAGGGAAATAGACACAGAAAAAAATGAAACTACTTTCACATCCTCTGAAGCTGAACTGAGTGCAAGCCTGGGAATCGACTGGAAAAGTTAGGTGCCGAGTGCCAAATGAAAGGTTGTGTGAGTTAGGTGCCTGACCCTTCGTTATACCTTGTAGTGTTTCCTTCGTGTGATTTACAACAAACAGCGGGGATAAACTTTCAGAAGGATTGCATGGGAACACTGTAGTACACAGGAAGTATTGTCATTATTGGGAATATTTTTGAAATGTGAGTATACCTTTTTGATTCACACAGTTCTATGTGTGGTTAAAAAAATATTCAAAAAAACCAATATCAAATATTTGATATTGTTTAAAGGCAGATACACTGTTATTATGTATTTAAATTATTTAAGCACTGAAGGGCACAGCAGAATTACCATATTGCTAAATGACTATATCTCTTTGTTGGCATAACAGTGTCCCCAGTGTGGGGGAAAGGGACTTGTAATATTTTTAAGAGCTTACCTTTTAAGCTGGCATACTTAAATAGTAAATAAAATAATGGGTAGGCAAACTTGACAGTACTTCTGTACAGCATTTATCACTACGGGATCTCTGTGGCCTCCTGTAAGAGGTGGGAAAAAGGGTTAAAGAGTTCATTTTTACTTTGCTAGGAGAGACAGTTTCCATTTAACAATTCCTGTATAGGATCAGGTATCAAACGAATAGTAGGTAAATAATAAATTAATTTGGTTTAGTGTGTTTTGCTTTTTTAGTACTGCTGAATATGTGTTTTTGCATGAAAAACAAATATTGACCGAAGATGAGGTCATGCTTGGGAGCCTGATGACTTTTGCAAACATTTACACCTTTTATGCAACTTTTTTTCTAGCATGTAGTGTTTCAGTTGCACTGAGTGATTAAAAATAGTCCAAATTTCAGAGCATAAAACTGAGAAACAAAAATACTTTCTGTAAATCTGGAAACAATTGATTTTCCGTGCCCATTTATCTCTCTGCTTGTGTATAAATACTTCAATCTTATAAATGTACAGAAGCGTGTTACGGGTTAGTAGCCCTTTGAAATAATGCTTCTTGACTTTGTAGATTTTTTTTCACATATTCCATAATCTTTTTTTGTGTAGATAGGCAATGAGATGATGATACAATTAAGAAAATAGGTCAAGTGGTTCACCGTACTTTTAAACTAAAGGATTGAAAGGCACTAAAGAGCTCCATGCCACTCCTGTGAGGCCCTGCCTACTTCAGCGTGCAGTAGACAAGATAAGGGGTTTCTTCAGGGAGCCTGCTATCGCAAGGACTCAGCAAAACCCACCAATACAGCAATGTCAGATCTTTAAGTGCCATTGAAAAAAGTCTCAAAACTTCAAAATCAAAAGTTCAAGTGGTATACATTAGGATAGGGGAAATTAAATACCCCAAATGATCTCAAATTATGCATCAAATCAAAGATTAGAATTAGGATCTTTCTGTATTCTACGGCCATAGCGATCTTCATTTGGTGGTGTGTCCTGGCAAAGGCACGTACGTGCCTGTTTTCTCCTTTTCTTGTCTAGTGGAAAGATTCGTTGTTATCGTCAGTGAAAGCACTAACAGTGCTTTTTTACATGATGTTTTTGTGCATTTAGATTTCAGGCTGTTCTTGTAAGGACTGCTAGGTTTAGCAATATAAAATAATTTGTTGTCCTTGCAGTTTTTTCTTGTGCCTACCATTCTTTTGACTGGGGCTTTTTCCATCAGTGCCACATATTTCTTATTCTTCAATTACATTGCCATAGAAATGCAGTGCTGCTGCTGCTGCCTATAATGAGAGAGGTTTTGAGGAACATGTGGAAGACCATTGACCCTCACATATGATCTGGAACCCATTCCGAAGAAAAATTTTTATCACAAAAAAGCACTTAAACTATTATTACACTCTAAAATAAATTAGTTGTAATTGCTGTAAGGAAAATTATATGTTACTAATATCAAGTTTTCCAAATCCATATAGAATAAATGTATCTGTTGCCTGTTCATGAACTGAACATTGGAATAACTTCTAGTTGTAGTGGGAACTTTTTATTTTGCTTTAATTTTTGTTAAGAAAGCAGGTGCAGTGTGTGGTGTGGTAGGTATTGAAAGGCTTCATCCAGAGCGGGCTTTCTTTTTACAAGACTGTACAGAATGTTCTGACAAGGTGGAAGAGATTCAGATTTATGGATTATAATAATAAAGTTGTTACCAAACATTATATTTGATTTAATATTTATTTACTTTCAGTTGTGAACAAAATCCATGTCTTGGTTTTCTCTTTGTTTTGTTTTTCTCTCCCAGTAAATATAATTTCTGCCAGGCAATTAACTGGATGCGGACGTTTCAGCCACTTATTCCCAACATCCACCTACCAACACATGAAGATGCATAAGAGGATTTTGGGACATTTATCATCTGTTTATTGTATAGCCTTTGATCGCAGTGGGAGAAGAATTTTTACAGTAAGTTTAAAAATTGTACTTTTCTCGGAAGATTGCTTTGCTTGGCTTGATTTCTTTCTTTCTTGAGTCCCTCAACAGCCTCTTAGTTACTGACTGAGATGCAGATCCGGCTTCCAGAAAAAGAAAGGAAGAAAAATCTTGAAATGTATGGAAAACCCATCTCTTTCTATGCTAATTTTCACTTTTCACTTGACTTGGTATTTTAAAATTGCTCACGGCTCCGGTAGACTGAAACTTAGTCAGCTATTTGTTTCCCCATGTAGAACCTTAAATCAGGGTTGTTCCGGTCCAGAGCTTGCAACTCTCACTTGAAACACGTGCTCATTTTTCTTTATTTATCATCTTTCTTACTGAATGGCACCTGCAGTGTTCTGGGATTTGGAACTCATTTGCATGCTGCTTGCTGCGTTGAATCTTAGCACTTTTTTTAAAACTACATTTTACCTTTTGATAACCTTGGAAATGCTGGCAATCCTTCCTTACATTTCGGTAAAACCTGATGATAAATAGAAGACCTCATTACTTCATCTGCAATTTACTTGTCTACTAAATTTTCTTTCTAGAATTTGTAGTATGTCAGTAAATATATGAATATTATTTTAAGTTTTTCTCCAGAATATATTAACATACATTTCTGTGATGCTGCCCTTGCTTTTTGTTGTGCATATTTAAAAATTAACAGGTTTTTCAAATTAATAATGCATCTTTTAACAGTTAATGTTAATCCCTGTCTTGTCTTGTCTTGTCTTTGCCCTTGTCTCTTCTCAATAAGTGTTTAGAAACAGATTACCTGGCAGGCCAGTTGTTATCTTTGTGATCTTGCTAGCTTCTCCACCCATTATGAATTGGTCAGATAGGGATGTTGTGATGATAATTACACTGGGTCATATGAGGCCCTTTCCATTTTTGTTTACACGATAAAGAAATCTTTCTCATCTGCAGTTATATGAAGAATCGAAAGCGATTTGTGCTCAAATTTACCTGCAGTTAATAAAATGTAATTTAAAGTCAGATAACGTTGATATTGCAGTTAGTTTTATTGTGTTATGTTTCTGAATATACAGTGGCAATCCTAGCCACTGGTAGTAGTATTCTCTGTAGTATCTGAATAGTGGAAAGGTCTGTGAACTGTCTAAAAATTCTTGGCGATACTGGGATTGAGTATGAAATTACGTAGCTGCTACGATAGGTAAAAGTATTTTACAGTGATCTGCGTTGGATATGCTTTTGAATTGCGTCCTGTCGTGAACTGAAATCTCACTGACATAGTATTTCGGTTGCATGCGATGTTGCACGGTTTCTCTCTTCGAGTGGTCCAACTTTATTCTGTTCACAAAAATTGAACCTCATGGTACAGCTGCCTTACAGCTCTGGGAGCACGGCAGCAGCTCTGAGATCCCTCAGATGCTTAAGTGCTCTCTTTCCTTAGAGCTTAAGTCATATAATCACTTTGATTTTATTACTGGCTTGATCTGGCTCACGAAGATAAATATGTCTTTTGGTAGTATGTAATGAAACATTTTATCTTCTTAAATTTACCTTAATTGTTACTGAACTGTACTGAGAGGAGTTGTATTAGCAGTGGTAATCATATCTTAGTATGAAACATAGGACATTGGCTTCTGTTTTATAAATATCTAAACCCCTGACCCCACAAGATGATTCCCAAACTCAGATAGTTGTGCCTCTGTGGAATCCCACCAAAGTTGCTCTTCTGGCAGACCCATTGCGCGATGGTGTTTTAGACACTTGTTCATCTGCGGTGTACCTGTGTATTATGTACACATACCAACATATTATTTTATATAATCTTTGGAAATTTTTGTGTGGCATTAGGGGTCAGATGATTGTTTGGTCAAAATCTGGGCTACAGATGATGGGCGCCTGCTCTCAACATTGCGAGGACACTCGGCTGAAATTTCTGACATGGCTGTTAACTACGAGAACACGCTGCTTGCTGCAGGCAGTTGTGATAAAGTAGTCCGAGTATGGTGTCTTCGAACCTGTGCCCCAGTCGCAGTGCTGCAGGGCCATTCAGCTTCCATTACTTCCATACAGGTAAGGAATGACCTTTTTTCCTAAACCCTTGGATTAAAATGGTAATAAGAGATGTGGATTAGCAATCAGGGATAAAACTTATCTTTTCATCTCTGTTTGGCAGTGTAGATTTGCCCCAACTCGAGGGTGTTGTTTCCTGGCAGACTCACTCCTGCCCAGTGGCCAATACTGCCTGAGGGGATGATCCTGCTTCTTCCACCTGCCTTTAACTATGTGGTCCCATTGCTTCTTCCTGAGATCTAGCAAAAAAGATCATGGTCACCGAGAGCATCGAATCAACTAGCTGAGCCAGGGAGACATGGCCGGCGTCTCTGGTGGTAGTCCTTGCACAGCAACTGGCCCAACAGTCGTTTGTTCATAGAGAACGTTTATTTTTCAGAGGAATACTGTCAGCTAAAAATCCTTGTTCCGCACTTCTTATTTGCTCGTGATCTTAGCCTCTACTGTAAGGAGCAGTTCTGGATATTGTAGCATACGTAGACGCTGCAGCAGCCACAGTACAACGCAGATCAAGGTTTGCAGAGAATCTGCGCTTGTGCCCGAGCAGTTTCATTTGGTGACAAGTGCCCGGTGAGCAATAGCAGAGCAGGAAAAAAATTACTAAACTGCCAGCACTCAGTTCTCTAGTGGTGGCACAGTCAATAATGGCTAGTAATTTGCAGTTTATTTGCTTTAAAAAAAACCACGACAGCCAGGCAGAAACCTCCAACAAAACAAAATTCCAGGATAAAAAAGACAATCCCTGCAATTTGGCAGGTTGTGCGCATAGAGGGGAGAACGAGTGGGGATGTTTGGCTCGGAATCCCTCTCTTCTGGAGCCTTGCTGCCTTTGATTCATCACAGTCTTCTCCATCATGCCAGTAGTCCCTGGGAGTCTCATTTCTCCCCCTCTTGCCTACGCTTCTGATTTTGTCTGATTTCAGCTATGTTGCAAGTTACTTACTTTAAGGTGATTGTTTTGGAAACATATTTTACAACCTGGTTTTGTGTTTTGTATGGTATTTGTTGATATACATACATATATATATATATATATACATTCCTCACAAGCTGTTTGTAAAACTGTGGTAGTTTAGAAAATAATGTCATGGCTTTTTGAGGAAACAGTGTTTGATTCCTTTATCAAATTACCAGGTAGCCAGAGGGTTAAAGGTATTGCTGCAGTTATGAAATTAAAGTGAGAGACTTCAGAATGAAAAGCTTTCCTGCTCCTTAGAGAGGCAGAGGAGAGGTTCAGGAAGAGGGAGGGAGTGGGGGTCCTGCTGTGCTGCTGTTCTTGGTTGGGCTTGGATGCAGGAATCATTTTTGTCTTTGTTCTGTGTGTTTGATCCAGTTCTATCCTAGAACAAAGTATTTCTTCATCTTGTTGCCCCATTAAAAGGGTCTAGGCTTGTTTCATTTCTCCAATTTACTAACTTTTGTGTGGTAGAAACAAAGACTTGCTAGTCAAAATGTAGGGATTTTCCATTCCTCAGCTTTATTTTTTTGGAAGTTCAGATTCTATGCTTATCCCTGATACTGCTCTCTGTACTTCCAGGGAGAAAGCTAATATGTTCATGAAAAAGATTCTTGTCAACATCCGTTTACAAGTTTCCAGCATGTAAAGGGAGAAAGACATTAGCTGGTTTAACTGTTACAACTTTATTTTTAGTTCTCTCCAGCAAGGAAAGGAACAACACGATACCTCACTTCTACTGGTGCTGACGGAACAATCTGTTTCTGGGAGTGGCACGCTAACACCATGAAATTTAAGTAAGCCTGTTCAGATAATTATAATTACCTTCAATAAAGGACAAATTTATTTTGAGTTTTAGCGTGGAGAGGAATGCTGGGATAATTAAATAAGGGCGTGTTCCTTCTCAATGAACAAGTTTCTTGGGATAGGTTCTTCTGTAGACACGCTGTGCGTGAGTGTCATACCAGTGTGTGGGGCAGGGAGCGCTTTCCTGTGTGTGTTGGGGAGTCTATGGCATTACAACCCGGGGGGAGGCAGAGATCAGGGCTGTTAGCTCTGAATATGAGCCAGCAGTGTGCCCAGGTGGCCAAGAAGGCCAATGGCATCCTGGCTTGTATCAGAAATAGCGTGGCCAGCAGGACTAGGGCAGTGATCGTGCCCCTGGACTGGGCACTGGTGAGGCCGCACCTCGAATGCTGTGTTCAGTGTTGGGCCCCTCACTCCAAGAGAGACATTGAGGGGCTGGAGCGTGTCCAGAGAAGGGCAACGGAGCTGGGGAAGGGTCTGGAGCACAAGGCTGATGGGGAGCGGCTGAGGGACCTGGGGTTGTTCAGCCTGGAGAAAAGGAGGCTGAGGGGAGACCTCATCGCTCTCTACAACTGCCTGAAAGGAGGGTGTAGAGAGGTGGGGTCGGTCTCTTCTCCCAGGTAACAAGTGATGGGACGAGAGGAAATGGCCTCAAGTTGCGCCAGGGGAGGTTTAGACTGGATATTGGGAAATTTTACTTCACTGGAAGGGTTATCAAGCATTGGAACAGGCTGCCCAGGGAAGTGGTGGAGTCCCCATCCCTGGAGGTATTTAAAGGACGTTTGGATGAGGTGCTTAGGGACATGGCGTAGTGGTGGTCGGGGTAGTGTTAGGTTTATGGTTGGACTCGATGATCTTAAAGGTCTTTTCCAACCTATACGATTCTGTGATTCTGTGATTATTTCTGGGGTTTGTGCTTTGCATGCCAGCGTTGTGGAAGAACTTCCAGCTTTTATGTTTAGGACTAAATCCTTCTCCAAAATGTACAGGCAGAAGAATTTCTTTGCTTTTAATCAGAAGAACACACATATGTAGATGGTATCAAACCCATACTTGATGGGGAGTAAATGTTATTAGACTAATGGTTTGCCAAGTTCTGTTTTAAATAGATTTGAATTGGTGAGTGTCATGATAAATGAGTTAAATAGTCTTTTCAATTTAGAAAATGATGATTTTCTTACTAAACTAAGGAAGAAAATTACTAAAACGAAAAATAAGTTCTAGCAAACTTAAGTGAGAATTCTGAAATAAAGAGATTTAGGATGAGCATATTGACCTTAACCTGCTGAACTGCAGTGCACTATTCTTGTTGAATGGCATTGGAATAAAGTAATGAAAAGTAAAAATGTTCTGTTGTTGCATGTAGGGATCGCCCTGTAAAATTTGCAGAGAGGTCCAGGCCTGGTGTTCAGATATCTTGTTCGTCTTTCAGTTCCGGTACGTATGCATTGTAAGGTAGCTGAAGGTATTTTATGAACTATAATTCCTTTGGTGACAAGACTGTTACTTATTTTTAAATACAAACGGTATTAAACCCTTTTTCAGTTAATTACAGCACTGTCAAATTGTGATTGTTTGACATTTTCCATGCTAAGCGCCTGCCTCAAGCTACTTTTTCTCTTTTTTTTTCCTATAATTTAAGCTAAAAATCTTGACCACTTCCAAGGAAGACTATGCTTTCAGTCTGTTGTTTTGCACATTAGAGCTTTTTCTTTGTAACATCCTTTTAAGGTTTTATCTTGTAAAGTTTTTGAGTGAAAAGTTCTTGAAATCTGGCAGACAGGTGGCCTCTGTTCAGAGGTTACACTTTTGCTAATCTTCCAAATTTGGCTAAGTTCTAGGAGGATCAGTTCAATGTGTTTGAAAATATCAGCTTAACTGACATCCTTGTTGCAGCTTTGAATTCCCAAAATTGTGATTTTTTACAAGCAAAATTATGTCATTTCTCATTAATTTTTGCTATCTGAAGTTGAGAGCTATTCTAGAGCCATGTGAGCCTTGCCCACGTTCCTTTTTTAAAATGAGAAATCCTGAAATTACTAAAACCATTTCAATGCAGTAAACTACACCATAGTGCCCTTTTTGTGCAATATTGTAAATAGAACAAACATTACAAGAAAATAGCTTAATCACTGACTCCCGATTCAGCGATAATTTCTCTCATGTGCTTCAAATAGATACTGAAGATGTGCTTAAATATTTTCTTTGATATTTACCAGTGAGAATATGAAACTACTCCCCATGTAATTTTATGCGTAGGCTGATGGAGAGTGCTGTGGTAATTTCTGAGGGAAAGCGGAATAGTTTGTTGGATGAATGTTGTAACTTGCAGTATTCTCTTCCTTTGGTCAGAAAGGTTTGCAGCTGGAAAATATTGTAGAGCTCATAGTTATGCTAAAGCTGATATAATCTGAGAAAATACGGATCAAAGCAGAAGTTGTCAGAGTTAACTGCTTTGTTCAGGATGTATGTTTTGATTACACTGAAATTTTCTGTTTAAAACTGTAGTTTGCTGCTTTGACAATAAAGCGGTAATTAAAATTAGTTGTTCCTTGGATGGCTTTTCTTCTCACAGAAAACACTGTCTTTCTTAGGTGGCATGTTCATTGCAACAGGTAGTACTGACCACGTGATAAGAATTTATTATTTGGGCTCGGAATCTCCGGAGAAAATGGCTGAGTTAGAATCTCATACGGTAAGAGACGAGTTGGAAAGCAAATCTTTTTTTTCCTCGCTTTACCTTATTTCAGGAACTTTGATTTTGTACATCCTATTTGACTTGTTTTCTGTCTTTAGAGTTGAGTTGGCTTTCAACACTGTGCTATTTAAATGCCTGAAAATTTGTGGTATGTTTATTTTTAAATTCCTCTGAGGCAGGAGATGGGTGCAAAATGTGCTTTATGTATTTCATTCCCCCAGGAAACTGAGGGACTAGATGATTTTCCCATATTCTTGAAGGAAGTCTGTGCTGGAATGAGGAATTAAAGCACTTTTCATACATGATGTGATTTTTCCCATTAAATTTACTGTTGAGTATTTAACTTTAGTTGTGACCACAAATCCACATAGCAAGAAAAAACAAAGTAATTCTGGTTTTAGAGTGTGCAGTCAAACTTTGGATCATGATGGTAATTTCATTTAGAAAATAAAGCAAGCTTAAAAGCATCCTTTCTCAGGTAATGCAAAAGGGGTAAAGGCTCAGACTATTTCAAATACCTGTACGTAAATATCAATGTTAGTTTTCGAGTTTGAGTCTTGATAGCTTTTATTAAAACCGTTGAATGTCTCAGTTTTAAGAAACACTATAAAGAAGCGTCACTAAAACAATATCAAATCTTTCTTCATTTCTTAGTTATTACCGAGAGCAGGTGATGATTGCATTATTTATTATGTGCATGGTAAGCAATATATCAGAAAGGCAAGCTTATAGCCACACTGATAGGGCTGTCACTTGTGAGGAGTTTGGAGCATTTATCTTTGAACCTTAATAGCCCAGCTGCCCACCTTAACAATATTTTATGGATTAAGGCTGAGCTCTAAATTGATTCACTGAACTTCAGTGGGAGTCATGGGTCTCCCATTTAAGTCTCAGAGCTCCAAGCCAACAAATCTAACAAGTATTTTGCTCACAAAAGAAAAAATGCTTTCTGTATTCAGCGGTTCAGGTTTGGAATAAACTGTAGTTCCTTTAATTTTTGAAAGTCTGCTCTTCTTAATACCACGGACTGCTGTCGGCCCACCCCTGAAAAAAATCCCAAATTGGACACTTGGTTATCAGGAGCTAGAGACGTCAGTGGGAGTAAAGATAGCAAGAGCATGGAGCCAACACAAGTATTTAGCAAAATTAAAAAGGCAAAACCATGTCTAAAACATAATATTTGTTTCTCAACAATTTAAAAGTGGAAATAAAGCCAAGGTTTGCATTTTTGTGATGAACTATTTTGATGCGCTTTAATGTTAGGTCTAAAAATTGCAAACCTGCTGTGATCATTTATTTGGTTAAATCATTCTTTCTCCATGTTGTTGAGTGCTGTACATGCTAGGTCTTGTGAGCTCCTGGGGTTCCTTATCCCTGCTAACTCTGTGGAGTCTAAAAGTTTCCCAGGCAGAGCTTACGCCGGAGTGTGTATGGTCCTGTGGCACTGCACAGGAAGACTGCGCTCAGGCAAGAAGAGAGCTGCTGCAGCTTCTTCCTCCTGAATGTCTAAGTGCCAGGGAAACCGAGTCGGAAATCGTTTCTGTCTCTGAGCTACTTCTGGAGCAACGCGAAACCATCACCTCTCTGAAGTTTTCTGTTTCAGTGTTTAACACAGTATCTCTGGGGAAGTTTTAACTTCAAATATGACTTTTCTGCTCTTGAATTGGTAGGATAGTATGTTGTAGGAGATGTATGGGAAGATGCAATTTGCTAAATAGAAGCTCATCATTAAGATCTTTTTGGATGAGTGTTTCAGCTTACAAAGCACTTACTGCTATTTTCTTCTTCCCTCCCATTTAGGACAAAGTGGTTGCAGTCCAGTTCTGTAACAACGGTGACAGGTGAGTGGCTGTCCTGGGATTTTGACATGAGAAGTATGGTATTTAATTTTCCAAATAACGTTTCAGAGAAAATTTGGTGCAACAGGAAGACTGCACGTGGGCTCAGATTAATCTTCGACAAATTATTTGAAGTATGTTGCAAGATGTGTGTCATGTCCACGAGCTTGGACTACTTGTCCTCTGCTGTGGCAACAAAAATGTTCTATAACTATGTTTTTGCTTTGTATTTTTTTTTAAACCGCAAATTGGAAACCAAATTCTGTATCCTTTCTGTGTAAGAGTGTCTAACTTCACGGGTAGCCTCGTTAAGTACAGAAGGGATTAATTCTGGAGTAAGAGCACTATAATAAATGTAGTTATAAGCAAAAGTTAGAACTGTTACAGATACACAGATGGTCAGACAATTAAGTCTGCAAGGAGCTGTGGTCTGATCTTCATTAAAGGAGCCTCTCTTGCAAGGTGCTTTTAGCTGGTAAGATGGCAATAACATCTGAGTATATTCATTGTTTATAGTGGGATCAGGGATTTGGTTTCTCAATTACTTTTCTTTCTTATTTTTTCTTAACTAGAATATCAGGTTAAATGTGGGGGGGGAAAAAAGCTTGTTGGCTTTATCATTTCAGTCCTGTTAAGAGCCAGATGAAAAATAAGCGTATACGTATTTATTTATCTGTGTGGCTCTTGTTTGAGTTCGTGACTTTTGGGCATCCTTTTTTCTGGAGCTGCAGGAAGCGAAGGGGTAGCACGGTGACTGTACCACACGTCTGTTTGCCAGCCATAGCCAGTGCTGGTGGCCAAGTTAGAGGCAAAGGGGAGGCCAAGCTACCAATGACAGTAGCACTTCGGTAACTGTTGCATTCAAAGAAGCTATATTTCCCCTGTTTCTGTACTGGGGCACAGATGAGGAGGCCACTTTACTTCTTTATCAACTGCTCTTGCTCTGTCCTCTCTGTAGTAAGTACTATGGGAATGTGATGTCTGACTTCCAAAGAAGTATGCTCTTAGATTAGCATCTGAGCAATGCTGTCTGCACTGACCGAAAGGATGTACAAACTCCGTGCAGTCGTTCATGAAAAGAAGATAAAGATGAAAGGGGAAATAAGACTTGGTGTGTAGTCAGAAGTGAAATGGAAGGAAATCAAGGAAATAATGTCATCTAAATAATGAGTATCATGCATAATGAAAACAAGGAACTGCAGAACTACCTTTTATCTCTTTTTTTTTTTTTTTTCATTACTTCACTGTGCTCTTATTTATGATACACTTATGATAAGAGTATGAGAATCATGTTGAAGCTGATAGTGTTGTTGATAGATTATGTATATGTTTGGGTTTTTGTTAAAATTTACTTCTCTTGCATATGTTATCTGTATCATTTATACCAGCTGGGGACCAGAAAGCAGCCAATGATTAGCATAATTTGAAAACATTTTCCAAATAATATGACATTGCTGATATGTTGCTGAAACATAAGGCCATCCACCCTTTACTATCTGTCTCTTTTAATTCCTTGGTGAATGATTTCTTCTGCCAGTCCCTCTCTGGGCACATTGAATAAGCAAGTTGTCTCTTCTGGTGCTCAGAGTTCTGAAAAATATGGGAAGAGTGTTTGTTTTCATAAGCGCACTCACAATTCATAAGAGCTCAACTTCTGTGAGGTTCTAGAGTGATAAATATGATATGATGAATAACCAGGCCCTCATCCCTCATCTTGTATTTTTGTAACTCTGAAATTGCCAGAAAAAAACAACCCCCAAAAACCTGATTTATTTTCACGGGGGAATAAGCAAAGAACAGCTCTTCAATGGGATGTAAAGGTGCAGTTGATCTTCACATCCCAAATTTGGATCCAATCTACTTAGTGGATAAAATTCCTCTGCTTAATTTGTCTGCATCTGAGATTAAAACTTTCCTTTACACATGTTCTTCTCATTACAATTGTTTGGCTTTTCACAAGGATTTGGATGTTTTATGTAATACTTCAGTAGCGTCCTACCGTATTTTTGTGGTGTCTCCGTGCAACCCACTATCTTTAGTCTTCACGGAGTCACCGGTGTGTTTGGGTAGCTTAACATCACCAAGAGTGATCTTAACGTTTCCTGGAGTGAAGACTCTGAGTCTGTGTTCGTTTATGTGGCTAATGATGAGCTACAGTACTTACTTTGGCCAGTTGCTGGAACTGAGTATATGGGACAGTTATTCTACATGCACATCACACGCTCTCTGAACTCGCAGCCCTTGGTTGCTGCCACCTGTCCAGAACCTCTTACAGAGGCACAGCCTTAAGACCTTTGGGTCTTGATGATCATTTCATTGGTCTGCTTTATTATTCATAATAATTTACTTACCTCTGACGACATACCTGGCAAATATGTGAATTTCTAGGCAAATATATGAATTTCCAGTTAATTAGTTTAGATGATAACAGTAATCCTGTGGTCTTAAAATTTATGAAGCGAACCATTGCAACCTGCAGAGCTTTCAGTTTTTAGAACTGTGCGAAGTCAGGATGCTGTCTCTTATGTAAGAATGAAAGTCAGGATGCTCATGATAAAATGTATAAAGGTGCCTATAGGCATGCCTGGGTGTCAAACTTCTGCAGCACAGCTGTGTCGGAGAGTGGCATGACAAGCTTTGATTAGTGATCAACATCTTAACGTAAATGGTTTTATGCCAGCTTTTGCTTATATTTCTTATTTTGCTTGGCAGAAGGTTTACGGGCTGTGTGCAAGCAGGAGCCTTCCAAGCAAAACTGTAGCTTTGCCAGTGGAACTACACCTGTACTCTGAGATCTTTGTCATGTAAAATTATGTGGGAATGTATTGGTATAATTGTATTAACAGTTCCTTCCAAAGGATGTGAGTGCATGGGTCTCACTGGGGGTATTAGGTCACATAGTCGCTGAAAATTATATGCTATAGTGATGCTTTTAATGGAAAAGTGATAGCTTCCTTTTAATATAAAGAAGTTAAAATGAAAAGAGAAAAAACTTGTCGCAAGCGTTTTTAAACACTTTTTCGTCATGATGAAAAAATTCAGATGAGGGAAACAGAAAAGGTGAAAGAATCACTTAAAATAAAATTGCATAGGTTTGCCTTTTTACATGTAATTTTGTGTATAAATGGAATATACTTTTAAAGGTGTTGGCCATCCCGTGAAAATGTATTACCTGAGGAGCTTTTTTCAAATTTCTCAACAAAAATGGTTTCTGTGACATTAATAGCCAAAGCATTATGATGTAGTTAAATGCATTTGCTGGATGTTTGAATTTTTTAAACAAGGAGGAGTTTAAAAATGAAATACTCATGTTCAACTTCACAGGCAGGGCTACCTACTTGTGTTCAACTTGGTATTTCCCTTCTCTGTCTTCACCCTCTCCCTAAGTTAATGTATTATAATTTATGCTAGACTCCTGGCATGCAGTTTCTTTTTCTTTGCTGCCACTCTGAACTGCTCAAGGGATTTGCTGATGTCATTAAAAAGGGAATGTGCAGCTTGTATGAATTACGACATTGAAGTCATTCCAAGGCCATCTGCTAGCTGTAGCCAAATGTAATTAACATTGTGGGATATAAACTCTTTTGTACCGTACAATATCTGATATGAAAATTGTAACCTCACTGTCTTTTAATTACATTCTCTAGATCAGAGATGCACAAACAATATAAAGAATAAGTGTTGAAAAAAGATTAAATGCATTCTAGCTTCCGTGCTGGTGTGAATGGGTGTGCTTTTGGCTTGCCAGCATTTTGTAGCTGCCTGTTTCCTGTGGCAGTAGTTCATGGATATTTTATGAGTTGTTAAACACGCCTATGTGTGGGCATATAGAGAGTAAGACAAGTATATATACACAAGTATACACTTCCAAGTGTGTGTGTCTGTATATATATATATATATATATATACACACACACACACACACACTTGTGTGCATGTCCATGTTTGTTGGAGAATAACATAAAAGTAAGTGCTTGTAGCAACCTTTCCTAAGGTGAATGAGAGTCCTCTGCCAAGCTCCTAAATATTCTTGCCACAGGATTTAGCATGCCCACGCTGTTGCTGAGGATGGAAAACTCCACAGCGAAGCTACTGAATAGCAAGAAAATAAGATCCCAAGATGGGCATGGGGGTATTAGACCAAAAGCAGCAGTGACTTATGCTTATTCAGAATTTCTTGACTGTTTTTTCTTTTTGTTCCATAGCTTAAGATTTGTCAGTGGAAGCAGAGATGGAACAGCAAGAATATGGCACTATCAGCAGCAAGATTGGAAGAGTGTAGTCCTGGATATGGCTACTAAAATGACAGGGTAAAACAAACCGGAACAGAACACGCTTCATAGCAACACTTAAACGCAAAATAAAATCTTCCATCGTACTGAAAACTATTTATTTACTTCGATTTTGAGTTAATTTCAGTGCATGTTTTTTGTGTATTGAAAATGCCATGGCTCTATCTGTTAAGTTACACAGTTAATTAGCCCCCAAAAGACCATATTAAGACATTGGTAGTTCCTTACTCTAACGGTTGGGGAATATTCAGTATTTTGTATATGAAGTAAGAATGTCAAATAGAGTTCATCTCACAGAAAGAGGTTTTTAGTAGAACCTCATTGATCATATGCTGACCTGCATGTTTTTTTAAAAAATGTCCAAAACAACTGTTAGTTTCTGCCATCTCTCAGATAGTAGCAACTGCCATAATCTGCCACTAACTCAGGTCGTTAGTGTTTATTTTATGTTATATGCTGTGCTATTTTGTTTTTTGTGCTGTGGAATGCAGTTAAAATTATAAGGAATAATGAAGTTAATATAGAGAAAAATGAGCAAAATGTGTGATATGAATGTAAATATGAGTATGTTCAACAGTTTCTAGCATCACACAGCCACTGTTATAGGTAATTGACAGTTTCTTCTATGATTCCAGTTACTATTCCAGTAAATAAATTTAGTAAATAATTTTAGTACAAAAAAAAAAGTGTTGCCCATTACAGCTTATTTTACTCACCTGAGGACAAATGACAGTAAGCAGAAAGTTAATGAGAGATGTGACATAGATTCTTTTTCCTAACAACATTCGTTTGTAAATACATTTTTGGATTTCTTATTTCATTCCAAGGCCTGAGTTGCCTGGCAAAATTTTTATACTATATATATCCAGAACATTTCTTAACGTTGTATTTTTCCTTAAGTTTTCAAGTAAGAGATATGAGATATGGTGATTTGGTTCTCCGGTTCAATTAGGGTTCGAGTTTTTCTTTTTGAGATCCTCAAGTGACTTCTGTAAGTGGCCTTGTAATTGAATAGGCACAGTAACAAAAAGCAGGGATGGAGAAATCCATTAGGCATTTTGCTTTGCAGAAGTCTTTATATTTCATACGGTTACATTTTTAATAAGCTAGCTGTCAAAGTGTAACTTGGATTTATTTAGCAAGTTTTTGCTCATTAGAGAGTTGACTCATATTGATCACTGATAAGAAAAATGCCTTGTAGGAGAAAACTTAATAGAACTGAATAGCTTGAAAGAAAGAATTGGGGTAGGCGAGGATGATTGCTTAAGAAAGAGAAACTTGTCCTTTTTAAGGAAATAAAACTCTGTAAATCTTAGTGGTACTGAATATTTTCTGTGTCTGTTTTTTACCGCTGCAGAAGCCATCCTTCATTCTCCTGTGTTAGCCAGTAGCCACAGTGGTGGCAGCCATGCTCTCCCTAATTTCATACTGAATTAGCTCTGTTAAACGTTTCCATATGTAGTTACTGATTTATTTCTTCTTTAAATTATTAATTTCTTTAGAAACAATGTAGCATCTGGGGAGGACAAGGTGACTAAACTGAAGGTTACTATGGTGGCTTGGGATAGATACGATGCCACTGTCATCACCGCAGTCAACAATTTCCTTCTCAAAGTGTGGAACTCGTCCACAGGGCAGCTTCTTCATAGCTTATCTGTGAGTAAACTTCAAGTGGGTAATCCCAAATGGTTATAGTTCAACTCTGAAATTGATCTGAGGCTAAACTGCATCAGCATTCCCCCGACGGGGAGTGTTTTCTCCTGAAGTATGCCACCTGCCTTATGCTTATTGGGAGGAGTACGTATCATGGGGAAAGGAGCTGATGACCAAAACGCTGCTAGACCCTGGTGATTGCTGGCTGACAAGGGAGCCCTTTGGAAGCCACCATTTGTGTCCAGATTAGAGGGTTGCAGCTGTCCTCGCTGCTGATTTCTCCTTCCTCCCTGTCCCTCTCCATCTCAGCCGTGCTGAGCTACAGTCCAAGGTACTTACAAAGCGGGCAGTGATAATGCCAAGCCTCTGACAGAAATGTTGACTAAGTACAGACACAGTTCTAGTCTAAGATCCAGTAAATCGAGCTGTCGTGGATGACTACCTGAACTGAGACGTCCTCACACTAAATACTAGCGTGTTTGGAGATATTACGTGGAGAAACATTACTTTCTTTTTCACTCTGCTTTCATTGCAGGGTCACGATGATGAAGTTTTTGTTCTGGAGGCCCATCCGTTTGACCAAAGGATTGTACTTTCAGCGGGTCATGATGGAAATATTTTTGTTTGGGACATAGACAAAGGAACAAAAATTCGCAATTACTTTAACATGGTAAGAATGACCAGGGAAGGGTTTTTTTTCCACATTTGTGTAAAACTGGTCTTGAGGCAAAAGCAGATTTCATTATATACCTGTTGTGACCAATGTTACAACAGGATTAGGGGAAAACTTCTACATATTAAAAAACCCAACCCTGTACTCTTCAGTAAGCAATACCAAAGTATGTTTTGCATATTTTAAGTGTTGCAGCAAGTCTTTCATGGGATCTGTTACACCTGAATATTATTCATGTGTATGGGTGTGGTTACACCATGCAAAAAATTATAGTGACTCCCAAGGCAGAGCAGTGAAAACCAGTCAGCCTGTGTGTCGTAGCACAATGCTGTGGTCTGGGAAACGGTATGGTTGGCTCTGTGCTGCATCTATCTTAATGCGCCCAGTGCCAGGTTTGTTGGTTTGGTTCCAGTGCTGAGCAAATGCAGCTGTAATGCTTCGGGACCTGAGCTAGCCTCCTGGCACTTGGGGCTCTGAAACCTGCTTGTACGGAGCCAATACATGTCTGAGATCTTTGGTGCAGGCTTGCCCTATCTCTTCGATTAACATGAAATGTAGACTTCTAGGTAGTTGTTTCAGGATATACATTAAAACTCGTACTGAAATTTCAGGAGAAAGAAAATGCAAGGTTTTACTGCATTGTTCAGTTTAGCTTTAATAATTAAGTGGAAAAAAATGTAAGTGTAAATCAGTCTTGAGTGAGATGAGAAATCACCCAGAATTAGGATTAAATACTTGTTGGATCACAGGTGCCATTTTTGTAAAAATGCTCTTCTAGAGAATGCATGCTTGTGACAGGAATGCTCTGTGCTTGTATACAGATCGAGGGCCAAGGCCACGGAGCTGTTTTTGATTGCAAGTTCTCACCAGATGGACAGCATTTTGCCTGCACAGACTCTCATGGACATCTGCTACTATTTGGTTTTGGATGCAATAAGTATTATGAAAAGGTGGGTTGAATGAATTTTAAAGTCTTCTGTGTCTTGACCTGATTTTGTCTTAGAAGTATTTGTGTTACAGTTTATTCCTTCGCCCTGCCCTAGACAAAATAGTAATTAGATCATGAAGCAGTTGCCGTTTACCTAAATGAAAAAGATTTGTCAAGAGAATCTCTAGAGAGGGGAACAAAGCATTAACTTCTATCTATTCACCTCTGTTGGCATATTTTACTGTTGAATTTTTGCATCAGGCCTTGGTAATAAAACACATTTGTGGTAGGAATCTGTTCTCTGTCATAACATTTCTTCTGCTGATCCTAAGTGTAGAAGTTGTGGTTTATGGGTATGGGAGCCATTCCAAAGCAGCAAGACAGCTGCAAATGGCCATTGATTTATTTACTAAATTGCTTTCCTTGCAGATTCCAGATCAGATGTTCTTCCATACGGATTACCGACCACTGATCCGTGATGCAAATAACTATGTGTTGGATGAACAGACTCAACAGGCTCCACATCTTATGCCTCCTCCATTCTTGGTGGATGTTGATGGAAATCCTCATCCCACGAGATTCCAGAGGCTGGTACCAGGGAGGGAAAATTGCAAGGATGAACAACTTATTCCTCAGCTGGGATATGTAGCTAATGGTATGCTGTCTAAAACTCATGCATAATACATGTATTGCACAGTATTGAGCACCAGCTCAGTAGGATGGCACTATAAGGATTTGTTTGTTGCAGTTGTCTTCTGAAACTAGTGGTTTAAATTCAGTATAGAGGTAAAAGAGGAGATGGGGTGGCTTTATGGCATAAAGGAAGTGTATAGAATTAACTTGACTGGAGGCAAGACGAGGAGACTGCAGCATTCCAAAATCTGTGGACTTCTACCAGGTATGTGGCAGCATGCTTAAAGAATTTCCCCATTAACCTCGGTGTAACTATACATGTAAGGAAGCAGGAAGGTAAGAAAGACATTGAAAAAATAGCTTTTGTTTTTTAAAACAGTTTTTTTTCCTTGTAGATATAAACCTTTGCAAAATGCTGATCTCCAGGAGAGATCTTCCTTTATTACCTACTGAAGCATAATTTCTTTCTGCTGTTTCTAAGGGTTTGTGTTTATATTTTACGTGTGGTCTGTAATTTTAGGTTTTTATTGTACCTTCTCTTTTAAACTTAGCCTCCATTTATTACATGAGAGCAGAAGCCCAGCTGGTGATCAGATGTTTTGCAGAGCAGACAAATAATTGTGCACAATTTTAAATTTGATTGTTTCTGTGGTGTTTAGTAAAACAGAAATTAATCGTTTTATAAGCAGATGTGGCTTTGTTCTTGTCAAGGTGATGGTGAAGTAGTTGAACAAGTCATCGGGCAGCAAACTAATGACCAGGATGAGAGTATCCTTGATGGAATGATCAGAGAGCTACAGAGGGAACAAGATCTGAGACTAATTAATGAAGGAGAAACTCTTCCACACCCTCCACTCAATAGATCCCACTCTGTTAATGGAGGTAAGCGTCCCTTCGTTACCTCCGTCATTTCTTTTCCTAAAGCACAGTAAGTTACTAATCAAAATGTGTTAATGTAAGTTCTGAGACTATGAGGATGCTTTTCTCTCTTGTTCTTATACACATTGTTAACCTGTGTGGAGCAGTTGGACCTTCTACTGATGCTAGCAGAGGAATTAAAAGTTTAAGGTGCAGCTGAGGGCACACAATGGTCTAACTGGGCTGTATCTGATTACCTAGAACTATGAGACTGTAATTATTCCTGTTATAAACCTTTCCTAAAAAATAAACAGAAAGTTCACTGTATTGTCTTGATGTCAGTCACTGCAGAGATGATACTTTGTAACTGCATAATGTCAAGATAACAGCATATAATTAGAGAGTGTCAATGCAATACAATGTTGTGACAGACTAATGGCTTCCTGTTGCAGCATAAATGCTAAGGCTGAGCATCAGTGTTTATAAAATAAACATGTCTGCTCTGTCTTAGTGTTTCCTTAGAAAGCTTGAGACTATTCTCCTGGTAAGTGTTCTGCTACTGTGATTTTATTTTTAATACACAAAGTGATTAAAAATTTAAAACAAACTCAATCAGACGTGAACAGCTGACTGTGAGGCAGCTGACTGAGCCACAAGAGAGCAGATGCTGTGGACGTGGGCTGCAAGTCATCCTGAGCTTCTAAAAGATTTACATCCACTAATAAATTAGTTCTAGGTTAAATGACTGATTACACATGTTTGAATGGGATTTCCTGGCAAAGCTCATTAGGATTGCTAGATTTGGAGTTGCTTGTCTTTAAATTCAAGGAAGAATGGGAAAAATAGTGAAAAATGCTGAAAATACACTTTTGCATTGATCTAAATTGGTATTGTCAAGAAGGTGGCCTAGAAGCCAGCTTCAACTCCCAAGAAGTCTTTTCTGCTTCTTATGATAGGTTGATGTGTTGTGCAATCCCCGTTCTCAATTTTATTTGTATATCCCTGTATTTGTGTGAAAGGGAATTTCCAGATATGAGTGGTATAGAAATTAAAGTACTGTGACCTTACAGAATTTGCATTGATCAGTGGCTTTGCTACATGAACTGCTCATTCGTGTGAGTTAGAGTATATATAAAGTACTTGATGTTTGAATAGCCGAATATTTTTATATAGGTTTGCACAACAGTGAATGCAATTTATTCGTATGGTTAACTGTATTTAAGCATGTGGAAATTGTGTTGATGCATTCCCAAATGATGAGATAAATTAAGGCAATGCTAGCAGTGATTCTGATATTACCAGCCTTTTTGTCTCACTTTGCTACCTCAAGATTCAGTCTCTGTTTTCTCCTGAATATGTAGTACTGCGTTGTTGTGCCACCCGATGAAAAGCCCAGAGAAGGAGCAGTGCCTCTGGCACAGTAGATAAGCATTACAAATACAGAACAAATGGAGGTACAACAGAAACCTTAAACCTTGCAGCAGTCTATTATTTTAGATGTCAACCTCGTCTCTTCTTGTACGATAGAATTTAAGATTCGTGATTTCAGAGCCTTTAAACAGTTGACAAGACTTTGATTTGGAGGTCACTTAAGTGCCTTTAAAACTTTTCTCATAGATTATATTCTTTGCTTGCCTCGGATATCTCTAAGATGTAGCAAGGCACAGTGATGTTACAGTAGCATATGCATCTCCAGTAGTCCAAGGCCAATACACAAAAACGTTCATCTGAAGCAAAAGTCAAAGCCACTTAACATAGAATAAGTGTTGTTTATTGCCAAAAAAGAATCTCTGTGCAGTCCTTAAACTTTTAATTCTAGATTTTCTTGACAGTTTGTAGAAGTGAAGAAAAATCTTTTTCTTCCTTAGCTCTTCGAAGTCCAGGTTTGGATGTTACATCTCCACCAAACGTTGGTCTCCGGCGAAGCGGTCAGATTGAAGGGGTCCGGCAAATGCATCACAATGCTCCCCGAAGTCAAATGGCAACGGAGAGAGATCTCATGGCGTGGAGCAGGAGGGTAGTGGTGAATGAGCTTCCTCCAGGCATCAGCAAGTAAGATGCTAAGTGAGACAGGAAAAATGGATTAAATTGTATGACGTTTAATGATTCTTCCATACACCTGTTACACGTTTTAAAAAACGATTTTTCAGAAGTGTGTTGGCTTTTGGGGGTGGGTTGGTTGGTTGGTTGGTTTGTTTGTTTGTTTTGAAATCCAGATATTAGGATTAGAGTGGTAGCCTCTGCTGGAGAGTTGAGAATAGTAATTCCTTCTCTTCACAACTGAATCTTTCTTCAGTGGTTCACGTACCACATTTTTCCTGAAGCTTTATTCAAAAAACCACAAAAATAATTTTAATACATTTCATTTTTCTTGAAAATAATTGTGCCTGCTCAACTAACAAGTTTGCTTCCTTAACTTGTGATTCCAGGAGTGAAGTATGTGTGGATGCTGCTAGGAGAACTTGTGCACAGATTTCTTATAGCAAGGGAACCAGAAGTATTTAAGGTGTATATTAAAAAAACTGTCAAGTTAGATGATGATTTACTGAATAAAATGGATGTTTCCTATGTATAATTAGGGTCCAGGAAGAATGTCGAGCTGCCAAAGGTGAAATTGAAATTAATTTATACACTGTTGAAAAGAAGAGAAAGCCATCCCACACCTTACAACGGGTGAGTTAATTCGGTAGAAGAAAGAACCTGGGTGTGAAGCACTTCTGAGCACTGAGCAAAAAAAAAAAGAAACAAAAAAACCCCAAACCAATTTTATTAAATTATTTAGAAGATCAATATACTAATTGTTTCTCTGGCTCACTCTCTTCCTTCTGTAACTGTAATTTGTCTGTCTTTATACTGTAATATGCAAATAGCAGTGGTAAATCTCTGTCTTTAAGGCTTCAGTAGTGGGGAGATGCTGGGAAAGGAAAAGAGGAGAGCCACAGTGGATGTTCAGTTTGACTTCTGGAAACTAGGAGAAATGTTAGAGCTGCCACTTGTTTTTAAGTGGCTAGCTTTTATCTTATCCAGAGACTGCAGGTATTTTTTAGAAAAATTATATTTCTCCATAACTTCCTTTCTAAGGACTGCTACTTTATAAAGTAGCATTGATATTGAACCACAAAACCCACCTGCATGTGCACTGAAATGAACCGCAAATGTGTAAAAAAAAAAAAAAAATCTTTTCTAATTCTAGATTTCCTAGTTGTCATTTGTAAATGTGATACAATGTACAGTTGCTTTAATGAGGCCTTTT
Source organism: Mycteria americana (assembly GCF_035582795.1). Taxonomy (NCBI): domain Eukaryota; kingdom Metazoa; phylum Chordata; class Aves; order Ciconiiformes; family Ciconiidae; genus Mycteria; species Mycteria americana. The sequence goes on from NC_134374.1 coordinate 24,429,900, forward strand.
TTAACTGTGTAATTCATTATTAAATCTCGACTCTTTTTCTTTTTCTTCCTCCTGTCCTGTGATAAAAGAACGATTACCAACCAGGAAGCGGAAGGTCTTTGAGAAGAAACCAACGCAAACGCCAGCATGCCTACCAAACGCGCTCCACCATAGAACACAATCAGCAAGGAGCAAGTCAAAACGCACGTGCACGGGAGGAATCGGACAGCTCCTCAGAGGTCTGGTCCATCAAGTGATTCTTTCAATAGGTTCCCTGTTCACAAATAGCGTGGTTTGACAACAGATGTGCTGAGAGCACTGTTACCATTAAGGCTCTTGAGTTTTTCCACCTAGGTAGAAACACTCAAATCATTGAGTCATTTGGATTTGTGGTGTTCGTGTAGTAAGTTGATCTTGGACAGAGAAGGATCATTTACCTCAATGCCAGTACAGTATTCAAAACTAGCTTAAAAGAGGTTGTGTATTTTTGGAAATCTGAAACATTTTCAAGTAAATTTAACTGGGTTGTGTTAAACCACTTGCTATTTTGGGATTTCATACTGCACATGTATTCTAGGTCACATTCAGTACTTTGGTTTCATCTACATCCGTAGACTGCTGTTGAAAGAGATTGAGTATTGGTATTAATCATTGATATTGGCAAGGGAAGAACTTAAAATATACCAGATTAAATATAACTTGTTCTCATTAGGGAAGCACGCAAAGTAAAAAGAGGCTGAACATTGTCACTTTGTAAATGCATTGAACATACAGAATAGCTATAAAGCTGGTCACTTGACACTGAACTTTATTAATCAAACACTTAAATAAGAACTCATTCTATGGTTCTAATACCATTAAAATTCACATCTGAGAATCTATAGAAATTATATAAGCATATAGTGTAATATTAATTAAGATACAGAAAGAAATTGTGGACTTACCTTAAGCTAAACCAGTCCTTAAATACAAAGCTTTCCTCAGGTGAGACAACTCGTATCGCTTGCTTGCAAACAAAAATGATACATTTTAAACGTGGCCCAAAGAGTGAAACCTTTTGTTTTTAATACAGGAAGATGAGACTGTCGGCACAAGTGATGCATCTATGGATGATCCTGTGGCAGCATGGCAAAGTGAAAGCAGTTCCAGGTAGCTTTACTGCTCTCTTAATTGTTAACATCAGTTGATTATATAATTAAAGTAAGACAGTTGATGTGTGATATACTATGACTGCAAGCCAGTACAGGTTTGTTACGCCTTGTGATGAGATTGAAGCAAAGTGTTTAGTACACTTAGGTAGTTTAAAAGGGTAACCAACAAAATTTGTGGAGTCTGTGAACAGACAAATACTTCTGTGTATTTGAGTGACTAAGTAATTGTAGAAGTTTGTCTAACAATATTTAACAGAAAACCAGTGTGAAAAATTCTTAATTTTGAAGACTGATTTTTTTTTTTCCCCCCCAATTCTTCATGAAGCATTTTATATTGTATTTTTTTGTGGGTTTTTTCTTTTTTTTGCAAAGTCAAGAACAATTTTGAAAGACCGTTTGTAAGAAAATGTTGTCTTTAATTAAGAACTACTTGAAAAAATCAATGCCGGTTAGCCATATGCAATAGAAATATTGATAGAACTGCGTACGTATCTTCTGTTCATACTTCAGTATTTCCCAATTTTTCTGTTGTCAATATGTATTTATGTACAGTTTCTACAGTCTCTTTTCTTATTTTTAATGTTATGCTTTTATGGCTGGAAGGGCCATGATACCGTACGTGTGTTATTTGGATATTAAAGAATTCAGAACTGTGTTTTTAGAAGAGTGCTCTGGTTTTCTAAATTTTTCATGCATTTTGTGCAGTCAGTTCTTATGAAGTCAGCCTATGAATCAGTGAGATAATTAGTATGAAAATAGGTATCAGCCATAACTGTAGTTTTACTGTGAGATTGCAATTGATAAAATAATATAATACAAAATAATATAATACACAAACCAGATAGCACTTAGGTTTTCTTTAAATTCACATGAGAATGAAATTTTGTGCTAATCCTGACATCTGTTCCACATAACCAGAAGAACAGGTTGAATGTTTGGACCTTTCACTCCATTGTGTGAAAACTGAAGTGCTGTTTTCTTTCCTACGACTTTTTATTATCTACAGTGATTCATCAAGTGAATATTCTGACTGGACAGCAGATGCTGGAATTAATCTCCAGCCTCCAAAGAGACAAACCAGGCAGGCAGCTCGGAAAATCTGTAGTAGTTCTGAAGATGAAAATATGAAGGGAACAAAAGGACTGGAGCCAAAACGAAGGAAACTTAAACAGCCTAGAAAAAAGGTCAGCATTTTTAAATTTTGAGCATCTTTTTGACTTTATGAATATACATTTTTTTGCAATGGTTGTTTTCAAAGTAAAATTTTTCACAAACAAATATACAGTAAGAAAGATCCTACAGATAGCATAATAATTGTAATACCGGAGTAATTTTTTTTGGTTTTGCTTTGGTGCTCTGGTGACTTAGATGTACTTCCATTTTCATGCAGGTAGTTCTCCATTACCGGTGGGATTTTTTTCTCCTAGATTTATGCTCTTCACCGCAGTTAGATTTACTCCAAGGTGGTTTTGTTATAAAATTGTAATGCATCTGTATTGTATCTACATTGTCAGATTTCTTTTTCCTGATATTTTTTAAAGAAGATATTTAGAATATTTCTAAGGAAAAAAATATAATCTCTTTCTTTATGAACATTTTAATCTTCTATTGTATTTATAATGCAAGTCTTATTCCCTACTATTTAGTTGAGGTTTTTGCAAGGTTGACATTCCAGCATTTGCTTTGCCCTTGTATCTAGTTATCTTCAGTAAGTGCTGTATGATCAGTTTTTTATATGTTCTGCCATAGTAATTACAGCTTGCTTTCTAAATTTAATGTAATATATTTAAGAAGCCAAGTGGACTGCTTTCAATGGAAGGTGAACCCAGTGAAGAATGGCTTGCCCCGCAGTGGATCTTGGATACTATACCCCGCCGCTCGCCTTTTGTCCCACAAATGGGAGATGAGGTAATGAGTGTAGCAATTCTGAAATTCCCACTTAGGCTGATGAGCTTGTTTTGGTCAGGGCTATTACATCTAGCAATATTTGTGGTGAATCGTGCTCAAGATGGGCTGGGTTTTGATAATTTTTTTTTCCTCAGGCAATCAGTTGTTTACAGATAGCTGTCCTATGTCTCTTTTTGTGCACGTGTAACTTATGAGTAGCAGGAAGAATTGATTGTGCATCTTCAGACAAACCTGCACACTTCTTAATGATCCCGAGTTTGAAACCACATAGCAGGTGCCACTTTGGGCGCTGATATTTTTAAGGAGAAGAGTGCTTTATAATGAAATAAAGAAATGTGCAGTATGTTCTGAAAGGGATGATACCTGACATGTTTGTAGAAATTTTAGAATGAACAGGAAGAGAACTATCAGTAAAATAAAATAAACTTTTTTTTTTTTTTTAATTTTCTTTTAAGATCATATACTTTAGGCAAGGCCATGAGGCTTATGTGCGGGCAGTAAGGAAAGCAAAAATTTACAGTATTAACATGCAAAAGCAACCATGGAACAAAATGGAACTCAGGGTAAGTTAAACAAGTATTTCAAAGAGCTGAATGTCTCTGTAATGTTAAATTGACGTTAAAAACCAGTATGAAAAATATGAAGAAAGCATCACTTTAAAATGTTAATATCAAAATTAAAATTGTAAATCTTAAAATTAGTGTTTTCATTAACACAAAGCCTTTATATCTGTTCAGTTCCTGATAATAGGAAGCCAGAAGGATATTAAAGAACGTGAAAGTTTATCTAGTGTGGTATTCTTGCCTGATGGATTAAAAATGTAGAATATTAAATTAAAAAAAGTCAGCGTGAGAGTAGTTAAGCACTGGAACAGGTTGCCCAGAGAGAGAGTGGAATCTCCATCCTTGACGCCTTCTCAAAGCTCAACAGGGCGAGCTCTGAGTGGCTTGATCTAATGTAGACGTTGGCCCTGCCATAAGCTGGATTTTGGACTTGATGATTCTCAGGGGTCACTTTCAACCCAAATTATTTTACAACTCTGTGGGTTTTTTTTTCTTAACACTAATTCACGCAGAACTCACCCTTCAAAAGCTGTTTATAGTTCTGTCGACACTCTGCAATGACCTGAACGTCTAGGTTCTATTTATTGTTTCAAACGGTATGGTAAGAAGTAAGACATCATGGTGTAAACACCTAAGTGTATGCACAAGCTCTGTTAAACAGTGGATCTAGCTAAACGTATAATTGTGTATGTTCTTAAATTTTTGGCAGAGCCAGACAATATCTTACAACGTATTTTTACCAAATAAAAGTATTATGGATTGCTTGGGTAGATGCTAAGTTTACATAGCTCTGTGGATTTTTCTCATCTTTTTGCTTTGAACCACTTACTACTTACTCCCTTAATACTTAATCCACAGTGTTGCTGTATTTTTTTTTTGCTTTACTCAGATTTCATATCGAGAGAAGAGCACATATTCGTGCTAATATTCATATATGTGTATGCCAGTGGTTCTATTAATGCAAATAATTGCTTTACTGGAAAAATATCCAATTACTAGTCCTAGGTATTCAGTGATTCCAGCTGTAATCTTCAAAGGCATCATCAGTTTGTCAGGCAAAGGAAATAGTATTTCATTTAGGATAGAGATCTTACCACCGGCTGATGTTTGACAGGACGTGAACATAAAGGCTATTGTTGAATTTCCGCTTTAAGAGGAAGCGTTTCCTTTTATTTCCCCTGTATGTTGCTATTCAAGGGTGAGAGGCCCTGGGTTTAGTCAGGTATAACCCTTGGTGCCGTCAATGTGGTTGAAACTGGAGTCGTGTGTTCCTTAGAACCTTATTACAAGAGTTAAATAATTTGTGGGTATCCTGTTCACAAATCTACCAAGGGAATGAACATTTTATATCTTTTTATCTTTTTTGTTTTTAAGGTGACTGTGATTGATTTTTAGTATTTGGAAAAGAAAACTTTTATGGGTGACGTTACCTGGGCTGTAGAGGGGAACATATTTGGTTTTTATTAATATGTTTGGTACTTTGACGTGGATGTTTTTGTTGTCAGCAAGTTAAAATAGTACTGTTCCATGCTTATTGATAAATAGGAACAAGAATTTGTGAAGACTGTAGGAATTAAATATGAAGTTGGGCCTCCTACCCTCTGCTGCTTGAAGCTTGCATTCCTAGATCCAATCACAGGCAAAATGACAGGAGAATCATTTTCCATAAAGTAAGTAACTGAAATGCTGATTACATTCTTCAAGAGATTTTCCTGCAGTTTAGAAGCTTCCCCCTCCTCCTTTCTTTTTTCTCTTGCAAGGCATGGTGATGAGATTAATTTGTTATTATGTTATATATAAATTTGTTATTATTTTGAAAACAAAATGCATGAAGTGTTGTGTTTGGAGACTGTCTGCATTGTACATGTGGAACTATGTTTGTGGGTAACAGAAGCAATTTTTTTTGTCCGTTTCATGAAGGTACCATGATATGCCAGATGTTATTGACTTCCTTGTGCTGCATCAGTTTTATAATGAAGCCAAAGAAAGGAACTGGCAAATAGGTGACTACTTTTTTTCCACTTCCATATGTTTTGCAACATTTCTGCAGCTGTTTAATAGGATACAGCGTCTGTATTACATGATGTAAAGGACTATACCACACATGATATTATAGCGATCGTTGGAAACCTTATTTGATGTTTTGCTACAATTCCTGTAGCAGAAAGAAAAGAGAAATGAGAGAAACTGTTACAAGGCCTGCGATGGCAGAAGAATATCCTGTTATGTTGTAATTTGAGGCATGGAGGCAGCTGTGACTAATTAACCAGAGATGTGAAAGTCCTCGTTTTAGGGGAAGGGCTTGAGTCTTGTAGTGCCAAATGTAAGAATCAAAGTAGTGCATTTATGAAAGATGAAGTCGATTCTCTAAAAAGAAGTATTTAACAATTATTTATGTTGTTCTTTTGCTGAATGCAATCTTTTTCCTTATAGGGGATAGATTTCGCAGTATAATAGATGACGCTTGGTGGTTTGGAACTGTGGAGAGTCAACAGCCTTTCCAGGCAGAATATCCTGATAGTTCCTTCCAGTGCTACTGTGTTCAGTAAGTATTTACATAGCTGTCATGTATCACACATGTTTACATGCTCTGGGTCTCCTAGATGTTTACATGCAACTTAAATGTGTCCCTCAAGAACTAGGATCCTTTTTCCCATTTAAATACATAATCAGCCACTTTGTTTTTATTTATTTAATTATTGACTTATTCCTAAAGTAGCACTTTTAGCGTAAACAGCAGTGCAGTGAATATATACAAGAGAAAATAAGGAGTTTGAACGTAGCTAGTGACATACCTGGTTTCTAATAGGCATGACCTTTTTGGTTTAAGTCTGTTAGAGAGAAGGTGTTATCGTTATATTCAGCTTTAACTTATGCATTTGAATGTATTTTTTTTAATAGCTGGGACAATAATGAAAGAGAGAGGATGAGTCCATGGGACATGGAACCAATTCCAGAAGGAAGTAAGTGTGTTGAATTCATGTCCTTATACAAAGTAAATAGTTTTTTGCCACCGCTAGTACTTACTGTTGTTGAATTCTTCATATTTAGCTGCTTATCCGGAGGAGGTTGGTGCTGGAGTTCCTGTGACTCCAGATGAGCTGACAGCTCTTCTCTACAAACCCCAGGAAGGAGAATGGGGGGCCCATTCCAGAGATGAAGAATGTGAACGAGTAATCCGGGGGATTGAGCAACTTCTTTCCCTTGGTATGTTTGGAGGGAAAAGGTGGAAGGATTAAGAACATCAGCATGGTGGCACATGACTGAAGAGTAGATAGGATGGCATGTTGGGAGTCGGCGTGGAGTAGTTGAAATGTGCTCAACTAAATCATTGAAAAGAGCCTTTTAAATTTCATATGGTGTCCTTTTCAGTTATACTCCCTTTTTTTCTGGGGCTTGACCTGCTTCCTTTCAACTTAATGGGGATTCTCAGCGTGTCATATCTAAATATGAATGAGCAAAACATTGAATTAAACCCCTCAAAAACCAACCAACAAGTCCTCACCAAATATCCTCACCCACAAATACCTTGTAACTAGTTTGTAGCAGTTTAACATTTACGCTATGATTTAAATTCTTTGCTATATTTATACACAGGACGTGTCTGTATTCTTAGTTTATGTTGCTTGTTGTAGTATTCCTGTTTTAAGTGCGTATGCCATGTTGCTTTTTAGCAATACAGTTGGCTGCTGGCATGCAAATCTCAGATGCGATACTTAAACAGAAAATGCTTTTTCAAGAGTAGTTAACAGATGGTACAAGAGGAAGAATCCTACCCTTTGGGTAATGACATATCCAGCTGTAGATCTGTATTGCTTTTGCTTAATTCTTAGAAAGAAAACCCAGAAACCATTATAAGGAATCTAGTTATCTTATAACTTTCCTTCTGGTATCTTCTGAGGCATCTAAATTGTTCTGATCTTTTGTCTTTCAGACATTTCTAATCCCTTTGCCGTTCCAGTGGACCTTAGTGCCTATCCCATGTATTGCACTGTTGTTGCTTATCCAACTGACCTCACCACGATCAGGAGGAGACTTGAAAACAGGTTTTATAGGTCAGCTGAATTTTTATTTGTTTGTAATCTACATTCACTATAGCCCCATCGAGGACAATATGTTTAGCTGAATACTATGTAATGCCACTGCAGCAATACAGTTCTTCGATGAGCCAACAGCATACGATCAGATTCTATTTGGCTTGGGCAAATTGAGTCTTGCTGAATAATAATTTCTTTTGGCCACATTGTTAAGGCAAAAGCTGGTATATCTGGATGTGGAATGTCTTTTTTTGTCTAACATACTGAGCCTTACTCTCTGGTTGCATTGTAGGCAGAGCATATTTGCCTCATCTGTATCTCTGCTGCCTTTGAACCAGAGGCTCTGCTTGCATTGCAGTTGCCAGAAGTGGGCTAAATAGTGCTGTAAACCAGAAATCTCAGTTTTTCCAGTTAACTTGGGGATAAATAATGTCCTGCTCTTTTTTTTCCCTCTGAGGACCACTTTATCTGTAAGGCTTCCTCTAAGTGGGAGCAGTCAGCAGTCTCCTTCAGTAGGTTTGTTTCCTCTTTTTATTCCGTTCATTGCTGATTTGAAGAGCGACATCTTTTTTCCACAAAGCTGTCACAGCCTGGCACATCGGGGCAGTCAGCAGTATGTGAACAGAAACCACTTACCTTGGTCTCTGGCAACCTGTTACCCCTGCACCTGGATTAACTCGTTCCTTTTTTTACTGAGGAATCCTACTGAACTCAGAAGGAAAATACTGTACCTTCCTCTCCATCCCTTTCCTTTTTTATTTTTTTTTTTTTTTAGGAGAATCTCTGCACTGATGTGGGAGGTACGATACATTGAACATAATGCCAGGACTTTCAACGAGCCAGACAGTCCTATAGTCAAAGCAGCCAAAATTGTAACAGATGTCTTACTTCGCTTCATTGGGTAGGCACGGTTTTTACTTTACAGACCTGACATCTTGAGTTTCTGAGATATCTGATTATGTATTTTTGACTTTTGTTATTGTCCTGCAGGGATCAGAGTTGTACTGATATATTAGAAATATATAACAAGGTGAAAGCAGAAGACCTAAGCAGTACTGATGAAGAAGAGGAGGTAAGACCATTAAGTCTGGTCGTCAGAACTTCTTGCCTTTTTTAATTTCAGCACCTGGAAGAAGTTTGAGTAAAGATTTTTGTTGAGTTTTTATTTTATGGGTAGTTGCACTGAGTTTTTGAGATGAGCCTAGTTAGGCCATTTGTGTTGCTCACCTGGGGCAGTAAGCTCCCTTAAGTAAGTAAAAGTGATTCTTGGAACTGCCTATCTTTAATCTTCTCTCAGTACGTGATGTTTTGTTGTGTGAGGAAGTATTAGTAAGTAAGGGGAATATGAACTGGAGCTATTACTCAGTCTGCTGAACCAGAAGGGCAACAGCTCTCCTATTGTCAATGAGGCAGCAGAGCTGGTTTTCCTGCGTAATTCTGTGTTGTTTCCCGTCAGTTGTACCATGGAGAGGAATGACAGGTAGAACCCAGGTTAGATGTCACTTCCTTTAACTCTTCTCTCTCCTTACACCTTCTCCTCTTAAAATGCACTTTGTAAACATTTTGAAATATGCAAAGAAGTGACTTGTTATAACCTAAGTCACTTGGGTTTGTTTTACTTTTTCAGTGCTGCTTTCTAATACATGAGCTAGTGTAAGATTTGGTTAGGAGGTTTCTTGCCTCCTCCCTTCCCCCAGACATACTCCGTTGTTGCAGTTTTGAAATATTTAAGTTAAACCCAATGCTGCTTGAACACCTGTATGCTTATGGCTGGTGCTATTGTCTTGGATTTGTATTGAAACTTAAAGTCTATACTACAATGTAATAATCTAATTACTTCTATAAAACTGAAGATATAATAAAGGCATCTATTTTCACAGACTATTAAAAGAGTATTTTGAAGAAAATGAGGGATTTCCATGACTTAAATAGCAGACCCTCCTTTCCCAACTCAACCTTCTTGTGCCAGTTGTGAATCTCATCTGTTCCATGTCAAGCAGTGATCAAAAGTGTCCAAAATTGCTACTATATCACCTTCCTTTCTCTCCAGCCTTTCAAAGAGCTGGTTTATAATATATTTTGGTTTAAAATAAGAAAGAAATTAGTTTCAGATTCTTTTTAGGAACTTTCCCGTCCTATCAAAATTACTTATTTTTAATTACTGGTAGAAAGCTGCGTGCAACGGAGTTTTTGTTGTAATTTCTAAATCGAGATTCTGAAAAGAATATTACATACTCTTGATGTAAGTAAGGCACTACGTGAAACCTGAATAAACTCAGGACAGGTGTGCGGGGCACGAACATTTAGGCAGGGGGATACAGCTCTGCAGGACTAAGACTTTCCTGAGTCTTAAGGACTGAAGATAAGCCATTCAATTTTTTTTTTAAGTTACGTAAGTTCTAGTTTGAAGCTAGTTTCTGTTTTGCTTGAACCATTCATCGCATTTGAATAGTTTAAAATTGTGTTTGTTGTTGTTGGCGGTTTGGTTTTAAACCCTTTTCCATTGCTGAGGGTGCATGCATGTGTGTAATCATTACCTTTGCCTTTAGGTGGCAGAAGTAGATGTAGATTCAGACGCTCCAGGAACTTCTTCTGGAAAAAGACGAGTGAGTAAACATTTCTGCTTGGTCTAGCTTGTGAAGGGGGATAGACCAGGTACTGAAACACTCGTTTAGGTCTGGAGTGGTTTAAATTTGTCATAGCCTGTAGTCTGTAGGGCACTGTGAATTCAGTTGCGTGTGTACGTAAGTGTTGGCAGACTAAGGAAGTTATTGTGCAGGAAAATTTACTTAAATGATGAAGAATCTTTTTTTTTAATTTGACTTGAAAGATTCAATTTTCAATCAAAATTGGATGAAAGCTGACAAAACCAGCAAGCCTGGATCTGAAATACTGCATACCTCTCATGGGTGTCAGTGTTTATATATGACCAGAGAAGGCATATTTCTGCAGTTTGCATACTGCATGTTGTTGTGCCATCAGCTATGCTTTAATCTTACTGCAATTCTGTTTTTAATTGTGGAAATCTGCTTTGAATCATAACACTAGTAAATTAATAGGAACTTAAAGTGAAAAATGTGAATATTCTGAAAAATGATGAAATACATCTGTTTCCCTGCAGGTAAGACGACGAATAAAAAGACAGCCCATGAAAGCCAGTCCTGATGCTTGGAAAGACCAATGCAAGCAGTTGTTAAACCTGATTTATGAAAGAGAGGACTCAGAGCCTTTTAGACAGCCAGTTGATCTCTTCTCCTATCCTGTAAGTATAACTTCTGTCTGCAAAATTAAAAAAGCCTATTGTTCATCCTTTGGCAAAACGTCCATGCTGGGCATGTTTCTAACCTCTCCCTTTCTGAGCTGGAACACACCATGTTCTGTGCACTGATGTTTTCGGAGAATTACCTGCAGTAACTCTCAAGTAGAAATAATTACTTGAGAGCCACTGTTGTGGATGAACACTTAGGTGTTTTTATTGCTGTAGGATTTGTCAGCCTTTAGTAGTTTCTTGTGTATCCTTACAGGATTATCGAGATATCGTAGACACTCCTATGGACTTCAGCACTGTGAAAGAAACCTTGGAAGCAGGAAACTACACTAGTCCCTTGGAATTCTACAAAGATATTCGTTTAATATTCTGCAACTCTAAAGCTTACACTCCTAATAAAAAGTCTCGAGTAAGTAATAAATTTTAATCCCTTCTTTACAAAGACCCTGGCCCTACATGATGAATACAGTGCATGACATAAGGTCTGTGTCTGGAGAGCAAAGCACTGCATTGTGAAATAAAAATAAGTAGTATATGTCAATTCTGGGACCTATGGTTATAAATTTGCTTTGTTCTGCCCACGCAGATCACTTCTGAATTTCATTTTCATCTGAACTTTCTGAACTGAAAGCTTCTGAGAAATTGCATGGTTACTGTTGCAACTATTTCTTGGAATATTTGTAGCAGAAAACTGATCACCAATTGCTTTTATTTCTTCAATAATTTATTCCTGGAAACAAGGCTATCAGCTTGATAACTGCATATATAGAGAGTAGGATCTTTTTTTAATCTACTGTTAATGCAAGTATTATGCAATGTTTCTACTGAGAGCATTATGATACTTAATTTTTTTCTAGTTTACTTAGTATACTTGGCAAGACTTTCACACAGTGTTGCCTGTGTTTCTCGGGTGCTAATCTGGCTTTTTTCTGCATGCGGGAATAGGGATCTACTTAGGCAGAAAAAATGTATTGGATTGGAGCCCTAAACAGGATATGGCAAGAGGGAAAAGGGAGATAAAAATGCCAGAATATAGGTATTTTTATATGGGCTAGGTAAAATGACTACTAAGTGTATGACTGATCATGTAAACATGGCTATTTTTGATATGTGTTCCTGTGTAGCACATTGCCTGTCAGCTTGTCCTGAGCTGCTAAATGATCAAAAGATTCTAAAATTTTCGAATGTTTTAATGATATATTGTTTATGCTCAAAAAGTCACAAGTTGGCACGAGGACACAGATGCAGTTTTAACCACTGTTGATGCAAAATAGAATTTGAGTGGTTGATGTCTTCATAATGTAAAAGCAGACAGAATTTTGACTGTTTCCAGGCATTAAATTGTAATGACCTTATTATTATACGGAAAAGCTGCATATTCAATAAGATGCTCGAGTTGTGACAAAATCACATCTCTGAAACATATCATTTAGCATAGATATGAGTGCTGGTCACAAAGTTGCCTGATATTTCTTGTGTAGAAACTGGAGCACTTATAAACTATTAAGAAATGCATGCTATTTGGGACTAGACTGAGATACTATTACTTAAAGCACAATAACACATGGAATTTAATATTACTGTATAATTTTCATGTGGCAGCTAACATGGTGTAACACAAGATTTTATTATGCTAGGCGCTGTCAAGCAGGAGAAGGAGCAGAGTGTGCTGCAAAGAGCTTTCAGTGCACGTGTAAACGGTGCTGGATGGGAGGAAGCAGGAGGTTGTGTGACCTTACTTGTCACTTGAGGAGTAATAGTCTTAGCTCATCAGTGGAATAACAACCACTCTGGTTTGTGTAAGCAGGACGATGAGAGTAAGCTTGAAGTAGGATGATGCTGTGGGAGAGGGGAACTCCAGCCGAGTGTTAGTGAGCATGAGAGAAACCACAAAGTTGCTGTTGCCGAAGGTAGATTGAACTCTTGGTGTTGCATAAGGGCTGAAAGGCGGGCTGCGGGTAAGCTGTGACGATAAAGATCAGTAACTTCTGCTCGCTTCATTAGAAAGGAAGTTTGTAGAGGATTGCAAGAAGACAGGTGATTTGAGGGTGTTCTATGTGTGCTTGATATCAGAGTAAACTTGGTGAGTTATTTACTGCTGCACGCTCCCTGGGAACTTCCCTGTGTATTAATAACTGAACAGCTTGTGAGTTAACTCCCAGATTACTTTAATAGAGAGGCCCATCAATATCCATTTGCTTAAATAGTGTGAAGTGCCTCAGTGAGATGACCCTTGCTGGAGGGCTGGGGCCTTCAGCTGGGCCTTCTGCCACTGCAGGCTCATCTGCTGCCAGAAGTGTGCCAACATCCTGAGGTTTTCTAGCCTGTTTTACCATCTTTTCAACAGCATCCTGAATGGAGACAAGAAGGGCAGGGTACTACATACCAGAGCTAAAGAAAGAGACATTGCTAAAATATAAGGGTCTGGGCAAAAATTAAGTTATATGAACGCAAAGAAAACTCTACATCAAAGAGATTTTATATTCAGACAGACTGCAAGAAATGGGAAGAGGTCTGAGTATAAGATGATAACATCTTCTTGATGGTGTTTACCCAATTTTCAGAAGACTGGATGCAGTAGAAGGGTATGGGTATGAGGAAGGAACCAAGAACCTTGTTTTATTTATGCTGAGTTTGACCTATTAGTTTGTCATAACTCAGACACATCCAAGGTAAAATCTTGAACAGAAGTAAACACAGTCTGAAATACAGAGAAATAGCCGTGAGTGAATTTGTGGATGCAGCTACACAAAGGCAAGGCCTAGAAAGAGGACAGGAAAATGGTGTAAGGATTTTGACATCTGGCTTACAGAAATTAGGAATGAGGACATTTTAGTTGGCTTCTGTGTGCAGCTCTGTGGGGGTGATGTAAGGACTCGTCACTGGGGAATTAAGGCAAAAAACAAAGGGGAGGGGCAGCGAAGTTCAATTGTTTTTCCCTTGGTACTTCAAGTTATCTTATGGTGTGCTTCCATGCTTTATGGAGATTAAAAAAGGAGGCTAGATTTCAGTAATCTAGATATCCATTTTCCTCTAACTCTGTAAATATTTTGTACTGTAAGTAATTAAATCCTTTCATGAAAATACTTTCTGTTGCGAGAATACGCGTGTACCATGGAGGGAAATTATCTGTAAAGAACCTCGTAGCTGAATGTCACCATGAATTTTTCTTTTGTGCTACAAAGTCTGGGCATCTTTGTGGCTTTTTTGCTGATCTTCTAGTTATTCAGCTTCTAATAAGTATGACCATGCTTTCTCGCTCCAGATTTACAGCATGACACTTCGACTATCTGCCTTATTTGAAAATCATATGAAAACTATCATCTCTGAGTACAAGTCAGCAATGCAATGTCAGAAGAGGAAAAGGCCACGGTACCGAAAACGGCTAAGAAGCAGTAGCAGTTCACCATCAACTAGCAGAGCATCTAGGTAATGTAATGATAGTGAGACTTGCTATCAGTGTCCTTTGAGATGACAGTGGTAGACATGCCTTCGGGAATAAGCAGTCAGTAACAGTATTGCTCGTTTCCTGATGCGGTTGCTCTTTTGGGTGATAAAACCCAAATTCCATGCTCAAATTCCATGCTCATTTTGTAGTTTGTGCATAATTCTGGTAAGTGAAAGACTATATAATTAGAAGTATTCCTCTGGAGAAAGTGGAAGAGCAAGTTTCTTTTTGCCTTTGTTTAGTGACTGTTGAAAAAAGTGTTGTATAATACTTTTCTGACTTCTGTATGATACATTATCTATTTAAACAGTATTTGTTTTAAAAGGTGAGACAAAATCTTGTTCTTGCAAACTCATATGCCTTTCTTAAACAGAATGATATTATCACTATTTTTAGTATTACTACACCTGTGCAAGCACTGGGAAGAGATCATTTGTGTTACACGTTTACTGCAAAAAACCAAGACACTTTGCAGGGGAAATTGGTTTTGTGTTTGAGTCTTTTGGTACTAACAGTTTTATCTCTTTGGGATATTTTGTGTCTTCAGCCCAAAAGGGAAACAGAAGCAAATGAAGATTCAACCTAAACCCAACCAGAATACCTCACTGCCTTTGACTAGGACTAGTTCTTCAGTTTCATCTCATGGTGAGGAGAAATTTCCTAAAATGCATCCTTTCTCCTGCAGCAACTTGTATGTGCAGAACGATGGAAAAAGCTGAAAGATATTTAATGTTCAGTTTAAATCTTATATTCATGAGACACATGCAAAACCCACTTGTTGAAAGAGCAAGTAGCAAGGTCATGTAAATACGTTCTCTGTAGATTGTGTTAGGTGAGCTTGGCCCTCCAGCTATTGGTAAGTTATCGGTAAGGGTCAGAGAATAGGGAACCTGGGTCTGTCCTTGGTAAGAATTAATCTAGTGACAAGAGCCTGGACTCCCTGTATACGGGCTTTTCTCATACAGCAATTGCAAATACATTAAGCTTACTTTGGATTACACCCCGGAGGAGTCTGTCTCTTCAAGACTGCAGAGGCAGCTTGGCGAGATCAACCTCCTGACTTGGGCTGTTAACTCAGGTGATACAAAACTTCCCCAAAATGCCTTGCATTACAACCCTATAAATAGAGGATAAAAGTTAGTCTGTCACGTTAGTGGTGTCCTGTCTAAAGTTTCAGATACAGCAGAAGAACCTCTGGGTTCAGCCACTGGTGAAGAGCTGGAAGGCCAGCCATCTTCCTCAGGCTCAAATGCACAGAACCGAAGTGGAAATACCATTGATCCAGGGAAAAGTAGACCAATCAGGAGTAAATCTACACCAGTGAAACAAGGTGAGAAATAATAAGTATTCTGTTCTTTGAATGACTGGATTCACTAGAAATGAAAGATGTTGCTTCTGTCTGATGCTTATGATATTCTTGCCTGAGTCTAGCATTATACTATATCCCCAAACCATACTAAAGAATTGAATTTACTTTTTACAGTTCTGTGGTCTGTTGTCTGAAGCATGGCATGCACATGATGCCACATGCACTTCGGTGAAGTCCTTTAAAATTTCTCCAGATAGAAAAGCTTGATTGCTCTTAAATTTCTTGAGAATTACAGTTCCTTCAGGAGTTACAAAAAGGCAAACCAAACCAAAAGAATCCCCACCCCAAAACCTTGTCCTTTTATTAATCAAGTTGAAACCAAAGATGAAAAAAGTTTAAAAAAATTTAAATCTTTTTATCCTAATCAAGACTAAGTGGTTGTGATTAGAAGGGAAACACTGTTGGGAAACGGTGGTATTTTGTCTCTGGGACATGTTAATCAGCCTTTCCACTGAGGTAAGCATTGAAGGAGCACTGGCTGAAACCCTGAAGCCTTTGTCAGGTCCGTACTACTGTGCTGCAGCAGTGTTGTAAGTTGCAGGTGAGCTTTTCGTATCCCGTGTTAAAGAAGATGTTTAACCTTCATTGTCAGGTTCATAACTCTGAAAACATTTAGTATTTTTGGTCCCAAGCCAGCAAGATACTTTATATATTTTTAAGTTAAGGTGTTCAGCAATCCTAGTGAGCTTTCTTGGGTTATTTACTGTCTTGAAATGGTGCTTGCCACGAGTGTTCCCTGGACTAAGCCTTTTGAGAACATGCGTTTGATGGGGAATAAATACTGCTTGCAGAGTGTTACTTTAATGTATACAGGTTTGAAATGGATTTTAGAGTTGTTTCTGCCTTGGCACCCTAGGTAGGATTCATCTGACTAAATGTTAGATGCTTGTGTCTAACCTAGTCACTCTGGGCTCCTTTTATTGACTGGATCTTCACTGAACTCTTAGACAAGAGAGTTTGCAGTCCTTGCTTCCAGATAAGATGAACGGTGTTTACTTTGCCTGATACATTTTCCCCTTAGAGCACCTGTTTGTCTCCACGGCATGTAAAGGTCATCTGTGGTGAGTAGCTCAGAGCCGGACCATCCCCAGAGCACACCTCGAAGGCAGATGAGGCGAATCCCACTTGTTGTGTCCTGTTTGGCTCAGGCGTGATGATGATAACCGACAGGGTTATTTTGTGTTTGCTTAGATCACTCTCCTGATGGACCACTTCCAAATGGTGATGGCAGAGAACCTCGGACAGGAGTCAAGAGGAAGTTAGTAAGTGCATCAGAAGAAGATGAGCATCTGGAGGAGGCGGAGGAAGAGGAAAAGAAGAAGAGAGAATTAAAGGAAAAATCTGGTTTATCTTCATCGGAAAGTGGGGAGTCGGGATCCAGTTCAAGTTCTGAAAGCAGAAGTGGCTCTGATTCAGACTCTGAATCAACATCTAGAACAGACCAGGATTACATTGATGGAGACCATGACTACAGCAAAGTTGTGCAATCCAAAAAACCCAAAAGAAAAATCAAAAGAAAAATCACCGGTGGGAAACGGAATTGGCAGGGCAGAGGGACAGGGAGGAGAGGTAGATGGGGGAGATGGGGGAGATGGAGTAGAGGGGGAAGAGGTGGTAGAGGCGGAAGAGGCTGTGGCAGAGGAAGAGGTGGCGGCAGGGGAGGAAGAAGAGGCCGAGGCGGCAGAGGAGCCTCGCGAGGAGCCACCAGAGCGAAACGTGCCCGAATTACAGATGATGAATTTGAAAATCTGTTTGGAGGACAATTTGGTGAAAACGTGTTTGGAGGGCGATTCAGTAGACCGCCTCGAATCAAAACAAGGAACGAGGGCAGGAGAACTGTCTTGTACAACGACGATTCTGATAATGACAATTTTGTGCACACCGAGGATCCTTTGAACCTTGGTACTTCCAGGTCAGGCAGGGTGCGGAAAATGACAGAAAAAGCCAGGGTCAGCCATCTCATGGGATGGAATTATTGACAGATGAAAAACTTTGGAACAATTTTAAAAGAACTTCAATGGCCTTCTACTGCAGGGATTTTACCAGAAAATCTACCAAGCAAGTTGTGCGGGGACTCCACTCACGTTTCACAGTGGTGCTTTTCCATTATGTCAGTTCGCGTTTGTTTTAAAACTTCAGATCGCCACACTTCATTGGTCAAAACAAGCCTTATTCATTAGGCCTTAAATTACAGAAATTCTTCCCCACGCACTATGAGTTCATCACATTAAAGAGGCTTCCAGCTTCTCAATAAGAACATGACATTTTGAGTCACGATTATGACTTCTCTCCCTTGTTTTGTTTTTGTATTATAGAAATAGCACCTTCTTACAGAGTTTTTATGTGGTTTCTGCCATAAATCCTTATACACAGTAATAATTATAACTTTTGCACAATACACCAATCCTAAAGGCAGCTATAAAATGTTTACAGTTTCTATATTGTAAGAAGGATCTGGATTATTTTAATCTTCCCAGGCCAAACGTTCATGAATTGTGCTGAACTGAAGTATGTCTATACTACAGTTACGGGGGTCCTGATGTGCTTTCTATCGGTTCTCTATTCGTGTAAAAAGTGACAAAGGGTTGGTGCCTTGTAAATATGTAGCAAACCTTTGATGTGGTGTGTCCTATGTGTGCATTAACTTTATTAAAAAGAGAATACTTGAGAAGTATGAATATCTAGACAAAAGGTGCCAAATGCAAAAGTTACTTGCATCTATTTTCTTTTTGTCCGCTCATATTTTTATAGTATTAATAGAGATTGTGCAGCTAAGGGGTAACTTCAACATTTGAAAGGTTCCTCCTCTTCAAAGCATAACGTGATTTTTAATAGTAGCGCAGCTACCTCTATTTACAACTACTGGAAACTTAAAAGAAAATAGATGCTATTATTCAGTACGTGTTGAAGAAGAGGCGAGAAGGAGCGTAGAGGGATGGAATTGCTCACGAAGTCGTAGAGTAACTATTATCTTCATTATATTGACACAACGAAAACAAATTAAGTCGTTCTCGGAGTTTTCAGAAGCATAATGTTTTCAGCAGATGGTGATTCGTTTGTGCAGAGAGGCCGACTGTCTCCCGCACGTTTCCGCTGCCACTTGCTCGGCGCAAATCTGTGTTTGGTTTAATTTGCCCCTTGAAGGTGACGAGGGAGCTGAAGGGAGCTCCGGTACCTCTGGTGGCTGGCTGTACGGATAAGCTCCTGTTCACGTCCTCCAGACGGACTCTTGTATCTCAAGCTTCCAGAAGAGAATTCGTGTTGCACTGTACTCTTGTTATCCTGAAAAATGCTAACTTGAAAACAGAAATCATTTTGGTAGTAATAGTACAGTATATGACGACATTTGTAGTCTTGCTCCTCGGTCAACGGGTGTTTGGCCTGGGCTGAGCTGGAGATGAGCAGCCTCTTACTTCGTAGGGTCTGGCTGGGATATATATGGGACTTCAATTTTCTCCCGTTGTCTAAACGAATCTGACAGTTCTAGCTTGGTTAAGAGAGTGAGTTAGATTACACAGAGAGAACAAATGAAAAAAGAGACTAGAAAGTGTTGGTGGAGTTGTTTTGGTTTTTTTTTTTTAAACTTTCATCCAATATCCTTAAGTTCTTCTGTGCACAGCTTGGTCAATAATTCTGGAAAACCTCAGGCAGCAAAGAGTGACCCATGTATATTCTCAGATGCAGAAGGAGTTTAATTTTTGACTTTCTATATTAAGCACTAGCTATTTTATCTCGCTTTCCAAAAATTCTAGTTAGATGCAAAATGACTTGAAAAAATGCAGAGGTTTAGTTTTGTGATGGAGGAGAGTATATCCTAAATTGCTCAGAGCATTAATATGAGTTTATGGTACAGTACAGAAATCACACTTTTAATTTTTTAAGGAATGCTTTGAATCGGCTGTAATCCATTTCTGGACTTGATTCAGTTGTGCTTTGATGAGGGAAAAAAAAAAAGTGCAGAGGCTCTCCTAGTTCTGTATCGGGCTTTAAAATATAAACACCTGTCCTATCATCTCTCTCATATATATGTATATATATACACACATATATATTTATAAGAAATGTATTATTTCTTTGACTGATTGGTCCTTCTACATATGGTAACCAGGAATAGCATGTATGCATCAGTTCATAGTCAGAATCATACCCCTTTTAGATCAGTCCTGTTGAGCTAATGTAAACACTATGGTTTCTGTTCGAAAGCCTGAAAATCTTGAAATGCAAAAGAAATGCTTTTCATATATTTCTGACTGGCCGAAGATCCACTTACTTATTTATTTTGTCTAGGGGTTGGGGAGAGATAAAACACGTGGATTCCAGAGAAATCATTTTATAAGTTTGTGTATTTTAGCAGCAATTAGAATAATACTAAATATGTTCTTAAATGTATCTTTTCTATGTAATGAAGTACTGTGAAGATAACAGTGAAGCATCACTTTGCTGTGGCGTAAGTATTAATCAAGTGTGTTACATGATTAAGAGCTAGACAGCAGGGTGTGCTAGAACAACAGAGCTATTGCTTATTGTAAAAAAAAAAAAAAAAAAAAAAAAGCTTTTTTTTGTGCATGAGAACCTTTTATAAGCATGAAAGAAATAACTTGGTTTTAGAGATGTTATTTTTACTTGGTTTTGTATCTGGATTCTTTCTCTGAGTTAGGCAATTGATTTCTCATAGCCTCGTTCTGTGGAATAATTTTAATTTCGTAGTAACTTGGACACTTTCTCTCAAACCCAGATCCTATCAGGAGCCACTTATGGTTGCAGAAAACTTCGTATCACCCCAACAGGTGCAGCAGAAGCAGCAAAATGATTTAAACCTTGTACCGTCTCGCTCCCTGATCCAAAACCCGGCTGCTCAGCCAGCATCTCGTGAAGTTGCCGCGCTCCTAGCAGGCTGCACTGCCCGCTGTGTGCTGCAGAGTCAGGAGCATAGCCTCTCTCCTTGCACTTTTAACAAAAAACTCCAGAACTCTGCCGAAGAAAAGGGTTGGAAGGTCTGATTATGTATCAGATTCCTGAAGGCTAGCAAGGCGTGCAGGCGGGCCAGCAGCTCTGCTGCTGTAGGATTAATTCTCGGGCGTCGGTGCTTCAGGGTGTTCTCTGGGCGTGCAATCTCGCATGATCCCTCTCCCGAGTTGCGGGGGGACTTGAGGGCATTCGGAGACACCTTGGCAAACAGGGCTTTACTCGCAGCAGAGCGGGAGCCCCACGCGCTCCATCCTCTGTGGGGATGGGGCTGGAAGTCGTGCGTGCATCTCTCTCCTCGGATTTCTCCTGGCTACAAATCTCCTGTCTCTGTAGCGTTCCCATTTCTTCCCGGACCAGGGCATGAACGACGAAGCTTATTTTGCGGTAGTGACGTGCTGTTGTCTCAGCTCAGCCCAAACTTTGCCTGCTTTTTATTTTCTCTTACCACCTTTTATTTTACTCTTTGCCATGCTCCACCTCTCTTCTTCAGCTTCCCTTTATTGCCCCTGTAGGTGATTTAGGATACTCTTTTGGAAACTTATGATATTTTGATGACTTTTATTTCGGCTAGACTGTAAGATTGAATTCTTTCTATCCCTCTTTTTTCCCCCAAGGCTTTCCATATTTTTTATATCTGCCTTACTTCGCTAGCAACATTCCCACATCGCTGGAGGTGGATTTAATGAAGGTGGAAAGTTTGAGGGCCGGCTTCTCGGCTGCTCTGCACCAGTGTGGGCACCCGTGCCCCGAGCGGCAACGCTGCCCGATCGGATGGGGCAGCGCGAGCCTGCCCTTGCTCTGCTCTCGGGGGTTGCAGGACTGCTCCCGTTGCGCTGCCTACACACAGCTACGGAAAAAACCAACGCTTGGTTCCGCCTGGTATCCCTTAACACGTGCGCTCCGTGTCTGCTTAATTTCCCCTTTTTTCCCTTGCTATGTGAATGGCAGTTATCGTAACCCTTGTAGAAGTTGTGTGCTTCCAGCCTCACGAGATATTTCTGTTTCAAATAACCCGTGAAACTTCCACGTCGGTGCTTGAACTTAGATGGGTCTGGGGAGTTTTATCACTCCTCGCTGTCTTTCTATCACTCCTTTCTCCATAAACTAAGCAGAGACCACCCCCCTTTATCCCAATCACCCCCATCCTGCAGATAAACAAGCTAAGTATAATCACGAAGAAATCATTTGCGGAGGATTTTTGGCTGCTTAAAATTTTGCGTCCTGTTGCGTATTTTAATTTTCCCTGAACGTTTTTCTTAAATGCACACCTCAGCTGCTTCTCCTGCACGAACGCAGGAAGACTGTGTAGTTCCTAAGACACTGAAAAGAACTGACACTGGGTGCGTAGGAAAGAGAGCTTTCAAGTACTTTAAAAAATGTGGAAAGACCAACTACAATGTATTGCTTTTGACAATGTTTGGAGGCTCTCTTGACCGCAAAAAGCAAGATGAACCTCGTCAAGCATTTGAAAAGGCTGCTCCTGGGTGTCTCCGGAATGTTTTTGACAACCGTTCCAAATCACACAGTATTAACAGTGAGAAAATGAGTTTAAATCACTAATTTTTGATAAGAACTTGAGTAATATTTCATCTTTAATCTGAGCGGTGAATGACAGGGAAAACTGCATAGCTGTAAGTTTACGGATGTCTTGTCAGCCCTGACTTGGAGTGTCCTGCTATCGTTGGTCTGTGTCATGAATTCAATGTTTAAAAAATGTATTTGTGCGTTTACATTTCTCGATTTTTATTTTTTTTTTTAAACCATCATGCAAAGTTTTATAAAATGCTGATTATTTACACGATAGACTGAAGGAGCAGTTAACAATCCAAGGATAAATCTATATTTAGTATCGTAGGGAGCTGTCATTGTGTTCTTACAAGTATGTATTATAGAAAATTACTGCGCATGTGCGATAGATAATTTTCAAATATTAGTATATCAGAGGTTTACACATTGAAGAAAAAACTCCTTTATGTACAGTAAGTAACAGCCTGCAAAATTTAGTCTAAAAGTTGTCTTTTTTAGTATTAGAAATGCAAAGACCTGTTGGAAGCTTGTACCTTTTTAATATGTCACGTTCAGCCCACAGCAAACTTACACAACTGTGCTATGAATCCCTGAAAAATTAGATTTCCAGTGGAATTGCTGTCACAGCCTTAACTCTAGTATTATAAAAATGGTGCTTAAATACATTTATGTGCATGGATGTGGGTACCTGATAAGAGTTTGTGAGAATTTAAAGGAAAACCGAGCAGCTTAGTGCTGCACTTGCGAGTTAATACTCCTGGTAGATAACTGCGGCCGCATTTGGGAATTGACAAACGTGTAAATACGTGGAAAATACGGAAGCCGGTGGACAGTTAGGAGCAGTGTCTCAGTTTTTGTTGTTTCTAATTGGCAAGCGCTGCGTATCTTCCTGAGCTCTGGCTCCGTGCGAAGCAGACAGGATGGCGAGAGGAGCTGCTCCGCAGGCCGGGGGAGCCGAGGTCCTGCCGGAATATTCGCAGGAGGGGTTGGTATTCCCGCGCGCCTCGCGGCTGCACCGCTCTTTGGCAGATGCAATCGAAATCCTCCGTTTCTCTTCCTCAAAATGCCTCCTCAGAGAGTGGTGGCTGCTCGGATATACTCAGAAATCAAAGTCTGATGATTATTTTTCTGTAGAAGTACTAATATAGGCTATTCATTCCTCCGTGAGTCATTATAGCAGACTTCATTTAGAAATGCCAGTTGATGTTGGAGCAATGAAATTCACGTGATTTAGGCTCTCCAGTTCATGTTCTGGATGATTTAAAATACTCCAAAAATGCACAAAACTATTAGAATTATGTCTACTTTCTATATTGATTTTTTTTTTTTTTCCAGGTGATATTTATGCCCATATCTTCACATCCGCTATCTCAGGTCCCTTTAAATGAATACTTCAGGGATTTTGATGCCACTTGTTGGCAGACCAAATGTAATATTTATATGCAATGAGCTGTTAGTTTTTGTATTGTACAAATGTAAATTTGTAAAGATTTTTTTCTAGAGTTTTTTTGAAGTCACTTATGTAATCTAGGATGTTTCATTTTCCAGCTGTGGGATTGTCTTAATAAAAAAAAAGATAAACTCTTACGTTGTTTTGCATTACTTACTAAATAGTTTAGACATTAGAAAGAAAAAAAAAAAATTAAAATTGAGTTTTCAATGTAAAAAGAAAATCACTTTTTGATTCAACTGCATAATTTTATACTTACAAAAAGGGAACTTTTATAAACTGGATATGGAGACTTTTATAAACTGCAGATCTTGAGCAGGCCAGGACGGAGACCCTCACCTCGGCCAAAGGCACGGGCGAGGGCTCGCTGGGCCTCTGTCACCCAAATCGTCATCCGACCTGGCTCCAAAATACCATTTTCCTGGGTAAAAGGAGAGGAACAGCTACTGCTTTCTTGGGAAACTCTGTGAAAAATGCTCTCCGGGGCGATAGGTCTGTGCAGAGCCTCCCCGCGCAGCGCCGGCGCGGGCAGGGGCGACGAGGAGGGGGTTTCTGGGTGAGGTCCCTCCTGCCACCGCGGGACACGGGGCGGTTCAGGCGGTGAGATTCAGCTCCAGGAGGAGGTCGTACCTATTTTTAAAGGGCATTTAATGCAAAACAAAGAACTCCTCCTTTTGCATCGCTGTTCTCGCCCTTTGGTTAAATAGTAGCGATAATACTGTTTAAACAGGGCTTTTCCTACGCAAGCGGCGCCCGCAGCCGGGCGATGGACGGCACCGGGTTTGCCTCAAAGCCGCCTTGGCGTCGTGGCCGGCGCAGGCGGGCACTGCCCCGGGGGGCCGGGGCTCTTCGCGCTCGGCCGGGGGCTGACGCTGGCCGTCACCCGCCAGCGGTTAAATTGCGAAGTTCGCTGAGGTTGACCCCGCGCTGTCCCAAACACGAGCGGGGAGGCGTTGGGGACCGCCACGGGGCTGCGTTTCCCGCACACGCTGCACAAAGGCTTTAAAGCCCGTTTAATACTCAAACCCAGCTATTACAAGGTACTCGAGCAAGGCCAGCCTCCCTGCGCTTGCCGTTCAGCAATCTCTCAAGCCTATCCCGCCGTGTATTGCTCTCGCAATACAGTGTTTTGGCTTTTCCCCTCTTTAATCTCTTGACTTATTTGACATTTCATTTTACTGCGCTGATTCAAATGGGCCAAACGGAAATTTCTTTCAGATGCGAATGAATATCTTCCTTTTAACGCAACGCTCGTACTCCAGGCCCCAGGAACAGAAGGGCTTTTTTTTTTCTTGGCCTTGTTGGTTACAGAGGACAAAATTAAACTTGTATTGCAGAGATGCTGAAGCCCCCCTGCTAAGTACCTCTGTCCGATGGCATTAGCGAGAAGAAATCGCACTCTCTTCAGAGCTGCTTTACCTTCGTCAAACCATCCTTTGCTGTCACTCCCGTGGATATTATGTCATAGCTGTTATATCATGTACTTTATATCATCATATGTTTAGGTCATATATGAGAATACATGCTATAAAATATATGATATGAAATATCGGTGTGGTAGAGAACAATTCAATTATTCTTCCAATGCACTTCGGAAATGCGTTTTGTAGACGTTTGAGGTTTTTTTAACGGTAATTTTTGCAGAAGTTGTAGAATTAAATTGTGATTTCTATGCATTTCAGCAGCATGTGGACCAAATTCTACCTCGCCCGGGACAGCTCTGTCATCCCAACCCTCCTTTCCAGCCTGGAAAGCCCTGACGCACGCAATGCTTCACGTGTGCAGGGCACTGCCTGCGCCGGCGGCGCGTACGGGGCACCGGCCGCCGCTCGGACCCTCGCCGACCTTCGCAGGAGGGGGAAGCCAAGCTTTGCCTCCATCCCATCTTTTCCGCTCAAAATAGGCGCTGCAATAGGATGACTTGCCCTTCAGTTATTACAGCCTCATCGAAGCTGCTTTTCAAGGCTCATTAAGAGGCCTGGAAAGGAGCGCGATGTATGTGCGCTTGAGTGCCCTTTCTTCCCTCGAAGCCGTTTCGGGGTGCGGGACGGAGGTGCCACCACGGGGAGGCTGGGGGAGCGCCGGGAGGGCGGCCCCCTTCTCTGCTGAGAGCTGCTCCACTGTTTCTCAGTGAACACAAGTCCTTTGTCTTAAAACCCCGAGGAATCGGAGCCAGGGGAGCCCCTCCCGTGACGCGGGTGTTGGCGGCGCTGGCAGCCATCCCACCCCAGGCTGCCTTCCTCCCGCTCCGTCTCTCGGCAAAACCCCTTTCCCCTCCCCGCCGGCGGCACGGCGCGGTGGGGTCCGGCCCAGCGGCTGACGCAGGGCAGCCTGCCTGCCTCCATCAATATTTGCTCGGGTGCCGGGAGGGAAGGTTTTAATAGCTGCTGCTGACGCAGGGAGCTCCGGCCTCGCGCTTCCCCTCCCAGGGCCCACGTGCCGCCCGTCCCACGCAGGGTGCCGGCGGCCGGCCTGGAGCGTGAGGGACCGGCTGGCGGAGCTGCGGCGGCGAGCCGCGGCCGAGGAGGACCTGCACGAGGACGCCCCGTGCTTCGACAACGTGGCGTTCGTTGGGGACGATGCCAACGCCGTCAGCCGGGTGCTGCGGGAGGCGGCCGAGCTCTGGCGGGCGCTGGACCGGCCGGAGCAGCTCTCCGAGAGCATCGACAGGACGCAGCAGGCGGTGCTGTGCTGCACCTCCCAGGAGAGCGTCGCCGGGGAGAAGCAGGGGCTCGGTGCCGCCAGAGCCGCCTTTGCCCGCGAGGCCGTGGCCCTGCGGCCCCGGCTGAGCGCCCTGCCGGCAGCGCCGGAGGGGGGGACGGGGCGAGCGGGCCCCCGCGTCCGCCGGACCCAGCTGTGGCTGCTGCTGCGGCAGTACCGCGCCATCCTCACCCGCCACTACGCCCGGGAGAGCCGCTACTGGCAGAGGCTGAAGGAGCAGATCGGGAGGCAGGCGGAGCTGGCGGGCATCGACCTGGGGGCCGAGGACGTGGAGCGGCTGGCCGAGAGCCCCGAGGCGCCCCGCATCGTGGGCCGGGACCTGGAGGAGCTCAAGGCCGAGCAGCACCTGGCTGCGGCCCAGGCGTGCCAGCGGCAGCTCCTTGACCTGGAAAAGCAGATGGCGGAGCTGCGCGGGCTCTTCCTGCAGCTGGAGGGGCTGCTGGCCGAGCAGCAAGGGGCCACCGACAGCGTGGAGCGCTACGTCCTGCGCACCCTTGACTACGTGGCCCAGACCGGCGGCGAGGTGAAGAAAGCCTTCACGTACCGGCGGCCGTCGCGGCTCTCGGCCCTGCTGATGGCGACGCTCAGCCTCTGCGCCTGCTGCGCCTGCCTGCCCTGCCGCAGCGGGACCGTCCGATGAGCCGGAGCTGCACCGGGAGGATTTTACAGCAGCTTTCATGGATTTCCCCTCTGTGTCTGTGCAAGAAATGGTGTCATGAGAGGCTGCTGCTGTCTTGTACTTCTTGCGTGACGGCGCAGGGACCATGCACGCCTCGTGCAATGGTGCAGGGACCACGCACACCTTGCACGGCAGCGTGGGGACCACACAAACCTTGTATGATGGCGCAAGGACCATGTGCACCTTGCATGGCAGCACGGGGACCACGCACATCTTGCACGGTGGCGTGGGGACCACGCACACCTTGCACGATGGCACAGGGACCGTGCACACCTTGCATGGCAACACGGGCACCGTGCACGCCTTGCACAACGGCAGGGAGACCACGCTTGCGCTGCAGGACCGGCACCCAGGGCACTGCAGCACCCAACAAGGAAAAGCACTTTTAATACTATGAAACCTAACTTTAAAACTTCATTTTTTTTAATTTTTTTTTTTTTAATTTAAAGGAGAGGGAAAAAGAAAAGCCTGTTGAAGTTTTTGGCACATTTGTTGTGACACGTGAGGAGACCCGATGGCTCGGTGCCACCACGGAGCAGCGCGAAGGCTCCTCCACCACATCTGGCTCCTCCACCACCACCAACTTCTCTGTAGAGCGAGCGCCAGCCTCGGGAGAGACCTGGCTGAGCCCCGCCTTGGGTCGCTGGGCAGCATCCAGGGCCGGCAGCCCGGCAGAACTGGTTGAGCTGCTCAGTAAATGATTACCCATAAAGCGCAGGAAAAAACACTGTGTTAGCGTCAATGCTTTCAGCCAGGGCATATTCACAGGGGTTTTCATGGAGCACAACCTCCTCCGGAGCCTGGCGCGGAGGTGATGGTCCCCAAGTGCTGGCTCCTTTGCTGGTGGGGCTGCAGCTTTCTCTGCCGGCAGCGGCAGCCGGTGGCACGCTCTTTCTTGCGTACAGGATGAACAAGAAAATAGCCCTGATTTGTGTTACGAGGACAGGTGAGAAGTTAAAGAAGTAGGAGAAAAAGAGGAGAAACTTTGCACCTTTCCACCGATGGCTTCAGCAGTTTATGAGACTTTATGAGTTTATTCATCAGGGTTTTTTTTTATGCCTGGTTGCTTTTCATTAAATATTGGCCTCAGATGGAGACTAATTACTGCATAGCAAAGTAATTAAGAATATTGTAATGTGGGCATGAACATTCGACAGGATGGGAAAGTTTCCTTTCTCTCCTGAATAAAGGTTGGGACTTCATTTGGAGCACGTTTGCTTTATGAATATTCCCGGTGATGATGAAGCGAAGGTGGAGGACCTGCTTTAATGATTCAAAGAATATACATGAGGAGGCTGTTTTAATTATCTCCCAAATGAGCATCATAAATTTAGGAAGTTGACATTTAAGGGGAAAATTAAGAGAAAGCCAAACATGTTAAGTTAAAATCGGGCTACCCAAACCCCTTAGCTCTGTTCTGTAACGCCACGCTAAGACTACAGTTACGCCTAAGATATTTTAATGTTTCTCGTTGCAGATCAGATTATACTTTTTTTGCCTTTCTTTCCGCCTAGAGATCATTAGGGAAGAATAGCCTAATAATGGTATTCCAAAAATGATGCTTTTATCTTGTCCTGTTCTGCATAAAGAAAGCGAGCCCTACCCCGACGTTCTTTGGTCGCCGCAGTGCCCGCTGCGGGCTCTTGGTGGGTCGCTGCCCGTGGGACGCCGGACCTGACGGGGAGAGACCCGGCGATACCTTTGCTGGCTGCTCATCGGCATCAAAAAGTTGACTTCTGTATTAACCCGACTGCAAATGGATGCTCAGAATAAGATTCATTAAAAGAGGAACCTTTTAGTAAAATGCATTAAAAGGAGCTGGCTTAAAAGTATAAAGAGTCTGGAAGTGTGCTGGCAGCGTGCACTGGTTTTCACTTGCAAAGCCTTTCAGCTGAAGAAATGCCACTGACAATATATCTTTAGAAGAGTATAAAATCTTTTCCTGACATTTAGACGAGCAAATAATTCCAGCACAATTTAATCACCCTATAGGACGTTTTTTTAGGGAGATTACTGCAGCTTAGCAGTCTGGCGTTCCTGCTCAGAGACCCCGGGAGGACTCGCGCACTCCAGTTCAAACACTGAATTTTTATCCTTTCAACCCTGTTGATTTTTCATGTCACGACACATACCTCCTGAACAGAACAATTTCTTGTGAATGTAACTTTAAAAGCCTCCTGAACGTTGAATAGGAACTAAGTTCCCTGAGTTCTGTTCAATTTGCAGCATCTGCTTGCCCAAACCTCTAGACATACACCTTTATTGGCAAAGCGGAAGGGAAAGTTGCATCGGTGTTTGGGACCGTAATTCCATTTTGCTGTACTCCACTTGCCCTTGAATAACACACCCTGGTGTGAGAGGGAGGATAAATTCTTACTTCAAAATATTTATGTATTTTAATTCAAGATGAGAGATTTGATGAACTGTATTTTCATTTTCCTCAAACTATTCCCATTGAAAACCATCACTCAATATTTCCATTTCCAGAAATTTTCCCCAAAGTGTTTTTTTTTTTGTTCAAATGGGCTTTGTATACCAAATCACACTTGGTATTTTTATTCTGAGTATATTTAATGTCAAATCAGAAATTCATTCTCCTGTGTGGGCTACCAAGTTATTGCGATGCTTCAAAACACTTTCTACGTTTCATTCACCAGTAACAAAAATGTGTCAGCAGTTTAAATTGACTTGATTTGTTTTTCCCCTGTTTTTCCTGTATTTTCCAGTGAATCAACAACTCTATTCATAGAGCTCATCAGATATCTTCTGCTGCTCCCTGTCTTTGAAAAATGCGGAGATCTGGCTCACAAGCCTTTCTGCAGGAGTAGGGATCACTGCCAAGAAATTCAGGGGAGCCACTTCTTGTCTTTCCAGCAACAGGTTGGAAACTCCATCCTTGGTTTTTAATTGGCAAATTGGGCTCATTTCAGTGCATTTTGGTGCTTACTTCAACTGGATGTCTTTGGTGTGCCAGCAGCCTCATCTGCGTGGGCAGCATGGCGCAGGTCACATCTCCGTTTTAGATCCTTTTTAAGGGCGTTTCTCTAACAGGCATGAAATAAATTGTGTTTTCCAGTGTTAAAATATTACTCTTGGATTTCCCTGGCAGGGATGAGGTTTGATCTCCATGCCTCTTCCTGCAGTCAACTCATGCAAAATCTACCAGAAATAATTTAGGATGAAGCAGTTCATGTTTTTTACAGGGGTCCCTATCTTAGAAAATCCACTCCTTTGGTTTGTTGACCTGCAGCTTTCAGACCGAGAAGTTTCTATGAAGTTTTCTCCAACACTGCCTTCTAGTGGGTCTTCACAGGTGCGTTGCTCCAGCTTACCAGTGTAGAGGGGAACACTGCGCGTATCGGCATTTCAGATGCAAGTTTGGGGGGAACAAGCCAGGCCTTGCACAAAATTGCTTTGATTGACCATCACCGAGCAGTGTTTTTCCAGAGAAGAGCAAATTCGTAAGGACTTAAGGAAAGGGAGATACCAAACGCCTGCCGAGGAGGTGTCTGGCCAAGGGCTACGTCCCTGGTGGGAAATAGGGAAAGGAAAGAACACAACAATCGATAATGCTCACTGAGATATTCCAGGTGTGGGGTTTTGGACAAAAGGTCAAGTTTAAATGGGGGTTGTGGGGCGAGTGGAGGGGGAATTTGGCAAAGCTCGGACCCAGGGATGCCACTTGTTGTTTATTCTCTCTCCAGTTTGGGGGTGAAAGCCCTTTCGAGTCCTGAAAGGTGACAGCACCACGTCCCCGGGACCCTGAGCATCCCTGTGGGCACACAGAGTGAACGGTGATGGTAGTGACGGGGGTACATGTGGGTGTTGATAGCAACCCTCTGCCTCTTCCCAGTGAGACCAAAACAACCGGGGTTTTTTGTGATTTTCTTTGTATTCGGCGCCTTTTCAGCTTTTTTTTTTTTTTTATTAACAACGAACCTCTTCCCATTCAGTTGGTAAAATTGCACTGGCAGAGCCCGAGCAGCTTTGCGTGAGAAAGATGCGCAATGAGCTGTTGTGAGAGGAGTCGTGGAATAATCATCTTGTGAGCGCTGAATTCAGGCACGAGGTCGGGAAAAAACGGACACGTGGAGAGCAGAGTCCTCACGGGTCCTTCTTGCGCAATTAAGCCCTGAAACCGGGGGAGCTTTGCCCCGCTCTGTAAGCCCAGGCTGCGGGAGATGGTCCCCGTGCGGGGCCGGGGATGGGGGACCCGAGGGCTGAGCCTGCCTCCACCCAGGCCCGGGAGGTCTCCTGAGGTCCTTGCCCACCCTACGCTCCCAAACGTGCCCGTCTCCGCGGCTCGGATACGGTTGTTCCCAAGGGGAGACGCTTGGTGCTTCCTGAGCTCCCCAGTAAATCCATTTATTTCCTATTACAAAATCAACATTTTTCTTTATTCTTGTTTTCTTCCGTGTTGAACATTTCCTTTTATTTTGTGTGTCGATCTTGGCATGCAAAGCACATTTTTTTACCATTTTCTTGAGCGAGGCTGTGGCAAGAACATACATTTCTATAATTCTTGAGGAACAAATATCTCCACAACTCCACTGACCTAAATGATGAACTGAAATCTTTCAAACTGATCACTAATGAACACACCATTTTTGCTTAATTTCCTACCCTGTCTTGAAATGGTTGTGTCACCGATTAATTTTAAGCAGTAAAAACAAGTCTGAGTTTATGGTAAGACTTATTTTTGGTTTAAGGTAAGGTGAAACTCTCAAATCTCATATTAGCAGTCGGTAGACTGACTAGATTTTTTTTTTTTTTCAATACTGAAGGCAGTGACTTCTGTTCAAGTTACTCGATCCGCACTTCTCATAGGAATGTGTATGTTTAAAATTCTGGTTTTTTGCTGTTCTTCATCTAGAAAGGTGTTGCCTGTGTTAATAAGAAGGTTGCTCTCACAGGCAATAATGCAAGGCATAAATATGCACGTTAACGGCCTGTTCCAATCCTTCTGCTTCTTTGTAAAATCGGGGGAATAAAGCAAATCTGGGATTTCGATGGGGCAATGCAGTAGTGGGGACGTGCAGAAAGCAAGGAGGACCGGATGCTTGCACCGGCGCAGCCCTGAGCTGCCCTGCTTGGCTCAGGCCGGATCAAACCGTCACGCAAACGGCACGACGGGCAGCTCAGGCTGGAAATTCCTGTTTACCGGCGCTTGAAGCCTTGTTTGCACAAATCTTCTTGTTTTTCCGAGCGGAGACCGAAGAAGTTCTTCAGTGGGGCTGATTTATGGTGTCTGCTCGGCCGGGAGGGCAAAGTCCTCATGATGGGAGCGAGAGAAAAGGGATTTGTGGCGATTTATTATACTCACAACTCTCCCATCACGCCATTTCTGAACGGAAACGACGGATGCGCGTCGTGGTCTGCCAGGATCTCACATTAGCATCGGATGATGAGACGAGTAGATAATAGCTTCTCCGGGGATGATTTGCTTCTTAACTGCTATTTCTAAAGCTTCAAGACAGATCCAGAGGACGGTTTGATATTGTCGCCAGCAATCTGCATTCCTGAAGCCTGCAGAGGCTCGGGAGTGAGTCACGCACGGGGACGGGACAGCGGCCGTGGCGTGACGTACATGCGACGGCAATGCCATGGCTTTGCTTTGAAACCGGGCACAGAGCTGCCTTTGCTGCCCATGGAGTGTGCTTGCAATATTAATCACAGCTTTAAATGGCCCCTAAATTAAAGTTTTGGTGCAATCCTAACTTCACAGGTGGTTTTTCACTCGGCTTTTCATGGCAAAGCAACCCCTCTGGGCTTTGTAATTTGTATCAATGATGTCTGGTTCTCTGAAAATGGGGTTTGCTTTAGGAGTTTTGTCAATCAATATGCAGTCCGGGTAGCCAACCACTACAAAATTTCCATTAATAATGGAAGTCTTAAATGAAGCCCTTCACTCACTCTGAATAAGTAATTTTGGGGGTTGGATTAACAGTGAGAGAAAAAAACTGACTCTGAATTTGCTTTAGAAAACTGTGTTCCTGTTCCATGACATTCAATGGCACAAGCTTTTGGGCAGGTAACCTGGAGCCTGGGTCCTGTCCCAGCACGTGGATGCTTCTTGCTGGAGCAAGGTAACGGCAAGCATCGTCTCTTTAGCGCAGCTCATCGCCGGCGGGGCTGCACCCCCGCTACCCCAAACGGCCTCAGCCCATGGCATTCGCTGCGTGTGTGAGGCTCCCGGCTCGAGGGGATGTGGTTCTGCTCCCTCCTACGGGACCAGGCACCCGCTGCCCTTCAACCTTCTGGAACTTATCCTGTCTAAGGTGTCTCCCCAGTTCTGCCCGCCTTCCTCGCCTGCTCTGAACAGAACTCAGATTTAGTGCTTTACTCCCGGCTTATTTCTCCTTGAAACCTTCCTTGGACTTGCTCATCGCCGTTTGTGCACAACCCGCTTTTTGTCTTTGATGGGTATAAATCAAGCGCAGGCAAAGCAGAGTAAATGCTACGGTTCCCGGCTGAACCCCCGGTGATTTGCCATTGTAACTCGTTGCAGAACATTATTGAGAAGGATTCCTATTTATTCACGTGCACCACGTGCTGGAGCGGTGCGAGGCGACGAGGGAATATCTGACGCGCAATGTTTGCTGGGGGAGCGGCATTGCATCAGCTGCTTTTGGGGGTTAATTAAAAGATCAGAGGTGCTTTCCATCTGAGCTTTTTTGTTTTGAAGTATACAGGAGCTGCATAAATGGCTCGCAGCTCATCCTTAAAGACTTCCATCCATTTAATATGTATTTTTCTACACAGTTTTATGATGCAGGGGAAGATATTTCTATAGCTTATGGGAAAACAGGTTCGTGGGAGCGCGGGCGTGGGAAATAAGGTTGGCAGAAACTGAAAGAGAACATCAAGTGCCACCGTGGTTTTCACTGTAAAAGATCACCAGCAGCTTTAAAGGCAGATTTTATTTAAGGGGAGGAGGCTGACATGGTACAGCGGACACAGAGCAGACAAAAACCTGAATAAAGAGGTCCCATCGAGCACATATGTTGAAATCCAAGGACCAGAACAACTTGCTCCTGACATCGGCGTTTTATTAGTGAGAGTAAACAGGAAAGTGGCTGAGGCCGACAGGTACAAATGATCTACGGCACAGAAACCCATTCCCCACCTCCGGCAGAGGCTGGATATTCTGCTGCCTGAAAACAGAGCCGAGCGAAGGCGCGAGTCACTTCAGCGGCTGGGCAGGAGAAGAGTTACCAGCCAGCGGGATGGGAGAAAACTGCCTGGTACTGGGCTACTGGGAAACTTGCCATCCGTTCTCTGTCATTACTTTACTCAGCTACGCAGCTTTACATACACGCATTTCCTAAGAAAGATAGCTGACGCAGGAATAAATAAAATTTTCCAGTAATATTTTCAGATCCTAATGTGACGTGAAGTAACGTAGCTCCGTTGACTTCTTCGCTCTGTATGCTCCTTCGAAACTGGAACAAATGATTTCTTTTTTAAAAAAAATCCCCCCTAGAAATGTTGACTATAAATGCCCTCTGAGCTGTGGTACAAATACGCAATAGTTGCTGTACCTGTGTGTGAAACAGGAGTATTTCAGGCCATGGGGAGGCAGCGGGGATGGTGGTGCCGTAGCGGCAGGTATTCGAGGCACACGGCTCGCCGTCCTCGGCCGCAGGGAAGAGCCCTGCTCCCTAATTCCAGTTTACACCCCATTCCAATGATTTACTCTTGCTACTGACGCCTACTTACAGCTGTGTAATGTAGATAAAAAAAATACGCCTGGAGCAATCGCAAGGGGTTTTTTTATACAGAATCACAGAATCGTATAGGTTGGAAAAGACCTTTAAGATCATCGAGTCCAACCATAAACCTAACACTGCCAAGC
This sequence comes from Mycteria americana, assembly GCF_035582795.1. NCBI lineage: Eukaryota > Metazoa > Chordata > Aves > Ciconiiformes > Ciconiidae > Mycteria > Mycteria americana. The sequence continues at coordinate 24,464,823 of NC_134374.1, forward strand.
CCACCACTACACCATGTCCCTAAGCACCTCAGCCAAACGTCCTTTAAATACCTCCAGGGATGGGGACTCCACCACTTCCCTGGGCAGCCTGTTCCAATGCTGGACAACCCTTCCAGTGAAGTAAAATTTCCTAATACCCAGTCTAAACCTCCCCTGGCGCAACTTGAGGCCATTTCCTCTCGTCCCATCACTTGTTACCTGGGAGAAGAGACCGACCCCACCTCTCTACAGCCTCCTTTCAGGCAGTTGTAGAGAGCGATGAGGTCTCCCCTCAGCCTCCTTTTCTCCAGGCTGAACAACCCCAGGTCCCTCAGCCGCTCCCCATCAGCCTTGTGCTCCAGACCCTCCCCCAGCTCCGTTGCCCTTCTCCGGACACGCTAAATGATGTCTGCATCTTTTGCACACATCATTTTTGCAAATGCACTTTTTGGGTGCGTTGCCTTTCTGGCGCGGGGCTGGCTCCCACACAGGCACCGGGTGGGAGCTGTCAGACTCGCCGTGTACGGCACGCTGAGGGGTATCGGCATCGATAATACACGGACAGCTCAACACGATACGGTTTTCAGCCTGAGCCGCCGGTAGTCTCATTGCACAAAATAATTACCAGCTACTTAACTTTGATACTAAAAACCACCTTGAAGTGGCAAGGGCACCTATGTAATATTTTTTCAAAACAGAGAACGGTTCAAACCCGCTATAACGAATTTGATTGGCATTTGTATGGACTTTCCTTTATCCTTGGCACATAAAAAAGTGAGCAGGATGTTACAGGTATTTTTATTAGGGGAGTCTTTTATTTTTGCTTCTACAGATGTGCACAAGAGCGTTCAGAGTCAAGCACATCTGTTAGGAGAGCCCACTGCATCTTGAAAAATCAGGGTTTTTTCTCTCTTCCTGTATCTTCGCTGTCGTTTTAATTATTATTTCAGAAGGCAAAAATCTGCACATTTGCTTGCAGTGTAAAGGCAGCCGCAGGCTCGGGGTGGTTTGGTGCCCTGCTAAAGAGGGAAGGGGTAGCTTATGGGTGCTAATATGAATTCCTGGGACGCTGTCACCCCTTTTACACATCGAACACGCAGCACGGGGTGCGCGTGGCTTTCGCTTACCCTTTGCGGCGTTGCCCAGGCATCCTCGCTGTGGCAGAAGGCTGTGATGTGGGAGCGCTGCCTTCAGCGAGACCTGCTCCTCAGCCCGCCTGCCCTTCGGCCAGCTGCCAGCGTGGTCGTAATCAGAGCAAGTTGTCCCCTGCTACCAGCAGGAGTTGATTCATCCTGACTCACACCTGCGTGTCCTGTTTGCGGGGAGGAACACAACAGCAACGTGGTCGGTGATGGAGGCAGCGTGTCCTCCCTCGAGCGGCTACGGTGCCCGCTTCCTTCACCGAGCACAACAGACCGTGTTCGTCCCTCACTGACTTGAGTGTGTGGGTAGGGCAGAGCTCATCTGCTCATCTGCAGATGTGCCTGCCAGCTGTGCGCGCATCCCGCTGAAACACAAGCTTTTGCCCTGAACGCGGAGCTGCGGTGGCCGCTGACGTAGCTGCTGGAGTTGCCCTTTAGCACTCGTCCCAAAACAGGAAAGGAATTCGCCGTTTGTTATTAACCCTCTCTCGAGTCCGGTCAGGAGCAGCGAGCATCCTCGCATCACCCCCCATCCGACCCAGCCTTGCCCCACACAAGGAGAGGCGTCGATGCCACGTGGGCTCTGCCAGGGGCGGCTGTCGCTGCTCGGTGCCCCTCTTCCCCACAGCGAGGTCTGGGTCCCTGAGCTGCCACCACGGTCCGCGGCCTGGCCACGAGACCAGAAGCCGTTAATCCCGGCTTTCTTATTTTAGCAGTTTTTCTCCTTGCAGCATACAGAAACGTATCCCAGTGCAAGTTCTTTCAGACCGAGTGGTCTCCAAAGCAGGCACATCTGGGACAGTTTGCCGTTGTGACTTCTTGGTTTGCTCCAATGGCTGCTCCACATGGTGTGTTTATGAATATGGGCTGGAAAACGTTGAAGACCTTTCCTTGGTCTTCTCTATTGAAAAGTCCAGGGCCATTTCCACGTCCTCATTTTGACTTAAAATACACAGAGTATTTTCCCTTCAAAAAAAGCTAACAGGTCAAGCTGAACTTTATTGTAACAAATACACTTTAGAGAGAATTTTACCTCCCGTTTGTAATGGCACAAAGCCATTTGCAATGAGAAGCAAGGCTATTTGACAGCTCGAGTGTGCTGTCTGGATCGGAGGAGTCTGTCTCTGAGAGGTACCCTGCAGCGCTTGCATTTTATGGGAAGAGGAGGTGGCCTCTCTGTCCTCCAGGAAAGTCCCAGTATTTTTTATTCTTCACAAAATTAGGGAAAGTGAGTGCCATCATTTCCCTTATATTCCTCAATAGAAAATCCTATTTCCAAAATATTAGGACAGCAATAAACGTGAGACCCGTAGAAAGCTTTGGAGGCACTGGCTGATGGCTAGTGAACTTCTGTTGGTGGCTTTCAGATGAAATCGTGGGCAGGAAGCAACAAAAGAGGAGCGGTCAGTATCGTAAAGCGTGATTATTAAAGTACCTCATTCTGTGGGCCACAAAGAACACTTTTTACTTGTATTTAATATTTGGCAGGCAGCGAAGAGCTTATGAGGTGTGAATCAAACCCAAAGTTGGAAAACTGGAAGAGTGGTTTCCAAAGGCAATCCTCTTTCTCCTCTCGGGTGTGCTTGGGTGACACGGTGTAGGGCTCAGCAAAGCCAGGTCCTTAGACCTTCACTGCCTTTTTACCTTCAAGCTATATTCTTCAGAAGGCGGATATTTCTGCATTTAAATCTGATATTGTGCAAATGGGAAGAGAAATAATCGTATCGGTGCCTCTCTGAGGGGCAAAGATGACCTGTCAGCAAGGGCAGCAAGTTGGAAGGCTTTCCATGGCTTCCCACGTTAGGATGGTGTAACCGTGCAGTGAAAAGACTGTTTCGCTTGCGATTTTACACTCAGCGCAACGCTGAAAGGACTACTTTTTAAATCATTTGCCCAGTTTTTTATATGGAGCCTGCCAGGCTTCAGAATAACTGAAGTGGAGAATATTAGGAACAGAGGAGCAGGGAAGATAAACAATCTTGATAGCACCGCGCATACGCTGCTTGTTCTGTGCTGGAACGGGAACGTTCAGGCACTTTTTCCGAAAGAAGCAATTAGCACTATTTAAATAGCTATATTATGCAGTAAAAAAAAATTGCTATGTTTACTGCGGTTGGGAATGTATTAGGTTTATTCACTATAACAAAATGGATTTTAAGACAGGGAACAGATAAAAGACTCGAAAATCAAACTTCTGTTGAAAGTTAGTGAATATATAAATCTGAATGAAGGAGGAATCTCAGCTGGTTAAGATGGACAGCAGGTATGAGTAAGTTTGCTACAGAGGTTTCCATAGTTTTTTAAAGTTGTCATAGTTCTCGCCCCAGCATCCTCAGAGTTGAAATGTTTCCAGACGCACTATTTCAATACGTCGCACGCATCTTCATGTCACAGGTAGTGGACATGTGGTACATCTGGATGTGCTTCCTACTGTGGCTATACATAGTCAATGGGTATAACACAGCAGTCAGGACTCCCAGAAAGCATGAGAAAGTTCCCCCATGAGACTAAGGTCAAGGAGAGGATATGAATGGTTAAGGCAAAATGCAGGTATTAAATGTGGCCTGACATATGGTTGAAGTTAGTCAGAACAGGAGTGAAAATTCAGCACGGTGCTTCACCTCTCCATCACCGAAGGTCTCGCCTGGAGGAGGGCCAGAGCAGCAGAGCCCTATGCTTACTCCTCTAGTCAAAGACGACTGATGGATAGACAGATGGCAAGCTGACCTCCCAGCAGCTTCTTCCTCAAAGCACGTTGAGTCAGACAGAGCAGGGAGGGCCCCTGAGCATCTCTGCTACTCTTGCATCAGGCTCTGGGGAGCTGCATGGTCCTCTGGGCTCAGCCTTCCCCCAGCCCTGGCAGTTGGGTTTCCTCAGAAATAGTGGGATCCACTCTGTTCTTCTGCTGGCTTCCCACCTACGCCATAAACCCCAACACCATGAACACCCCCCTTAGATGCTCCTTACCTGCCCTCTCTTCTCCTCGCTGTCTTCCCTACTTGTGTCCTGCTTTATCTCTACCCACAATCAATTTATTTTCCGGTAATGTCTCTCTCTCCCTCACATTTTTTTCTAAAGCAGGGTTGTTTTCCATTAAAAACTCTGTGGCAGAGACAACTGAAGATGCAAAAGCACTGAAGCACCTTACCCCATGCCTCTCACTGATCTGTTTGCTGTATCCACATACTTTTTAGCTCCTGCCACTCTTCCTCTGTCTGTTTTTGAAGGCAAGGAGTAGCTTCAGGGTTGGTTCTTTTTCCTGTAAATGTCCTCAGGCAGAAACTTACTCTGCATGTCTGGAAACTGCCCATCTCGTCAGGCTCCCAGTTTTGAACGGACCATTGGAATATCCTCACAACACGGGTAATAACAGGCAACACCATCAGCTGGTCATCATAAGTAAATTAACCTTGGCTTTCTAAAGCCTAAAGCTCCAACCTGCAATTAGAGTTAAGTGGCTCGGCCACTTCAGCACACCACATCTGCAATGCAGATGGGATTTGGTAGATGGTCACCATCAGCAGCGTACAAAGACCGTGGTGCTTACAACCCGCGCACTTAGCAATGGTTCTGATTCCAAATTATTAATAATAGCAGCAGCAGGAAATCCAAATCATAGCAATGTTGATTGGAAGGGACCTGTGGGGCTCATCCAGTCCAGCGTCCTGATGGGTGCGTGGCTATCGCCAGCGCCGGCCCAGGTCAGCTGCGGCTTTGCCCAGCCAAGTCTTGGCAACCTTCAGGGATGGCGACTTCACAGTCTCTGGGGAAGCCACCCCTCTGGGGCTCTAAGAGACAAGTTTCTATGAAACGTTTGGCAGATACCGGGCATATTCAAGTGCAGGCTGGCTGTAGCCTGGGACTTGGGACTTTTCCTCTGTTTTTGTTCCATTTTCTTGTATTCTGACCATGCCTAGTTAAAGTTTAAAAAATGTAAATAGCGACTAGAACAGATGTGCAGGAGAGAAACACAGTATTTTTTCCTTTTGTCTCAGAGTTGTTGAGAAAGCATTGGAAGAAGATTTTGAAATAGGCACACCATATATATATATATACCGCTGTACAAGAAAGCATGCCCGCTCTCTTGTGCTGTCACATAATAGAGTTAAAAAGAAATAAGTCTTATTTCCATACTGAGTCATTGCTTGCACTTTGTTTAGCGACTGTTGAATCGAATTTCGTTTCAGCTGGTTGTGAAGCAGGGACAGGTGCAGAATATCGTCTTTTTGTTTTCGCGGCAGATGCAAGCAGGGGAGAGAGCAATGTGTTTCTCGTCCATAAAGCAGCAACAGAATAATGTTAAATTAAGACTAAAACATTTCTGATGAATGAAGGCAGAAGCACAAAGTTCCAGGAAGAAAATATGTTCCGCAAGAAACCGAAGTTTTCAAACTCGCAAAATACGAATTTGTTATAAAACCAGACATTTATAATTTATTTTAACGTTTTTGCGACTTATGCGGCAACTGACAAGAGGGACAGTAGGGAAAGGACAGATTTTCTTCAGTGCCATTTATGCCCCTTTATCAATCGACTTGGGCAGCTGAATGCAACCGTGAGAGCAGGGAAGGCTTTGAAGAAATTCAAGCTACACGTGCTATTTCCTCAGGGGTGAAATGGACACAGACGCAGCCTCGTATTTTGAGCTCTCCTCTGCTCTGCAGATCCGGTCCTGCAGCCGAGCAGAGGGCAGATGGCGCAAGCGTGGCCAGCTGGGACGTGCAAATTCCCGTTTCTGGGATGTTAGCCTGCTTTTAGCAGCCATACCTCCCCTCCCGGGCTGGAGGAGCAGAAGGTGGCTGTTGCTGCCGCTCCGCTCCCAGAACGGCTGCCCGCGGTGACTTCCACCAAGTCACTCAGCCCGGCACATCTTTGCGCCAGGACGTGCAGCCGGGACGCCAAAAGCTTGTTATAATTAATGGGTATGCAACGATGATGAGCAATGCGTGCCCTCCCCTCCCCAGTCGCCATCCAAGCAGGAACCAGAAGAGCTGGTGGGACCTCTTCTTGCATCCACCAGCAAAGCTGTGGGTTCCCGGGTACGTGGGAGGTATTATACAAACCTACGGACCTCGGTGCTAGCACCGTGCCCAGCACGCAGCTGGGTGGTACCCTTGGACCCAACACCCTGGGCCACGGCTGTCGTAGACATTTCTCACCATATGCCCCATTCCTAGACGCCAGCACCATACGGGAGTTGGGCAGGTGCTAGTTTTCTCCTTTCACGAACGTTTTAAGGTCTTGAGATGTCCCAGACCCATATCAGAAAGTTAAAAAAATTCAGTTTCTTTCAAGTGTTTTCATCGTAATCTCGTTTTTCACATGTATGTTATTGCTAAATGTGTTTTCGGTTGGTTTGGGTGTGTGGTTTTTTTTTTTTCTTTAAATGGCTACTTCTCATTTACAAAAGGCTAAAATAAAAGTTTTCAGCAATTTCAAAATACTGCCTTGAGAAAAGCAATGTAATGAATAAAATTAACCGTGAAAGATTTGATTAACTAATAAAAAAATTTTTGAAAAATTCCTGAGCAAATCTAACATCGGCAAAGCTGGAAGATACTTTTCACTCTTCTGCACTAAAGCATCCTTCTGGGTTTGGTGGCAGCCAATTTTGGGGCAGGGGGGTGTACAGGCACGGGCTTCGGAGTGAAGGAAAACCCGAGTGGTGGTTTCTGGCGGGTTCCATCCCGGGGTTCACATCCTGCCTCAGTTTAAGCAGCCAGGGATAAACCGTGAGCTGTAATTTCACTCCAGTTCAACCACTTCATCGCTTTTTCAGCCAGCGACATGCAGTGTCCCAAAATTACTCTCCTGTGTAGTGACAACACGTGCAGCCACTTAGCCGCTTGGCAACACCGAGGATGCTGATGAGACTCCTCCAACCCATCTGCCGCGTGGGTACCAAGGACTAATGTCTCCACCGGTGACGACACAAGGTATTACTTATGCGTGGATTCACACGTGCGCCTCCTGGACCAGCCACGGCAGATGGACAGCTCTGGAAAGCTACAAACCCCTCACTTGGACACCTCCTGAGCTGAAGGATGGGGAGTGACTCTTTGGGCAAGGGATGCTGGAGGAGACGAAGGCTGGAGCCGTGCCTCCTCCTGGCTCACCGTGGCCGCAGGGACGTCCACAGTCCCGTGCCGTTGGACAGCCCCGTGCCCTACCCTGCAGATGGCAAGGAAAACCTGGCCAAAAATGGGGGCGGGCCTGAAGATGCATTTTGGAGGAGAAGAAGGGAAGAGGAAGGAACTGGGGGCAACGTGGATGGTTTGCAGGGAGGCTGCATGCTCTGGCACGCAGGGTGCAAGAGAATGCCGGGGCTGAAGCCCCGGCTCATGGATTCAGCCTGCACCACCACCACGCAGACCTGCCGCCCTGACCCGGCGGTGTCGGGGCCAGCCTCGGTCAGCTTCTGCGGCAGCCGATGGTTGACTGGAGAAGGACCCACGGATTGTCTTCACCCAGCGGGTTTTAAAACAATGGCTGCGACTGCAACTACTTTTGCTTTTGTTGCATGCACCTTTGCTAATTGTCTGAGTGGCTTAATCTAGAGTAAGGCAGGAAATAATTGGATATTGTTGTGATATCCTGAAAATACAGGTGAAATGTCAGTCTCGACATTTTGTGCACTAAAAATCTTCATTCATTTCCTCCAAACTCCGGTGTCTCTGCCCCATCCAACAGGGCCCATGGTCGCACAGAGAGGGGCTTTCTGCCGTCGCCTTGCACACTTGCACGCCTGCATGCTCGCACGAGCGCAGCAGGAGCCAGGCATCGATGCCACCCTTCCTCACCCATCGAATCCACCCTTCCTCACCCACCGAATCCACCCTTCCTCACCCACTGAATCCACCCTTCCTTCCTCACCCACCGATGACACCCTTCCTCACCCACTGATGCCACCCTTCCTCACCCACCGATGCCACCTTCCTTCCTCACCCACCGATGCCACCCTCCCTTCCTCACCCACCGATGCCACCTTCCTTCCTCACCCACCGATGCCACCCTTCCTTCCTCACCCACCGATGCCACCCTTCCTTCCTCACCCACTGATGCCACCCTCCCTTCCTCACCCACCGATGCCACCCTCCCTTCCTCACCCACCGATGCCACCCTTCCTCACCCAACAGAAGCGACAACCTCTTGTGGACACAACCAAGAGGAAATTGAGAATGCCGCCCCTCCGCCAATTAAAACCCAGACGGAAGCAATTTCCGTGTATAATTAACCCGTGAGCGAAGGCACCAAAGGCAAAATCCCGTCTCTGTCTTTGCTGATGGCCACGTTTCAGTGCGCAGATGAGAGCTGGGCCTCCCACTCAACTTCATCCCAAACTGGCTTATTTCCACCAGCCTTCAGTGTAATTAAAGTATTTTATGCATAGTAACGGTTGAACTAATTAAATGTTGCTGTTTATTATTAAATAATGAAACTCATTAGCATATGCTGTGCAGCTGAGATGCTTGCGGCTGAGCACCCGTGCCTGGCTGTGCCGGACTTTACCCAGGTAACCTGCAAATTCACTGCTCCGAAACTGGACGATCCCCATTTTTTCCAGTTTGTGCTGAGGGTATTAAAGCATTTTTACTTGTTTGACCAAAAGTATTTTAAATTGGGAACATTTTAATAGGCTGTGCAGCAAAACATCCATATGCATGCTGGTTTGGGTCACTTTTGATCCCTTTATAGTGTTCCATAGGCACTGGAAGAATCTGATGTCTAGCACATTCCCAAGGGGAACATTTTTGCATTTGTACAAAGCTAAATTGATTGCAAGCGTGCAGCCAGTACTATGACAAATTTAAGCTTGTTATTTGGCTGGTACATCATATAACAATGTTTTCATGAAAGCTGTATAGTCGCTACACAATAATTTTCAAATTTCCTGAGCTAAGCTGAGCAGCGGTGTATTAAAGATTTATATATGTTGAAGTATTCACAGTATAAAATCTTAACACACACCCAACACTAATTTAAAACATTCCAGCCATTGGGTCAAAACAGAAGCTGGGAAAATAACACGAGGCAGTGCTGAAAACCCAACTTGTTTTTACCACTCTCTTGCACATAGCTCTGGTGAATCAGAAAGTCCTGTTTACTCCTCGTTTCATGTAATTTATTATCAGAGGGGCCAGCTGGGACCACTGTGGCTAAAGGATTGTCAGCATTTCCATTACCAGCACTTTATAGCTCAGCCATAATCATTTACTCAGAATTGTGATGGTCCAAGTCTTTCCTTAGGAAGAAATTTTTTTTCCCCTGAAACTTTATTTTAAAGGGATTTAGGAACGGTTAAGTTTTAGGAAGGCAAAAGGAAAATAAACAGGTTGATTTTGCTGATGCTGGGTGCTTTTTTACACCCTTCAGAAGCAGGGTCGCTGGCGATAGCGGGCGCTATGGGTCGGTCCTTCCTAATTGCTTGCTTGCGACCCCCCTTCGCCCTGGGAAGCTCGTGGTCCGTTTGGCAGCCGGTGACGCTGGCACCGCCGTGCATGAGCGAATGCAAACCTCGGTGTCGGGGACGTCCCTGTGGCACGTGCCTCGTCGGGGGGCATTTAACAGCAGAAACCGGGGGGCAGCCACGTGCGGCTCCCGGCGTGGGCAGCGCGACCCCAGCACGGGACGGCAGGAGCAAAAGTGCTCAAGCTCCCCCCAGCTAAACACGTGCTCTTTGGAAAATAGCTTTATATCGGGAAAAAATGGGGCAAAAATGTGTCTTTCGCAGTAAGTTTGCAGAGGGTCCAAAGAAAACCCGCCAGTGCCAGGGCACTGGCTTCTGGACAGCCTGGGCTCTGGGGCTTGTGCTTCTGCTTCTGCAGAAGGGCAGGGGTTGAGCTGGGATTTACACCACGCGCCACGTTTCCCTTTACGTTAGCGCTGGAAACAAGCCATGATATCGTGCCTTGAAACTGCACTGAAAGAGGGAAAGCTGAGAACGATGAAAACTGGAGCAAATGCCCTTTTTCTGAAATCCATCGCTGAATACAATAGAATAATTTTATCCGTAAAATGGCAAATAGTTTCCATGTTGGAAAGCATTTTGCTCAGACAGTTTGCTAGCAAGGAAACAATGCATACCATTCATACAATAGCCGAATAAAACACGCGTTTGAAAGAAAAGAGAGTTTCAGAGACTCAGCGCGAGCATGTTGAATGCTTCTTTAATTCAACGTACAGCGTCAGGGCACTGAAACGGATCAGCGCAACACATTATGCCATGCCCTGAATCAATAGGTTAAAGCCTTCTCATTCACTTGGTACTAGCAGGTCAAATTAAGCTTATTTTTTCCTTCAAAACCACCTCTCATCTTCCTTTTGTGGTATCACAGAGGAAGGAACTCCCGGCAACCTGTTATATTTGAAATTATTTCCTATTTGATAGAGTACCAATAGGTGTGGAAATGTATTCAGTGTTGATCTCCTCCCATTTTGAGCACCGAGAGGAGGAGAAGAGGTTCAACCCCGCTCTCCTATTTACTTCCCACTAGAGGAGCTCATCACAGCCCATTAAATGAGATTAGAGGCCGACTCAAAGCCCACAAATAATTCCTCTTGCTACTAATAGCCTTGATATTAGTAGAAAATAATTTTGTTCATCCCTTACCAAGCGATCCAGGTCCTGGGGTCGCCTATGCCGGGCAAACGTTTAGGAAGTCCCTTACACTACGCTGACGTTATCACACGGCCAAACACCAGGATGCCCAGGCAAAGCCCATCTGCTAGCACTGCCTGAGACCTCGCCAAGAAAATAAAAATACAAATGAGTATTATGCCTGGCAGGGAAAGAGAAAAGGTGTCAAGTGAGCCAGGCAGCAGCAGGGGCTGCCGGGAGGGATGCAGGGCTGTAGCGCACCCGGGGATGCGCATCGCCGGCTGTGGCACATCCAGGAGAGCTCAAACGGCACCACCAGATCCAAGGAAATCCGTGGCGCGGCTTCCGCGCCATCAAAGGGGCTCGAACCCTCCCTGGAGGAAGCACGGAAACCCCTGATGCTTCCAACCGCTTCCCCAGGGAGAAGGTGAAGGATTACCTGCCAGGTGGGTAACCCAGCTGCCTATCTCCACTTACGGGTTATAACGCATTATGGACCGTGTATATAACTTATTGTCACGTAAGTATCTTCTGCCCGGCATTGCTCGTGGCCACCGTGTCCCGCCTGAAATTATATAATTCTGAGCAGGTTTTTGGGAAGACTGGGGAGGGGAGTTGTGCTGCAAAATTAAATTGATTTCTTATTTAAAATAGACTTTCCTGGGGCTTTGCTTCTGCGCTAACTACGTGTGAGTGTGCTGTACCACTGAAGTGTGTGGGGTTTATTCTTTCTTTAAATAAAAAGCTAATGAAAATAAGAAGACTCTATAAAGTTAGAGAGTTGTAATGACTCCGTTGTCTCTGGAGAGAGGCAGTTAGCTCTGTCTGAAGCATTTTTATTACCTATAGCTGCAAAACACTTCTAAGCTCGCAAAACTGGCTACATTTTAGTTTGGTAGCATGTGGTGGAGTATTGCAATTATTTGAAAGATAGGTTGCTATTCTGTGTTTTCATGTACAATTCAAAATGCAGAATACATGGCAAAACTGAAAAAGACTCTTTTTGCTTCCATAGCATAGAAGCAGCCTCCATTGCCATCAACACTGTAACAGTCATGCAAGAGCTGGTCTCTTATCTGAATGTGGTTTTCTCAAGACTTGGCAAAAAATGAATTTTTAAAAGGTTTTCCTTTATCCATACATCACAGTCCTGCGTCCTGGTAAAACCTAAGCCACGTGCTCTGAGCCATTAGACTTTGGGAGCTGATGATGCACCAAGATCTAACAAACCCCTGAATATAAAGAAGAAATATCAGTTAGACAAAATACAAGAGTGAGGATTACTTTTGCTAGTATTGTCACAGGTATCCAGAGGGCTCAGGGAATTAGGGAGTTTCCACAGAAAAGTTTGGGAAAGGTTTGCTGCAGAGTTACTGTGCTGGCAACCTCCTTTGCTTCAGTACTGCTTTACTGTTTTACAGCACACAAGGAATATACAGGAATGCATTATTTCCAAAAATAATGCCAAAAAATACATTATTTCCGCCACTATTTCCCCCAGGAGCTGATGAGAAACTTAATTATTTTTTTTATTATTTTAGCTCACGAGAAATGTGTTGCTTTCAGCAGCCAAGGCTGTACATGCTCATGCAAAAAGCAAACTCTGCATTCGGGTACCCGGCTGTCACTCTGGGCTGGTTCTCCACGGCGTGCCTGGTCGGTCTTGATCCTCCTTCATTACTGAGTAACAGAATTAAAAAGTATCGTTTTGTAGCAACACCTCAAAAATCGGCAATAGGAACATTAAATTCTGCAGCAGGACTTTATTGCCTGGTTTTAATCTACTTTCAATCCCCAGGTTTCCAACACACGTGCAGATCCATGCATCCGTCCCGGTCCTGGAGCCAGGCGGCGTGCATCCGACCTGCCGACATCCCGCCGATGCCCGCTCCGTTTATCGCCAGCAGCAGGGATGCCTCTCTGCCTAGCAAGTTTCCTGATACATAATTGGATCAAAAGCAGGTATTAAAGGGAATATTTCAGGATGGTGAAACCGTGGCCCTGGGTGGCTTGGGAAAAGCAATGAGGACACTGTTAATTGGGGAATTCCCAATTAGAGGATCTCAGGGTCAGCAAAGCTGCGTGGCAAAGAGGAAAGAGAAGGAATAGGCTGAAATTGCAGAGCATACGCTCGGCAATAATCCCCCAAAGTAATTCTTACCCTGACAGCAGTCAGGGATGCCGCGCTGAAAAAATAGCAGTAGATGGCACCAATTTTTCCATAAGGATTACGGGTAGGGACAGGACGGTCTAGTGACATAACAGCATTAATTGGATCATCTTTCAGAGGCAGGGAGAATTGTGTAGATGGAAAAAAAAAGATGTGGTTTATAAAGGCGGTTTATAAATAATTACCATTTACATGCTTTAAATAGCCTTGTCTCAGAAGAACGAGGCAGGAGGCTGCAGCCTGAGCCCTCCACGGCTGCTCACAGCAATGCTGCAAGAGCACCAACACTGCAGTGGGCTCCACAGCTGAAATGGAGAGAGAAGTGCCACTACGGATGGTTAAACAAAAAATTACCGACAATACCCATGTTTGGAAACACTTGGGAAAGTCTCAGGGCAGGCTGGCTGCTCCCGCACACAGAGCTCTTTTTGTGTCCGGCCAGGCTGGAATTTCTCCTGCTCCATCCCATCCATCATAATTCTATCACAGTAAACTTAAAAGGAGTTAGATTACTTCTGAATCGATCCCCAATTAATTATCTCGGCTGAACATTGTACAACGGACCAATTTTTTATCTTACTCTCTGCCCACGTGACTGACGCGCTGGTAATGGAAATCTTTGCCTACAGGCAGTGTATTTCAGTAACGATGGCAGCCGAGTCTTCGGCTGCCCATAAAACTCAGAGAAACGCAGAGATATTGCTCGTGTTTTCCCATATTCTTTTTTTTTTAATAGATGTCTGCATCCGATCAATCATTGCGAATGTCTTCTCTAAGTTCCTTGTATATTTTTTAAAGGTCTGAATGGTGAAACTCCTTAAGGAAGCAATGGGAACATGACTGTAAACTGGCAATTGGTGGGAAGCAACGCTCACTTATGATTTTTTAATAATTTCTATGAAACATTAAGAGTCATATTGCTGAAACCTGCTTATTTGTCTTGCACTGAGAGCTCATCAGAAGCACTTACATCGCTAAATTGACCAGCAAGCCACATTTATTGGAGTAATTTAAAATGAAAAATAGCAAGTGACTTATAAAACGCAGATGCTCGGGCAGAGGCTTTTACATTTGTCAGATCTTCACCTTCCTGCCACTGAAATCATGGTTAAAACCAACAACTTTAACGGCAGCAAATAGTATCCCTGTGGCTTATAGCTTATAGCAGACAGAGCCAATTGGTCAGAAGCCTGAAATATTTGTGGTATTCTGAGGGACAAAAATAGGACGTGGTCACCACCGAGCCACAGCCAAGAAGGAAGGGTCGAGGAGCAGCCCTGGTCCTCCATGCATCTCTCCGAGGGTCTCATCCTCCACCCAGCAGGACTTTTTCCACCAAGTGAAAGGAAATAAAATCACCCATAAGATGGACAATCTTGTCTCTCCCCTGCTTTTCTGAGTCTGCTAATGAGAAAGCTAATTAATCCCAATATTGGGGTACTAAGAAAGCGGACCAAGGGGGGCAGCTTCAGGGCTGGGCGTTTCAGAAGGCATCCCAGTGAAAACTGAACAAAACCAACTTGTGTGTCTGGTCCTGGCTTGCGGTTGTTCCCTCAAGGCTGTTTCATGCCCTTGGTGGAGGAATAAATAGTTAGAGAAACTGATACAGGTTCACAAGTCCTATTATTTTTTTTTTTTTTGCCTCTTAACCTCCCTTGATTCAATGAAGCCCATGTAAAATAGGGATACTGCCACCAGCTTAGGAGGGTTGTGAGGCTTAATTAAAGGTCTTTGGAATGCTCGGATAAAAGACGTTGAAGAGCAAACCACTAATGAAAGTAGATTATTTAAGGATTACTGAACGCATCCTGGCCTGGAAGATCAGCTGAAACTTGAGACCCCCATGACAGAAAAGGAGGTTTTGGGAGCTGTTGGAAATCAGTGCTGGAGACAAACCAGCTGCACCTGGGCCTTCACCTGGCGCTTAAGCTCGGAGGAAGATGGCAAAAATTCACACCACCAAAATCAGTTGTAGCTTCTCACCTGTGGCCTCTGCAGTCTGGACCAGACCTCCATTACGGTAATTGTCATCTGAAAGAAAAACGAGCCTCTGTTGTCTATATTGGGATGTCCTTTTGAGGAGCGCAGATAACAGCCTTTGAGTTGTAGGAAAATATATGCTGGGGTTAATGACTTCTAAATGCCAAAGAGGGGTTGTGTTTGTGGATGCTGCACAGCAGCTAGCTTGAAATGTAAAGTCTGGCCTAGATCGGCATGTATTCAATTAAACTTTCCTTAATGCAATCAGCAAGAGGTGAAAAATAACATAGACCTGATGAAAAACGTTCACCATGGCTACAGGACTAGCTCTGAAATGCCCCCCTGCACTAATGAGTCATTAGCATATGAGTTAGTCTTTCACAGAAGTTCTCCGTACTTATTTTTGCTATGTGGCTCCAAAGAGGACTTGTGAAGCTGTGTCCCCGGCTGGCACTGCCACCACATACTGGAAAGAAAAGACATCTGTGAAATGCATTTGTTAGTACATCGGAGAAAGGTGAAATATTTCACCCTTACCGGGGAGGCAAAGACTTTCCTCTGAGAGCTGGAGAATGAGCGTCCTCCAGTGTGCTACAGCAAACTTTTTAATGACTTCTGGAAGTTAGATTCTGTGAAATAATGTTTCCTTGAATATAAACCCTGTCATTAACTTTACAGGTGTCCTTTCTTTTTTGTGGAAAGAAGGAATGTATCTCATTGCAAAGCATCTTCTTCTTTCAAAAGCATCTCTCCGTCCCAGTTTAAGGACTATCAAACAAGGAGCCCAAGTGACACATGTGACTACCACTGATAAAGCCAAAGATGGCTAATAAAAATAAAAATTCAAAGAAAAGACCTTTGGGTCAGGAAAGACCAAAACAAAAAAACAAACCAACAAACCAAAGCAAAACGAAAAGCCAAATCACCAAAACCATTCTGTGCTGGCATTTGCAGAAGTCTGTGCAGAGCTAATTAATAACGTTTGATCCTGGCTTTGTGTCAGGATGTAATGGATATACCTCTAAATTGTTGTAACCCATGATTTGAGTTGCATGTTATAGGAATTACTATAGGTGGAAGCACCTGAACCGATGGAGGCCAAGCCTTACAAGAAGCAGTGCAAGTGCAGCAGTGACCCGACCCGACCCGGCTTTGGTGCCCAATAACTCCAAGCGACACACCACCGCTCCTGTCCTGAGTGACCACCGTAAGAGATGGAGCCCAAAGTCAAGGACTAAATGAACTCGGTGGACATTTTGTGGACATTTATGGACATTTTACAGACATTTTATAGGGGTGGTCCATAGACTAAGGGAATGATATGTGTGTATTATATCAAAGGATGGGAAGGGTGACGGTGGGTAATGAGAATGTATTGGATAGTGTGAGACCTGAGCATGACGTAAATGGTATGGAATAAGGGGTGGACACTGTCCTGGTTTCAGCTGAGATAGAGTTAATTTTCTTTATAGTGGCTGGCATGGGGCTACGTTTTGGATTTGTGCTGAAAACAGTGTTGATAATACAGAGATGTTTTAGTCGTTGCTGCACTGGGCAAGGACTTTTCAGCTTCCCCTGCTCTGCCAGGGGCAGAAGAAGCTGGGAGGGGACGCAGCCAGGACAGTTGACCCAAACTGCCCAAAGGGCTATTCCAGACCATAGGGCATCATGCTCAGCATGTAAAGCTGGGGAAGAAGAAGGAAGGGAGGATGTTCGGAGTGATGGCGTTTGTCTGCCCAAGTCACCGTTAGGCGTGATGGAGCCCTGCTGTCCTGGAGATGGCTGAACACCAGCCTGCCCATGGGAAGCCGTGAATGAATTCCTTGTTTTGCTTCGCTTGTGTGCGTGGCTTTTGCTTTCCCTATTAAACTGTCTTTATCTCAACCCACGAGTTTTCTCACTTTCACCCTTCCGATTCTCTCCCCCATCCCACCGGGGGGAGTGAGCGAGCGGCTGGGGGGGGCTTCGTTGCTGGCTGGGGCTAAAGCACGACACAGGATGAAGTGGGTTTGGTGGAAGACAAAGAGGGATGTGGCCACTTGAAACCAGCATCTGGAACTGGTGCTTGGCTGGAAAGGGGCTGCGGTGCTGGGCTGAAATGAAGCGCCAACCTGCCTTGCAAAGGTTTGTGCACAGCCCCAGCATCCCAGGGGCAGCGGCTCCTATCCTTTGCAGAAGTGGGCAAGACACAGCAGAGAAACCATAGCAGCAAAGAGGAGTTGGAACGTTAGTTTTGGTTGCCATTTCCACTCTGAAAACTGCATTTGGGAGCGCGAAGAGAGTTATGAACAAATGGAAATGATGTTTGATAGCAAGGAATATAGATTAAGAGTGGTTTATCGTGGTGCTTTCTTTCGCTTAAATATTGCTGGCTTGTCGAAAGAAACGTAGCTGTAGAAAAAATACCCGTGTAGGAGGAGGCTGTCAGTTGTGGCATGTAGTGATTTTTATCAGTCGATGGTTCAAAGGCGTTTTCTCTGACGAATGAGCTATTCTCGCCACCCCGGGGACATGCCCAGAGGGTTGGCTGCGTTTCAGCGACAGAAGAGCGTGTTTGGCTTTGCTCTTTCCTCCTGCCTCAGCAGGGCTGGGCAGCCGCAGCCCTTCCCGGTACTCGGTTATCCTCCTTGCTCATAAATAATTGAGTTGTACAGAACAGGCAGAATGTACACAGGTGTTCTTATAGATGCAGCTATTCTCCACTGGAAAAACCAGTTTAATTGCGCTTCCATTTTATTATTTGATCTCTTCACTGTTCATAGTGTAAATAAGGAAGATTGGGGTTTTGGAACAGACTCCTGAAAATCTCGGTTAAGAAGCCGTTACTTTAAAAACAATGTTTGTGAATTAAGATCTCCAGAAATATGGTTATTTTGTTCGGCTGTTATAAATACTTTATGAAAATGTCTACTCCGTCAAAGAGAATATGAATTTGCTGAGTGTTGAACAGAGCTGCAGAAATGTATATTAAAGATTCACAAACCAGATCGTAGGCTTCATTCAAGAGAGTCTTTCTCATGATTTTTTCAGTTAATGGTGTGCTTTGTGGACATGAGAATCTTTGTACGTTCCCTTGACTAAAAAGCGGGTTTAAAGCATAGCTTGATGGTTTTATTCAAACAGATACGACTTTCAAAGCTGGCAATTAAGAACTCGGGATTTTGGCAAAGGCCCCCAGTGCTGAAATATTCAACGCTTTGTGCTCGCGCTGGGGTTCGTCTCGCTTGCGGAGGAGTCAACACTGGATGTGAGCCCTGCAGCTCACCCCAGATGCCTTGCGACGGGGCCACGCACCGCGTGTAGGTCAGCGGCACCAGGCACCCAGCTGCGGACGAGGACATCTTTTTTCCACGTCTCCCTCACTGAATACAAGATTAAGTAGTCTGGAAATGGAAACTGAAACAAAATCAGTGCTTCGGGAGGGGTGGCCTGGAGATTATTGCATTATTTTCACGCCCTGTTGCTTGCGTGGGTATATGGGATCGCTTGGCCCCACGCCGCTATGGGGTGGGCACCTTCGCCGCCGGCGTGGCTGAAGCCAGGGCTCGTGCCCGGGCTGCTCAGCCGCACGTGGCAGCGCTGCTTATCTGCTACGCTGCTATTTTAAAAGGTACATGAGATTTTGAGTTGTATTCTAGCTATCTCGGGTATTTCAAGAGTGCTTATTTTTACAGTAGCCAAGCACAGCGAGTCCTAAACACGTGCATGTTGTGTGTAACACAACGCGTGCATATTCTAATTAAATCCTGAATGCTATTTGTTTATTGAAGACTAAGCTATAGCTATAACTGATTTTAACTTGCCTAATTTTTTCCCTAACAAAGCATGATTTATTTGAATGGATCCTGCAATCAGTTACTCAGGGCGGCGTATCTCTCTGCAGTCATTTGGACTGTTCTGTGTCTTACTGCGCTTACCTTTTTTTTTTAAGGACAATGAAATCTTCCACATGTATTAGCATAATTCCTTGTGAAAGTGACTGTGCTAAAGTCATTGACTAATGCAGTTTGCAAACCAGAATATTTTTCAGAGAGATTACTTCCTTCTGGGGGGATATGCAAATACAGTCTTCTTTTTATTCAAATATTTTAGGAATTATACTAAGTGGGAAATTAGTTAGTGATTGTTCCTGAATCATTACACAAGCCACTTGTACACTGACTGCATATTAAGAGCAGTTATTTATAACAATAAGTCGACTCCACAAAGGTCAGATAATATAAATAGTACTGCTGGATTCACGCAAACATAATTCATTAAGGATTAATGTCTGTCTAGTAGTAGAAAACACTACAGTAGCCACTTTGCCTTCACTAATTTCTTTAAGATGAACATCCTTTAGAGTTTTGTGATACTTTATGTATTGTCTGATCCAAGGAGATAGCAAGGATTGACTGGGATGTTTTAAGGTCAAGCTCTGGGTTTTTACGGAGCACCAGGGGTTGAAAGGTGAGGAGGCACAAGCCCTCAGCTCTCTGGCACCGCTAAAATTGGCAGCCTGTGGTGATCCAGGGTCCAGAAAAGGAAGGTGCCCTCTTCGTAGAGTGTCTCTGGCCTGATCATCGGTTTCAGCAGGTGCTTTTAACATATTCCAGAAAGCACAGGATAATCAAAAGCCAAGCCTGGCAGCCCAGAAACAAGGCAAGCTCCCGAAGAGCGCGGAACTGGACCATGAGTAAACCAGGAGCTGAGCTGAAGTGATGGCTCTTCCAAGGATGCTCCTGGACTAACACAGAGATCCGAGAGCTGGAGAGGCTTTTGGACGAGAGGAAAAGGTGCTTCTTGAAGAGTCGTAGTATACAGCTGGTTGAATAGTGGTATCCAATGACAAGATGACACAGTTAAAATGAGATAAAACATGCCAATAGGAAGGCATTCTCAATGCGTTCCACACTACACAGCTAAATAAAGTAAAATGTGACAATTTAAAGGTATTTTCAATGATTGCCACACTATACATTTTGCCACATGGACAGTGTTAGCCCTGTAGCAAGTGTAAGCCAGGGAGACTGTGAAAGCATGGTCCATCTCCTCTCACTTCATACAGCCCACGAGCAACCGGTGCCCACGGAGGATTTCCTCATGCAACAGCACTCCTGCTTTCCCATTTCACCGTGCAAGATCTGCTTGTGCCTGGAAGTTTCCATCTGAGTAGGAAGAAAAAGCAGATTTATTGCTGACTTGCCAACATCCCATTGAAATTCAGCTGGAGATGTATCCTGCTTAGGTAAGATGCTTTGGTGGCAGCTCACCCTCTTGGCCGTATCTCTTGTAGGATGGACACCCTCAGATATAACTGAAGAATAAGATCTATATTACTACAGACAGGGTAAAAGAAGAAGAGATAAAGAGGGAGAGAGAAGTAGTCATTATAGGCTGAGCAGAGGAGAGAGAAAGATTATTAGTGGCTCGAATGACCTGTCTGCCCAGGGCATTGGAAGTCCACCAAAATAAACAATTGGCCAAGGAGATGCGAGTAAACAGATAATGTAAAATTTGTGTTGCTTCAGTTTCTTCGTATTTAATGAATGTAGTGACTGGACTTCACAAACAGGTTGCTTTGGACACTGTGTTCAGCAAAAGTGAACAAATCAGCTGAGCTGCTTTGAAAAAAAACAGGTTGCAGAGCGTGACCTGCTTCGAGCCTGCGAAAGTGCTTCTCCTTCCTTGCAGAGCAACAGGACACGTGGCTTTAATAAGCAATTTTACAGGACAACAGAAAGTTCTTCCTTTAAATGCATTGTTACAGTCGTAAAACAGAGGAGCCGTGAAAAGCCACGCTCTGGTTAAAACCATCAGGAAACTGTGCCCCATCTTACTGACATAAGCTTATAGCGTCTGAGCTATTGGGAGAAAAGAACTTCAGTTTCACGGTGAAGCTGTCGGAGCACTTGGGAAGGTCAACGGGACGATCTCCATCTGTTGGTCGGCACGTGCTAACCTCCCACCGAAGCAGGGGTTTGCTGCGTGGGTGAGCGGAGCTGGTGGCTGCTGGTGGCACTGGGCATGGGCTGCCGCGCCAGCTCAGCCCCGGGGTGCTCTGCCCCAGCCAGGGGCATCTCTGCCTCGCCGGTCCTGCCCCTCCTTATGCTTTTTGGTTTGCTTTTCTGTTTCTTTTTGTGACGCGGCCAACTTGCTGGATATTTGGAAGGTAAATTGTATTTTCATGTTGTAACAGCAAGTGCTCTGCACGGCAAAAGCGAGGTGGAAGAGGCGTGATAATCTCCATTTGGACTTTTCCATGCACCCATAGTGAATCCTTCCTGCCCTTGCATGGCTCCTTTGCCTGTTTGTGAACCCATACGGCCTTTGGCATTAGCCGAGAAGCCCCACAGCGGAGGTGTCTCGTCCTGCTCTGCATTATTGGGCTGTGGCCAGCAGAGCTGAGGTGGCCCTGATGCAGGTGGCTGAAGGTGGCACGGGGACTGGAGCATCACCATCCCGGCTCCGCCGGGCACAGACCCGAGTACAACGCCTTGAGCTGTCCAGGAAAGGCTGTGCCGGAGGGAGACGGGTGGGTTAGGGAGGCACGCAGGGATGGAGGTGGAGGAAACGCATTTCTCAGTGACAAATGCTTTCCCAGTGTTTCATATGTGGCTGAGAAATTATCTCCACGCATTTGTCTAATTAACCTACAGGCATATGGAAGTCGTGGTGTTTTGACAGTGGAGGAGCTGTAAAACGTTATTACCATAGCTGTAAAACTAAACATTAGACTATCGTATCCCAGTCAGCACGAAGCCTCATCCTCTCAACGGCAGCCAAAAAAATGATCATCAAGCCCCGGAGAGCGGAGCTGGTGGCAGCGCTGCCCACGGGCTCCCCGCCCGGCTGCTGACTCAGCGCCGCGTCCTACACACCGCACCGATGTTCCCGAGACCTCCTACTCAAGTGCTGAGGAAGCTACCATTTACGAGTTGGCTTTGTTCCCCTGGACGGTTTCCAGCCTGCAGCTACGATCCGCTGGCACAGTTCAGGAGCACCAGGGCTTTTAGGAGGTGCCGAAACGCTGTATCCTTGTAAAGGCTGCACACGCTCCCCTCAAAGCGATCCTAGTCCCCTTTTATCATTTCTTTCATTCGGCAGAGCAAAACTTTGGCCTCTGGCAGGCCAGCACGTCGTCCTTCCTGCACGTATTCCCATTGGCAAAACCGGTTAGACGTCTTGAAATCTTTTTGGAGCTGCTCAAGATACAGAACAGCCGAGGGAGGGCTTAGGCAGGAGGCAGGGTGCCTGTCTGATGTGACTGTTTCAGTAACGAAGCCGTGCTAAATTGCAACAGGTTTGTCAGCGTTGTCCTTGGAGGATAAGGGAAGTTTGCGGATAATTCACAACGCAATATGGAAACGTATTAGTAAGCAACTAATTGGTTAGGAGTAGTCTATCCGGTAATTTATGGACCACGCTATGGAGCCTTACTCCTGCTGAGACAACGTTCAGTGACAGGAGCAAAGGATGGCCCAGGCAGGGAGTCAGTCTGTGCCGGAGAACAGCACGAAGGGGCCACAGCTCAGGTTTGGCCGGTGCAGCACCACTCAGACCAGTTTTGCTCCAGAACCGCTTAAACCACGGGAAGTTTTTAGTCCAGTCCGTGATTGGGCTTCTTACCCTTTATGTTTTATTCTACAAAATAATGAGAATCCTGAATCTCTGATCGTCATGGTTAAGCAAGAAATTCCAAGCCTGTTTTAGAAAAGATTTCCCTTTTTTTTTTTTTTTTTTTTTTAACATTTCTCTCCTCTCAGGTGTGGCAAAACCCCACTGGAAACCATCCGCTTCATCACTCGGCCAGCCCGTCCTCCGAGAAGGGGAGCCAGGCTGGTGTCCAGCATCCCGCTCTGGTCACCATGACAACATGATTGCCCAGGACAGCGAAAGAAAAATCCTTTGGAAACCTCTGGAGCTCAAGAGGAATCTAAATAATTATCACCCCGGACTTCTTCTGTCTCCAGGGACAACTGCGAAGGACCACGGTGACGCATGCTCTGATGTCAGCTCCGAACCCCGGCGAACCCACCATAGGAATTCGCCGTCAGCGACGCGGCTGCTGGCTCCTGGCCGCGTCCCCGGTGCTGTTGGTGTCACGCAGTGAATGACAATGAGCAGAGGAAAGGTTCGCTCCGCATTAGGACCTGAAGCGCTAATGAGTGTTAACAGCTCGTAAAAGAGCCTGTGCTCCTGCATATTAATAACGCACCCGAAGCGGCGAGGCATGAGCGTGCAATAGAAATAATAATTGCAATATTTAAGGGAAAATAAATAGATAAGCTAACGTGAAAGTTCACTTCATTCGCGTGGCATAATTTTGCTTTTTATCTTTGTATGCGGTATGACTAAACGCGGGATGACAGGGAAAACGCAGAGCTGCAGATGACCCGTCATTTGCAAGTATTAGCGTGCTGCATATTTGGCTGTCCGTATTCGAAATGGTTTTTCTTTGAAAGGAGGTACAAAGCAAACGCTGGGCTGGGCAGGCTATTTCCCCTGATGGCTCCAGATGTTCTTTACGCTTGGTCCTTCTCTTGTCATTTGCGAAGTGCATCTGCCCAGCCGCGTGAGGACTGATTCAGCGGGTGCTGCGAGGTGGCACGCAGGAGCCTTCTCTTCTGCCCGGGTTTTTTTTTTTTAAAATCTGAATTCCGACTTCAGGTTTTAAGAGCGGGAGGCTTCGTAACTGGAACAATGGTCACGAGTGGAAGGTCTTCCTGCAGTGGTTTTGAGCATCAATAACGATTCATTTATAGAACTTATTACACAGGTTATTTGTGTAACAAGTTCAGGCAGTGTTTTGGAGTCACTGCAGCTGTTCCAGGCTAGAGCAGCTCAGCTTCAGGGGTGCGATGATACCTCCTGCAAGACAGACTCCTCCTGACCTCACTGAGCCAGGACTCTGCCCTCAGCCCTGACACTTTGCTCTTTGAAGGGGCTGGCATGCATCTTCACGACAGACGTCACAGCGCTGGGCTTAGGAGATGAATTTGGGCTACATTACAGCTTAGCTTCCTGCAAGGAGAAAGAAGCAAAGACCAGAAAAATCAGGGGAGCAGACACGTTTAGGAGAACCCCGGATCCGAGCAGAGAGCATTTTGGCCACGGGACCTGACTTCTTGCCCAGCCTACGCTGAAGAATTGCAGCAGCTACTCCAGCATCAGCTGCGACATTTTTTTGTTTTGAGCAAGCAAAAAAGTAAAGGTTGCTCTCTGCCCACTTCATAACGCTCAGCTGGGAAATCCCGAGGATGTGGAGCAGAAACAATTGGATATAAAATGACAAAGTGGCATTATTCTATATTATAGACTTTTTGCTGAATCAATACATGTCAGAAAGTATTTTGTAGCCCAGAGCTATCAAGGAAGAAAGTTCTCCACCGTATTCCTCTAAGTTCAGTGGTTTCTTTTCCTCCTGCATAGACTGCGTCTGTCGAAGGAGCCCACACCTCCTGGGGCAGCAGCCACAGGAGCTCCAGAAAAGAGCAGTACGTTATAGAGGAAGGCAATACAACCCTTCCCTGCTAAAATTTACTCTTCTTAACCCATGGGTGAAGTACTTGGCCCGCTTTTTTCCCCCCCCAGAAACACAAGAGAAAAGCTGTAAAGTTTTGGGGTGAACCTGACGGAGGAGCGGGTGTGTTCATCAGCGCTATGTGAACCCACGTTATTGGGACAATGTGGGAAAACACTGCTCTTTGTGCCCAGGTCCCCTCTCCTCAGTACGTTTCCACCCCGATTAACAAATGTCTTTACTTAAAGGAGCATTCTTCCTCCGAGCTCCTCTCCGCGCTGCCGTTTTGCATCTAAGCCCTCGATTTAAGCAGGGCAGCGGAGCCGGGAGGCAAAAAGAGCCCCGCAGAACGGCTCGCACACCTGCGACACGCTCAGCACCGCGGCCTCATCCTGCCAGGCACCAGGGGACCCCCCCGAGAAATAACTAAAGGTGAACGTCCCCCGCCTCCCCCCCGGGCCGAACGCTGCGTCAGAGCGGGAGAAGTTGCTGTAATTATCATTCGATGGACCGAGGCACAGCTCAAACGGCGCGGGCGCACCCCGAATAAGCTGACGAACCGGCAGAGCAGGCGTCGATGTTGCTGCAGAGCTCTCCAAACATTTCCTCTCCTGCCCGTACCGTTCATGCCGCCGAGGCTCAGCTACCTGCTCCCGAACAACCCTCGCTTTACAACCCGGCGCAGAGCCAGCCCCGTGTCAGGGCTCCCCGGGGTCAGGGGAGAGGGGTCTCGCCTCAGCACATCCTATTACCAGCAGATAATTAAACGCAACAACCCTATCAATGCTACAGAATTATTATAAGAAATAAACTTATTTTAGCACTAGGTATTACATCAAACGTAACCTCAGCTCTTGCGAGCAAAGGTCCCTTGAGCGGTGCAGGCAGGAGGGAGGGCAGGATGCCCAGCGCTGTCACTGAGCTCCCAGTAGGTTGTTCAACAGGTACAGGTGACAAATGACCTGACTGTTAATTAAAAGCTGATTATGTTCTGCAAGAAATTGCTACCAGGTGTTCTGGGTAAATAAAAGGAGAGGCTGGGCTGGTGCTTGCCTTTAGAGAGCTGGGGGGAGAGGAGGGTGGGCAGCTGTTAGGCCATGGGCTCTGTGGGGAGAGCGTTGTCTTCAATTTTAAGAAAATCGTATTTATTTCATTAGTGCTTTCTTGCTTGTGACTTGGATGCAGCGTTGTCTCCTGGCTGGTACTGCCGGCAGCTGTCCTTTTCTTTTTCCTCTGGGATTCTCTGATTTGAGCAGATTTCAACGTCTTCTGGTGTTTTGGTCTTCCTGAAAAAAAAACGAAGAAATCAGGAAAAAGCTTTGATACCTTAAAAGAGCTGGCTATGCTTAATGCTTGCCTCTGGTTACCTGCTAGGTGTAACGCAGCCAGGGGGCCAGAGCTGTTTTGTACCCCGGGGCGGCAGCAGCAGCAGCGTGGGAGGAAACCCTCTGCCCCGGCACCGCGCTCCCACCTGGGGTAGTAAAAATGCCTCTGCGCTCCAGGTGAGGTTAAAAATTGCACTTCTGCTCTAAATGAGCAAAAATAATCCTTCTCCATAGGATGTAAAAACTAATCCTGCTCCAAATCCTCTGAGTAGTCAGAGCTCCCAAAACCTGGGCAAGGACATTTTTTGGGGGGGCAGCGGGGGGGGGGAGCTAAACCAGGGGGGCTCTGGGGAAACAGCAAATATCCCCCCAGCGACAAACCAGCCCCCAAACTACCCCTGGCTGGCAGAGGTGATGCCCAGGGCCCTCGCATCCCCCTTGGCAGCTCCTGTTTTCGGTGCCGTGATGCACGGGGCAGCTGCCCGCAGAGAGGCAGCTACTCTGAGCAGGTCCTATATACCGGAAAATTAACTATTTCTGGCAAAAAGAGCCAGAATTTTGGAAACGCTCTGGCTGTTACAGCCACTCGGTTGTGATTTACTGACGGACGGGCGGTTGTCTCCTCTTTATTTCCCTGCTTGGGTGGTGGCAGCAGCGTGACAGAGCTGAGCTACTGCTGGGTGAGTGACGCCCCACGAGTGGAGCTGCTCACGAGCACCTGAAGTGGGTCTGAGTAACACCTACAAAAAAAGGCGAGTACGAAGTGGTGTGCCTGCGTGCTTGGCGTTTGTGCGTGCATGGCACCGCGTCTGTGCACCTTTAATTTTATATATAATAGGAAAAAGGAAAATTAGGTTCCCAAGAAAAGACAGCTGGCTGGGCTTCTAATAATACCCCAGGGTGAATTCCCTTCGATACAGGCAATTCCCGTGCCCTCCACCACGGGCGAGCCGCGCAGGCGGATGAGGGGCTTTCGGGCAGCGTTCCCCGGGGAGCGGGGCTGTCGGGGCAGCCACGGTGCCGGCTCCTCCGGCCCCTCCTGGGGACGGCCGCTGGCGTCCTCGCCCTGCCCGCTCCGCGGCACTCGGGGGGGTTTGCCCCTGCCTCCAGGCAGGGCAGGCAGCTGCGGCTTGGCGAGAAAGCTCGCAGGTCTGCTGCTTTCAATTAAGTTTCATAAATTGCTTTATTTATTGCGACGGCTCTGGTTCACTGTTACTCCCCTGTAATGAAAGTCCACTGTATTAATTTTATTTCCCCCTCAGCACAAATAACTAGTTAAATGGTGAGTGTAGGAGTTTCTCTTTTTAAGTGTCGTCTGTTACTCCAACTATAAAAAAGTTTGTGTACTTTTATGTTCCTTAACGCATGCAGCGATGGGAACAAGGGAACATAAGGGGGGAAAAAAGGGGGACGGGGAAAAACCACCCTGATATTCATATCGCCGGTGGCAGACTTTTGGTTTAGCTGTCAGGAGAACCAAGGATGAACTAAATTTGGGGACAGAAGAGGGGTAGGTGTGGCGGATGCCTCCTGGGTGCCATTCAGCATCCCTACCTGTGTATTTTGCTCCCCCCATCGCATCTGAATGCCAAAACGGAGTATCTAGAACAGCGTGCGAAGCCAACGAGGACACGTTTATCTGTCACAGCCAACAGTAATCGCCTGTCAACCTGCCCTGGCATGCCACGATGTCCCAAGGTATTACGAAGTTATCTTGTGCAGCGTTTTACATCGAATAGTTATTTGTCATTCAAACGCTTAATATCTGCTAACGTGATTTGCACAGCAATATTACGTTGTGTACGTTTATCTGTGACATTTCAAGGAAACCAATAGAGCTTTTAAACAAGTCTCTGAGCAGCATTCACGATGCTGGCATTCTAGTTTTCTCCCATTCAGAGTGAATTTGTATACACCTCACAGAGCTGGGAAGGATATTACATTTTTAGCTCATTGTAGGAGAAATCTCATCTCTTCCTATCACCCAGTTACTGTAGGTGCGTATTTCTTTTATTCAAGTTCCGTATCAACCACTGACTGCACCAGGCTGAGCAGAAGCTGCCCTGGGAAGGGAACAACCAGACCATACCGCACATCAGACGGTGCCGTAGCTGGGGATGCTCGCAGAATTACTCTCCCAAGCTTGGCACAATTTTATTTGCCCTTTTGGAAGGGCCATGGGAAAGATTCCCATCCTCAGCAGCAGCCATGCACGTATTTAAATTGTTAATTTGATAGGAGAGCCTCTTCTTCCCAGCCCTAAAAGTAATTCTTGTTGAGACTTAAAATGGATAATTGACTGGAACTAGCAAAGCTCCTCTGATGAAAAACAAGCTGTAAGATCTAAATCAATAATATATCATTCCCCATCTTTCTTTATGTCGACAAGATGTTCCTCTAAGGAGAGGGGATGTAGCCATGGAATGGATATAAATGCTGCTTCACTGCCAAACCTTGGGTACCTGACACAGTGGGGTAAATTTTGACCCCAATAAAGCTGATGGGGGAATATTGTTTCCTTGATAACATGCTTTTACCCGCTCAATAGAGATATGTATTGCCTCAGTCTAGCAAGAGGTTTTATCAAAAGAGGTTTGTCTTATATTTCCAGATATTCTTTCTGTCCCTCTGCTGTTACAGCACTCCTCACACCTGGCTGTACTTCCCTGGCTCTATTTTGGGGAAGGGAAGATTTATGAAATGCCTTTTATTTTGCATTGCATATAAAATTATAAAATTTAAAACCGCTTTATAGGGAAAGCACATGGGCACTTCCAGCTGGTGGCATGTCATCTCCGGCTCAGATCCTGCTGCTGGTTTGAATCACGGACAGCTTGTTCGGAAATTTCCAGCTGGGATTCGTCCCCTCCCGTGCCAACACCACTTCTCCCGGGATCCTCCAGCCCGTTGGCTCCCGCGCCGACAGGGTTACGCAATTATCTCGTGTCCCTTCCCAAGCACGAGCCCAAGCGCAGCAAGTTCAAGCTCCGCTGAAGAGCGTTGCTATTTCTGGTGGGTGCTGCTGAGCCTCTGCGCTGCTTGGCACGGGCTCACAGCTGCCCAGGCGCTTACCAGTGAGAAATAGCTGGACGGTGATTTTTAGTTAGTGGTTAGCCTGGAAGGGAGACATGCAAGCTCTTAAAATTTGTATAGGGAGCGGAAGGAATATAGTGCTCTAGCCTCGAAAAGTGAGAGGCGACGCTTGTGCTCGCACACATTTTCTTTGCCCTCTTCCAAGAGAGAAAAACACCTGAATCGTTCACGCATCGCCTAGGCACTACGTCTCGCATCCTAAACGCGATTCTCGGGACGCCTTAAAGCGGGATGTCCGTTAAAACTGGCAGAGTCCCTCCTGTGCTTTAAGCAAAAGCAGGCTGGTCCATGCATTAATGGCACGTGCCATTAGTATGTACGTGCCGGTCCTCGCCTGACCCCGTAACGGATCCAGAAAAGGTGGATAAGATTCCAGTTTACATAATTTATTTGTAATTTCAGATGCCTTTAAGCAACAAACCAACTAAATTCTTCGTTATTCTGACTTAAACAGAAGGCGGCAATCATTTCTTTCCTTTGAGTCTGGCAGCGTAAAGTTTTTTGCTTTTAAAATTCAGTGCATGCTTGTGGTTTTCTTTTTCCCAAGTTGTCTGTACTGGGTGACTGAGCACCCCAAATATTTACCGACTCGCAGATGACAAGGTGGGAAAGGCCAACTTAATTTGTTTAGCCTAAATCCCTAGACAATACACATGATGGGCTGCTCTGTTGCCATTTAAATATTTATATAGAGCTATCAGCTGCTTGACCCCGTTTCCTTCTCTATTAAATATCTCCTCCTTGCTAAATCAACGTGGCTTCTTCCATTTCTGTTGCGATTTAGAGCCGAACCCAACAGTTTGCTGTGATTTGGGGGATGGCATTATATTTTGCCATAAATGATCCTGCGGTTATGAACTCTTCTCACTGTCTGATGTGTCGGTATTCCACCAAGTGTTGCATTTTCAGAGTGAGAGCCCGCGCTCCGCGCAGAGAGGCGAGGCCTTGCTTTAATAGCCCTTTTGGGAAGCCTGCATGGGAAGATGAAAATTGTAATATTCTGTATTTCTTAGCCTTCATTATATTTTAATGGATTTTTTTATAGCTGTCCTGATTGGGTTTGAGTTGGGTTTTTTTTAATACGCTTCCCCTCTGTCATTTTTTACATCTGTCTGAAGGAACCAGACATGTTCTGCAGCCTCTACCGCTGCTCTGCCCTCGGTTGTTTTTCATTCAGCTCCTCAAACGGATTGACGGATCTTTTCAATTCGGGGTGATTAATGACTTGGCAGGATCTGACTTAGCGTCTCCACAACAAACTCATAACTAACCTTCTCCCTCTCTAAGCAGAGCTCACCATACATGGTTTTTTTTCTTTTATATCCTCTATTACGTGTAATATATCCTCACACCTTGGCAAGAGGTGGGTATTTTTTTTCCACCGATGACGCACATCTGCTCCGGAGGCAGGTTTGTTCCCATGGTCTGTTACCTCCAACTCTTCCACGTGCTGCCTCCTGCTCCTGAAAACCTCATCGGTGTGGATGGTCCCACAAGACCACATCTCTCTTCTTTACCACCATGAAGCCATTACCCATTGCCTGGATGGGTGCGCTGGGGGTGGCATTTTCACCCGTTTACACAACCTGCTTCACCCTCGGCTCGCCTTCCCCACCTGCCCAAGTGTTTTCTCCTATGTTGAGACCCAACACCTGGTGACTCGTTAGGTCAAGTTTTCATTAATTCACTAGGAAAAATATCCTTGGCTCTGTATGCGTGGGTTTATAAAGCATTCTGGACTTCTGTAGCTGTTCTTTGTGACTTTTTTGTTGCAGTTTATTTTCTTTTTCAAATAATTTTTTTTTTTTTATGTTCCAAAACCTAATCCAGAAATATATATAACTTGCAAACTGTTTTAAATGCATTTGTTAAAAAAAAAAAGGGGCAAAAAGGAGACAGAAATAGTGACAGTTTTATTTCAGGAGACTTCACCTTCACGTGCTGCCCTGGCTTGCAGGCAAGCCTTTCCCGTCTGCTCCTCCGTGGCTCCAGCCAAGTGGGCAGCTCTCCTTAACCTGGCCAGGAACCGCACACCACCTCCGGCTGGACCCCGGAGACGGACCTGCCTCCCCAGAGGCTCTCAGTTGATGTCTCGTTGGATGTGGACTCAATACAGCTCTTCGCAGCCATTTAAAGCTCCTCCACGTGGAGCGCGAAGGTTTGAGGAAGACTCGCCAGCGATCACAGAAGTGCTCCCTACAGGCTGGGAGAAATAGTTTGGTTTTAGAGGAATAAAGGCTTCTGGGTCCTAATAAAAAGGTGCGGCAAGGGCTGGTTTTGGCAACAAACTTTGCTGAATAAGTGCAACTCAGGACAGGGAGAAAAAAAATTGTATTTTGCCAAGCAGGAGCTTGTAACTAAGAGGGCTTGAGTTAATGGTGGCTCTGAGAACAGGCTCCCGCTTCTACTGAATTTTCCCTTGATGGTGAGGGGGTGTGAGAATTAATGGCAGCAAAATATTGACAGTCCACCTCCTCTTCCCCTGCTCCAGGGGACACCGGCAGCATCTTCTGCACTTTCAGGGTTGACCCTGGGCATTTGACCCAGGGGAGCACTGGGACACCCCAAAAGTGTTGGCTCAGTAACGATCATTTCAGCACCCCAGCACCAAGAGCGAGTTGGATTTTGAGTATCATTTTCCTAGCTCAGCAGTGGACTCTAGCCTGAAAATCATAAGAAAATTGGTAAGTGCGCACACCTATGTTCATTACACAGCCATTAACTAAAAATAGCCCCTCTGTAACCTTCATAACTGGACTTTGGGAAGAAACAGTAATACATACCTGTAATAACAGTGCATTGCACTGGGCTGCAACTCAGCTACGTCACGATCAGAGGAAAAAGTTATATTTCATTAATTTTGCAGAAAATGTATGGCAGTCTCTGCCTAATGAATACTAATAGAACCTTTAAAGCTCATTTACCAAATACATACAATTAAAGGACAATGAGAGGCATTACTTACAGAGCACATTCGAGCATTACTGAAATATCCCATTTGTTTATCGCAATAATTGTGAAATAAAATACATCGATTGCTCCATATTTATAAATTCAAGAGCTATTTGGGTCTGCGTGTGCTCTTCCTAATGTGTAATGAAGGTTATAAAAGGAACAAGCATCTTAATGTAAAATACAAGGAAAACTCTCAAACTGCATGAAATTTGAGAAATAAGACACCGTGAGTCAGTCATTTACTCATATTCTCTCTTACCAAAGTACACGGGCAATGATGCAAACAGGATGTGGGAGGATTTGCGGATATTTATGAGCAGGTGCTCTTCAGCTGGAGTCAATTTTGAAATAATTGACACCTGGGGGCAGAGCCTGCCTGGGGGGTTGTGGTGGGTAGCAGAGATGCCTCTGCAAAGTGTCTTTGGATTTACAGCACCCTCAGGGCCAAATTTATCTTCTGGCTTTTTTTTTTTTTTTTCTTGTTCATGCCCCCAAGAAAGGCACTGGCATGTGTGCCAGTGTCACTCTGGGTGGCTCTGAGCACCGCACTGGGCGGTACATGGAGAACAACAG
The DNA here is from genome assembly GCF_035582795.1 of Mycteria americana. Classification (NCBI taxonomy): domain Eukaryota; kingdom Metazoa; phylum Chordata; class Aves; order Ciconiiformes; family Ciconiidae; genus Mycteria; species Mycteria americana. The sequence goes on from NC_134374.1 coordinate 24,497,140, forward strand.
CAATGAACGGGCTCTGCTGGTGTGTTGGAGACCTTCAGCCCTACCTTCCCCTGAGGTCTTCCTTACGGGAAGCTGGGGGAAGGGCCCCAAACCATGCTGCCAAATGGGGTGACAGTGCCCAACCTCCCCTCCCGCTGGCTTTCTCCGGGCTGGGGCAGAAAGGGACGGGGTGGGTGTAGGGTGTTTAACCAGGTGATCAGGCCCCGTCAGCACGGGTTTAGGAAAGGCAGGTCCTGCTTGACCAACCTGATCTCCTTCTACGGCAAGGTGACCCACTTAGAGGATGAGGGAAAGGCCGTGGACCTTGTCTACCTGGACTTCAGTAAAGCCTTTGACACGGTTTCCCACAGCATTCTCCTGGAGAAACTGGCTGCTCATGGCTTGGACGGGCGTACGCTTTGCTGGGTAAAGAACTGGCTGGACGGCCGGGCCCAAAGAGTGGTGGTGAATGGAGTTTACTCCAGTTGGTGGCCGGTCACCAGTGGTGTTCCCCAGGGCTCAGCACTGGGGCCAGTCCTGTTTAATATCTGTATTGATGATCTGGACGAGGGGATCGAGTGCACCCTCAGTCTGCAGATGACACCAAGTTGTGCGGGAGTGTTGATCTGCTGGAGGGGAGGAAGGCTCTGCAGAGGGACCTGGACAGGCTGGATCGATGGGCCGAGGTCAATTGTATGGGGTTCAACAAGGCTCAGTGCTGGGTCCTGCACTTGGGCCACAGCAACCCCATGCAACGCTACAGGCTTGGGGAAGAGTGGCTGGAAAGCTGCCTGGCAGAGAAGGACCTGGGGGTGTTGGTCGACAGCCGCCTGAATATGAGCCAGCAGTGTGCCCAGGTGGCCAAGAAAGCCAATGGCATCCTGGCTTGTATCAGAAACAGTGTGGCCAGCAGGACTGGGGCAGTGATCGTGCCCCTGTACTCGGCACTGGTGAGGCCGCACCTCGAATGCTGTGTTCAGTGTTGGGCCCCCCACTCCCAGAGAGACATTGAGGGGCTGGAGCGTGTCCAGAGAAGGGCAACGGAGCTGGGGAAGGGTCTGGAGCACAAGGCTGATGGGGAGCAGCTGAGGGACCTGGGGTTGTTCAGCCTGGAGAAAAGGAGGCTGAGGGGAGACCTCATCGCTCTCTACAACTGCCTGAAAGGAGGGTGTAGAGAGGTGGGGTCGGTCTCTTCTCCCAGGTCACAAGTGATGGGACGAGACGAAATGGCCTCAAGTTGCGCCAGGGGAGGTTTAGACTGGATATTGGGAAATTTTACTTCACTGAAAGGGTTATCAAGCACTGGAACAGGCTGCCCAGGGAAGTGGTGGAGTCACCATCCCTGGAGGTATTTAAAAGACGTGTAGACGTGGTGCTTCTGGTCATGGTTGAGTGATGGACTTGGCACTGCTACGTTAACGGTTGGACTTGATGATCTTAAAGGTCTTTTCCAACCTAAACGATTCTATGATTCTGTGATTCTAGGAACAAGTGCCCTCAAGCCCCCACCTTGCAATAAAAGGTTTCCACTCAAGAGCCATCTGCTTCTTTTTATTTGCAGGCTCGAGTCATTTTGACATTGTTTCATCTGCAAAGACAAAAAGATACATCATTTTGCCAATTTTTTTTTTTTTTCTTTAGACCAAGAAACAGCTGCAGCACAGACAGTTAGTGAGGTCTCAAGGGCTTCGGTGGTTGTAAAGGGGTGCCAGAGGTGTGTGCGTGGCTGGGTTCGGGGACATCCTGTGTGGGGTGACAGGCAATAGGCAGGGGGGATAAATAACGAGCATCACCAAAAGACTAAAAAAATCCCATTGCGTTTAAACCACGGAGCTGAAACCCTAATCCCCAGAAGAATGATCGAAAATTACACTATTTGTCTTCTGCTGAAACACATCCATCGGGCACTTGGATTTATTCTTGGGGCTTTGGGCACATCTCCATAACATCTATCTCCCCGCTAGTTTACATATTCCCGCTCTACAGCCGTGCTGTCCCAGGGTGGCAGCCCCCAGCTGTGCTGGATGCACCGGTTATCAGCTGCTAGCGAAGCAATTCATCTCTCCCAGGTGAGGGAAAGCAGACATACGTGGTTTGCAGTGGCAGTTTAGTCATTGTCTTTATTTTTTAACTGAGTTCTCTGATTCCACAAACACACTGTTTTCAGGTTTCTGCTTTAAAACCCCAACTCGCCCATCCATCCCTCATCTTCTTATTTCCCCTAGCTCAGAAACAGCCACCCGCCGCTCTGCAGGGCTACCAGCCTCTCAAAACGCACGTATCACCCCAAAACCGCTGCCAGCCACAGCCGGGCCACGGTGACAGCATGTCTATGAAATAGCTGGATCTTGATGAACAGCCTGAGACCCACCAGCCCATCCATAACGTCTGCTCCTGCGGTGAAATGCCTTGGTAAGTCTGCAGAGCCGATGTGTGCAGCCTTCAGGACAGGGATTTAATAACTTAGTAATTTTTTTCTTCCAAGGATCATTTATTAGCTCCTTACAGAGCTGTTTGCTTCTCACTCAGAAAGTAAAGCCAACATTCTTTGTGTGTGTGTGGCTATAACGCCATTAAACTTCGTGAAAACCCACCAGCTATGATTTGGCCCCAGGTATGTACAATTGAGGAGGAAAACAAAAGCAGCGTTTTCTTGCTCGCCTGCGGACCTCAGGAGCCTGGCGGGCTCTTGTTGCAGCGTGTCCTGGCTGGACGTGGCTCTTGGACGTGGTCACATCCTCCATGGAGCCAGAGGTTTGTGCCAGGTGATGAATGGTTTGGACATCCACCAAAATCTCCTCCGAGCCATTCTGAAATCTTAAAATGCAGATTGATGTCACTGGGACCAATCGGGAAGTCCTGGGTAAAGGGGGAGGAAAGCTTTTGCTTTGCTCTTGGGGTTTTTTGGGTTTTTGTTGTTGTTTTTTTTTTTTTTTTTAATTTAATGAATTCTTTTGCTTCAGTAGATTTTGAGATGGGAACACTGCTGGGAAACGAGAGGCTGAAGTACCGCACGTAGGGATGGCAGTGTGAAATGTTCCGGGGCAGAGTGTTTACAAAATTCAACTGAGCGATTCATGAGCGGTTCCTTGTCCCCCAAATAGTACTTTTTAGCAAATGCAGAGTTTAGATTAGCCAGCAAGCCCGCTTTGGGATGGGTGGCAGAAAGACCTGACACCTCATCGTGTCCTGGCACATCTTGTGCGTGGCGAGGCGTGGAGCCGGGTCATTCCCATGGCAACATTGCCAGCGCTGGACCAGGGAAGGTATATGTCAGTTGTTAAGTGGTACTGACACTAATTACATAATTAGCTGTGTTAAAAGTCATGTCTGGTAGCATCTACTTTGTTTCCAGGGTGACTAAAACACCATAAATAATGATGTCCAGCAGTGTTTCCATAGAGCCACTGTCCCCAGCAAGAGCAGGGCAGAGGGTCCTTCATGGTCAATGGGCAGGAGACGAACATGTCAGAAGTTTCCATTCTGCTTCCCAAACCGGCAAAACCAAGATCGCCGAATCTTGCCCTGACAAAGGGAGCAGCTCCAGGCTGGGACCTTCTTCCTTGGCTTGCCACAGGTAGGTGGTGTGTAAATACATCAAGAGTTTGGTCACCAGAAACTCATGAGCAGGAACCCAAACCTCGGTTCTTGCTTCCAGCCCTTCCCGAAGCCGACTGGGAGGAGAGGGAGATTTTCCAGTGAAAATCGTTGATTTGTCAAAATGGGGAAGAGCATGGTTTTAACCTGCTTCAGCCAAAGGTTTCTGGTAGAGAACCACTTCTTTGGCAGCTTGCCACACGGGCAGGGGAGCTCAGAAATCCAGATCGATGGGTATCATCACCCCACCACGTGTCGCACATGTCCCCTGGCCCCTGGGGATCACCAACGTGGGGAAATCCTTGTGGGTCCCCCAACTCCTCGCACCTTTGCCACGCACTCACCCCTGGCTGTTGTCCGTCTTCCCAGCTGTAGTTTTCATTTTAAATTGCAGGTTTGTCTCAGAAGTGTGGAGTTTATCACGGATCTGACGTCCTGATGGTCCTTGCCTGGGGGATGCCCATGCTTTAAACAGGCAAGGGCTCGGGAAGGAATCTGTCCACAGGACAAGAATCGCTCACGCACACTCGTTTTGCTGTGTTTCCAAGAGGCTGTGGTTTGCAATTTCAATTATTTCGACTTTTTGCTGAAACAGAGCGCTCGATTCGGTTCAGCTGCTCCGCTACCTCCATTAATGCTGCGTACTTCATTTTCAGGCTGATTAAATGCACATATTCCCCTTCTCATTTTAACAGCCGAGCAAACCGATTCACGTAAGGGGGCAAAAGCAGGTGACTGCCAGCCATGAGCTGCAGCAGCCGGGGTCGAGCCGTGCCCCCGGCGCTTGCACGAGGCTGAGCTGCTGGAGGGCCCATCGGCATGGGCTCTAACGACCAGCTCGGGTGAGGCTTCGGATGGGAAACAGGGAGAAGAGAGGAGGAGGAGGACACGCATTTTCAAATGAAAAGCAACCTCAAAATCTTCCATTCCTGTTAAATCAGAAGCAGAAAGCCACGTGCACAAGGCTGAGCCTGATCCAACCCTTATCAATATTGAAGGGAGGATTTCTAATGACTTCCAGTGGCTCTAAAATTGGCTTTTACAGTGTCCAAGATGCAACCGCAACTGAAAAAACCCCAAAGCCTCTATCTTAATTGTTCTCTTATTTACTCCAGTCTTCTTACGTACTTTTTATTGAGCTCTACAACTTAATACTGTAAAACCGTAGTCAACCGCTGTTAGCACGAGCTGCACGAAACCTATACATGCAGAGTTTCCAGCTCTGCCGTCTTTCAAAGCATAGACATATGCAGAGGAGGGGGTTACTGCTCCGGTTCAGGGGGTGGACTATCAGGGCAGAGCCAGGAAAGACTTTTCCATGGATTTTAAGCAACCTGAGAGCCCTTCGGACTGATTGCCCACCCTCTACAAGGGTTTGAAGACCTAGTGCCGTTAAAGTCAACAGAGCTAAACTGCTAATCAAATCTGTGATATTTTTCAAGCAGGTGTTAAGGAAAATGCTGTGTCCTTCAAACTAATTCCCCTCCACCATTTTAACTCAGAAGTTGTTCGCTGGGAGAACTGCTGCTTGGGCGAACGCAACCGCTGAGACACTCCGATAGTTACCAGGAGGTGGCATTTCAGGGGGATGTGTTTTTATTTTCATGCTGCCATTGCACAAAGACTCCGCATATCAGCGAAGGAAGGTAGAGAAGTGCGCAGTTATTTAAGAGGGGATGAGCAACGAAATAATAATACATGAAAATAGGCCCGTGCCTTGGGAATTCACAGTTATACAACAACGAGGAGACAGTTAAATTCATCACACCTCAGCGCCAGCAGTGACCACGTCTATATTCAGTGCATACACACATTTGCCCAGACCATAGCACGAGCCCCGAATGGATCCCCCTCCCTTTGCCGTCACGGGACCCAGCTGCCACGGCAACATTTCATTAGTCAGCCTCACTTTATAAAATAAATTCTTTTCCTTTTGTTGTTTAACACAAACGTACTGACTAATACACTGTTACGCCAATCCGAATCACTATGAAAACCAAGATACCCTTAGATTGTTTGCATTCCGCTATTTAACATCACTAACGGGAGAAGTTGATGAGGTTTTTTTATATTTCCCAAACTCTGAATTGTTTGGGATGGGGTTCCCCGTCATATTGGCCCTGCAGAACCCTCAGGATGAGGTGTGTACATTGCAGATGTATACATTGCACGTGTCGGAGGGAGGTTTTTGACACTCAGTGCTTTAAGCCCTAAGGATATCCCAGCACAAAAGGGGAGGTAAAAGAGGGAGCAAAAGCGGGGCGGGGGGGAAGAAAGTGCCAGAAACAAAGTAAGCAAGAAGCGAACAAAAAATATTTTTAATCTAAAGATGTTAAATGCAAGTTTTAATAAAGACAAATCACTCGGTTTTTAAACCTGAAGAACAAAACCACTTCCGATTTTAAAATATTTTTGGTTTTATTATGTTTTATTGTAGCTCTGCTTCATAGTCTAACTTAATAACCTTGTTGACTCCAAGGGGAGCCAAACTTTTACCTAAAACATGCTTCTCTCACGGGTTTTTGTTAGTTTTTGTACTATCACCTGTTTTCTTGTTATGACCTTACTTAGTATCCATGGGGGAAAAAAAAAAAAGGTCACATTTCAGTTCAGAAAAGCACATAAACGTGCACCGGGATGCGTCTCTGTGGGTAGCCTCCGTGGTGGAAGCCGTATGAAGCACGTGCCTGGCTCGCACGTTGGATGTAAAGACTTCTGACGCTCTTGTTTCCTATAATAAGAGTTGGGATATTCATTGACTGAATACATTATTTAATGAAAGAGCTAATCGATGCAATAAATTATTTAGAGTTTAGTATTAGACCAGCTGTGCTTGTCCCACACTATTAAATTTGACAGCTGCGATGTTGTTTCTTACGGTCATCTTTCTGCCTCGTGATTGAAAACATGACTGAGTGTTCGGGCTGGAACTTATAGTTTAATCAACTTCTAAAGAAGCGTAACGAGTTGTTTGTACTTCAATACGAGAAGTTCACAGCTCTTTCTTCTGACCTGATGGGGTATATAAGCCGTTCAAGGCAGGTAATGAATCCAGACCCTTGATTGGAAAATGTCATTACCTGGGAGCTGCCAGGGATAAGCAGGCAATACAATAAAAAGAGATATATTTCAACATCCGTTTTGATCCTTTAGGCAAAACTACGAGCCGCAATTTCAGCCTATCGTCTGGAAAATGTCAGGAGCTGATAAAACGCTGGAGGAAGAAATTGTTGGCATAAACGGTGAGAGCACCGCAGGGTTGCGGCCGCATCTTGAGCCGAGAGTTGTCGTGCTCCCAGCACCGCCTCTCCTCCGCGGGGAGACCGGGACGGCAAAGCCGGCACCGGGCAGCTGCCGAGGATGCCGAAATGCCTCCGGTTGCATGTGTGCAGAAATACAGGAACATATGGGCAGCATCATGTTCCTGTCTATTCCAGAAAGCAAACCAGGAGGAGTGCGAAATAAATTCCTATCAACAACAGGATGAGACTATTTACAGGAAAACGAAATATAGGATGGGGGAAAAGGGGCTCCTGTTGGAGGGCAGGGCTTGCGAGGGAGCAGGGCGGCATCTCGGTGGGGTTTGCTACGCTGTCTGTATTCACATACACCCAGCATACAAGGAAAATATAATAAAAAATTACATTAACCTGTGTACATGCAAGCACACACTTGCACATAAACATATATGCACGTGATCTGGATCCAGTTCTCTGGAGGGCTTTTTTTTTTTTTTTATTTTGTAATACATAGCTGAGTGAGCAGCCTTTGAGTGTAATTATTACGGTATTGAATTGCTTTCCATGGTAACTAATTGCGATTTCAGAAACACAGGTTCTGCAACGGTACAAGATGAAATGGAGCTGAATATGGAAGCAGCTGGTAAGAAGAAAATCACTTGCTTATGAAATAGTATTTAATGATGGAGACTGATGGAGCAGAAAAAATGGGGGTGGCAGGGACTAGAAAACAAAACAGCCCTCCCTTGCCTTCATGTATTTCCTCAGATTTTGAATTCCTCACGAAAGTGTCTGGTGAATATTTAAGGAAAGGAAACCCCCCTATGTGGGCTGCCTTCCCATTTCCCACTTACCGCTTTATTAAGAGGCAGACTATTAAAAATCTGGCTGTATCAAAGAAAAGAAACGGTCAGGAAATGAAATTATGATTAAATGGTTATTACTGGTTAAAAAAAGGGGAAGGCTTTTACAACAATGTATCCATTCCACTAAGAAAAACAGGTGAAAGAGCATGTTTTGAGCAATGTTAAAAAAAAGAAAAGGTTTCCCCAGGCTGTGGGTGTCTCGCTGCCCTCCCGCACCCAGAGCTCGGGACGGCACGGGGTGCGCAAGGGAGAGCTGAACGGAGCCGGCCATGCCCGCATGAAGCGAAGTGGTAAACCATCGAAGACCATTTTGAGTCAATTTATGAGCGTCACTAAAGCACAGAGGAGATTTGCAGATTCCCCCGCACAACAGGTTGCCATTCCCCTTCCCATCCCTTTAATCTCATCAGGCGTTTGATAGCAAAGGGGCTTTGGGGTGCAGCGCAAAGGGGCTGGCGAGGGCGAGGGGTCCTCTCCGGCATCCTCGCGCTGCCGAGGCACGCCAGACCCCGCTGCTTTTCCTCCCCGTTTCCACCAAATGGCAGCATCTTTGCCGCATGCGAACCGCAGCAGAGTCTCGATACTGCACGGTCAACACCGCAAGAGGCTAAAAGGCAATAAACACCCAAGTCAGGAATTTCTGAGCTCTCACATGGGGCTAAAACCTCCGGCATGCTCCTTCCCCTCCTCTGTAAGGCACCGGGAGGGTCCGCCGGACCTGACCCCCCCCCCCCAGGAAGAAAGAACACTATTGTCTTGTCCTTTCTTAAAATTACGATTGAATTAATAAGCAGTAATCCAAAACCCAGCCCATGAAACAACAACCACAAAAAAAACCAAACACCCCCAAACACCCCCAAGCCAGAAAAGCCAAGTAAGCAACCAGAAATCTGACTGTGGTGAGTGGGGTTATATCGCCCAACTGAAAACTCAGAGTTTGTAGGAGTTTCTCTAACCTTGGTCCAACGTCAGCTGGCATTGGCCATGTTCATACTGGACAGAAATTCTACAGCTGGGATAAATATATGTTTAGATTTATGGGAATGTGCACTCAGAGCAGGTGAAATGTATTTTTAGGTATACGTTAAGTCAACTCATTTGTCAAGTATTAATTTTATTTACCCAGCAGACAGTCATGTTTTTATTATGTAAATGTATATCTAGGCACTTAAAATGTGAGCATTTGACACAAGCCTGTTTGACAACTAGCGTAGAGCCGTTAAAATATATCGAAGATATTAATGATATTCAATCCGGTCATTCTGTAACCTTCAGTGTAGGTCTGACAGCGGATCAGTGGTAAGTCCGAGTTGGTGGTTTATTGACCTAACGAACCGTAACTGCATCTTTAGCACTCTTGCGGTTAAAACACGCCAGCTTGGCTGCTAGAAGAAGGCTGCATGCTCGAATTGACGCCCAACCAGAATAATGAAAGTATTACAAGCAAACCATACATTAAACAAGAAAGTTATTTTAATGATCGCTCCCCAAATACCCAAAGGCACTAGTCAACACTGTGGACTAATGACCTACAAATCTGTGTGATTAGTACACATTTTTAGCATCACAATATTTTTTCAACAGCTTCGGATGGCACATTCAGTGAAATACTTCTTTCGTCTGCAACAGCTTTGTCCTGAATACCCTTCCATTCGTTTAGTTTAACAGAAAAACATCCCAAACAAAAACTGAGCTGGAAGAATCATGCTGACCTGCCAAACTCTCTTTGCTGTCCTTTCTCCAGATATCTCTGCAAATCGTATTGAATACACACCTGGGTAACTCCGAATTTATGTTGATGTAAGTCCTCTAACATCAGTCAAATTACACAGCTAGACAACCGAAGTGACGCGGTGGTAAATCAGATCCATTACTTCACAGATCTGCAGGCTCAGTGTAACACAACAGACGATAGAACAGCTCGACTGAGGACAGTTTTACATTTCTTTTATCCATTGCAAAAACCTTTGTAATGTGTCGAGTCTAAAGCTCACAAATTACATTTTAAAGGAACTACCATAAAGTATATGCTTCAAACAGACCTTTTACAATATAACACAAAAGTCAAATGACATTTTTTAGGAAAGCACTTAAAACTTTAACACGTAGGTCCTGACAACATTAGATTACTTTAAGCTGTAAACCTTAAGAAGTTTTAGGTGATTAAATAAAATCAGCATTACAATTTCCAGGTATTACAATTATTGAACAGATTGTAACAACAAGATATAATTATAATGTAAACATGAAGCTCAGGAGACTGGTGCTGAGAAAACTCTCTCAATTCTTTGTGGATTTATATCTGCACATAGTAAAATCTGCAACGACTGGGAAGAGGTTACAATATTCCGTCTGACATATTGGTATCAGTGTTTTGCAAGCAGCAGTCTATACAATGTCATCCCCATTTTAATATTAGTTTACAGAATCACTACTACCTTGAAAAAAACTCTCCAGGTCAAATACTGCTGCCAGGTATCAATATAACATTTGGAAGGAAATATTTAAAACCGTCAGATTTTGTTAATTGCCCGTGTCCGTGTAGATATGTGAGATTTTATATATGTTACTGTATATAAAATCATAAACCTCACTTAGCCTCCAAAATTGAACTACCTCTAGGTAAGAAATACAAGACCTTTTTCAATAAATTTAAAGGGTTTATTTATACCTGAGACATTTTTGCATATTGATGTCTTTGTACCTTTACCTGTAGGTACTCACCTAAGTCCTTTACTCTTTTCCGGGGTCTCACACAAAGCCCACTAGAGTTAGGTGGATTCTTCCCCCTAACTCCATGGGCTTTGGCTGAGTCCTTCCTTATCTAACCTGGATGTACAAACAGAGACATAACAGAATTAAATATCTATATTTAAATAAACAGTTGCTGTACAAGTGGACAGGCTGGTTTATACAAATCCAGAGCTAGTTCACCATTCCTGATACTTTTCACAATGTCGGATTCAAAAAAGAATTGTAGTCCTTTATACAGGGTGATATATGTTTCTACTTGTTGGTTAAAAAACAACGTTTTGAAATGTTTCTCCAGGTAATGGATCACTGGCTATACATGACATGTTGGAACTGCTCCTTCTTGGCTGACTTTCCTGGTTCTTGAGAAGATCAACCCATTTCTCCACCCAGCAAGCAAGGAAACCAGGAGCGGAGGAGTAATAAGTTGATGTAGCTACATTACATTAAGGTCACAGGTCAATGCCGACGGACTAAGATTTTTCAAACAAATTTAGGGAGTTTAGGAGCCCAGATCTTCCTGAAACTCAAGCCATTTGGATGCCTAACTCCCACAGATCCATCGGGAAGTCCCGGCTGTGCCCAGCCCAGCTTTCGGCTCTTCAGCCCTGCAGATCACACGTGCTGAGCGTTGAAGCACAAGCGTTAGCAGGGACATAACCTACATAAGGCTCTTACAGAATTTCACAGTGCTATTTAATTTGGCAAATACCAAACTAAATTTAAAGGTTCCCTTTGTAATCTAAACAGCTCAATTAAAAAAAAAACAACAAAAACCAAACCACCATTTTTCACTCCATTTTGCTTCTGACAGGGGGAATTCCCTCAAAGTGCTTACATGCAAATCTAGTGTTACCATATTTGATAACATAGCAATTAGAATTGCCGATTTTATTAAACGTAGTTTAGCCAATGGAAAGATACTAATGGAAGTGAAATAAAATGTGCTTTTAGACACGGAATTGGACACACTTGAAAAATCAGCAAAAATAATAGTACTATACTCATGAAAGACATCACAAAATGAATCAGCTTCCAAGTAGATTAGTATACCCTTCTTATGTTGCAGAAACATTGTTTTTTGCACTATATTTTACAGAAAAGAGTTGACTTTAGTGATGATGGTCAGCAAAGTTGTCTTTAAACAGCTCTTTGTTCTACTGTACAGGCATATAATGGGAAAAAGGAAAGCTACATTTCACTGGCAATAGGACTTCATAGACCTTAGAAATTTTAGAAATGTTTGATTTAAAATAGTGGTATGTAGCATATTTCTGTGTAAAATAAATCACTCTTTCCCAAGTAGCAGAAATTTCTAAGACCTGACACCTGTTGTAAATAGATAAAATGTAGTCAGTGTTTTTACAGATGACAAGGAGGACACCCAGTGATGTACCAGGAATGAACCCGTCGTGTGACACAGTGGCGTGTTAAGCATCAGATGTAAGAAACTCTACTGCTTGCATTTCCAGTTGGCTGTTCCGATTTTACAACCGCACCCATGCTAAATCTCCTTTTCATTACTATCCCTTCTTGTACCATATCCAGCAGCTAAACCGAAGGAGTTTTGGTGAGGACACCTTAGATCCATCTGTCCCAAACCTGCTCGTGCTGAAGCAAGTGGTCCGAACCTCTCTGACCTTCAGTGCTACGGACACTTTGCGACCCATCGGTGGAGCACCAAGGGCATACGTTTCCCTTTCCATAATTCAGGAGCTCTCTAGCATGATTGCCAACAGCATTGCAACTTTCACGGAGCAACTGGCACAGGGAGGCACTTATGTGACATGTTTAAAACTTATCTTTGGTAAACACTCACAGACACAAAAACTTGTAACTAATGTTTTACTTCCTGATCGTAAGAGAAATCTTCATTTGCTACTAGTGTACGTGTGCAGGTATCTAAACATATACAGGACATTGCTAGTATAAAATATTTTTTCAAATGCCACTGCCAAGGATTTGTTTTCATTCACCTAAACCCAACGCAGTCCTGGGCTTTTTGTTTTTTTTCCTGAATCCATTTATTATGCATTAAAGCATCTCTGATCGATAACAAATTAGCAATAGAAAGCAAGCCCTATGTGCTCAATTTTCACCTTCTTTCTCATTCTATTACCTTGTTTTTCAAGACCAATTTAATCAGAATAGTTGTATCTCTTACAACTTTCATTATCTGTGAGGCAGATCCTGGGGTCCAACGCTGCATTACTCAAGCAGCCAAATCTCTCACTTGGATCAGTGGAAAGTTTGGATACACAAAAATGCTGAGTCTGCTCTTGGTAGGGATGCTTCCTGCTAACCGTTACTAAACAGTACTCTGGCGAGGAGAGGGACCTCACGTCTCTAATTGGACCTGCAGAGCGACCCGACCGGAGCCTGTAAAGCAGAGCTCAAACCACCAAGAGACAGCCCATCAAGGCGTATTTTCAAAAGGTGCTGCAAATAAATGTTGCTGGAACTGCATGGGTATAACTGATGGATGATCTACGTTAATGTACCCAGAACACTATCACTTCTAAAATCAGGCATTTCTACTGAGAGGTATTTTATTGGCTTAATTTTTAATTTACACTATTTAAATTTTGCTTAAGAATTTTTTAGAACCCGGAACTTAGTGCATTTCATTTTATAAAATTAGAATAATTTATATCCTCCTCTTTTCATTGGAAAAAAAAAAAAAGTATAGCCCAAACACACGTAGGGGTATAAATATTTCATGAATGATAGCCGTTTCACTTATTTTACGATCTGCTTAACAGTGATTTAGACATTGATCAACCCAATAACTTTGGCAACTTGCACAAAAATATGTCCTTAAATCAAAAGTGATGATAAAACTTGCTTTAATGACGCCTTTATTACGGAGAGAACTGGAAAGAGAGAGGAATGTAAGTGCTGAGGAGGCTACCGTGGTCCTAAACCATGCTGCTTTGCATTTGTATGTGAAACGGGTATGGCTGGTAGATGATAGGTGGTTGTCCGTGAGCAATGTAGTAATTGCTGAAGTTTCTGTCACTGATATATGGAGCAGGCTGATAATAGCATGTTACATTGGCTGCATTTGGGATGATATTTTGTTCTCCGAGTACTTTTAAAGCCAGAATTGTGATCATATTTAGCGTTTGTCTTCGTTCATGTCCCATGAGACAGACTGTGCTCTCATTTACAACTCCACGCAGAGTCATCAAGTAGTCATACTTGCTCTTCTCTTCCCCAATGAAGTGGTTGCGCAGATATGACTCAATTTTCCTTTGCTGCTCAGCAACATCTGGAAAATCAATGAAGAACCTGGAGCACATGTAACGTTCCAGAGATTTAATTTCAGCCTCATCTGCTGGCTTGAAGTCACGAACCAGGAGGTTGCTGTACTTCAGGAGGCCACCTCCTCTGATTTCCTCCGGGTTCCTTGTGGAAATCAGTTTGTATTTTAAGTGGTCCATTGCTTCGTTGAAGTCTCCATACATGCTCTCGGCGATGACAGTGGGGTGAGAGTCTTCTGTCAGTTTGCAGTCTGTTGCTCTGTAAACATTTAGTATGGAGTCCAGTATGATTTGGAAGGAGTCCACGCTAAACTCAAACTGCCGTCTGAGCGAGTTGACGAACTTTAATTCTACATTCTTGCCGCTGTTGTTTGACAGTGAGATGAGACTCCAGCGATCGTGGTCAGTGGAGACTTTGACCATCTTCTGCACATAGGCATCTTTCATGGTCTGAGCGGTGATTTTTTCCTTATTAACACATTTTGGCAAGAAGTCCAACAGGCAATTAAGAACTGCTTCCTTAACAACCTGGAACTCGAGCTCACTTGGAAGTTCCACCCCAAAAATGATGTCTAGGTCCTTGTAACTGGTTCCATTCTGCTTTACTAGGATGTGACTGGCTGTCGAACCGTTCAGGCGGATATCTCTAACGTTGATTTGCTTTTCAATGAGCTGTTCCTTTACCACGTGAATGATATCCTTTGGCTTTACATCCAGCGTTGGAAAATTTCCTCTCCCATGAATAGGTATGACCTCAGCTAAAACTTGATCCAGGATTTTAATCTGATCCCAGGTGAGACTACTGAATCTGTGGTCTAAATCCTCAGTCATTGTGATGTCGGTTGGATAACTAGGGAGAAACAGAAATGAAGAGAAAAATGTTAGAACTTGCTCAAATACAAGAGAGCCCGACATTTCTCTACGCTATAACAAACATGTATCTTCCTTCTTCGGTGCAGTGACAAAGCCGTTCATTTTAGAGAGACACAATCCCAGTTAACGGTCTGAGTCAACCACTGCACTTGTCACAGGCTTTTAATTGAATTTTAATGCACTCGGGTTTTAATCCTGCTGAGAAGCCATTGTGTTATGGTATAATCCATGACTCAAAGTAAATGCAGTAAACCATATAGACTTCATTTAAAACTACTCAAAGGTTAATAACATGAACTACTTGGTGGTTATAATGAAACTCCAAATAAATTTCACTGTGAAGAGCTAAAATGAGCAAAACCGAGCAAATTTGATTCTTTCTGTCCTGCCTAGAAATCTCTATTTCAGTGACTTGCATACTTACAACTACTGAAAGACCAGGAAGTGGTTTTAAAAGCAGGAATGGTGCAACATGCTCACTGTTGATCTAGCCATATGCCGTGGATGTACTTTAGTCTCTGTGGATCATCTACATGCATGCATCCTTTAATACCACTTGTTACGGTTTAAGAACTGGATATCCGATAATTGTTAAGCTGTTTCTACTATGTTTCTGAGGCAAAATCTTTTCCTTCTAAGCCATCAACCGTGTTCCTACATTAACGTACCAATGCTGCGAGTTACGGTTTGCAGAACGGGTAAGAAAACCCCTTCCAGTCTGCACTGATACCCGAAAACCTCACAAGAAAGCCTGTAAAGAAGCCCCTATAGAACACAGGGGATAAAGGTTAGGCTCTGGAATTCCTCAGTTTAAAATTATATCTTGTCTTCCTATCATCATAGTTAGCAAGTAGATAGATCTTAGCATGGATAATTTATTTACATTTTACAATGAGAAAATGTTGAAATGATGTTAAAATGTTACAATGATGAAAATGTTGCAAACCTCACAACATTGGTTTTAAAATTTTTCTAATTGATCATATGCAAACTTTATTTGAATTAAATTTTTGTAATGGGAATTTGAATGCTTTATTTTTTTAACTTGATGTATACTGTGAATAAACACAATCATAGAACTATATAATTATGTGTGATTACAGTAAGTAATGAATTTAAGGAACTACAGAAAAGAAAAACATCATTGAGTGTTAGGTGTCCAAGGTGTAACGACATTAATGTCAGCGTTACGGGGCAGAAACAGTTCAGAGGGCTAAAAATCTTCCGGAATCCATGGGCATCATTTCATGCTGCGTCCCCTCTTCCCTGCTCACACTTCCTCAGTTCTTTTGGGGTAGTTAATGCTCAGACGGTTCGTCAGAAAGGTTCACTGCTGAATCCTATCATACCATTTTTCTATACTCTTTCAAAAATCGCATGATAACTCACAGGCAGATACTGTGATTTAGTGATAACTTTCTGATTAATCCCGGTGCTTGGCTGCTGTGCCTCAGTGCGTTGAGTTGGAAGCTGTTTGCTGCTCTGAACTGCAGGTGAAGGAAGAGAACATTTATGGACATAGCAGGACCTTTCTTCATCGCTCAAGAGAGCAAAAGTTCTTTAGTTAATACAGTTATTTTGGGCATTTTGTTACTGTCCTGAGTCCAATGTGGACATCCTCAACCCATGGGAAGCTGCTGTTCAGACATCTTATAGATGGAGGTACAGATACCGAAAACAACTTTGATTACTAAAAGGAGTTTCTTTTTTTATGCATAAACATCATAATTTTGCTTTCTCCTTTAATGTTGCATGTCTTAGTTAAGGCTTGTTATAAGAATATTTCTGTTGGGTTTGTGCAAGCTTAGTTCAGAGAGAATTCAGGGAAGCTGAAAATCATTTCACAATAATTGCAATAAAGTATTCGTTACATAGCAAGGGGGTTTAGATCATGGCCGTCGAAACACTACCTGAGCACCTAAAAGAAAAATGAAGCTAAACATCACTGTATTCCTTAATACTGCATACAAGCAGGATAGGAATTATACCATGACACTGAACTTCATCATCTATTTTCCACAGAAAAACTATGAAATCGGGACTGTTGCCCAGACAAAGCCGTGTCTCCCAGCCGGGCTGATGGAAAGCTGGAGTTTGGAGGGACTGAAGAGAAGTGACTGGAGATGCGAAACTGCGGTGCTGTTCAGGTGTGACGTGGAAGGGCCGCGGGAGTCACTAGCCGTGTGAAAGAAGTGGCTTTCGGCTACCTGCCAACACTGCAAACACCACTCAGTGCTGCAGCATTGAGAAATGTTTCTGCAGCCAGATGGCTAAAACATATTTTTTCAGCTAAAGCTCAAGAATAAAAATAAAGTAAAATCATACTGAGTAATAACACTACCAAAAAGTCTGCACTGTTGTTTCTTAACCAGTAGTGACTATATATGTATGTTGTCATATATTTTCCTTCCCTCGCCTTCAGATTCCACATTCTAGAATATTTTAGTAATTTCAAGTAACTTGTGAACCGACAAACAGCTTGGGAATATCACAGAGCTATTCTTCACATACTTCTACTATAATTTCAGCTCCCAAGGAAGTTAATCAAGAGCATATGTAATTCGAAGCACCTTTCTGGCCTCATTACAAAGAACGGAACTAACCATATGTTTGAAGTTAAACGCATGCTTTAAAAGTTGGCTAAATCAGGACCAAAGTTGGGAGTTTAATTGCCGCTGAATTGACGGTGCGAAGGTCTTGGATTCAGTTCTATAGTTCTGGCGCAACCATGTGGTTCCTGGCATTGTTTACGTAGTATGTAACGCCATATACATAACATGTAAATATATATGTGTTTGTATACACACATTCCTGCAGGCGTTTAGAGGATAGGACATTCAAACTGAAAAGGAGAGAAATCGCCATCCATAGCACTGCCCACTTCACATGTCTATGTCTTTACCATTAGGTAGTTATTATTATGATTCCATGCTTATTCCCTTATAACCACAAACTAGTATTATGAAAAACTTCTATCCATCCTTCATGGCCCTTATGACATCCCAGTACATTTTTGTCATCACTAATAGCTGTTACAGAAAGCCACCGTGAATTTTGGAAGTAGCACAACACTGGGTGGAGAGAGAAGGTTGGGAGGAGAGGTTCTTGTATCAACTTCTTTGCTGCCACGTTTGTCATCTGTGTTACTGATACGTCAGATTATGGGAGACCAGCTCTAACGATCTACTAGCAAACTTCTAGTTGTCAGAATTGTTGTATAAGCAGTACTCCGTGTTATGCGATTTGTCTGATATTGCAAAACTTTGAGAGAGCTTTTCAAGGTTAATGCTGTGATGCAAAAGAAAGGGCTTAGCGAAGGGAACGCTGAAATTCTATCCCCTTTTTTAGCAGAGGGACCCTCTTCAAACACTTTTTGAAAGTCAGAAGATGGAAGTATCCCTAAATAAGCTTAGAAATCCTTCCTTTATTGCTACATGGTTTTAGTTATTTTAGATTTTATTGCAATATACTAAGATTTAAAAATGACAGGAAAGGTAATGTCATTAAATATTTCTTTTGTGTTGAAGAGTCGTACCTCAAAATGTCATTTCTCTAAAGTGATTCCTGGAGAATCCGGTGATGCTTTGTGAGTTCAGAGCCTCCACATTAATGTCTGAGAAATGTCTTATGATAAACACTAAGAATTCTGTGCTGAAATAATGCCTTCAGCTTTGACAAGTAAAGAATTAAGTTGTCAAGAATATAATTAATTTACAGATAGACCTAAATAAACTTTTAAAATTATTTATTATTTACTAATTTGCTTCCAGTTTGCAACCCAGTACATAACCCTGCACTTTCCTAGAAGGACTTTCTCTTGGTCTTTTCCTTAATCTTGTCTGGGAACAAGAACAATTTCCAGGCAATTTTATCGTCATTAGGAACTTTATTTCTTAAAGCAGTGGCAAATTTATTTACCGAGGTGCTCAGGCTAACGTCAGGAGTTATTATTAATGCAAGTAAGTCTGAGTTACAATAAATCAGCAGCAGTACTGAGGCTATAATCAGTCAAAGCATTATGTAAAACAAGAGATATCAAGGGATGAAAGGAAGGCAACTCACTGCACGCGACCACGGCCAGACGAAGCCGAACACAAGCGAGTGCTGGGGTTGGGTCGGTTAATGGGAAAAGAGGTTGGGAAATCGCTTCATTCTTTGGAAACTGGTGATGTTTGCGATGGAGGATGGTCCCTGCAGGCGGCTATATCTCACTGCCCCTTTGCCAGCAGCAGCACTATGCCATTTCGGGTAACCAGATATGCGACACAGACTTTGAGAGCTCTTACTCACCGGCACCCACATCCCAGCCTTCCCTAGGTCTGCCCTCCTACACCCTGTCAAAGAATTCAGTTTCTGTAACTTTTTCCACGTGAATACCTAAAAGCATTTCATGTGTTTCACATTCAGTGTCTTCCTATCTTAAAGTCTGTACGTGGGCAAATGGAAGGCTGCATAAACACTAACATCGTGGCAATGAAAGGAACAAAGAGCCTCTGAAATTGTGTATTGAAAAGAGGGGGTTTTTCCTCACTCCATCAGTATTTGTAACTTATTGAGACTCTCTCTTAGTGATTTTTCATCGTTTTTTGTTTATGGGATTTAAAATGTTACTATAAACTGCAATGGACCCTGAATCCTGCCTGATTTAAGATCTCTGCCAGATAAAGTGATGAGGAAAAGTAGTTTTCAGGGTGTTTTCTTTTACATATACTGGCTGGAGAAGCACAGAATAAGATGGATCAGACCTAGTCAAGTTTTGTGATATATTATCCTCATTATAAGGTCAGAAAAATATTTCCCTGATTCAAGTTCCAACTTGTCCTTGAGTGGTCACCTTCAGCTGACGAAGTGGTTGCAATGGGGGAAAAATGATTAGTTACTGTGGGATCATTGAACATAGTTTTGCTAATTTTTATTATTTATTTTTATATTGAAATTAGAGGCTTTAATTTTCTTCAGCAGGGTTTGGACCAAACAACTACGACTGTGGTTTTACAATGAGGTTGCTAAAAGGTTTAGTTAACCACCTCTTAGCGCTCTGCCGTACACCAGCTTCATCAAAAAAATAAAAGCAGATCTGGCTTTACATCTGAATGAAGAAAATCTGCCACGCTACTGATAGCTTTCATGTTCCACACAACTTTCATAGAAACAGATACTTACAGTCTAGAGGACAGTCTCATCAAATTTAGCTCATATTTTACTGATAAACTGTTTAAGATTCTCTTTTTATATACTCTATAATGTTGCTTCAGTGTATTTTCAAAGGGTTTGCAATGTGATGGCATTCTCAAGTAGAATACATCTGAAACAGCTTCTGTGCAGCTGTGTTAGCTCCATTCTCTTCCCTTTGCTTTCATCTGCTCCCCTATTTGTCTGTTTTACAACAATTCTATGGAATACTTTAATGCTCCAATTGTCTTTACTTTGTTTGCACTTGAAATGGGTTGCGAAGGGACCTTTTACAGACCAAGCAAAATGTCTTGTCAGCTGCCGTAGTAGCCTTGCTTTTGGGGGTTACCCCAGAGATGCTCAAAGTGACCATTGCAATTCTCTCTCTCTCTGTATCGGTTTTGCTGCATACACATTACATGCATCACTAATGATTTCCGTGATATCTTGCTAAAGCTTTATTTTTAATTCAAAGATACATTTCTCTATTAAGCTGGACATTTTAAAGTATTTTGCATGCTCACCGACTTAAGGACTGCAGCTGGCATTTGCTCTGAAGGCAAGAGTGTCAAATGTGGAAGGAGTCCCAGTCATAATTTAAATGCGTATGAGACAAGTAGAAGCAGTAAAGCATCTGGGGCATCCTAAATGGGGTCATATTTAAACTGGTTTGACAGTGTTTTTCATGAGTTTTTCCTTCCATTAATGTTAATGCATGCAGTGAAGATACTGTTTATTTATCCTGTTATCATGAGATAACGCATGAGTTGCCATAAGTTTTCAGTACAGTTACCATTTAGTTACCCTGAAATAACAAATAATAACTCAAGGCCATATGCTCTTCTCCTGTGAGATAAGGCTGCATGGTGTGCAAAATACACTTAAGCAGAAAGCAGTTTGCTTGGGCTATGCCAGAGAATGTCACCTTCAAGGGCAGAACAAGTAAGCAGAAAAGGAGGAGAGACTTTATCAACAAAAATGTGTCCTACCTTTTCTCCAACCCAATCCAAGGAACAGGGAAAAGCAACAGAACCATGTACCAGCCTGCACTGCCCTTTCTCCCAAATGAAAATGATTTGCAGAGCAGCGCAACCCAAGGGCAGCCGTACTCTCCTATAGCACAAAGCTGGGAAAAGGAACCGAGTAGCCTACACCTCTACTGGAACATTACAGGGTATTGGCTCGAGGAGCTGGGAGTTCGCAGGAGGGACAAAATAACTAAGGAGTTTAATTTGGGCAACCAGTACGAATACATAATCCGTGTTATGTCATCCTGGAGATTTGGGTTTTTTTGGATGTCGGATTTTTCCATCCTGACTCATGGTACACTCGTTCTTAGCTGCATGTGGATCCCCTCACAGGGCATTTTCAAGGCCCGATATATTATGCCTTTGTATCAGTTCCCACAGCACACGAGGTTCCTTCTTACACAGCCTCCAGGTTCAAACCAACCAAGCCCTTGTAAATAGCACGGTATGAGGCACAGTCAGTCTTCTCATGTGCTCTAAAATACTTGAATGACTTTAAAAACAAAGGTGTGATATGCAATATTTGGTCTATTTGGGGCTGTGGTCATCACTGAGAAGTTACTGCTTTAGGTAGAGATTATTTGTAGTACCGAATGCATACTAGAGACTAACTCCTGAAAAATGTTTCCAGAGAGAATGCAAAATCCCGCTGACTTACTGTGGCAGGACGATTGGCAAGCATGTATTTCAGCAGAGTTAATAGGATGACTCACTGGATCCTTTGGTAAAAATATGAATTGTCATCTTGTCACTGACAAAAACATGCACCTCCCAGGGAAAGCTGCAGGGAAAAAAAAAACCCAACAAACAATAACATTCATTTTGAGATAAATGTTAACTATCAGTCACCTGCTGTACATAATAAATGATGCATTACAACTTGGCAGTCCTGCAGTCATAATAATAGCCTTTTAAGTCAGAAATGATAAGGTAAAAGCAGTGGAAAGGCACAGAAGTGCTTATAAAGACTCTAGGTTTCAGGTCATACTCAATCCTCTGCAAGGATGTTAACAAACTTGCTATTTTCTCTATGGGATTTTGAGTAAGAATTTAATATTATGAATAGACATGCAAATTAGCAGGGACGTAGTGGAATCATAAAAAAAAATTTAGAACTAATAACGACTCAGCAAAATTAAATGTTATTAATTGTGTAGTGGTTTCGTATTCTTTCTAAAAATGTGTGCAGATGACAGGAAGGTCTCGTTTCCTGGCAGACTAGGTTGTTGGTTCGTTTACGGTAAGCCCAGGATTCAGCTTGTTACTGGAATTTCCAGGCACGGAATGGCCCATTGACTGGCTATGCAGGAATTACAGCTATTTTTGTAAATATTTGTACGCTATCATAAAGGCACTTTTTTAATATTTCTCATTTCAAAGACGTGCTGACAGGTAGGTAGTCTTTTCAAGGCTTTCCTTCAAAGACCTCCATTCCAGCACCTCATCTCGCAAAGTTCCTAACACCTACATCAGGTTCCTTAATCTCTCCTGAGTAGGACCCCGTCCACCGTACAAGTTGATATACATGTGGATTTACTCCTTGTTGCTGAGTTGTGCTCCACAATCTCATCTTTTATGCTGAGAGTATATATGCTTCTGAGTAAAGATAACTTTGCAAGTATGACTTGAGTGTAAATACATGTGCAATCTTCAGGAAAAGCTGAAATAATAGCCCTAGGAGGTATGGATTGTCTTATTCATTTTATTAAGAATATTGTGGGTTTTTTCTCCATGCTACAGCAGTCAGATTCTTGTCACTGAATACGCTGTTTTTACTGCTGCCAGAAGCCCAGTACTTGCTTTCCTCATTCTGTGCCCTGCTGTGCCAGGACCTGTCTGCGGCTTTCATTTGCTTTCCAACTCATGATGGGCTACGAATTGAATGAATGCACGTTCCCCAAATCCGTGCAGTGACGGCTCATGTTTGGAGCTGGGAATAAAGGGTTAAGTCTGGCAAGGGCTGAGCTCTGGTTAGTCTGAAATTGAGAAGCCAGTTATGTGACAAGGAAAAGAGGTTCTGGACTGCTTAGATAAAAGAGTCTCAGCATGTGGAGTCTGGCCTCCTGGAGGAAAAGTCAGACAAATACATAATCAGTTGCTTAAAAAAAAATATATCATTTAGTCTTTTTAACAATGAACTATTGTTATTTCTTTCTGCGCGAGGGTGGAAGATTTAATGGATAGATGATATCCATTAATGGATAGATCATCATGATAGAATAGATTAACACTAGAGTAGAATTAATGGCTTCCCCTTAGGGGAAGGAGAGAGACCTTTACATTTTTTTGTAGAAGAACACCCATTATTATATAACATGTTCATAAAAGCAGCAGCTGAGATTGATGAAGTGCTTTGGCTGTTGGGACATTATTCTCAATGGCTGCCTTTTATTGGCTCCGTCATTACAGGAAAAAGTGCATCATTTCATTATTCTGTAGTCGTGGTTTCCAGGATTTTTCTAACTGAAGTAAAAACAAAAATAAAAATTACTGTGTCAACAATTACCTTGTATCTCAAAGATAATACTTTCCTATTCCTGAATTCAAAATGCGAATCGTGATGATACGCACCAACAAACTCATTTCGAAGTCTTTTACCCTTGTGTCTCTGTGCATAACGAGCAAAAGACTATCATGAGAACCGGCAGGGTCTAGGAGATAACGCGTGACTCTGCACCTTGGGTTTCCCCCTCCGACACGCCGTGCCACGAATACTGCTTGAGAGCACGTTCCCAGTCGGTCACTGCTTCTGGGTGCCCCTGCTCCCAGGTCCCACCATGAGGCGTATTGACCCTCCAACCTATTGGGTGCCTGCATCTCCCATGGGCTTCAGTGAGCGTGGAGGCTGCTCGGACACCTCCTCAGCTGACCCAGGGCATTTCACGGTGATTTCCCCGAGTCGGCAAGGACGAGAGCCAAGGATCCTCTCCCCTCTCCAGAGGTGCTCGCCTCCCCCTTTCTGCCTGCCAGCTTCCAAGAGCAGCGCGTGATTGCTCTGCTTAGCTCCTCAGACTAATACCAAAATCTATCTACTCACTCGAGATACCAGTGACTCAATCCGAAGCTCACTTATCAAAAACTCTCATTATTATGACTAAACTGCAGCAAAAGCAGGCAAGGTAAAGAATGAAACAATCCTCCTTTTCCATCTATTAACCACCTTCATAATTATCTTTCCTCTTCAAATGCCAGAGGAAAGGGATGAGCTATGCAGCATGCCATTACAGCCCTAATTCTGGGCTGTTTTCAGGGGATAGAGGGTGTTACAAAGTCAAGGCTCTCCTCAGAAACTCTCCAGAGGCTTCCTCCCCTCATCTACACCAAGGGAGACCCGGCGAGTTACAAAAGTGGCAGAATGTCCCCAAGAACCTGTCTTGTGGGGAAGCCCTGATCATGAAAGCATTAGAGGATACCGCCAGGTTTGCAGTCATGTCTGTTTTGAGAGGGTTCCAACCCAACACACACAGTACATCGAATGGATTTCTCTTTTTTACTGATCGTACCAAAAAATGCTGTGCCTTGCTAGAAGCTGCATTTACTTCATTCGATCAATGCAATGCTTTTTTTTTTTTCCCTTCTGAATCAGTACTGAGCCATTGAAGCATCAAGGGTGGATTTTGATAGTACATACAGTAGTACAATGGATTTGGAGAGTTTTCCTTGGGGTGAGCCAGAAAGCTGAAGCCAAACGCACTCATGTTCCATAAATCCCTCTCCGCATCACTGCTGCTCTGCTCTGCATATTTTATAAAAGTATTTGCTATTAAGCAATTATCCTGTTTCACTCCAGAAGTACTTTCATTGTATGGCAGAAGACATGAACTCTGGGCACAGGCTCCAGGCTGATTTGTTAAGCAGTCTAGGATCCCTCCGAATAAAGCCTCTTCGTGACTGCTACAGCAAGTGACGAGTTTAAATTGAGGTGGAAAAAACTTCTGTATCCTGGGCCAGGCTTGGCCGGCACCCTCCACAGAAACGTGTCTCACAGAACTCATCAGAGGGCAAGCTGGGATCCTATTCAAAGCTTACGATGTCTTCCACTATTTGTGTTTATGTTAACATATAATTCCTGCTGGGATCCTATTCAAAGCTTACGATGTCTTCCACTATTTGTGTTTATGTTAACATATAATTCCTATTTTTATGAATTAATTTCCGTACTTATATTAGAAAGTTATTCTATGACTACACAATACAGGAGTGGGATTTCCTTTTAATGCTCTTTTCCCAATTTTATGAGTTACATTGTAAAAGTGGGGAAGAATATATGAATTATTTATTAACTTCAAAGTACTTGCTGTACAAGAGTTTATTCTTAATCCTGCATCAGTAAGAGCTAGGATTCCCCTAGAAAATAGCTTTTTGATAACTGAAATGTTTTCTAGACTTCTGTGATAAAGTAAAAAACTGCATAACTCCACTCAAACTACATCAGGAAAAAGGATTAAGGCTGCAGCACCAGGACCAGGGTACTGCTACTCTTTCGTGGTGAAGGCAGCATGAAATGTCTCTGCTGACATTATTACTAAAATGCAGAGAGAAGATAAAGCAATGATAAACCAAAGAAAAAGGCTAAGGCCCTGCAGCAAAGATGTGTGTATTCGTGACTTTTCCATCACTATCAATAATGCATAACGACCATCATGCGGATGACGACACCAGTTTTTGAGAAAGACTGAGTCAAGCTTTCTATCACCAAATGTGATAAAACATTCAACATGACATTGGATGTCAAGAAGGCAGGACCTGCTAGATAAGCAACGATCCAGCAGAAAGGGTAATGGAGAAGAAAATCAGCTGATGTTGACATAAATTGACATCTGCTGTACCAGTTTGTAGTGTTTTATGGAGGAAAACCATTCTTTTGTTAATATGAACTGAAAGAAACAGGTTTTAGGGCCACAAAAATATCTTGGCTAGAAAAAACCCAAAATGATGGTTTATCTGTGAGCAATTCGGCAACACGAAGAAACCACGTTCAATATTATGCTCAAATTTTACAGCTATCTATGGTCTCCCTTTATGTACTGCACTCTAATTCTGCATGGCAGTAGGGAATAGGTACGTTGCTGATTCCCTGTGGTATCTTAGATTCTGTACTGATGCTTTGAATAATTATTTTTGCATGAAGATCGTGGTGGCAAAGGGGAAAAGCCAGACGGTAACATTCAAAAGATTTCTTTTTTTTATGTTTGAATCCCAACGGCATAAATTTAGTTCTCACACCAGAAATTGCTCTGGTGTAAATGAGAGCAGAACTGGCCCAGTATGTGCATGGCTGGGCATCTGACTTGAGTAAGATAAATTCTGTGCTCGCTTCCACTCTGTGTGGACCATCCCTCACTCCACGTTACCTGTAGTTTGATGGTAAAATCTGACTTGGAGTTTGCCTACAAATCTTGTAACTGTTCATTGAGCTTCATCTGTTAAAACCAGTGGGAGTTAAACATAGACATGTAAGACATATATGTGATGTGTAAAACATATATACATCTTAAATCCATAAGACAAATTCTATCCCCGTATGCAGATGACTATTGAGCTACTGGGAACTCAACAAACAATGTCAATAACCTCAGGGTGACCCACCAAGGGCTGCTCAACATGAATGAAAGAGGCAAAGCAGAGTACAAGCTACCAACATTTTCACCCCTTGCTACGGCCAAGCACTGATGGCACAGGCCAAACCCGGCCTGGAGGTGAGGAGCCCTGATTCCTGATTCCCTGAGGGAACTGGGGTTGTTCAGCCTGGAGAAAAGGAGGCTGAAGGGAGACCTCATCGCTCTCTACAACTGCCTGAAAGGAGGGTGTAGAGAGGTGGGGTCGGTCTTTTCTCCCAAGTAACAAGTGATAGGACGAGAGGAAATGGCCTCAAGTTGCTCCAGAGGAGGTTTAGACTGGATATTAGGAAAAATTTCTTCACTGAAAGGGTTGTCAAGCATTGGAACAGGCTGCCCAGGGAAGTGGTTGAGTCACCATCCCTGGAGGTATTTAAAAGATGTGTAGATGTGGTGCTTAAGGACATGGTTGAGTGGCGGATTTGGCAGTGCTAGGTTAACAGTTGGACTTGATGATCTTAAAGGTCTTTTCCAACCTAAACGATTCTGTGATTCTATGATTCACACCCAGGAGTCCCAGAGCTACAGCTGAGGATGGAGTCTGATCATCAGAGCCCAGAACTAGGAAGGCCATGAAACCAATCTGGATTAGGAGCATTTTGAAAATATGGGTAGAATTTCATTCCTCGAAGCAGTGTTAATTAATGAATGAATTTCCACTGCCAGCCTAAATGCTGCTTAATTTACTCTCCAAAATAACTCAATCTCAATGTGATTTCAATGTGACCGTTCAAGGAACTTGGTCCCCTTATCTCTCCCTGATTTATAGTGGATTCATAAATTATCAGACTCTACTGCGTCAGCAGTTCCTTCTGAACTTGAGCAGGAGCTGTTGATACGGTCTCTGGGGGAGGAATTTAAGCTTAGGCCTTTACTCACAAGGGCCGACGTTAGACGTCTCTCTTTCTGGCAGCTGAATCATTCTGGAGCACATAGTCCTTACTACGGTGCTGTATGTCTGATGCCTAATGAGGCAACAAAACTAAATTTACTGTAAAGTTATGCCTCTAATGCATAGCTGAGCAGGGAAGGTGTGCAAGCAACACTACCACGAGGTCAAAGGTCTGCAGCAACTGCAAATTAATGGAATTATTACTGTTCTCTTTAAACTGAGCTGTGGGAATGCAAGAAGGCTAAGACAGAAAGGAGCAGAAGGTATAATCCAGACTCTGCTGTTCTCCCCTCCACACATCACACCCTTATTCCTTACTCCTGGATGCTGCAGCCACAGCACACAGGAGGACGAAAGGACAAGGAAATAACTTTAACATTTGTGAATGGGACATACACAAGTCACAACTGACTCTATCGTCTAAGGAGAACACAAGAGCATAAAGTGTGGCAGAGTCCCTGCTCTCAGTTCACTTTCATTTATTACTCATTTCTTGGCCTTTAACAGTGATCCACATCATTATTCATACCTACCTTGTTGCTTTTTATGGGAGCCATGAACAAACTACTATTGTTAATGCAGCACGCGGAAGACAATGTGTATGCCTGTGTAGTCAACCATGCTCTTTTTGAGGGAATAATAAATATGGTTAAAGATTTGCAGTGGCTTAACAGATGTATCAAAGAGAATGCTTGTGGATGGGAGAAGGCAGTGAGCACGGGAGAGTGATTTCCTGGCTGGGAAGACACAGAATACTGGCCCTGAGTTGCCGGAAACCAGTTTTGCTTTGCACGCAGGCATACTTATTTGAAGAGCACTTCCAAATAGTTTCGGGCAGAGAAACCCAGCTCGCTGCCTGACCGTCACCTCCAGGCTCTGACCTCCCTGGGGAACACGGATGGCCCCTTCTGAATACCTAGAAAATGCCTAAGGTACTAGGGCTACTTTATGCCATCTAGATGAGATGATAGAGCTTCCAGCATCTAATCGGACAGCAAGCAGGGAATACCACGCTTCTACTACTTCCACTATTAATTTGGTGAGGCAGGTCTTGCCCAAAATTCAAGAAGTTTTCAGGATTCATGCAAATGAAGGCTCGTAGTAAGACAGAGCTCGCGTGCAACGAGAACCTCCCCCCCCCCCCCCCCCAACGCTGCCAATTTGCCAAACTGCCCTTTTTATAAGTTGATAAAGTTTTTATGGAAAACGCCTTACAAAGAGAGGCAGAAGGCCAAACCCGAGGCAATCCTTCCAGGGTTTGCAAAGTTTGGTAACTAAGACCAACCGCTCCCAAGGGGCCCGGAACGCACCGGTCCCTAAAACACCCATTCCCTCCGCGGCAGCCTTCCCATTCGGAGGCACCGGGACACGGGCTGCTCGGGCAGAGCGGGCAGGCGCAGATCCCCGCCGAGCTCCGGCAGCGCTGCCCCGCCAGCCTCCCGCCCGCGGAGCTTCGCCCGCCGCCCCGCTTCCCTCCGCCCGCCAACCGGCGCGGGGCTCGCCAGCCGCGGCACGCAGGGCACCCCCCACCCCCGCGGGCCGAGCCGGGCCGGGCCGGGCCGGGCCGGGCCGGGGGGACCCGCAGGCCCTCGGGGCGGCCGGGGCGGGGGGCGGCCGGCGGGGGACGACTCACCGTGCGGGCGACCCTTCTCCTCCGCCGCAGGCCCCGGCGCTGCTCCCGCACGGGCGAGGCTCCGCCGAGCCGGGGCCGCCGCCGCTGCTGTCCGCGGCCGCCCTGGTGCTGAAGCGGCCCGCCCCTCCCTCCCGCCCCCGCCGGCCCCCGGAGCGTAAAGCAGTGGCCATGGCAACGCGCGTCACAGCCCGAGGCGGGGCCGCCGCCGCCGGGGCTCCCGCCGAGCGCCCGCGCTCCCGCCCGCCGCCTCACGGGGGAGGCCGCGCGCCGCCGCCTCAGGCCGCCCCTCCGCGGGGAGACCCCCCGGGCCCGCGGGGAGCGAGGCCGCCCCGGCGACGCTGGGAGCCCGGCGGAGCGCCCGCCTTCAGCCCTTCCCTGCTGCCTGGAGGCCTCCGCCTGCCCTGAGGGCCGTTGCCGCGGGCGGGGAAGGCCCGAGACACGAACGTTGCGCCGGAGAAGCGGGACCGTTGTATTTAACGGATTCCCGTGGGTATCCCTGCGCGTATGGGGTCCCAGCGACTTTACCACCGGCTTTTCCCTACCACGACCGAGCGGGATGCAGACCCCCGAGGCAGGGACGTGACCAGCACCGGCCCTCGCCCTTCACCACCTGCGACCCCCCCCATCCATCTCCCCTTCCCAACAGCCGTGGCATGGGGAAGCCGCTCGGGCCGGGCTGTCCTGGCAGGGCGGCAGAGGTGCCGTCAACCCAGCACCCGGGGAAGGAAGGTCCCATTCACTCGGTGACAGACGGTTCCAGCCTCCGGTGACCCATTTCTCAGCTCATTAACCCCGAGAAATGTCAGAACAAAACTTCCTTGCTTTCGAGATCCTTCCTGCATGGAGAGCCGGTGGTTTTGGCCTCATTATTTGTATTACAGGAGCGCTAGGAAGGCTCAGCCCCTCACCTGGCTATACACTGGAGATGGAGAGATACATACTGTGCACACATAAATATGCATAGCAAGAGGACATAAAGTTGCCAAGGGAATCTCAGCAAGGAAATCTGAAGCTTCAGGGATGCAAATAGAAGGATTAAGGTGATTTAGCTAAACTCATGCAAGAAATCAGTGACGTGACCACCAGCAGCCGCAGTTTGGCCACTCAAACCCCCAAATTCTGCCTTACCTGCAGCACAGTCCTTCCGGCAGCGGAGAGGCGCTCGGCTGCTGCGTGGCCTTCAGCTGTCGGACCAGGATCTCCCTCCACCATGGCTTTGCTAGGAGACGGTCCCTCCGTACACATTCCATATGTTCCTTTACGTGCAACATGTGATGTCACTGACTCGGTTCTAGTTTTAAATGGCAGGTTTAGAAAACCAGGCTTTCCAGCTGTGGGCTTCTAAAATTTATTATCTTTGGTCAATTACTTAACTGGCTGGCTGGAATAAAACCCTGCATGGGATGAGGTTAGGGCATTTGTGCCTTTTTTGGTCATTGCCATTCCACTGTAACACAAAATACCTTACATTTGCTGTTGCACAGTGTCTAAGTTTGCTTTTTTGCCACTACACAGAACTAAAATGAGAGATAATTTACTTTACTGTTCTGAGCAACTGTGCCGAATGGGTAAGCCATGATTATTTTTGCAAAAAGTGCAGATTTAGTACTACGATGACTCATAACAATGAGCATACCTTGGCCAAAAAAGGTTATGAAAGTATTTTAAGCTGCATTTTATCATAGGCAAATATATATAATAACCTTAAATAGCCAGGTCTGTACTTTAACTTACAGCACCCAGATACTTCTAGGCTGGCTCTTGGGTATTACGCCAAAGCAAGATTTTAACCTTTTATCTTGAAAGAATCCGCAGCAATGAAATAAGACCCTTGTTAAACACAGAAATCCCCAAGCCAGCTGTTATTCTTTAGGGCCCTTAAAAACATCTTCAGTGTATCTTTCCTCTTGAGAACAGTTTTATGACTCCAGTGATAAAGCAATTGCAGCAATTACAGAGCACTTCGTAATGAAGAATCCCGCCCGTGAGCCGACTTCATTTTATATCATAGACATCAAGTTAGTTTATATCAGTTTATATTCCTAGTTGTCAAAAGTATTTCCATTTAAATGAGTTGATATTATTATATTAGTTTATTATTTATTATTTATCATTTATCACTTATCATTTATCATTTATCATTCTATTAGTTTATATTCCTAGTTGTCCAAATAATTTTTAAAAAAGGTGATGAGACTTTTGTAACTTCCAAAACCCTCACGAACTCCAAACACGAACCAATTGTCAGCTACAACAACTCTTATTTTCCAGTTGCCTGGTTCTGGGCCACCGCAGCCGAGCCGGAGGCCCGTGGCCCTGAACGAGCAGCCCGCTGCCGGCGAGATGAACAGGACGGGAGCGTGCACGCTCAGCCTGTGCCAGGATGAAGCCCACAGCTCTGCCCAACCACTGTCTGTAGCTATTGAGTGATTAATTGGGCAAATTAATTAGTTAATGGTTCCACTGCACTTTGAAAACAGTGAATTACTAAGTAAAAGCTATGTATTCTTTTTTTTTTTCCACTCTATATCACTAGGTAATTGCCAGCACCGTGGCACGGCTGGGTAAGGGAACAGTGTTTAATATACAGAGAAAAGCCTACGTTCGATGGCTGACAAACCTAATTTAATGTCAGGCAGGGAGAGCTGGATTTTCTTGGAATTGTGCCTTTACCTCTTTGCGCATTTTCGGGGAGGCGGATGTAAATCTGTGCCATCGTGATGTCACCAGGCTGCTGTGAATGGCCACAGGCAGGCAGGCCAGGGACATGATCGCAGGGCTGGCAGCAATATAATTTTCAACAAGTCGAAAAGTGGCAGGAGACTGAATGAAGGAGAAGGACGTCTGTATGATGACATCCTGGGGCCACTGAATTTGCTGGGACTTTTGCTGCTGAGTTCAGTAAAGCTGGGATTTCACCCAGAGCACTTTGTTTGTTTTGGAAATGAGGATTTTAAAGGTAACCTCTGAGGCCAGGTCTCCTCTGCCCATGTGATGTACAAGAAACGCTCTCTAAAGCCTGGACTCTTGCTGCCTCCTCCTACTTTGTCCCTAATTCAAGAAAGCACTTAACATATACATAAATACATTTCTCGTCATCAAAGCTTTTGAGCAAACACCTAGTTTAAAGATTCGCTTATCTCTAATTCATTGGTTAAGAAGTAAGGTATTATTCAATAGGAGTAAAAAGTGGGATAATCTAGCTGTAAATCCTTATCACTTATATCATTTATAACCAGAGCTGAGTCATCTTTTGACCAGTGACGCACAGCACCGATATCTTGCTGAATAAAATTTTAGAAGCACAGCCAATTTTTCACAGAGGCTTGGAACTGTGCCCTTTATCGGGTTTTATGAATGCAAAGCTCAAGGTCCATAGCATGCAGCGGATAACCTAATGCAAGGTCAGGTTTTGCTAGAATAACAGGACCTAAATCCTCAAATGTGACGATGGGGTCCAGCCCTACTTTCAGATTTTATCAAATTTCTTAGGGATTCTGATGTGCAGAACAAGCTCGAACTGTGATAGCAATAAAGGCAGTTGCAAAACGCTGAAGATTACCAAGCTTGAAACTGTAAAGGTCAGATCCTGATCTACACTTCCCCAATTCTCACGTGTATTTAGATCTGAGATATCCTGCGAATTTAGCTCTCCGCTCTGCAGTTCAGCAGGGTGGAAGAAAATCTTTACCTTTGGAAAATTCCATCACAGGACTACGTTTTCCTTCCAAAACTCCAGGATTTAATGTCATGAATGATGCATATTCTGTCTCAAAGGAAATAATCTGAGAAAAAAAAAATCCCCGTGGCCTTCATTTTAAGCGTACGCTTCTGAGACAACATGAGGGGGGAAAGTGCCCTTTCCAGGTTAACCAGGCATTCACTTTTGCACACACACCAAAAAAAAGAGCAACACAACCCTACGAAATTTTCCTTTCCGTCCTGTCAGGGTGAAGCCAGCAGATTGCACACACGGCTCTCGGAGCACTGTAAGCTCTTCCTCTCGTCACTGGGCACCTTGCATTAAGCGCTCGGCTAGATTTCAGAAGGAATTTATACTGTCCCTGCCTGTTTTTTCAATTTAGTAGCCATAGTGGGAAAATCGGATCTTACTGAGTAAAAGTACGGAGAACTACTTGATGTGCAAATTTCTCTGAAAGGAAGTGGAAGGAGAGAAGTCCACTGAGGTCAGAGTTTTTATAGCTCCTGCTACCTGAGAGTTTTACTCTTAAATGTGAAGAGACTTGTTGATATATTGCCTGAACCTAGAAGTGGAGAATGCTTTCATTCATCCAAAAAGGTCTCTCTGAAGACAGAATGCAATTCACTTTTTCTTCTGCCATTGGTGCTCCGAATGAAAATGAATCAAAACAATCAAAACCATGAGATATTAGTCAGAATTAGCTCTTTTCCTGTACTGGTGCTCAAGCGCTGGTCTGTATGAAATAATTTCTTGACCTTTGGCCAGAGAGAAAAAAGTTAAAAAGCACAAAAAAAGCTATAAAAATGACCATTAAAACATTTCCTCAGGAAATCGATTTAAATGCTGATGTCATTTTCTACAGTAACTACTTCAATCTGAAATAGCTTCTTTAACTGTGGAAAACTAGAAAGGCACCGTCAGAATCATAAGGGGAGGAAGGTCTGCCGATGCGATGGCAGACACACTGTGAGACACGTTGAAGGGGTGATGCACGTGCAAGGTCCCCTGCGAAAGGGGTGCGAAGAAGACCCTGCTCCGAGATGAACGAGCAATCTGAGGAAAGAGGTGTCTCCCTACTCTGTAATTTGAGTGCAGATCCTGGGACATTCAGCAAACTTTGCTCCAGCTGCCCAATTTTGGAGAAGCCCACGTAAGCACAGAATTTAAATGGAGATTTAATAGTCCAACAGGTGAGAGGCTGCAGAAAATCCACTTGGTATCATGACTATATAATGGAGTGAAAAGGAGGCTTCTAATTCAAGACACAGAGTGGTGAATGTCAATTTATTGGGAAGCCAAGGGAAACAGGAGAAGATGTGGCCTCGTAAATCTGGTTATATTTCCAAAAATATACCGTAGGAACATTAGATGCTACTGGGAACATACATAGTAGAGCTAAGTGCTCAGCAAAGCATGCTAACCTAATTTCATCATTACATGAAAGAAGAAAATCCTGACTCATATTTTATGAAAATTGTTATGGTGAGTCAGCAAATTACTTCTGTTTATCTCCTCCAACGTCAGCACACTGAAGTCTGGAGCAACTTGAACTAATCTCAGGGCACTTGTAAATAGGGTATGTTCAGACCAGCTGAAGCTGGGCGAAATGGAAACAAGCAGGAATTCGTCACTGACGGACAGCTGGGAAGCTTAGAAAAATGCTATTTCCTGACTGTCCTGTCAGAAGGGAAGACAAGCTCTGTGTGTGCTTTTCACCTCTGACTCCTTTATCAGATCCCAAATAAAAATGTTTAAGAAATGTGTGGCCATTATAACAAGATCTCCCTGTACGGCAAATGCTGGTGTTTGTATATATATGCCCATTTATACACATCCCTGTAGTGGTAGGGAAGAAAATAAAACTGCACAGAAATGTATAACCTGATCTGCCTTGTTTAGCTGCTAATCCAATTTTCTCTCCTAGTAAAGCTCAAATAATTTGCTTGTGTGTGTAGGGCATTCTGGAGCACCTGAGGGATGAGAATGAAATCCTGCCTAAATACTGTAAACGAGCAGAGAAGCTACTGAAACGCCTTCCTGCATCAGTACTCAAACTACGTCATGAAATTTCTGCCGGTCACCCTCAAACCCGGGTGATCTCCTGCTGTAGGGCTTTTCCAGCCATCCCAGAGCCCTGGAGAGGACCGCGTGAAGCACGGCAGCACGGTGTCCCTCCGTCCGGGCTGCTTCTGCACTGGGGGCCGTTCTGCAACCTGAACCGTGCACTTCAGCTACGGGCTGAAAGCAGGAAACGTCCCCGAATGCGGTCACACCTGGCTGCATATCTTGCTGTAGATTTCTTGCGTGCTCCACTCGTTGGTGCTGTTGTAACAGCATAAACTGGCTGTAAATCCACATTATCCACTGAAAGATTTCTCTTGCAAAAAAAAAAGATCCTTGGGCATCACAGGATGTCATATCATCTCAGCCTTTGTCTGTCGTCTGGCACAAAGATTAAGAGCAAGACTAAAGGCCCCGTAAAAATGCCTCAAGGACTGTGACTTCCGAAGCACTGATGGTGACTTCAGGGGATCTGTGGGCTCATGACTCTGGTGTCAAGCAGCCTCTTAAACTTTTCTTTCTACAAGAGGGACAGAGGAGAACAGGATACAGCCTCAAAGGGTGTCTGTGCAAAGAGGCAGCAGTAAAAGCAGGCATACAAAGAAATGAGGGGGAGTGAATGCTAAGAAAGGAAGCATTTGCTGATTTAGAAGATGACTTGGAGCAAGATCTGCTCCCGTCTGAGTAATGCATGTCCTAACCACTACTTTGTTTGGAAAGGGGAAAAAGAGTCGAGACAGCCCTTCCCAGCTCTCCCCGCAGGCAGCACAGGAGCGGGGCAGAGGCTGGGGGCTAGCCCGTGCCCTGGCCCCAGCCCCGGAGCAGAGGCCGTGGGTGACGATGGCACTCGTGCCCGAGTGCCTGCGCCGTGATGGAGCAGGCAGTCAATGAGAGGCGACAGGTATGCAGCTGGGCTGCACGCACTGACTTCAGAGCTCAGCTGCCGCTTCGGTGCATGACGCCAGCAGCGCATGAGTCACCCGGGGTAGACAGGAACAATGTTAGTAGTTTCCATATTTACGAAGTGGAAAAAGCTTAGATCAGATTTCATGGTATTTTTAACAGAGAAATGGCTTAGCGAAGCAGCAAGGCTCTTTAGTAGTATTCATGTGCTACAAAGAATTGTTTCATGGGCTTTGTATGAAAAGAGCTATATTGGAGCTTGATATTGTTATTTACTATGTTGTGCAATATCGTAGCAATCAAAAAGAATGACAAATACAGAGCAAAAGCGATTCCTTTAGAGAATAAACCACTCTGACA
This sequence comes from Mycteria americana, assembly GCF_035582795.1. NCBI lineage: Eukaryota > Metazoa > Chordata > Aves > Ciconiiformes > Ciconiidae > Mycteria > Mycteria americana. The sequence continues at coordinate 24,533,078 of NC_134374.1, forward strand.
AATACTGTACAGAGTAAAGATTTGTTTTGATCATCATTGGGAAAACACCTTTTAAATACTCAGTAAAGCACAGGCAGGCCTGGTAGCAAAACTCTCTTCATCCCCAGAGCAAGACAGCAGTCACGTAGGCTTCTTGGTGGTACCCTGTCACAGCATCCTAACTCGCGAGCTGTCAGCTCCCCCCGGCATCGGAGCAGGCGTGCCATCTGCGGCGGGGCCCAGTGCCAGCTGCGTCGGGACTCCTTGCGGGACAAGGAAACTGCCGGCTCAGCCCTAAATCTTGGAGAAGTTTGGTAGTTTCTGCCAAGATCTAAGATGTGTAGCATCGAGCAGTAAGGATCACATACGCTGTGACCTACTGCTCTGCTGGGGAAACTGGAAGAGGAGACGGTGAGGCTCTTCTAGGCCTCCTGCTTCCCACGGGCTTTTCCCTGCTGCAGATGATAAGGAAATGAAAGAAAGGGTCTTCTCCTCCTCCTCCCTGCAGAAAATTAATGTGCTGGCCCTGCAGGGATAGAACAAACCACCTCTTTCTGAGCCACATATCTATCTCCTCCTTGAACACGAGAGGACCAGGTGTCATGGTTGAACCCCAGCCAGCAATGAAGCCCCCCCCAGCCGCTCGCTCACTCCCCCCGGTGGGATGGGGGAGAGAATCCGAAGGGTGAAAGTGAGAAAACTCGTGGGTTGAGGTAAAGACAGTTTAATAGGGAAAGCGAAAGCCACGCATGCCAGCAAAGCAAAGCAAGGAATTCGTTCACTGCTTCCCATGGGCAGGCAGGTGTTCAGCCATCTCCAGGACAGCAGGGCTCCGTCACACGTAACAGTGACTTGGGCAGACAAACGCCATCACTCCGAACGTCCCCCCCTTCCTTCTTCTCCCCCAGCTTTACATGCTGAGCGTGACGCCATGTGGTGTGGGATGTCCCTTTGGGCAGTCGGGGTCAGCTGTCCCAGCCGTGTCCCCTCCCAGCTCCTGGTGCCCCCCAGCCCACTCGCTGGTGGGGTGGGGTGAGAGGCAGAAAAGGCCTTGACTGTGTGTCAGCACTGCTCAGCAGGAACGAAAACACCCCTGGGTGATCAGCACCGCTTCCAGCACAAACCCAAAACATGGCCCCGTACTAGCTACTGTGAAGAGAATTAACTCTATCTCAGCCACAACCAGCACACCAGGGAACTCGGGAGACGTCTTGCACTGGGACCAGCCCCTACGTAACTCCTTGGAGAGTTCTCTCTTGGACAGTTTGGATCTTTTAAAATTGGCACTAGGCTAAAAGGGCAGCAAACATCAATTCACGTGCCAACGTGGCAGGGGATAGCCGGGGCTATCTCCAGCTCAATGGAGCACTTTGAGCTGCAGGATGGGGCAGCTGTAGCACAAGTCAGGCTATGCCTTTTTCTTCCCTCGCCTCTCTGGTCTTTTCCCAAACCATGAGATGTCTAAGCAGGGCTTCCTGCTCACCAAGGCCTCCAAATTTGAAACTAATTCACTGCACCGTGCAGAAATGAGAGATCTGTTATGCTTGCAGGCTACTCGCACGGCTCTTTTCTTACAGGTTGCAACCTGTTGCGGTGAAGCTGACAGAACTGTAAAACAGGTTTATTGCTTCACTCAGCAAGAAAGAACCCAACCATCAAAATTTAAAGAGCTTGAGAGGGGAAAAAGAGTCCAGATGCTCTATCCTTTCACTGGAAGAATTCCTGTATGATTTCTGAGACTGATCACCCAGCAATTGCTTTATGAGGAGCTGGCGACTTGATTTAGGATGTTCTTATTTGATTTATCTGTAAAGATTCATGCTTTTCATCAATCCCCACTGGTGGCTGTCTGCACATAACAGAAATCTGCAGCTTCCTTTTATAAGCAGAAAGATCCTACGAAGAGGCTATGACAGAATGCTGGGATCAGTAGAAAAATGCTTGACTGTTAAGCACTAATGCTTATTTCTAATTGAAAAGGCTGATCATAACGCCATCCGTGAGGAATTTTAGGAGGTGCTGGCACGAGCCAGGTTGACCCGGGCTGTTTTGTTAAGCAGAGGTTGTGTGAAGCATCGCTGATCGGTCAGAGCCGCGATACCACCGTGTGCCCCGAGCAGTTCCTGAGCAATATGCTGTGTTCTGGTGGATGCGATAGGCGTATTTGTTCATTTGTTCTTATATTGCTTTCGCCACCATGTTTTCAGAAACTCTTGTGAAAAAACAAACTCCTTTGGAAGAAAATTACTTTCAGCGAAGGAGCTGAAGGTAGATGATGTGAGCTGCATCATGTGAAATACCTGTTTGACTTCTCCAAACAGCAGTTTTAGTAGCTCAGAGAGTCCAAACAACCTCCCAAAGCTCAAGAGGCACAACTGTAACACAAGCTCTCTAATAATACAACAACATAATCCTCGGGCCACTGAGAAATGGTGCGATAGTAGTTTCTTAGTTACGCTGGCTTGTTGAGAGCTTGCGTTGGAGGGCAGCTACCTTGCTAAATCCTGTTCCTGTATCTACCTCGCCAGCCACAGTCATGTACCATCTCTCTGCTATTCACCAGAGGAGGGAAAGTAATGCTCTACTGAACGCATTTTTTACCTTTTGGTACAGCCTTCCAGCTAGAAACCAGATGATCACCAGGAAATGCTTTGCAGAAAGCTGAAGCCCTTGGAGTATTGTTTAGGAATTACTTGAAATGAAGGTTTTAAAAGCTGTTCTTTAAGAACTAGTAGTAAACACCATCTGGTGCATAACTTTATATATAAAAATAAATTTGTTTTTTATTACCACTAGGTATTGCTGTCACCTGTACGGCAAGCAAACATAAAAGTTGCTTAAGAGAATCCAAAAGAGTCCAACTAAATAGTGCTACGTTTATTGTAAATCTGCAAAATGAAAGCTTGGGATATCTGGCTTGCGTACGGTTAGAAATCTCTAGCATGTTTTTGAAACCACTCAGCATTTGATTATGCAGGAAGGAACCACTAATATGTTGACATCGTCAAAGTACACTTTGTTTTTTTCATGTAGGTATTTTCTTCCATAAGTGGGTTGAAAAGAGAAAGGCGGATGAAAGCGAGGATCAAAAGCTTATGCAAGCTGGATTGTGTTGGTTTGTTCTTTCCATTACCGTGACATCAAGGCTGCCTCGAGGATGAGAGAGGCACTGAGCACAGCTCTGATCAGAGGTCTCCCCCACAGTTACAAACCACATTTGTAACGGCGAAGTCTGGGAGAGTACAAGACAAACAAACTATGAATGGTGCTCTCCATCCCAAGTGATCAGATCCACTGAGCGTGGGCTGGAGAGGCGGCTTCTCGAGCATGGGTCCCTGTGCAGCAGATACGGCCTGGCAGGACCGGCCCCTGGGTACGCAGAGAGGTCCTGCCACACACCCAGCTTGCACATACGGTGCCTCCACTGATGTGAACTGCTGCTTGTCCTGCCGCTGCCAGGTGCCCAAGGAAGAGCTGGTGCCACGCGGATGAGGAAAGGCTACGCTCTGCATGCTTTCCACAACGGACGAGATGTGAATGTGTTAGGTGAGAAAACCCATTACTACACAGGGCACCTACCCAGCTCAACAGTAGCTTATGGACCTGGGTCTGAAGATGGCACTGACGCCTGGGTCTAAGTGATGGCACTGAGATTTCCGAGGTTGCGCAGTCACCAGGAGCTGAGGAAATCACCACCTCTGAAAAGCCAGTCCTGAAGGATCTTTGGGTCTTCTCCCAGTCTACCCTCTGCTCTGTCAATCATAGTTCTGCTGCAAAAACAATGGTGGTTTTTTTTTAAAGCAACCAATTTTAGCTGTTTTAAAATTGATTTTAGAAATATTTAACATTCTTTTTTTTCCCTGGAGCAAATAATTACAGCTTAAAAATTACTGAAGCCTCAAAAAACTTTGGCTAATTTAGTCAGCCTAGCTTTACAGCGACATTCGCCTTGCAGAGGAGACAGCTAGCTGAGAAAACATAATTTCAGCTGTGAAAAAAAGGGAAAAAACCCTAAAAGTATTGCATATGATTATTTCTCAAAAGCCACCCAAAATAAAATGCAAAAATGTAAAGCAAGGACATAAAAATATCTTCTTCATTTGAAAAAATATGCTATTCCAGATAAAAGCTTTTGCATCCTGCAGTCTCGAGAAGCCTTTGGAGGTCCTTGTCTTCCTCCAAGACAGTGGTTGAATTTAACCACAGCTACACAACCTGTTAAGCTGGTAGGGCCGTTCCTGGGTATTGTATTGATTTACTATCGAAAGGAGCATTCATTTTTTTAAAGAAATGATTTTGTATTTTTTATTTCTATGCAGGTTCTTTTAACTGCCTATCTCCTCTAGTCTTTTCCCAGAAGACAAATCACTTCCCTGCACATTAAGTGAGTTTAATTTTCTCCTTAAATCTGTCCCAGGCTTCTCATTTTTTTAGTGGTTGACAGAGTATTTTCAAAGTCTAAATATTAATCTATTTTAGAAAAGAACTGAAGCATTTGGGGGAAAAAATAAACTTTCAGATCTTTTTCAGAACTAGCAGTCTATTTTCTTCAATCTGTTTTTGACTGGAGTGAAACCCCATGTCCTTATTTTAAATTGACTATCAACATCCTGTTACAGAACATGACCATTATAGCTCAGGAGATGGTTGTGTCAGTCTTACTGGCATAGATAAGCTGGAAATGAAGCTTATTCAGTAAATTCATGGTAACAGAGCAGGGGCAAAACTTATTTTAAAAAAATCACCCCAGTGATGTAGGGTCCTTCGGTTTTCACTGTATCAGTGACTTTCAGGAAGATCTAGCTTAGATTTACACCAATCCTTCTGAAAACGACACGATCTGGGAGCGTGAAAAACCTTGATTGCAATTATCACGGCAAGAACACATACCGCACATGCTGCACGTAAGCACAGCTTATTTTATTATACCACCGATGTGACCCACAAGCAAGGTGCTGTAGCTGGAACAAGCCACGGAATGAGCTCTGGGGAAGAGCGAGCAGCTCTCAAGGGCCTGAGCAGCCTTCTCAAATGTTAGCAGGCGGGTTGTTCCCCGATAAGTCCATTTCCCATTATATTTTACCTTATTTATACTTAAAAAGAGTGACCTGTTTTCATTTTTTAATCAAGTGCATTGCTCCAGTGGACCTCAGAGGGAGAGAGTCAGATAATTAATGCCAGCATTGGAGAGTTAAATGGTTTTATTGAACTGATTCTTTTATGCCCTCTGGCTGCCTGCTTTTCAGAGCCTGGCAGGTTAGGTCTGAATACCTAAACAGTCCATCCAGTTACAGAGGTTTTACAGTCCTGTTTTCCTTCATTGTTCTCCGAAGAGACAGGAAAAATCCCTCTGCTACTCCATAGAAATAATGCCCATATTGGAAGACGTTTTCTTTCAATTAAACTTTGAGGGAGAGGGTGACATTTCAAAGGAGAGCCAGAAGGAAAGAGAGGGAGAGGCTGGGAGGAGGATGTCAGGAAGGGGCCCCAGGCACCTCTGCACCAGTAACACGAGGTGCTGCTTTAGCATCTACCATCAGCATGTTCCCCATATTGTGTTATTCCCCATCCTTCAGCCGCCACCTGTATGAATTATTGAGGTGACAGGAAATCACTGGACATTAACAGTCCAAGCACTCATTTTCTGCCTCCTCTAGCCCAGCGTTAAAGATGACATATATAAGCCTATCTGTAAAAGCACAAGCTGGGCAGTATAAGTAGATAAATTCTGTTCCTCAGTGTCGATCCTTGGCTATACATCACTTCATGCCAATGAGCAGGGCCCCAAGGAGAGGGTGGATTGCTCAGGAAAAGCCAGAGATTGTGGAGCCCACACAGGCTCCCACAAGAGCTGCTGGGCATATCCCAATGGGAAAAGTACCCGAGCAGTGGTCAGCCTGGCTCTATGACAAGTGATTTTCGCAGGCTTGAAGGACTAAATTCTTACTTGCGCAAAATCTGGATATCTGTAGAGTCTCCTGATTGCAATTTTAATTTGTCCTCCAGCCACAAAAATACAGTTTGGTTGCACGTGAATTATGGATAAAAATGTGAAGGTATTTAGAGCGTGTCACATATAAGAAAAGTTATTTGTTGTCACCAGGTCTGCCAACAGCACTCTGGTCTTCTAGAAGAACTACTAAACAGCAGTCCAGGGATTTGGGGGGTTATTTGCTTGTTTAGCACTGATGCTATGTACACCAGGGTCTTCTGATTGAATTTATGCAGCTTGTTATTACATTACTACCAGCTGTGACGAAATAAAACTCTGCTGCATGATCAATTTGACTCATAAAGCACAGAAAGTTCTCCTGTTCCTGAATTTTTTTTTTTTTTCCCAGTTCTCTTTTACTTCAGCTGGCACAGAAAAGGCCACGGCAGAATGACAGAACACCTTTATGCACCCCTCTGCCTACACTTCTTTCTCCTCTTGAGCATCATCCGGAGTAGCTCAGTTGTACAGGGCATGCAGTGCTGCCTCCTCTCCAAGTTACACGGTCGCCCTTCCTCTCTCTTGCCCCACGCATGCAAAAGGGAAGCCAGCTGTTGAGGTTCTTTGTGCTTCCCTCAACAAGAAAGTCTATGATGTTTTAAGAGCATTGAATATGACTAAGAGGAGCTTTTGAAAGATATATATAAAAAAATATATATATTTAAAATTATAAAAATAATGAAAATGAGCTTTTTTTAAAACGTGAATTGTTGGACTCTCCTTTCCATGGAAAATGTCACAATTTCCAGTATTCACTCTAAATGAGAAGAATTTTTGGTGAATTTTCTGTGGAACAGAAACTCTTTAGTTTTGCCCACTTTCAGCAGCATCTTTGAAGTAAAAATATTACAGAAGTACCTCTGTGAAAGAAGACTCAGTAATAAGGCTTCAGTACTCAATGAAGTGACACTCACATTAAGCCACCATCACTGCCAACTTCATTGTCTCCTGTTGTTGCCTTACACTAATAGCAATTGTATTGAATAATGAAAAAGCTTATTTTGTGATTTAGTGTTTGCACGCAGTATGTGGTGCAAACAACTGCCTGGATTAATAAGCCTTTCTACATCCACAGGTACATGGCCCCTTATAGCCAGAACATCCGCGTTTACCCAAGTATAGAAAGTGGGTAGACCTATACTTCGCCATCATCTCTCCACACTGCACCAGGACTAATTGCACTTTGTCGTTAACTCTTTGAACTCACTGCAGTTGCCAACCATTTGCAATGGAAATCTGGTGTGTCACCAACGCTTCGGGCCATTAGTAATTCTCACTGTTTCAGAGTCCATCTGCTGTAATGAATATTGCTGCAACCAGAAGAGCAGAGTAGACAGTGGGCAACGCGTGCATGTTCCTGTGCCAGCGTTCCTCCATCAGAAAAGACCGAGGAGGCCAAGCTGCCTGGCTCACCCCAACGGCTAACATCATTCAGCCTTCTGTAGCCAACTGCTTTTGCTTCAGAGAAGTATAAATGCAGTGGTTAGTGAACATCCCTCATTCCCTAATGTCTTTATCACTTTAATTTCTTTCTGCTATATATAGACTTTAAATCCAACATGAGTCAAATCCTTGTATTGCTTTTACTTGGCATCTGGTAAGAAAATTGCATTTTAATTACAACAGTGTTCTCCACAGCATTACTTTTAAAGTTCTCAGTAGCGTTTGCATCATACCTAGATTTACTTCTTCTAATGTTCTATCCCCTGAATTTCTTTTTAACATTTGCTTTCTTCTGCACATCATGCGTGACTGACATTAGGAATGACTAAGGGTGCAGATCAATTGTTGTGATTAAAATTGATCCTCACTGCAACGCACTCCTGGCGTCACAGTCCACAAACCAACGCACAGGAGCTCATTTGGCCTGGTCTTGCAACCGTTACACACGGTGAGAATTCCATTGAGTAGAGCAGAATTATTGCTATGTCGAAATTACAGTATTTGATCACCAGGAGAATAAAAAGCAAGCTGTGTTTATGTACTTTATACCTAGTGGTAAAGTCGAATTTGGTTTTGAAAGCATTTTAGAAATGAGCCATTTTATAGCAAGAGCCAATGTTTAAGGGGTTTTATGCAATATGGGACCTCAGGTATCACGAAAATAAAATGTACCTTTGTTTCCTCTTACAAAACATGAAGCGTAACCCCTATTTCTGTAGGCTTAGCTGAAAGGCATCAAACAAATGCTAACTATTTGTAACACTTTGCATTGATGAGCTCATCATAAACAGCTAACCTGTGACGACTACTGTATTGGTCTATACCTGCACGTTAAAGCACATAGGAAAGGGAAAAAAAATAGAAAAGGGGCACGATGAAGGAAGAATAAGAGCAAGAGAAAGACTGAGCTGAAACACCACAGACAGAGAGGGAGAATTTGGTTTATGCAATGAAGGTTTTAAACCTCATTGCGTCACTCCAGTCCTAAAAGCCATCACCACCTGTAAGTGTATGCATTAAAATGGCAAATCCATATACCTCCATCATGTCTGGAAATTGAATTCTACTGTAGTTCTTCAGCACTCTTATTTAATAATTCTGATTTTTTTTCATATTTTCAGTTCACTGCTTTTCTAGTTCATCCTCTTGTGCAGCTTAGTTCGTCTGTTTTATTTCTCCAAAGTGCTATGGAGGGAGCAACATATAATTCACAACTCAATAAAATTTAAGGAAAAAGAAATGTTTGCTGCATCAAAGATGAGATGGAGATTGCGTAGGAGGGAAGGTGAGGGGAGGAAGCAGGAGGTAGACTTTAAATTGCTTCTTTTGGAAGAGGTGTGAGAATTGAGAGTAGGTAACTCAGAGTACAAAATGGCTGAGGTTCTAAAATGGACATATCAAGAACTCAGATGCAAAAAGCAGGAGGAAAGCACTCAGAAGTAGTGGCTGTGCAGGGTGATTTCAGCCAAATGAGAAGTACGCAATCAGTACTGGAAATCTATCATTTGTTTGAAGGAAGGTAAACCAATTTGTTTAAAATTTTATTGGCTGGAAAAAGCCAACAACTGCATCTTCATCTTTCCAAAACACAGGATACAGCAAACTCCTCCTCATTTTACAGAGGCAGCAGGTCTGTACCGATAGTTCAGAGATCAGTCAACAGCTGTATTCATTTCAAAGAGGAGGTCATTCAGATGCCAAATAAGGGACTCAAATGTCAAAACTATCACTATTCCTTCTTCCTAGATGAGACCGCTGGAGGGTCTTAGCACTGAGTTACCATTAAACGATGTCTCATTTTGCCCCCAAAATACAGCTTCTGGCCAGCTGAGGAGTCACTAAAATGGAGCTGAACTGGAAAAGCACAAAGGCAACACAGCCGCACAGCACAGGTATTTTGTCTCGGTATATATATTCAGTCTGAACACATGGCATTTATACTGTGGTAAAACTTGCCAAAGTAGGGCCATTTCCCTTCCACGCCTGCGACAGCATTACAGCTTTCCAGACAGCAGCAGGGAGAAATCTCGCAAGGAGGGTCCCCCGCTGCCTTCCACGTGCGGTGCTCTGGGGCTCTGGCCGTCGTTGTATTCCTGGCATCAGGGATGCTGCTAAGAGAAAGAGGATGGAAGAGAAGCTATGAGTCTTCTTGCAGCAGCCTGCAGTGCAAGCTGGCCATGCCAGGGGAGTAAATGGAATCAAAGTGATAACACAACTGAAAGAGTTTGCATTCACTGGATCTTTCAAGGAAGACCGGGCATTTAAGACATACTTGCTTCTTCCAGTCCCCTTCCAACCTTTTAATCTGGAAAAGCAGCACCACACTGCTATCCGGCTATGACAGAGTTCTTACTGTCTTCTAAGCACTGGGTTTTTACTTGGATCTCCAATTAATTAAAAAAAAAAAAAAAAAAAAAAGAAAACCTTAAATGGTTATGAAATCCAGAAGCAGATTCCCAACCCTGTAGCTTTTGTGCAAACGCTCCAACTGCAATGGCAGCAATGGAATTACCTTTGGTTTACAGCAGTGCAAGGAGAAACAGAAGTTGCCCCATTTTTGCTGAGGGAAAATGCGTCCATCAGAGCAGACTGAAATTGGATGGGGGTCCCTCCACACCAGCCAGGGAGGAGGGAGAGGAGGTAGCCGCTGCTAGCAAGAATTGGGGGAAGGAATCTCCCTGTCTTTGTATGCAATGAAGAGTTCTGCTCCCCTCACGTCAGTCCTTCACATCCATCGCTTGGACCTTTCAAGTGTAGAACCTAAACGGTTCAAACCCTGCCTCTTCCATGGGCAATTTCCTGCACGGTGGAACGGAGATCAGAATTATCCCCACGCTCCTGCCAATGGCACTGGACTGTGTAACTGCAGATTCCCCCAAGCTGCAAGATCAGCGTTTTAAGAAGTCTCAGGTGACATAATTTACCCTGCAATATTTATTCCCTTCTCCATGAAATAGTAAATTTCAAATGAAAGCATGCAGAGAATATGCCATTTGTCTATGTTAATGTACTTTCAGTATGTTACTGTAATGAAAATGTTTACAAATATATAAAATACATACATTTCATTGCAATCTTTACTAACATCTTGGTATGTCTCTACATCTGCACGCACAGTAGACACAAGATATTTAACTTGGATTACTGAAGATAAGTGCTGGGTAACGTATCTCTTCCAAATTTCTTTATGGCTTTTTAGCCATGAAAATTCAGTGATGTATGTCAGTAAAAAAAAATACAAACTGTATTTCTGTACATTACTATGTAATTGTATTTTAATTTAATTACTATCACATAGTAATGCTGCTTGTCTCTTAATCACTGCAACACTGATAGGATTTGATAATAAACAGGTCAATAATCCTTAAAACCTGCTCTGCAGTTTAATCTTCTTAAAAGCAACAGGGCTCCGTAGAGAATAAGCCACACCATCTGCAGATAAGCTCAAAAATAATAGGTGGATGAAAGAGTGGAGACCACCTAAAGCGTTCATTTTTGCAGTTAAATGCCGTACTCTAGCATAACTATACTGAAACAACATGGTGCTTGGGGTGAAACCCATCTCCCGTTGAGTCAACAGAAATCCTAGTACTTCACACACCGTATACCGACATATAGCCGACCAAGTAATTGCAAAGCAATAAAATCTATTTTTCTTGTGACACAACTGCAACCACAATGTTGCCATAGCAATGATTGAGCTTCATTGGCAGTATTTCATTTACAATCCTCCAGCCATTTAAAGGGTTTTTTTCCAAAAAAAATTGAATAAATGATAGTGTGAGTCAAAAAAACCCAACAGGCTACTTTCTCTAGACATTTACTATTTTAAAATTAGAAAGCAAGAATTTGCAATTTTTCATAGGTGCATTTCCTGGTTAAGCTTATTCTTCAAGCTGTTCAACTGACCAGCCCTCAGAACTTTGTGATGTTAAATTTCACTTGAACTAACACCCAGCTTTTAACGAACCTCTTCTCTGTTGGTGGTGTCATGGTACTCACACAGTTTTCGATCTGCAAGGATTTCATAGCTTGACTATATCTTTCTAAATTTCCTCTGGCTCTTTAATAGGGGAACAATTGATAGAGAGTTCGAAGAGGTGGCTAGCAATGAAGTCAGAGGGAATCAGACTGATTTCTTGGGGGCGTCCATAAAGTCCTCTTCTCGCTGCCCTTGTTTTTCCTTCTAATGGCCATGCAGGACGTTAGACGAAGGATATGAAATAGCGTCCAAGTATCTCTGCTGCTGTGAATGACGTACGAGAAAAGGAAGGAAAGCAGTTGGCATGCATTGGTTTGTAACTGCTCAGCGTTGCAGGAGGTTTGTGTTCTTGAGCAAATGGGAAAGACAGAGAGGAGCCCATCACCAGAAGGGTATTTTTTCAGCAGTCAAAAGGGAAGAGGGATTTAAATTGGAATTTGGCTCTGTTAGCTTATGTCCTGAGCAGCGCTGAAGAGGTTGTAGCCTAGTTGGCTCCCTCCTGTGTCAGCTGTGTGAATCTGATTTATACTTTTTCAGGTTTGATTGAGGTAAAACATTATACACTCCTATTTCTGAGCAGGTTTTGCTGCTTTGTTCTCCAACATTGTTGTGGATAATTAGGTCAGTTTTACTTCTCTTTGACATCACTGAAATGAATCATTTTTTTCGAAGTGGATGATCACTCTAATAGTTCCTATCTAACGTTGCTGCCACCTCCAAATCACGTCCTAATTAATGAGTTCCAGTAATATGACAGAAAAAAATAGTGGCTATTCAATGATCTAGCGTCTGTTTCTGACCCTGGAAAACCTTATTCATTTAAGTAACTATTACTCATGAGAATTATTGTGCGAGCTTCTAGGAGGTTGATTTCAGTAGGACTGTTCATGCAGGAGCAGTCTGCTCACAGTTAGTTCTCTATTAAATATGTTAAATCACTGCTACATCTCTCCACAGATTTGGTTTTAAAACCACAGGCAATAATACTTGCTTCTGTGAACTAGTGATATTGAGAATTATCTACCAACGTGGGTCAGATCCAGAAAATCACACACCATAATTGCGTCTTTTCCCATCTCCTGAGAAGGTATTTTACATAGACCTCTCGCGTTAAAAACAGAGCGCAGCGCAGCTGCTCGTCACCGCACGTCCGTCACTGGTAGGTATTTCAAAGCTTTTACAGTCAGGATTCAGCAATCTTTATCATTATGAATTCAGACTCCCAAGACACAAGCTAGAATAATTACTGTTACTAGCTTTGCTCAAAAGTGTCTTCTGCCACACTTATTACAGTTCATTTGCTATAAGTACTCCTACATTATTACCATATCCACAAGCTATTCATATATGAATTTCGCAGCGTGGGGGTAAATGAGGAAGCTGTCAGCTCAGATACATCACTTTACTGGCAGGGTTTTGCCTGAGATGCTTCAGCAGAACACAATATTAAAAATGCAGCAAGCAAGCTGCCTTTCCCAGTGCTGCTGTGCCTGTGACCAGCCCCCAGGCCACCGCTCCTATGCCGCCCACCCAGCAGCTCCCACCTTCATGTAAGAAGGTAACTTAGGGAAGTCCTCTAGGCTTCGTGACCCAATCTCAAACTTCGTGTTCTGCTCCCAGCTCCTGGAGTGAAAGGGTTTCATTTATAAATGTTTTTATATGGTGTCTTCAGAAGTAACAAAATGAAGGAAGTGATTTATTCCTGCTGTCTTCCCATAAAAAGCAACAGCTAAATAACGCTCATAGGCATATCTAAGAAACCCTATTCACTATAGCAAGAATTTAAAAGACATACAGATTGATTCTAATAAATAAATAGAGACTTGAGTTATCATAAAGCAGGATTAAATTTCCTGTCCCAATACCTTTTCTGAACACCCTATTTATGAAGAATACAGAGACACGTGTTTAGGACCGAGAGATAAGTTCATCCTCATGAAGAAAAAGTGTGATTTCATGTCTGAAAGCTTAGCTAGCTATGAAGTAATAAATCAGCATTTTTTTCCAAAGCATTCTGATATCTGAAGAAAGCCTCCTCTGACGGAAGTAGTGAAGATCAACCTTCTCAGCATCATCCAGTTTTCACCACTTCTAACAGCTTCCAGTTACCAGCCCTAAGACATTAAAAGCCTATACTCAGTTAGGAAGAAAAATCAGAATCTTAATATCCATTTGTGTAACAAACAGGTGACTTCGCATTAACCAGGACTATTTGTACACTATAAAGAGTTTTATACATTCCATTTGAAAAATGCAGTCACTTCCCTACTCTGAAGGCTAATGGCACTCAAAGTGAATCAGTCAATAAACCAGCAAGAATGTTCTTCGGGTTTTAGCAGGATTAAGCTAGTTATGTTAGCTAGAAAGATTTGTTAAAGAAAAAAAAGCCCTAGTCTGATAGTTTATTTCATCTAACTTAAATGATGAATGAAACCTAAAATCCTCCATGGAAGACCAGGTCTTGAAGAGAAAAACATCTTGGCCTAAGTCTAAGTGCAAGCTATACTCTAAAATACAGCGCATTTAACTCTGAGAACCATTGTTACATCTACCCTGTAGCAAGCAAAGTCTGGCTGTGAAAAAGTTAGGGTTTGAACTTAGGGAGCAGAACGTGTTCGGTATGAGTAACAATACTTCTAGCTTTTAGATTGAGCAGCTGTCAGTTTTGAATTAAGTCAAGTGTTATCAGAAATTAAGCTTACAACACTTCTCAGATGCGGGATGTCAAGACTGTATCACTTTCAGTCACCAGATAGCAGATTTCTTCCCGTTTGCCGCTGCCAGACGAGATGAGAGTCAAACAGTAGTGACGGCAACCGTGCTTCTGGGAATGATACCGAGAGGATTATTAACTACGCCAGTGCTCTTCTGGGACAGTGACAGACATGGAGATTTACTTTATGGTTAGCTGAAAGGTAACAAATGAAGGACTCAAGAGGTCTTTTGGTATCATAAAAGATTAGAGTCCAACTCCTCAGTTGCTGCAAATGGCTGACATGCTGTTTGAAACGCCAGCAGGTGAGACTCTCGCCCTATTTATCTAAAGAAATAAAAGGCAATGAAAAAAAATTACATCTTAAAACATATAATCTGTATTTTGTATCTCACTAGGATGTATAACTTTTTACTAAAAGTATTAATTTTACTTCATCCTGTTAAAAATAGTTATTTAATTAAAAGCTGGAGGCAATCAGAAATACATTCTCTTAAAGAGATCTGAAGGGTGGAAAAAGCCCTTCAGCTAACGATACGCTTGTGAACTTTATTTTGGAAGTTCTGTTCCTATAATTATGTTCTATCTCACAGCAAAGGCAAAGGCAGAAGATCTTATTTTTTCACTCTTTTCCAGGTGCTGAACAGTTTATTAGATATGATGAACGCTGCTGTCATTTTGTTCTTTCTTTTTTGGAGGAGTGAGGCTTGGGTGGGGGTCTTTGTCTCAGAAGAGGTCTGTGCATAAAGTTATGCTGTTGTTGACACATAATACAATAAATGACAGTCCTCCTTAGTTCTTTCAAAGTTATTGGTTCAGACTCTCAGTCTTTTAATAATTAGACATCACAGCACTTACGTTAACAACTTCTGTCTGAAAGATACACCACCAGGAAAAAAACCTGCCTCTCAAGATATCAGAGTGACTCAGCAAGGTGACTCAAGCAAATAATTTAACTTGCCGGAGGAATTACCACTTATTAAAGCAGACTGTCACGAGCTTATAAAATGACATCTCCAGCAATTCAACAGTGAAGACAACTCACGTTTGATCTGCGTGTTCCAAGTGACCTGAAGAGAAATGTTGCACGCTTAGTGGGGTATCTTCTACTTAGGTATACCAAAATACGTGCAATAAACTGCAGATTTTTGGAACTTTTTGATAAATATGATAAAAATACAGTTTGGTATCAAATGCTTGTACTAAAGGCTTTGTATAGGTCATCCTTGGGGCTGGGAAGAAGATTAAGGTCTCTTTTCTTCAGAATATTAACCTTATTCCTGTGAACATTTGCACTAACTGCAAGTCAGTGAAAGCTCTTCTGGTAACTCCAGCGGGTGTTAAATCAGTATCTTTTTGCAGGTTATTTCTCTTTTTCTCAATGTATTAAAATTCTGCAACTTGGTCTAGTTCTATTCTGTTCAGCCTCAAAGGGAAGACCAGAGATTGCTCTATCCCAGAATAGCCTACAGCTGCAGGTAGGACATAATGCGGGGAATTCAGTGGAGGGACACAAAATTCATAGAAATATTGCATGGGATTTATAGATCATTTAATTATCTTCATGGAATAACATTCTGCTTCCTTTGAAAAGTAATTCCACTGGTTTCCTTTGCTATTGGAAGACAGAAAAGAGTAGCAACAGAAAAATCTGATGGTACAAGTTTTCAGTGTTTCCTCAGTGCATCAGAATTTTGTGTTATTTCCTTGTCAAGTTTAAAATTTATTACCACTAAAAAAGTATCACAGTATATTAATATTGTATTCCATTATATTTGAAATGAAACTTAACACCATATCCTCAGAGGGGATAATCTTAAAAATAGAACAGAATTTTTTAATGAAAGTATAAATAAATTACAGGTAAGGCCAATACAAAGCTTTAGTCTATGTTATCCTTCCCCTACATACATCAAGATTTCATGTACGTGCATGCATGTATAGACACAAATACATACATATGTGACGTGCTGTATAATAACCTAGCTTTAGCCAAAAGTGCAGTAACATAAACTACAGCACTATGCAGCAATTGAACACATATTTATCTTTAAACTTCTGAATCAGTCCCATTGCTCTTTTGGTTTGCTTGAAGATTGTTTACAGAAGCTTAAATACATTTTACGGTTTCGGGAGCCAAGGATATATACTTAGCAACAGGTAGAAAAAAATAGTGGTATAATGTGCTTCCCTGCCTTCTTAGTCTGGTTACATACTTTCTTTATGTTATAATTTTAAAATAAAAACATAAATATATTTTATATTAATCCCTCTTGATATAAATAAAAATATTCTGAGCTATTCTGAAACTTGGCATATAGTATTTCTGTGTCAGAATCGAACTGGAAATATCAAATCAGCATTTTTAGCTATTTTTGGGGGGAGAAAAAAAGAAGGCATATCTAATCAACTTTTTCATCTTTTCCAAACCAAATAAATATAATCCTGATTTTTTAACAAATACTTATCTGATATGTTCAAATCTTGAGTTTAAATTCTCACTAGTAAGATCCTCACTCCTCAGTTGTTATTATTATTACATGCTTAAACTTACACACAATGAGTTGGTTTATTAGCACCCCTAGGATGACACAGGGCGCCCTTCATTAAGCCTGTTCGTCAGGGTCTACAGGACCGGGACTTTAAATCGCATCTCCTTAGAAGAGGGATCCCATTTTATTTTGGTTGAGGCCATATTTAGCGGGGATGTTATTTAAACTGGGGAGGAACAGTGAGGCAGCAACCTTTGCTCAGGTTGGTATGTTCTCGGTAGAAAGGTGAGAGCTGGTTGTGAAGAACTGCAGATAGTGAGCGACTGGCCAAAAAAATCGCGGGTTAAATTCAGTGCAGATATACGTGGAGAAAAGAAATCCAATTTCACAAATAAAACAAAGGTTCTGAGCTGCTTGTTACAATTTAAGGACAAGTGTTGGGTTATGATGGAATTGAGTAGACTATTAAGAACCTCTATGAAGAAACAGAGAACAAAACGGAAAACAATATTATCAACAAAACCAACACAATTTTATATGAAACCATTTCTCTGCAAGAAATGAAGCACGGAAAATGCTCATAATGAAGCCAGACTGAAAAAGCAACGGCTAAGGGTGTTTTCCAGAAATTTCTACAGAACAGTGAGTGTCACCAAAAAGGTGACTAGGGAATGACTGCTTACTACCCCTCCTGACAATGAACTGAGATGCTGTAATGGAACTGGCCAAGAGCAAGTTCAAAGCCAGCAGTGGTACTTCCCACGACACACTGGAACCATTCAACGCAGGACATTTAGGATGATGGAATTTTTCACGAATCTGAAGCCTGAGGTGTAAAACGCATCAAGCCATTGAATTCAGGACGGCGCAGAAACTCGTGGCTCAGGAGGTACCTCTGTCACCAATGTCTGGGTGCTTGGAGAGTCCCCTGGGGAAGCGTCACTCCATGCTTGCCCTGTCCTTACGCTGCTCTCCAGGTGCCTGTCCTCAGCAGCCAGACGTGGGTTCTGCTTTGGCTTAGTGTGTGCTTTTACACTCTTATGGTATTCACCAGCACGCAGATGTACATGTAAGCTGTTCAAAGTTACGTATCAAGTTTGTTGATCTCAGATCTAGAACTTTTTATACCAGTATCTCCCCTTGAAAACAATTACTAACATCCTTTGCATTTTTTCCTTTAATGACTGCTCGCATCTTCCTCTGTGAAGTGCACTAACTCCCTTCAATTCCTGCAGGTGCTCTACATACACGTTAAATAGCCTCCAAATATTACAAAGCAAAATTTACTGTTTTTGATGTCTTTATAAATGGATACCTAAGAGCTAAAACAGCTGCTGGACGAAGTCATTTCTACCTGCCCTTGTGTCCAGGTTGTGGGGGCACAGCAGCCAAAGCCACGGTAAACCCCTCACCCCACCGTCCTACCGCTTTCTCACCCATTATCTTCCAACCCTACTGCGTTCGTGCTTCGTGTTTGTGCTTTCCACTGCAGGCAGAACAGCTGCTTCCCCGCCGCTGAGGCTCTCGGCGCTGCCGGGCCTGCTGCTAAGAGGGGCCTTCCACCCCACCCCACCCCACAGGCGGCCGAGCCCGGGGTCCCGCTCCCGGCAAGCGGCCTGCCCGTCCAGGCCGGAGGCTGCACAGCCCGGCCCTTCCCCGTGCTAGTGATGGCGGCGGGGGAGCCGACAGAGAACCGGCTGAGGGAGAGCCAAGGAGAGGAGCCGAGGGAACGGCCCTGAGGAGACGGGCGGCCACGGGCGGCCGCGCGCGCACACCCGCGCGCTCCCGCCCCCGCCCCGTGACCGGCAGGGCCGCGCACGCGCGCCCCCGCCCCGTCGCGGCTGCGCGTAGCGGGGCGGGGTAGCCGGAAGCCGGAGCCGCGACAGCGCCGGGCGAGGGGACGAGCGCCGGCCGCAGCGTCGCGCCCCCTCCGCTCCCCTCCGCCGGGCCGGCCGCGGAGCCGCCCGCCGCCATGTCCAACATGGAGAGTATCCTCGGGGCGCGGGGATCGTCCGTGCGCCCCCGCCGTGGGGCGGCGCTGCGGGACGGGGGCGGCGCGGAGCCCCCTCGGTCGTCGGTACCGCGGCTGCGGCCGCTCCCGGTCACTGTTGGCGCCCTGGGGCTGGCGGCGCGGAGGCCCGGCGGGCGGCGGGCGGCCCTCACGGGGTGGGGGCCCTCACGGGGCGGGGGCCGTGGCCTGGGCTGGGCTGGGCTGGGGGGAGGCCCTGGCGCGGCGCGGGGCCCGGCCTGGGCTCGGTGCGGGCCGGGCCAGGCCGAGCTGAGAGCCGGCGCTTCTGGGGCCGGTGCCTGCTCCCGGGCGGGCGGGGGGTGGCGTGCGAGGCCTCTCCGCCCGGGGAGGAGCCCCCGAGACGCGACAGCGTGCGGTGGGAAGGAGGAGGAAGCGAGTCCCTTCCCTCATCGCGGCGGTCGGTGGTCGCTGGGGGAGCGGGGCGGCGCCGTGGGGGACAGGGGCCTCGCTTCAGAGGGCCTCTTCCAGGAGGAGGAGGGCTTCTGTGGCACCAGTAGGAGCTGTGCTTTCCAAATGTGGGGGCTGCTGTGCTTTCCAAATGTGGGGGCGGCCCTCCGTGCGTGGATGGAGAAGGGAGTGGGAAGTTCAGTTTCTCTTTCCAAGGCGAGATCAGCTAACCTTACCTGGGGGCGAGGAGGGGGAAGGCGGTCTCGCCTCCCCCAGGGCTGCCGCGCACAGAGGGGCAGCCCAGTCCCTGGGGCAGAAAATGCAATTTGCGGTGTAGAGTAGTGCAGATTGTGCACCAGGGACATCTGACATGCCATCCATCCAGCGCTGCGTATAGACTGGAACAATGTCAGCAAGGCTAGCTCCTCAGCTGTCCCCCCAAACAGTGACTGCCGTCAGCTGAACAAACCTGGCTGCGTTTCCTGCTGTTGAAAATTACAGGGGAAATTTTACAGGGGAAACTTGGAAAATTACATGCGAGGAAAACGCTTATGGGCAAATTTAAACTTTCTTGCTGTATAAAACTGTCTTAATGCGCTGGGGCAAAAAAAGCCTGAAGGATTACAGAGGTCTTGGTGTGGCTGAAGTGTGCTGGCAGTGTTTGGCGTTGCTGGTTGTTATGGTGGGGACTGACGGGAGTGCTGGAGCGGGTGACTGTGAGTCACGGCTAATGGTGGAAGTTCGGTTTCACTCCGGTTAGGGCTCATGGAGAAAGACACTTCAAGGGAGGGGCGAGTATGTGCTCATCATGGGATGGAAGAGCTGTGGAGGTGGCAGGGTGAGCTATTTTAGTGTCGAAGGTAAATGCCCCAAGTGAGTAACTGAGGAAGTTATTTCAAAATAAACTGCTCTGAAATGCTGTTTCAGTGTAATCGGTGTAAATAGGTGATGTCATGTTTTATCTGGTTGTTCTGGTCTCTGACCTGAAGTATACTTGAACGAACAACCTAAAGGTATTTTCCTGTTTGGTGAATTATCTAATCTGTGGCTCAGTGCAATACGCTTACTGCTGCTGAAAGGGATGGTGACTTAGGTTTTAAAGCAAAGAAATACAAATACAAGCAGCAATTTTAGTGTTACTGGTAGCTACCTGAATAGATATCCTAGATGTATAGGCAGAGCCATTGCCTTTTTGTAGCCTGCTTGTGATGGTTATAGGGCAGGATAACAAATATGTCAGCAGACTTCCTAATGTCTTCACGTTGCCGTTAGAGCTCTAAGATGCATGGCTGGACTTTAAATGAAAAAAAAAAAACAGTTCTGGAATAATTTATATACTTGAAATATTAAAGAAACCTCAAGTACCTCATAATGTTTAGCTTTATGTGCTTCCACTTAACTGTGAAGCATCTTAGTACTTGCTGTGTCTTCCTCTTGGGATATCAAAAGGTGGCATGAAAGAAGCCTGTAAAGCTTTGTACTTCCATTTTGTTTGAGAAAGACTGATATTATTTGGAGGCTTTCATCAACAGTATTTTAAGAGTATGGTTTTTTACTTGTTATTTTTATGGCACATACTTTATTCTCTGTCAGTAACAGTTTAATGCAGTCATTCTAAGTCACTGTGAAGGCTTGTTCTACTGTATTCTTAGACCTTTCAGCTCAAGCAGGACTTGAACTTTCCAAAAAGAAAAGTTTCTCTTGCTGACTGAAGTATTCTTTCCCCAAAAGCCTGACAGCTCTGTCATCTGAGACCCCAGAATCACTCACATGACCCCGGGCTGGGAGGCTGCTCTGTGAAGGAGCTGCACGAGCGATTTAAGCCCAAGATCATGCTGCGGCTTGAAAGGGCAGCCCTGCCTCCCAGTCTGTACCTGGGCACTGTCAGCCAAGCCAGTTTGCAATTACGCTGTTAATTTGTCTGTTGTTCCTCGGTGGCTTTTTTTTTCGGATGGGGAGGTTCCAGGCAGGCCAGTAAACCGCACTTCATTTCACTGAGAGTCAAGAACTCTGGGTGTGTGAGTGAAAGTAGCTGGCAGACTAAGACTTTCAGTTCCTCTTGGGGGAGGTTTGGTTTGTTGTATTTATCAGTCTGAAGTCGGTTTGATGTTAAATAGAGCCTGTTTGGGATCTGAACTTACGTTTTATGGCCTTACATTTTAGAACCCAGATGATAAGTGGCATTATAATTGTAAAGAAGCTTCATAGGTCTCCTTATTGTGTGAATTTCAAGGCCTTACTCAAATTACATTTTCCAAGTTTTAATATCACTAACGGGGAAACACAGTGTACGCTAGGTTTGGTAGCACTTCAAACAGGAGAGCAAAATACTACGATGAAAGGATTGATCCTGTTCTTGAACCCTTAACTTGCACTGCAGAACACCTGTTTAATTTGAAGTTTGCTGCAAAGGAACTCAACAGGAACTCAAAAAAATGCGACAAAGAAGAAAAGGCTGAGAAAGCTAAAATTAAGAAGGTAAGCAGTGGGTCTGAAACAGGCTCCTTAGATCTGTTGTTTACATATTATAACAGGAAAATACCTGGTGTTTTTACCATTTTCCTGGTATGCATGCTAATATTACTGTGGTAGATGCTTGTGATATAAAATATATGACTATAAGCCTTCCCATACTTAGGAATAAATGGGAGGATACATTCTTGTGTATCCTCTTGTGCAGCTTGTGGCATTTGCTTCCTGAGAAAATTGTCTTATATGTGTTTTGTTAGAGACTGTTGTTCTCAAAGTTAAAAATATTTAATCTTAATGTTTATCATCTTGTATTAAAAGGGCTTATGAAGAGGAACTTTAAAATAGTTTTTGAGTCCTTGAAGTAGTATAGAGAGAGACTAAATTTATTTGACTGTATTTTTGTCCATGAAATACAACTATATCAACTGTATCTGTGTTTGGGTCTTGATACTGAAAACGTTTTTAGGAATGAGAAAAGTATGCTTGTGTAGCTCTGTAAAACCTTCTACTTGAAGTGTGTGATAGATACCTTCCTTGGAAACAAGTTAGGGGTTCACATCTTGAAAAAGTTTGAGAAATAATGGGGGAGGAGGGAGGGTTTTATTTTCTCTTTTAATACAAAAGATATTGTGATGAATTGGTGCCTATTTCAAAAATGAAATAGGCTATTCGGAAATCATGTCTACAAGAACTGGGAAGGTTAAAATGCTTTTTCTCTCTCTTCCCCCCGCCCCTCCCCCCAACAGGCAATTCAGAAGGGTAACATGGAAGTCGCACGAATACATGCGGAAAATGCAATCCGCCAGAAGAATCAAGCCATCAATTTCTTGCGCATGAGTGCCAGGGTAGATGCTGTAGCAGCAAGAGTTCAGACTGCAGTGACAATGGGCAAGGTAAGTCTGTTTTCACAAATCAGTTGCAAGGATGAGACCTGTGATCTTCTTAGAAGTGACTTAATTCTATCTATAATGAGCTGAAAAGTTTCTGTTTCGGTTTCAGATGTAGCCAGTAGTAAATCAGGTACTGGAATCGCCCTGGCAGCTGCTCTTCAGAAATAGATTGCTATCCACTATGTTTTGTAGCTGGTAACTTCTGTTAGCTGTTACTATTCATGCTCCTAAGGATGCAGTGTGTTGTGCTGGTTACACTGTTAAGATTATTTTGCAAAGATACCGCTACACTTCCAAATACATAAAGTCATGGTGTAGGACATGTGATTCCAGAGATCTTTTTTAGCTCTACTTACTGTACTGCTCTTCAGCCAGAGTTTATTCTGTCATGTGATCTGTATACAAAATATATCCCTTAATTTTTGACAGGTCTGGAGACCCATGAAAGTTAATGCCATATACGTCTCAGTTTTTAGTGAGTTTCAGCTCAGAATGCATATTTCAAGTGGTTGAGTTAATTTATAGAATTTGAAATGGTGGGAACTATAAAAAAAAAAGTGGTGTTCTAGATGGCAATAGTGTGTGCCCTGCTATTTGAGACTGTAGAAACTCTGTGGATAGACATAAGAGAGCTTGGTAAGAAACTGCTCATTTTTCTTTCTTTGTAATAATTTCCTTTACCTCATTTCAGGTAACAAAGTCGATGGCAGGGGTAGTTAAGTCTATGGATGCCACGCTGAAGAGCATGAACTTGGAAAAGGTAAATAGATACTTACTTTTCTTGGAGGTGCACATCACAAGCAGAAAGGGCAATGGACACACGTTTGAAAAAGGGAAATTCCAATCAACAGAAAAGGTTTTGCAGTGAGGTTGGTAGATTCCGGAACAAGTTGCCCAGTGTGGTTGTGAAGTCCTCATAAATGGAGATGCTCAGAACTTGTCTGGACAGGGCGCTGACCAACCTGCTTGAACTGCAGTGTTAGATCAACTTCAGAGTTGATGCTGGGAGGGGGACAAGCTTCTGATCTCCGGAAGCTGCTTGCAGCTTTTGTTGTAGCGTGATTCTGGTTTTGCCAGTTCAGATATATTTCTCGTCCGTTACCTGCAGGTCATTGATTTGATTCATATTTTTAATAGATATCTGCACTAATGGATAAATTTGAGCATCAGTTTGAAACGCTAGATGTTCAGACACAACAGATGGAAGACACAATGAGCAACACTACTACGCTAACAACGCCACAAGTAAGAATAGTAATGTTTTTTTTTAAAAGGTGATCTTAAATTATGTTTAAACTGTGTGGAAATGTCTGATTCTCTTCTTTCTGCCTACTTTAAGACATAGCAGCAACTGGAGCCTTTTCACTTTTGCTTTGTGCTTCTTTGTGATGAAGAGACTATTTCAAATTATAGTCACAAGTACAGAGGATCACATATATGCATTTTAGTCTATGTCACTGTTATATAGCAGGCTTTATTTCAAATCATATCTTGAAAACTTTAACCCTCCTACTGAATAAGCAGCGTTTTGATGAGTTCTTAATGAACTTCTGAACCAGAAGACACTGCAGCATTAATTATCAGGGCAGAATAACGCTATAAGAAAATCAATAGTTCTCACTCACTGATGTTAACAAAATGACATTAGTCAGCATCAAATTAGTACTATGTGCAGTGGAAAGGTTGTAATTACCTACTTTTGATTTATGGACGTGTGTGTACTAAAATAAATTCTTAAACAGTGCTTTACATAGTTAAGAATTCCTAGTACCTACCCCCTTGTGCTATTCCATAAGGGCCTAAATGTGCTATTCCAACAGAAGTTTTCTCAGAGAGAAATTTACTGGAGACAGTGCTTTGTAAATAAAATAAACAACCCTAAACCCCAACCCAATAAACCAAATGTATTGGAGATGGGCTTTTTTCCATTTTGTGCAAAGCAGTGTTTTAGTGGCTAATAATCAGCAGTTGATAACACTTAAAATATTCAAGTATACGTTTGGGTTTTTTATAGATAAGTTTAATTCTTTAGAAGCATTATTTCAGAAGCTAGAGTTCAATTAATAGTTTAGCAGGCTGGGCACCTCTTCTCATTATTTTTGGGTTCATATGGGGCCCTCTGGTGGTTAAGCACAAAAGTGTTCTGTGAGAGACATTTGCCTTTAAATCAGTTTTGTTTACTTCTGTTCTCTCAAGATTTAACAGAAGAGCTTGTCATAAACTACGCTATGTGGCAATCAATTTTTGTTTTCTTTACCCTAGAACCAAGTGGATATGCTTCTACAGGAAATGGCAGATGAAGCAGGGTAGGTAACATTTTGAGTGACTATTTCTTGAATAAATCTTGGTTCCAACAACCCTTCCGGGTTAACTTGAAGGTCAGATACCCTTGTTTTATATGTGCTTGTCTCTTCGAAGCAGAGAAGAATCACAATTTTCCTTTCACCTCTGGGCATCGTTCTCATAATAGTATAGTTGCCAGTATTTCACTCTGTTTTCACTCAAAGCTGCTGTGACTGTCAGGATGCAGGGGTGGTTGCGCAAAAGCCTAAAATCATATGTCACTTGTCATGTCAGGATAGCGTTTTATTATTTGCTTGGATTGGCTTTAGCATTAGCAATCCTTGCCATGTGTCTCCACACTTTTCCTCTTTTTTCCTCTCTTACCACATTAAAACTTCCTGTAGTTCTGCTTTCACAAGATAGACATTGCGAAGCAGGTCATCATGACATATTTAAGCCTTTGGGGTATACTGAAATATTTCAGAGAATTTTACTTGCCTTCTTGGTGATGCATAAATTGGAAGTGTCTCTCTGTTGGCTTGAGGATAAATACTTTTGACAAATTTTTTAGTAAAACTTTTTTTATGAGTGAATTTTTTGTCATTCATATGTATGCCATGTCTTGATATACCTCTGTTAAACAGAAATCTTGCTCAGTCCTGGTTAAGCAGAATTTATTTAGCTATTGCTGGTTATAGTATATGACTTGTCTTCTTGGTAATGAGTGAGATTTACCGATCAAGTTGTCTAATTAGTTGGAGTACAGCATTCATGGGATGCTGGTGGCCTCATGCAACCTCAGTATTGCTCTGCTTGTCAATTACTGTGCTTCTTCCTTTAGCTGCATATGCCTGACTTGGTTTTTTTGTTTTGTTTTCTCCTATTAGTCTTGATCTGAACATGGAGCTACCTCAAGGACAGACAGGTTCTGTTGGAACAAGCGTTGCCTCAGCAGAACAGGTAAACGTTGGATTCAGTTGAAATCAATGTTTCTAGAGAAATGTGATATGAGAATTAATGCTTCACTCAGTCAAAACAGGCTTGCTAAATTGTAATTAGATTTTAGCTGTCCAAAAGAAATAGTGTGTAGTTAAAACAGTCTTGCCATCAAAATAGTTTTAACAATGCATTTGTCTGCTTAGTAAATCCAGAAAGTTTAGATGGTTCAGATGTATTTTTGCATAGTTATTTCATGGAGTTCCAAGCAGTTGACTCTCCTACCTACTCCAAATCCAAGGAATCCAGCCATCTCCCATAGTATACATGGGGCCTTTGGGTTTTTCCCTTCAATGTGTGAAAGGTCTTGCGGAATCCTTTGCACTAGTTCCGTATTTGCTCTAGATGGATAGCTTAGAATTTCTTGTGCATGGGCAGATTCTGATGTCAAGGTTGCACAGATCTTTTGGTGAGTTGCTTTTCCCATTCTAGGGGAATATATTTGAGGTAATGGAAAGAGAACAGTTTATTTCTGTCATCCCATCTGTGGAGAAGGCTTTAGGGAGCCTCATCATAACTGAACAATGTTTGGGGAGCCCCAAGTATTCCACGTTCTTTGAAAAGTTCAGTTTCGCCTTGTACCAGACCCTCCAAAACAAATAGACCTACTGCTATCTTGCTGTAGCAGTTCAGTTGGATACCAGCCTTGGTCAGCCAAGGCTGCATCCACATACGGATGCAGTTCTGTAAGAGCTGATTTGCAGTTGCAAAGATGATACATAAAAAAACAAACACGACCCTGTCTCTGCTTGCTGTGTTCTGAAACTCCTTCCTAGGTATCCACTGCTGGAGATAAGATAGCTGTGTAGACCTCTGGTCTCACCTGGTACAGCCATTCTTGAGGTCTTAAGCATCTCATGTAGATAAATCTGGTTTCCTATCATCTGGACATGAGATTGCTTGACCATTGCAGGACTTTACAAAAATTAATTTTCCTATTACTGATAGCCGGTTTCTTTGTGTTTTACAATTCTGCAGGATGAACTGTCGCAGAGACTGGCCCGCCTACGTGATCAAGTTTAACAAAGCTGCAGTTCTTTGTACATGCTTTCAAAATACCCTTTCTGTAACTAACCCTTCACTACGCTAGAAAGGTGTATACACTATGGCTTAGGTGTTTGAATATTTGTAATATAGGGTACTTCACTCCTAGCTTGCTGCTCTTTCTAAATACAGTAAGTAACCCAAAAATATCAGCTCTCTAATGTCCTTTTCTGTACATTTTGAAGTTGATATATTTTTCGCAAGCTTTTTTCATAAAATCAAGTTGATATTCTAAGTCAGCTA
The DNA here is from genome assembly GCF_035582795.1 of Mycteria americana. NCBI lineage: Eukaryota > Metazoa > Chordata > Aves > Ciconiiformes > Ciconiidae > Mycteria > Mycteria americana. Next base: position 24,560,023 of record NC_134374.1, read on the forward strand.
GTAATGTTGGTACATGCTAGCTAAAAGCAAAGCAGAGTGTCACTGATATATATTTTAAATTATGAAGTGATTTTTTTAAATTATGAGAACTGTTTATGGTTGGAGGACTGATGTATTCAGTTCAGATGACTGTTGTAGATAACTTTCTTACACAGCCAAACTCTTGGAACATGCAAAGGTGGACAGCATGGACTTCATGGAAAATACGCTTGTTAAAACTAAGTGGACCTCAGTCTGGGTTTTTTAGTCTTTTAAAGGTGGGGTAATTGTGCTGAAATTAGTTGTTCAGTTAAAAAATGAGCTGTTTTCATATAATTGGGAACTTGTATGGTGTCATCACTTTAGTACAGGAGGAATAAAATACATTTTTCAACTCTTTGTCAGTTCTGTTGAATGTTGCAGCTTGCTTGTTTTTTAATGCCAAGTGCTGTAGCTTCTCCGTTTTGCTTTCTTCTCAGTATCCTGGGGTGCAGCCAGTTATGCCACTCACCTCTGTTTCTGCTAACATAACATCTAGTTCCTGTTAATAGGGAACTCACGCTACCCATTTTTTTTTAGGTTCAGGCTGAGAAGCCTTATATGAAGTAACTGAAGCCTCCATTCCTTCTTACCCTGTCTTTGGTTTTAATCTAGTCACTTTTTTTATACGTAAGGGCAAGTCTTGTGATCATATTCCACACTTCGGTATTCTTCCATAGATGAAAAATACAGAAGTGCTCTTCCTCAGGTTCAGATCTTCACAGTCCTCCTTCGTGAGTCAAGGTCCCAACCCTGTCTTCCCTAACCGGGGTGCTCCCTTAGATCAGCTTTTCCTCCTCTGCCCCTCACAACAGGTGAGCAGTAGCCGAGTAGAACAGGCCAGCTCAGTCAAAGGGGCAGGTTATGCTGGATTAAGAACAGCTACTTTATTTTGTAAGGTGTAATATTGTTCTCTGCAGATAAAATAACATGATTTGTAATGTTGCAGTGGTATGGAGAAGCTAGTTTGTTTTAGTGATCCCTTTGTATTTCTGCACGGTAAGAGAGAATCTGCTGGCTGCTTTCAGTATCTTCAAACTCTGGCTGCAGTTGTGAAGTAAAGAAATGGTTGTAGAAATTTGTAGCTGAGACTTCTTGTGATGTGTTGTGATAAACAATGATGTTAAAATTCTCTTTCTGACTTTTTGGGCTTGTTTTTTCGTTTTATCTTTGTAGGGGTGAGGGAAGGTGTGAAGCACTAGACTTAGAATTAGTTCTTAATTCGCTGGTGTTCAGGATCACGTGGGTTTTCCAGTGTTGGGGAAATATTTAAGAAAAAAAATACTTCACTTCTATTAGTCAAGCAGGATTTTTTCAGTGAAAACATGCAAAAATGATGAAACATTTGAGAGCAGTTTCAAACTATATTTTGAATGTGTTATTCAAATCACTTTGAAGGTTTAGCAGGATGTTACTTACTGAAGTATTCAAGGCCACTGTGAAGATAAGATAGACAAAACAACCTAAAATGTGGAATCGTGTATCTCGCACTGGCAGCCTAAACTAAAACGATTTGTTTAAAATGTGGTCTTTTCACTTGTTCCCATTTATTTTCAGTGCAGCTTTCTTTTAAACATCTTGAATGTTCCTCCTGTAAATAGGAGAAACTGGAAGGTGTTTAAAAACCATGTACTCGCATCTGTAGTCTTGGTACAATCCTGTCAAATTATTAATAAAACATCTTGGGAAAGGGACTATATAGTCCTTTTTTGTTTCCTAGCTCCTTCTGAACAATTTAACAAAAACAGAATGGTAAATCTATGCAACCAGGTTACCCGCAACCGTGGTAACTGCTTGTGTGTGTGCCTTTGCCTTGCTGAACTTACTTGATTTTTTTGATACTCGGTTACTTCATATCTCATGATAGGATTGGAAAGTTACTGTTGTGCAATAAATCCACATCTGCGTTTACTTTGCGGTTGCTTGTTGATGGAGCTGTACCATAAACTGCTGAGCTTTTCAGTGTTTGATATTAGACAGCTTCAGCTAGCTCGTCTGGCTTATTTTAATGTTAAAGGTTATGCAGCTTTTACACTGTTCCTGGCCATTCTTAAACTGTTTGAGGGGACAGACAGCAGCTCTGAGATCCCGCGTGTTTGATTTTCCGAGTATGTTGCTTTGCTGTGAGCCTTGGGACTTTGGAGGAATTTAAAAATAAAGGGAGATGAGACCGATTGCTGCAAGGTAAATGTTAAATAAGCTTATCTTACAGGCTATACGCAGCCTGTTGCATAGTTTTGATCTCATCCCAGGCTTGCCAACTCCAGTACCAGTATAGATTTCCAGTATCATTTTTTAAAGGGATTAAGAAGTGAACGTAAAGGCTTGATCGACATAATTAATGTTACCTCTGTGGGACTATGATGCAAAGAGGTAGGCAGGCTTAGCTGACCCGGGGAAGAAATACGTGTTTGAAACAATGGATTTTTGCCCTGCTGACTTCACCCCGAGAATTGCTGCGTATTTCAACAGGGCCAGGATTTTGCATCGGTTACTTCTTTGTATAGATCTCCTGCCCTCTCCTGGGGAAGATGATTTCTCTTCTCTTCAGAAGCACTTGTGTATGAGAGCTGGCATTCAGAAAGTTTTAAGAGTTACATTTTGGATGTATATATTTTTCTCAAATCTTTTGGAAATGCTTAAAACTGAAAGTTACTCTTAGAGCAATATTTGAGTTTCATATCCTTCCTCCATTCAGGCTCTCCTCAACACATTTGCTTTTTTCTGAACAACCCTGGCTCCTCACTCCTACCTTGCTGGTGCTTCTTGTAAGTTGACTGTATGTGTTTGTAGAAGTTTGTTTCGTGTTAAATAAATTGTGTGCGCTCTTATGTACCTTATTACCAGCTAATATTTCAATACTTATGCTTATGAGCAGACACATCTAAAGTGAAACATTGCTTGAAATGTTGCAAGATGGCTTTGCTCGACATTTTTTTCTTTGGTTACTAAAACTGCTAGTGTGTAGTAGCATTAGTCTTCATTCATTTGAATTCCAAAACTGAAAGCCATGAAGAGCTTCAGATGAAAGGAGAGGGAAGGAAAGGAAGAACAAGAACTTTAACTTTCTTGATTGCCGTGAGATGAAATGATCGAGTTGCCTTTGTGGAGATCCTCAGAGCCAAAAATAGTGAAATTTTGTTAAATATAACCAGCAACTGTGTACAGAAATAAATTCTGAAGCTGGTGACTTAACAGAGAAGAGAATAATTTTTGTAGCTCTGGTAGAGTTCGTTTTGAAAACTGCTTTACTTGTGTGGGACAATTTGTAAATGTAACTGCAAGTGGTAAATAAAATTGTACAGACAAATTATTTCAGATGTGTTCCTAGGTTATATGGCTGTTTGCTGGTGGGGCTCAGCACATGGATAAACAAGCAGATGTCATAATGTCATCAATATTTTCCTGTGAAAAGATAATCAGAAAATTAAATCTTTATGGAGACAAAATAAGAAGAAAGTAAAGCGGGCACTACTGAAAAGATTTGGGACAACAGTTTAGGGGGTAATTAAATGTAACAACATAAAATATAATTTATTTAAAATTTTATGATTTTTTTTTTAATGTTTAGTCTGGTATGGAGTGTATTCCTCACACTTCAACATCTAAGAGGGTTTTCTATCCTTACCATATATAACAAGGGTCATGTGGAAAACTGGCAGGAGAAGGTGTGGGTTTGAGTTTGTCCTCCCCAGAGGTAAAAACCTGTTTTTATCTTCCCCTTCCACTGTTGTTTGGGAACCAGCAGAGGGAGCCTCAGGCTTTGTTTTTGCGTAGGTCCTACAGAAATAACTTTTTTTTTTTTTTTTTTTAAATTCTTAAAACAAAGGCCTTTCAGAGTCATCACTAGCTGGTTTAAGGAACTCTCTCTCCTGTGGAACCTCTGTTTCTGGGCGGTATCAAAGCTCGGTAGGACGTGCCTGTATCGGGGCTTTGATCCTTGCCCAAAAGCTGCTCTGTTGCACAAAATGCAACCTGGAAGCTCGTTGCACAGGGCCGTCAGCCAATTTGTGTCGCCATCCAGCCATCTTCGCTAAATGCACTCCAAAAAGTTTCTTTGCTGTCCTTGGATATTAATTTGGGACTTGGAGATCTACTGTTAGGAGTGCGATACTGAATAACTTTGTGCTTAAAACTTGCTGTAAATCGTTTAATTTTAAGTCCTCTTGGGTTTCTTTAGCTGTTGTGTCAATCTTCTTCTTGTTTTGTGATGATAATTCTGTTTTATACAGAAGGAAACACACCCTGCATGCTGATGGAAAATGTGGAAAATGTTTTTTAATAGAAAACTTCATTTTCTTATTAGAGGTATCGCCCATGTTGAGATTTGATTTGGTGAAGTGTTTACTTTGGTTTCGGGATTCTCTCTGTCCATATAGCGCACTGCATTTTTTGGCTTTAGCATTAGCATTCATCTATTGCAAAGGCCTGGTTTGAACTAACGGCAGCATACTGCTCAGTGCTCTCTTTTTTATTTTTTTTTGTCAAACAGTATTTTTTCAATGAAATCCCAAGAAGGGTCAGTGGCCTTACTTGTATCGGAAGCAGCTCTCTTCATTACCATTCAAATAAAGGAAAAGACCGATGCGAACAATCTGTAACTAATTTCAAGTGCCAATTGAACCTTTTTAACTTGGAAGAAGATGCAGTAAGTGAGTCTTACAGGCTTTCGCTTGACCTTTGCTACTCTTTATTAAGAAAGTCATGCTGAATCAGCTGTGATACACAGTTCAAGGTAGAAAATCAATGGGCCGTAGGTTTCCAGTTCTCTGGAAAGCTTTCCAATGTCTTCCAACGGTGCCGGCTGCTGTGAGGAGCAGCCAGAACCAGACCATCTCGCAGCAGACGGGCTGCTTTCAAGCTCGTACCTAGACAAAGGTGATTTCAGAGGATAAAAGTACTTAAATATCACATATATCTAACCCACAAGATGGTTTACCGTTGCGACGACCTATGCATATTGCTTAGGATATTCTAAACTTCTTAACTCTGAGTGAAACAATCTTTTTGCAAAGGTATAAAGCAATAAATGTTGCCTACCAACAAATGTATGTATCTGATGAGATGATAACCAGCTGAATATAACTTCCCTACTATCTGATTCATAATTGATTACGATCAATTTCTATCAAAATGAGCTGTCAGGGATAGTAAAACATTTGAAGACTTCGTTTAAAGACTATATATATACTTTTTAAACTCTTTCTTTTTTCAAAGATTAGTTTAACGTAATCCTGGAGTCTCTACACAAGATATTTCATTTTGTTCTTATCACACTCAGGACTTTGTTTCTCTGGCTGCGAAATGGGTTAATATGGGAACCATTAAGCTCTGTTTCTGTTGCTGGTGATTTTTCAGTTCCAGGTACCAGTATGAAGCCCCAACACTTGACTCGAAATGCACAGGAGAAGCAGGCAGTCCTGTTCAGAGTGTTGTAAATTAGTTCCAGTCTCGAAGAGACTGCTGGAACTAATTGATATGACCTGGAAGTGGATAAAGCCCACAACAGCAAGATCAACTTTTCCTCTAGTAATTTGACAAATAGAACCTTTTTTTTTTTTAAGTCCCATGTAGGCTACATACCTCATTTGTTCTTCTGTGATGGACATCGTTTCCGCATTGAAGTGATAATGGTTTTCCAGATTTCTGCTGATTTGTATAGCAGGTGCCTTAATTTATTAATGCCAAAAGAACGGAGAGATTCGATGGGAACAACAACAAAAAAAAGATTCCTGGCAGCAACAGTATATCAAAGTCGTTGCTTATCCAGTTACGTTGCTGTGAGTATTTGACCATAGCTTAAAAACCTGATCTCTCTATACAAAATGTATACTTCTAACAACTCTTCTGCAGAGATAATTCTATTTGTAAAGATAGCAGAAGCATCAATGTATATTAGTGGTAACTACTACGTTTAACAACGGCACTGCTTTTCATCCAAATATTTAAAAAATACACTGTATGGTAAAGATTAATCCTTACCAAACCCTGGGTTGTCTTGTTTAAAGCGGCAAATGTAGAATATTCTGGGTTTTCTTTCAAATGTAATGCTTTTGTTGAAGTTTTACAACTTCAGTTAGCCTGTGGTTAGAGTATTAAATAGACCAGGTATTCCCAAGGTCTTCATAAAGGTTTATGGTGATGTTTGGGAAATCTAGATGTTTTCTCAGGATACTATTTACCAAACCGCACAAGTATTCCTCCTCCTGCTTATAAAAGACGTGCAGGAAGAGTGGTGGTTTGCGGAGTCGCTGGATCTCATTTATTTTCTACAAGCACAAGGAAATCAGAAAATCTCGGTTTGTGCGGGGTTTGACTCTTGCAGAATAAGCTGATGAAATGGGACCTGTGCAGTGGTAGCTATTAGAAACTCTGCATTTCAGTGCCTAGTTAATATTATGAGAATAATTTTAGGCAGTCGCTGTAAGTAAATACGTGCTGCTTTCTGTACAGGCAGTGATTTGGGGAGTTTCTTTGTGCACCTCTGCTCCCAGCCCCTTCCAAGCCTGCAGCCCACCCATCCTCTCCCATCCCCGCCACCGACAAGTCTGTCGGGCTCCGCAATGGTCTCGCCGTGAATATAAACTCACCAGCAGTGACCCGAGAGAGTCCAGTCTCCTATTTATTTGTGCTCTAGCGGGATGTGAACCTTGGTCTTCGAGGGTGAAAGGTTGAGGGATGTGCGTCTTGTTTACCTGTGCTTTTCAGATAATGTTTTCTTTTAATCTATTAAGCAGACACACCATTTTGTCCCATGGCGTCCAACGGGATCACTAATGATGCGCTTAATTACTACCAAACCACGTATGAGCGAGCGATGCCAGCGGACGAGAAGAGTCAAAGCCCAGTTGTCAGCTTGGAGGAATTCAGCCAGGCTTCCCCCACCTCCCCTGTTTAATAGAAACATCTTTCACAAGAGCCCTGCAATGTCTGCCCGATTTCTACACAGCTTCAGCCATGGGATAAAGTCATATTGGATGGCTTTCATATGAACTCTGACTGATGGCTAAGGGCAAACTAGGTATTTACAAATAGGAATGAGGAGATCCCAAACTACCAATGGATTTGGAAATCCAAATATGATTCTTTTGAAAGTTATTAAAAAAAAAAAAAAAAGCCAAAACCCTATAGAAGCACGGAGTTAATGCAACCATTGTAGCCACCACTGCCTTTCAACACTGTTGAGGCTTTTTTCTTACTGAAGCTATTCTGTTTAGACATTTGCATGTCATTGCATACCAAAGAAGGCATTTGGACTTAATTTTTGGCACTGCTGCAAAACTGTTGTATACATTAATCAGCCAAGGTATACGGCTCGGTCACATGCTGCGCCGGGGCTGGTTCACAGACACAATAGGATGGAGAAGATACAGCAACACAGCTGCTAAACATATTTACCGTCGAATAGTTAGTCACACTTCTGGAGTTTTAATTGAATTACCTTTGACAGTGAACAGCAAACCTGGTGGGTGATCTACTAAATTTAACTGATGAATGGGCTCCCTAAAATCAATTAGCATCTAGGGCTGTGAGCATGAACACATCCTGTCGCTCTGCGGGGACCGGAGCGGGATCGGAATGACAGCAGCAAATGTGAGACAAAGTGAAAGCATGCATCTCCTGCCGCTGCTGACCTCTGCTACCCACATGAAAGAAAAACAGGAGTCTAACAGGAGCTGAAAGAATCTGACAGTAAATCATTTAAGCTCTGTTTTGCAGAACCGATATAGGATGCTTCTAAACTGCTTGATTAATGCTGGGCAGTATATTAAAAGCAAGATGCAGCGGAGCAAGAAGGCTCCTGCCAAGTACCAGCTCTGCACCGATGCACCGAGCTGTAAGGAATACCATCTGGTTGCTTTATTATTTTTCAGACGCCCAAGGTAGCGTGTAGCCAAGAGGAATTCGCTGTCTTCTGTCCTTCTGCTACAGTGACAGGGTCCTGTCTGTAGCCACAGAGAAGCCCTCAGTCTTTTGGACGGTTGGTTGTTATCTGAATAATCAACCGATGGCAAAAAGCAGGCTGGAGGTTCCTCTGACCTTTGCCTCGTCGCAACCCGACTCCGTGCGCCGTTCAGCTAGAGCATGTAATGAGGTACAGATGCGACAGATAGGATAATTAAATACACACAAATATTTGAGGGACTTTCAGGTTGTGGCAAACTGATGAGGGCAGAAAACTCTTGATTGGGGCTGCTATCTTTGGGTTTTGGTGGAAAGAGGGGAGGAAGAGGAGCAAACAGCACGTCAGCCTTCCTGTCTTTCACCCTGTTTTGCCGGACAACCAGATAAGCGCTTCCTCAGGAGTAAATCTGTGCAAAGGCTTGATTTATTTGGTTTGAATATTGACTTAAGTGAAGACTCCCTTTGGACTATACCACATGTGAATTTTACTTTTTTTTTTTATTGCTGAAATGAAAAGAAAAGATGTTGAGTTCCACGACGCCTGTACTGAAACCTGTCCAACAGCCCTTGCAGGCACTGGCATGGGAGACCGGGATGCAAAACCCCGCTTTCCCCAGGGGTTCCTCCCCGCATCCACCTTCCCAGGCTGGTGCCCTGGGTACCACCTTACGGGATGTTCTGGAGTCCATGTAGGGCACAGCGGGGCTTTGCTTTCCTTGCCTTCACAAGTAGATAGCATGGAGACCAAATTTTTTTTTATTTTTAAGCAAAATAGTACTTTTTAAGGAAAAATTCTCAAGGGAGCTCTGCTCGAGGGCTCTGCAGTGAGCACGGCTCTCGTGCCTACCAGGCAGGACTGGTGGAGGTGGCTCCATGCAGTTGTTGCAGGTAAATAGGAGCACTCAGCTGGTGCTGTGTCCTCAGCCAAATCTTCATCTACTCACCCCACGCTTCCCACAGGATCTGGGAGCCTGTCTAGCATCGCTAGCTCTTTGCAGAGTTAAAGTCATCCCTTCCCTCAAGGTAGACGTCACCTTGCAGCACCGACATGTTGCTTGGGGAAGGACAAAGCTAACAAGTCTCACTTGATCCTTACCAAGAGAGACCATGGCTGTGCCATCAGGAGGACGCAGTTTTGGCTGAAGGTCTTCACGGGCAGTCCCAGATCTGCGTGTCAGGAATACATCTCACCCGAGACTGCAGTTCCCAGCGGCCTCAGCTTGGTCTTAATGCAGGTTGGATTGAAGCCAGCTGGAGGGCTCCCATCAGCTCCTAACAGGCAAAAACTCAGCTAAACCCCCGGAGTTGTGCAGCAGGAAAGGTGCAACGCCATTGCCGCTGTGAATGAATGTGGGCATGGCCACCACGCTGACCTCGTACCGAGAAATAATTCCCAGCAGAGATGCTGAGGTGGGAAGCGATCTATCCTCACCTTGCACAGCGGCTCCTGATCTCACGGGAGACGTTCGCCTGCAGTATCCCGCAGCTACGGGTACCTTCTGAGCCTCCACAGCTGAGCTGAAGATCTCTTGTGAGACTTGGCACGTCTTACATCTGGCTGTAGTGCTGCGAGAAGAGCGTGGTGTTTGGGCCAGACCTGGAAAATCCTCAGCCAGGGAGATGAGAGGAGATGGGGTGAGCACCATCAGGCTGCTCAGGTGCAAGTCCTGGAGAAAGGCCAGGCTGACTCCAAGTGTTTCATCGCTGCTTTGCAAATGTGACATTTTTTTCCTGCAATGCGCTGATAAAAAAGAGGGTGAGATCCAACGTGCGCTGACACTCTGGTCTGAAGTTCGCTATAAATTACGTTGTGCATAACGCAAACGTATTTGTTAATTTAATTAATTCATAAACACCTGGCTACTGCCCATGCAGAACCGCCCAGAAACTCCTGAGCTGTGTCTGCAGCGCTTTCCCTTCTCCTCGCTTTCCTCCTCGCCTCCTTCCGGAGCCGCCCCGAGGTTTCCCGCTGAAGCCCGGCTGCTGGGTCGGCTCCTGCGCAGCCCCGGACCGCGCCGCGCTGACAGCCGTGCTGCAGAGTTCAACTTCAAACGCACCATTTTGTGGCCCATCCGAGCATTTGGCTTCAAGACAAATATGTGGGAACACGGCTCCAAACACCCGGATCAATCCCCCTCAATAAGATTTCATGCATTTTCAAATGGTATCCGTCTTGATTTGGAAAACAAAAAGCAAGGAAAAGACAACAGCTAAAAACCTTCCCAGTGCACAAAGTGAGAAATGTGGCTTTAATTTAGACAACTAATCGCTTCCAGCTGAACCAGCCATTAAAAACAGTTGAAGAATTACAATGTAAATAGATTAATGCAGACAAAGCAACATGTGCGCTATTCCATGTCTTCTTGTTACCTACAAAATACTTGGGCAGTGACACACTGTTAGTCTAAGCCACTTGTTAGGTTCTGTGCTAATCAGCTAAAATTAAATAAACATGACTGATAAAAATGACTGTTGTGTTTGAAAATTGATGCACCAACAGAATTTACTCCAGGAGACAATTACAGATGATTAAGTAACAAAGAAATAATTCCTACAGCAAAGGGGAAAAGCCCGCGGTGCAGGGAAGGGGCACTTCTTCGTGTGCCATCCCTGTCTCTCGGAGGGATGAGCCAAAGCCGCAGGAAGGTCTATGGATGGGCAGAAACCCCAAAGGAGCCTTTCTACCCCGGGATTCTCCAGTGACAGACTAAAAAAGGGCTGGAAAATCAGTATTTTGCTGTCGGAAGAGCACGTACCTAGATTGTACCTCCAGCATCCCCCTCTTCCCACCCAAGGGATCAATCTCTTCGACAAATTTGATGTCCTTTGAAATGCAAAGCATTGCACAGAAGTGCTCACAGGTGAACCGTGTAAGTGATAAATATGATATCTTTCTAAATAACAATGTTAATTTAAATAATAAAGCCAATTTCCTTTGTCATCAGAATGAGAGCAGATGAAGACTCCTCTTCTAAAATGGACAATATTCTTCAGGTAGTCTTTTCATTCTTAAAGCGATTTATTATTAGAACGATAATATTCACTGGAAGCCTAAGAAAGGGAGCAGTTTCCAAAATAAAAAATAAATGGGGGGGGGGGAAGTGGTGTGGTGTATTTTTTTTCTTCTCCACGAGGCCCGTTGGTAGGAGCTTCGTGGTAACAGAGACGTCCAGACGGCTGCCAGGCTGCCAGGCACGCGTAAATGAAAGGCGTCATTTGCAAAGCACGGGACGGTAACGAAGAGAACCAAACGGCCCTCGTTACTCACCAGTGAACTTTGCCGTCACCTATAAGAAGACCTGCTCGTCGGGGGGGTGAGGGGCACGGTGTGGTGGAGGGGCCGTGTTTCGGGCCGTATCCTGGTGCTGGGCTCACTCTGACCGGGTGACAACCCGCTGGGGTGGGTACGTGCAGAGAAGCACTGTACGCGATAGACTTTTAATCAAGAAGCCGTCACCCTTCGCTTCTCTCCCTAACGCCTTCCTAAGGTTTCCACGGGTCAGCTCGTATCTCGGCGATGAGTGTACGATGCTTACGTGTATCTTCTTGCAAACGCCGGCAGCACCGTTGATCTTCCAGGTCCATCTGTCCAGGTTAAACAGGCACATTCGGCAAAGCTCGAGGGATGTGGTTTCCGTGAAGCCGAAGAACTCTGGCCACTGGGAACAGCCTGGACATCTTCCCACAAGCTTGGCTCCAACAGAGCGCTTACAGCCCTGCTTACGCTTCCAGACAAAAATACCAATTATTCCCTGTCCTAGGACCCTAACGTATATGGGAGGAAGATAAAACTTGGTCTACTATTACTTTCGCTGGGATATTTTAAAAATGCTAGCTACAATCAGAAGAGATTTCGGCAGGCCCGCAGCAGCACAGGGGTGCTGGCACAGCCCCTTGAGAGGACCGAGTCCCTAAGGGGTGACGGGGGCCTTTAGCGGGACACGTGTTGCACGTGTTGGTGTTTGCAGGAATTGTGAACCTGGGAGAAAGTGCCTCTTGCTGTCCTGAGTGCAGCAGGCATGAAATAAGTTGTTTATCACATTTTACTGTGGTAAATGGAATATTTTGTCGCCAGGAGCCGTATTATTAAGCTGACTCCTCTGCGGATCTCAACGCAGGCATTTCTACATAACTTTTTCACATATTTTCTTTAGCACGCTCATATCCTTTAGTATCTCACCGAAACACGTGTTCAAGTCGAGATTAGCCCCTATGAAATGAAAATCGCTTGGGGTGCGGAGGGGGAAGTGGAATATTATTCTTTATCCTGAATTGAAATATTAGAAGCTGACTTCTGAATTATACTCCGGGTTAACCGAGCTATAATTGAGATTGAAATTGGTCCGCTATTTTTGGTACAGCCTGGAAAGCTCCAAGTCTTATTCCCATTTGTGCCGGTGGAAATCCCCACCCATCATCTCAAATTCTGCTCTGCCCGTACCTTCGGGGTGAAGAGTGCCTCCCTGGCTCCTTCCTCCCCGAAATAATGATAAATGACAGCTAGTCAAAATTGTAGCCGGCTATTGCTCCTTGCCAAAGAGATGAGAGGCGGGCGAGAAGGGGCTTCTCCCCCGAAAGCTGATTGACAGCCGGGGTCAGGGTGGGGGAAGCATTCGCTGGACCCTGTCAGATCACAGGGAGCTGCTGACAGCTCGCGCCGCAGTGCACTTCCCTCGCCCGGCGAGATTTATGCTGCGATTCGGAGGGTGCTAATTAAACTCTGCTTTGCTTAGAACAGCCTGGGGGGGGGGGAAAAAAAAAAACCAAAAAAAACCCCACCCCAAAATTACAATGCGCTGCTTTAAATCTAAGCTTTTGTTCTGCAAGGGCTACCTAGAGGTGGTTGGGTTTCCATGGAGGAACAAGTAGCGATGCTTCTTAACGCTTTAAAATATTAAATCAAAGTTGGTGTGAGTTTGTATTCCTCAAGCCAGCGCCGTATAGCAGCAAACAGTGTTTCTCAGCTGGTGATTAGCAATCGGCTGGGAAAGCTGCTTATTGCCTGGGACAGGCGGTATGGGGACGTGCCTGCTGTGGGATGGGTCTCCTGCAGCTCCCGGGCTGGCCGAGGCAGAGCTGGGCTACGAGGAGCTCTTGGTTTCTCGTCCAAGTGCAATTTAGAGAGTGCCAAAAGGACGCGGACACTGTGCACGTCCTCCCGGCTCTTCCAGAGCAGCAGAAATCCCCCGGGAATACGCTCCACGGGTGTATTACGGACAGTATGGTGCCTATAAGCGACGGTGGAATGGACAGAAGAGCTGCCCAAACCAGATTCATCAGTGGATTAATGGGAGCTGCTCTCGTTGGGACTGTCCTGCCATTAGCAGCAAGAATCAAACAAGAGGTTAATATTAAACGAGTAACTCACGGCAGTCAGACTTTTAAATCTTCTACTAATTTGGTGCATTAAAAGCTGGAAGAGTGTGACGTTGTGAAATGGCAACTTTACATATAATAATAACTACTGCTGATTATCACTATATATTGAACGTTATTTGGGCAGAGAAAATCAGTTGGGCTAGATCACAGCTGAGCTTAAACGTAGTTTGGGAAGGATACTGTGGAGGAGTTGGTGGTTGTCAGGGTGTGAATATGTTGTGCTTTAGGATCTTTGCTTTAAAGCCAGAACTACTACCACCGACGATGCAGTTGGGTCCTTTCTCTTTGCCGAAAGCGCAGTGCAAAGGGGCAGAGCACGATGGGCAGCCAGAAAAAGGCGCAGTGCACCGATGGCACTGATCCATCACCCCTCCCCGTGACCGGCCACCTCTGAACGGAGAGCGCTGAGCTCCTGCTCTCGCCTCCAGCTCCGGGAAGAAAGGAAAAGCTGAGATCACTGAAAAAAACCCTTTATTGCTTCAATCCTGTACGCTGCTGTTAAAGTTGTTGGGCTTTTGGCCGTATCCTGGCCAGGCTGCGAATGCGAACCACCAGCCGTGGCCTCGGCAGGTCTGCCTTCACCCTGCCCTCGCAGAAACCAAGGCAGGGTTTCCTCCAAACCCTCTCCAGGTGATTTATACTTCCACGCCGAAGGAAATGCCAACATCACTGTGGTTTAGCCCGGTTCTGCTCACGCTAGGCTTGATTTTGGGCAGTGCTGACCACCTGCAGCCCAGAAGCAGCTGTGGGGTGACACTTGCAAGGTGGGATGTCACCTCGGCCCGTGGTAGCTGTCATCTCTCCACGCTTGCAAGCGCGATGGACCGAAATCGTGGAAAGACGGGGAGGAAGCTGATCCTGCTTCTGCCTTCTGCTACAATCCTTCAGCATCAAAATGGTCCAAAGCCAAGCCAAAAGGAGACAAAAAGGAAACGAGGCGGTGTGGGATTTCCCGGAGGAGCTCCTTGGTTTGCACCGGGAGCAAAGCAAAATACAAAGTGAGATTAAAAAAAACCAAATGAATGGGAAAAAAAAAAAAAAAAAGGGCAAATGGTCTGTGATAACCCGCATCTCATTGTTAAATGTTATCGGTGTCTACAGGTTACTGGAAAAACAAAGGGGCCAGATGGCAGCCCCTCGCCGGAGCAGGGCTGTTTGCTAAGGGCTGCGGGCGGCCCTGGTGCTGCCCAGGAGGGAGCAAAATTCCTCCTTAAATCTCAATTCCAGATTTGGGAGCTCCCCACGAAGGTGCCCTGGCAGCTCGACGGCCGCTCCCAGCCTCCGCATGGAGCGACGAGGCGAGGAAGCCGCTTCGGTCCCCCCGGCTTTCTCTGTTTTGTGCTTTTGATGCTATTTTTCTGATTGTTTTTTTTAAACTAAAATTGCTTATGTGAGTGCTGGAAGCCAAAGGGAGGTAAGGTGTGAGCTGGCCCTGGCTGCCTTCGGCGGTCCTTGCTCTCGCCTTGATGGTTGAGATTGATTCAACTATTATTTTTCTTGCAAAATGCCTTAAAGCCCCCAGTGGTAAAGCGCATAAATCAGAGAAATATTCATCTGTGGGTTCCTGTGTCAGAAGGTAAAAATCCTCTGTTAAAAATCAATACTGTAAGCTAAAATCAATTAACTTGAACTTCAAGCCTGCATTTCAAAACTAAAGAAAACTTCCTCTTGCTTTAACCCTCCGAACAAACAAATTAATTTTATATTTTATTTGCTAGAACGGTGGATAATTATCTTTCAATACCATCAGTGCAAAACTATCTTAATAATAAATTATTTCCACTACTGCAGCGAAGAGGTGTGTTAGTATGGTGGGGTCAGGATGCTGGGAGGGAGGGAAGAGGGCACAGAGCTGGAAACAGAAGTGCACTAAATTGGCAGATATTAAATGTTAACCAGTTAACGAAACGGTTGGTGGATTCAGTCACGTCAGTGAGGGCCGTTAACGAAGCGATGACGCTATTGTGAAAACCAGAGGTGACACTGTTGTGAAAAGCAAAGCGACAGGCAGAGCTGACCTGGTCCTAGAGAAGATGCTGAATTCATTTCTTCCATCATCTCAGAGGGAAACAGCACTCAGTGCGTCGCGCATGGAACAGAATGCTACCAAGGACACCGAAGTACTTTTTACATAATTAATCGTAAAGTATCAGAGCACGGGACCTGCACCCCAGCAGAGGGAAGGGGAGAGCAGCGCTCGCCGGATGGGAGAGGAGGAGCAGGACGGCAAGGACGGGGATCCACCACCGGGACGTGGCGGTGGTGGCCGCGTCCAGGGAGCAGCACGGGACAAAAATCACATCGTTTGGGAACGAGCACCAATTAAGTACGTGCCATTTCTTAACGCTGACGCGCTAACGCGGCGCTCGGACTACGCCACGCGTAGGGGACACGGAGGGACACGTGAAATAAATTACCAAACTGCAGCCCTGCCTCCCTCGTTTCCCCCCGGCTTCGCCCCAGGGCTCCCCGCGTCCTGAAGGTCGATTTGCGGACGCGTGTCGGCGAGTCGCCTCCGCGCAGCCCCGGCGTTTCCCGGCGAAGCTGCCTGGGCGGCGTGCGTCTGCCGGGGAAGAGGTATCCCCTTGCAAGGAAAACACGGGGCAGGTGCACGTGTCGGGAATAGAGCCCTTCGGAATTAACAACCTGAAAGGATTTGATTTAGCTCAATTTATCGACGGGTGCAAACAAGCAAAAAGTATGGCGGGTTGAGATGATTAAATGCGATGGGGGTCTACCAAAGGCGTGACCGAGGAATTAATATGCAGCTTATAAACAAGCTGCGGGGAACAGTCGAGGGGAAGCAAACAAGACCCAGAATAGATTTCTCTCCAAATGTCTCACGAAGCCAAGGAATCCGCTGATATAAACGCAGGAATTGCAACTGGCCACATGAAACAAAGCTCCGCTTTCAGTGGCACCTGGGGATGGCGAGATGGAAGTAATTCCTCTTTAATGAAGATATTGTTATGTGTCTGAGGCTTTCAGCAGAGCAGCAATCTCCGCTGCCTGGGAAAAGAGGGGATTAAGTTACAGCCCGGCTCTGCTGGAGGAGAAACCCCCTGTTTTAAGCAAAACCTTAGCTTGCGCTATCTGTTTAATGTGTTGCACGCCATTTGCGGCATAAACATTTCCAGTTCATTTTAATTTCATATCGTAGGAGAATAATAAAGACAGCAGGGTTATTGGTCGCAGCTGCGTGAATGTGGCAAACGTAACTTGAAGAATTAGTCTGTCAAAGAGACAGAGCCAGATATTATTGTTTTTTCCCTTACAGTCTTGCCAGCAGTTAAATAGGGGATTTTATTAAAAATATTCATGTAATTAAAATCTATAGTCTTGAAAGCCTTTAGAGGAACTGGAGTTAAACCAAAATAAGACATTTACATTCAGATGTTGTCGGTTTCTAACAATACGACGCTGCCTTCAGTTTATAAAGCAAAAAAAGAAGTTTTTTTTAACTTCAGTCTTAGGTTTTAAAGTTTAGGTAGCTTTGAAACGTGCAGTGATTGATGTAGCTTAAAAGGACAACCTTTCTAGGAAGCATTAAATTTGGTTATGGAAATTCATTACTGTTATGATCTGGGGGACTGGTGTGTCCTGAGAGGGAGAAATGAGTTTTATTCAGCACACGTGTAGTTTTAACAACCAATGCCTGGGTTTTCAGCCGTTGTCCATCAGCGTGATGGATCGTCCTTCCCTTCTCTCACTTCCCAAACCCCAACCCAGGCTGGAACGGAGAATTTTCCCAAAGTGACGGAAATACCTCTGGCGCAAAGCAGACCCAACAGCCACCCAGAGCCGTTTCTTTTTTCTGCCTTTTTTTTTCTTCTTCTTCTTTTTCTCTAAGCTTTGTCCAGTAATAAACAACTGTTTCAATCTGCTGCACTGATCAAAAGAAATGTTTTAATCAGTCCCAGGCAAAATATCATGCTATTATGTTATCACTGGAGCAAATCATCGAAAATACAAAACAAAAATATCAGTTTAATACGCTCCAGATCAGGAATGTCTTGAAGAAACTTGCCTTCCTCACAGGTGTGTCCTATTTTAAGAAAAAAAAAGAAGAATTAAAGCGCGGGGGCTGGCGCTGGGGCAAGCGTGGCTGTCAGGGCAGAAATGCCGAGATCAAAACTGAGCAAGCCCAATTACTGCAAATAAACCGCTCAAAATGCTTTCCCCTACCCCAGGGATGTTTGACTGATTTTTTTAAAATTGACAAATTATCTGAATATCACTCATCTGTGTTTTCACCTGCTGCAAAGCAAATCCACGGGGAGAGCCGCGGGGACACCGACCCGGGCCCTGCTACCTCCAAACCATGGCTCTGGCCATGGGATGCATCTCCAAGGAAACCCAGAAGCCTCCAAATTTTGGAGATAATTTTCCCACCAGGAGCCTGAGCAGGGTCTGGATGCGACGCGGGGTGATGGGAGCCGTCAGCGGATGCAGGAGCATCCCTGCCCCGCGAGCCCGACGCGTGATGGCTAGCAGAGGTACTCACCATCTCCTCTGAAAAATTCCGGCTTCAGCAGAGCTGGATCTCATTTCCATCCTCTGCTCTGTTCTGTGTCCAAGAGACCTACCCAGTGAAATTCCTCCTTTTTATGGCCCATGATGCCAGCTGCACGAATGATACTCGAAAACAATTTAAAAATAAGTGATCTTTTGGTCATTTGGGAAGCTCGAGTGCGGAGCAGGGTGCTGCGGCCGTCTCACCAGCCAGACCCGGCAACCACGCTCCTCGGGTCAGCAGTTAATGGGATGTGCTCTCAGGTGGTCCTTTTATATACGTTGAATTGAAGAAATCCTGACTCTTCACAGGGTCTTCAAAGCAGTGAGAGGAGCTGGTCAAGGAGGAGAGGTCCACGCTGGCACGCGCGGCTCTCAAACACCACCCAAACCCATTTGGCCAAAAACCATCTCAGAAAGTGAGGACGTTGGCTTGGGAAGGAGGAACGGCAGCGGGGATGAAGCACCAGGACCTGGCCAGATCCACATGAGCTTTTCCCTGTCCTCTCGTTGATACCCCTTCCTTCAAGAGCTTCTCTTCGCAATTCCACCGTCCAACATGGCAAGTGTCAGCACTTTCAAAGCATGAAGGCTTTGAAATGTTGAGTTTCGTTTCAGTTGGAAATGAAGTTTGGGGCTTCACTTTACTTTGATTTGGTTTAATCTCAAAAATCTCCAGGAAATAGAGTTATATTTCTTCTACCAGTCTAAATGCTTAAGTTCTGGTAGTATTGAGAAGCGAAGCAAAGGGGGGCTGATGTTATCTGTTAGAATAGCCCAAATAGAGACATTATCCTGCTTTTATGAAAGCCAAAGGCCGAATTCATATTTATTTGAGCTGCAGCAGAATCTGGCTTATATCCTGGACATTGCAACATATTGTTTCAATCTATATTTTTATTAGCAATATTGATAACGTTAGAAGAAATACGATACAGGAAATAGCTTATCAACTTTGATTAATTTTATCGTAAGAATTTTAATGAAGATAAAAGAAGAATTCGGCAAAGGGCTGAAGCTAAAAGTGTTGTCGGTAAATGGAGAGGGAAGCAGGCGGAGAGAAGCCGGGCGGTACCTGCCCGTCCTGAGCGGGGCGGCTGGGTAGTCGGCATGGTTTTTACTCCACGGAAGAATAACAGTTGGGAATCAATGTTTTTAAGACAGTTAATTCTCTGCTTTAAGATTATTAACACTTTCGTACATGACGATTCGCTGCAAGACTGTAGGAATGAAGATAGTGGTGTGAACCTAAATTAAATCTCTCCATCATTCAGAGGCAGTGGAGCCTGTAGCTCACGCTCCTGCTTTTAAAGCCCCGGGAAATATTCACAGGCTTGGATGAAACGCTCTCGTTGCAGGGAGAAAACCCCTAATTCCAGCACCTAAACCTCAAGTCCTGCAAGAGGATCAGATCTTACTCGGCTCCCTTGAAGGTGCCTTTGGGACGGGGAGGTTTTGCCTTCGAGCGGTCCCGCAGCTTTGGGGCACGCAGGAGCTTTCCAAGCTGCCAGCCTGCCCTCCTTGCGCTCCCTCATCTGATATTAATTCTTCGTTTTAACACTGTATTACCGTATTATGAACAGTTTAGCACTGGAAATGTTTCTCTATATCTGGATTTATGCTTTTCTTTTTTGTTGTTTTGTAAGATTAAAATGGCAGCCTGCATGGAGGGCATCGTGGTGCCGGTTGAGGATAAACGAGTCCCTCCTCCTGGATTGCTCCATTTTGTCCTGGTGTTGAAGACACCCATAAAACACAATCCTACCCCCAAAATTTACCAGAAAGCAGAATCTGCCAGGCGTTTAAAGTAACACATGATGGAAGATGATGGTTAAAACCACCGAGTGCTTGGGGTGAGGTGGGCACAGCCAGGGCAGCATCCGACTGTGCAAACAGGTATCACGGTCCTTCCCACGGCGATGCCGACCGGCGTTTAATATCGTGTATTTGAAACCTTCCCGGCGAGCGCAACAGCAGTGAGCGTCTTCTCCCAAACCTGAATAAAAAAAGGGTATTTCTGCTGGCTTCAGGCTGCAGGTCCACGGTGAAGGGATGCAGCAGCTCGCTCCGACGGACCGGCAGCCGGAGCAGAAGGCAGCAACCATCCCCAGAGCATCATCTGAGCAAGAATAACTCTAAGTAACCAGGCAAGTCCATTACTCTTTTCTGCCTTTTGGAGTCGAGGCCCCGTTTTATTTGCAGGCCTGACTGGAAGCAGATGGACCTGTCAGGGCTCGCTCAGGCAGGTGAGCCCAACCGGGCGGATGAGCTGCTAAGTGCTCCCAGCTGCTGGGCAGGGCCCGGAGGAAATTGTTGGAGCTGGGACCCAGCTCAGAGATGAGGTCTGGAGTCAGCGCCAAGAAGGAAAAAGTTAATTTCTCCAAAAAGCCGTTCTCTAAAAACCTGAAAGAGTGAGGCTTTTAAAATAAGAGAAAATATCTGAAAACGTCTTTAGTGCATCTAATATATCTTCAGACTTCAGAGAGCTAGAAGCCATCGCTGGTTTTGTTCAGGGTCTGCCTCCTTAGACAGCAAATATTATTTTTCCTGGGGGTTCTCCCTTATCGCTGGTGTTTTCCTCTCCAGAAAGGTCTTGAATTTTACTTGCTGGTTTGTGTCATTTGATTTATAAGCTCAAGGGGTCCTTCACAAAACCTGGACTACTTCTTGTACTTAATTGCTACAATAAACTTAAAACTTGGTGCTTTAGGATAAGCAATCTGGGAGGAAATTGTTTGACGTATGGAAGTAGACGGTAGGTCTTTCTTGTGAACGTCACCAAAGGGACACAGGGGAGACGCGGGTTTATAAATAACTATAAAATTCAGAAACTACACGAGCTCGCTGAGAGCAGAGCTCTATTAAGCGAGAGCAGAGCTCTATTAAGCGAGAGCAGCTTGCAGCGCGATACCCGACATCTGCAAAAGTCCTTGCAGCCAGTATAATTCCCAACAGCCTCAGCTGCTGCGCCCAGGCTGTCTGACACCGGCTTTAACTCCACGGGGGCCGGGAGGCTGCGATTTGCACAGACGCAGCCGAGCGCAGAAAGGGGTGCCCGGAGCTTGCATCCCAAAATGCAGATCAACAGGTGAAAGAAAAGGTGGTTAACAAGGCGCAAGCTTTTATTCCCGTTGCAAGGAAGGTGGTTTTTCTTCCCCTTTTCAAAATTACTTTATCAACGATAACTCTTTATGTTTTAAAAGCTGGTTTTTTCCAGCGCTCCGTGGCTGCAGCGTCGGTGGAGCGCAGAGGCCGCTGAGCCGGCGTGGATGGGGCTGCTGCTGCAGCGGGCGGGCGATGCCGGGGCTGCCCGCCACGGCTCCGGTGCTCCGAGTGACATGGCGATAGAGCAAATTGGGAAATACATTCAGCGCGTAAACGCCAAGGAACGAGGTAGCACTTGCAGCGCCGCAAAGCGCGGCTCCGGCCATCGAGAGCTCGTGGCACGGCCCCGGGAGGAGTCGGGGGACGCATCCCCCTGCACCCGCTGCCCAAAACGCATCCAGGGGCCGGAGAGCCGCCGCGGCGCCGGCGATTTTAAAATTCTGCCTTCAGATGCTGTACCTCTTATTTAGCTTTCTGAGCCATATTTTAAAAGAGTCGCTGCATATTTTGCGTGTTCTGGGAGACAAACAGGCACCCAAAACTAGGAAGAAAGAACACGTAAATATTGCGGAGTCATCTGTTTCCGATAACGCGTGTTTACATATTAATGTGCAATACAAATTTGTAAACATGAGCATTTGAAACGTTTGTAGGAACCGATACCGGCCTTTTCCCTTTCTGCAGCTTTATTGGAACAGCATGTCCCCCCTGGCCCCAGCCACACATGTACATCATTTTAATACTGGATGCGTTTCAAATGTTCGGGGTGCTTATTTGTTCTGGTCTATCTGGCTACCCAATCCTCGTTTGTTTTGCATAATTGTGATACAAATTATCATCTAATTACAGACCAAACCTCGGAAGATCAAATGTAAACCAAGGCACTTCGATCAGAAAAAGCTACATCCGACGCTCCCTCTACACGTTTGGCTTCTCCAATAGATGTATTAAATTTGGGTGAAACTGGATAGTAAACTGCACTTTGATTAAAAATATTATCGCTGGGGGTTTTGTCTCCTTGGTTTTTAAATCAGCCTCCCGGTGTCCGAGCACCGAGCCCATCCCACGTCCCAGTGTCGAGTACGGCTGTGGCACCCTTGGTACGGCCAGATTCCTTTGCCGAGTGCTATAAATGTGACCAGATATTCCCGAGTAACTTCCAGCTCCTCTTGGGAAAAGTCAAATGACTATAGCGAAGATTGTTCAGTAAGTTTAATCTTTAAAAAAACCTTTGATTGTTTTCTCCCTGTTCCCAGTTAAAAATAGCACAATAATACTGGGTTTATATTTGTGTTCACCCACTAAGTCTAAAGAACTGTGAGCTTCTGCAATCGCCACAGGTTTCCCAATAATGATAACGGGGGGGAGTAGAAAGCAGCGTGTAATATATTTATACTTACAGGCGCGTGATCCTGCTTGAAATACTGACCTCGATTCCCCCAGTTTCACATTTAATAACGAACGATTTTGTATACGGACTTACTCCCTTGAGTTCTGCCACTCACCTCTCACCAGCAGCCGTTTTACAAAGCACCCCTAGAAAGTAGCGTGCAGGTTATCCCCTATTTTGGGCACAGTTTTTCTCATCTAAGCAGAGCCATCTCTGTGACAGCTGAGCGATTCGGCTGAATTACCATTGCGGGTATGGGAAATACTCCCGTGCCGGCATGGTCGGGGAGCCTTGGCCGGGCCTGAGGTGACCATGGGGACGTCAGGACAGAGAGCTACGACTGCCTCAAAATACCACCAACGTCTTTTTCATTCATTACGGTGATTTTTGAAAGGATAAAATCAGGAGATAAAGGCAAAGGAAATCAAGATTAACCTCAGATAACCCAGATCTGACAGGGTCTCTCGTGCCGTGCTGACCTCTCATGCGGAGCTGATCGGTATTTATACGTCTGCCTCACCCGTGCCGACGAGCACTGCATCCTCCCCGGAGCTCGGTGCCGGCACCCAAGGGACACGGCGATTTTACAATTGAGGTTTAAATTCAATTTTAAACTCATCCCTTGCAGGGACCAGGCTCTGGACGTGTTTTCCCTGTGGCTGTGATCGGGGAGGGTGGCAAAAACCAGGCTCCACCAGGACCAAGCGGATTGAAAGCCAACCCAATTCCACCGGAATTAGCTGAGCAATCGCTGTTGGAGCGTATCACCCCAACGCTGGGTTTGGAGTTTCATACCAAAAGGCACAGAATAAACAAACAGCTCAGGGAAGCCCCGTGCCCGTTTGCAAACATGCTCCGAGTAGGAATGAGTTGGGTCCCTTCAAAGAGAGCGTTTGCTCAGCTCTAGTAGATGGAATTTATCTAATCCAAATTTAAATATCTATCGCTGTAAAATTGTCTGTACTGAAAACAGCAATTCTGCTCACTATCAGTCACGATTTAACTAACAGACACTGATCTGTTGGATCACCAGCTCACGGCCAGCAGCTCTGGAATATCTTATGCAGCCACAAATATTTAGAAAATTGGAAGTTACCCATTGCATCCACCCATGAATCCGTGACTTCTAGCTCCCCAAAAGTATAACCACATGTGTGGGCCGGCGCTCAGTCACTCAGCCCACAGGATTCGTCCCGGGGAACAGAGATCTGCCGCGCTTTGCAGAGCCCGTCCCAGCGCCTGCAGTGGACTCGCCCGCGGGAACTTGGCCCCCACTGGGGATGGGTGATGGCTTGGAAATAAGGACTCCCAAATGAAAAAAAAATTCTTTTTTTTTTTTTTTTTAATAAAAATAGTGAGATAAACTGCTAAGAAACAGCGCGAGAAAGCCGCTTTGTTCATGTTTACAGCTGTACAGACCGTTCAGCAAGGCAAGCGCGGCCCACCGTTTCATGCTGGTATTGCTGGGGGCTCTGTGGACACTCAAAGCAGAGAAATTCGGGAAACCACTGTTGGTTGATTTTGAGCAAAGTCTCATGAAAGTAAAACTGTGACTTTTTGTTATTGTAACAGCTTTTGATGTTGCTTGTTCTGTTCTTAATTTGGTGTCTGTTATGGATGAAAATAAAACCAAAACTCTGATACCAATTTTGATTCTTAAACATGTGCTTAAGCCCTATATAGTGCTGTGTTATGTTGGTAAATACAGAATTCTCTTATCTTAATCCCAAAATGCAGCCGGTCCCAGTCAAGCATTATTTTCCAATCTCTGTCATAAATCAAGTAATAAAATTGGCTTCAGGTAGGGACTGATCAAATAAAGAATAAAATCCGTGCCCCAATTTATTGCGAGTTATATTGTGCCCTTGGGAGCTAGAGATTATTTACAGGAATAACAAGAATATCCACAGGTTATAATAAAACAAACAGGACTTTTGGAAGGAATTGAAAATCTCATGGTTCGGAGCCCGTAGAGTTGTAACTCTCCAGAAGGGATCTGCGTTCTCCATGGGACCGAGCCAGGGGCATCCCTGTCCCTTCCCTCGGGCACAGGTTGGTGGCTGCGATCCCAGGTGGATCTTCTGTGTCCCCCGGGGCCGAAAGTGCTGGGGAGGAGGAGTGTCCTGCAGGGCCTCGGAGGTGTTTCATCCCACACAGCTCTCCGAGATGTATCTCCTGGGTCCCCCAGCGTGGATCTGGCCGTCATGGGGGAGATGTGTGACCCCCATCCCTTGTTCCTTCCCACCACGCAGTCCGTGCTGGTGTTGCTCTGCACTACCACCTCCTGGAGACCTCTGGAAGCAGGAGCATGCAGAGGGGGGCTCTTGGGGCACCCCTGCATCAGGCTCCACTGTCTCATCCCCACAAGGTAGGAACGCATCCGTCTTTTATCCCGACTTTCTTTACCTCGGCAGCAGATACTTGAATTTACGTCCCCACTCTGATAACTGAGTCACCTGGGTCCTGGAGCAACAAGGCACTTTCATGTCATTAATTAGGACCCATTAAAGCCAAGGGAACTTGAGAACGTGCTCGAGCACTTGGCCAAATATGGCTCCTTTGCTGACTCAAGGTCTCAGATAGTCCCTTTGAAATTAGTGGAAAAACTCAAGTAGGGTGAGCAGAAGCTCACGAGGGCGTTGAGCTAACTAAAGGCAAGCTAGACAGAGAGTTTCAGGAAAACATATTTGTAGAAATGTATACGTCTACGTTCCCACTTCAGAGTGCAAATATTAAAAAGGTGACCGTACAGTTTGCTCTTAACCTACAACCATGACATAAATATTACCAAAAGGTATCACCTTGCTGTGGATCATCTCAGAGCCTCCACGCTCCCAGATCCTCCACCCTCCCAACAACATGACACGTTTGCCCACAAAAAAAGTTAAATGCCTAGACATACCGCTCTGGTACCATGCAGTATTTCATAGTCAATAACTAGCAAGCCCTTGGGTATGAAGGAAGGAAAGGCTTGCTTTACATATCATTGCTTAGAAATATTATATAATTCCACTAAAGGCAATGGTTAATTGTCGGGTGCCAGTTAGAGTGATTACATCTGCCATCTCGCAAAGAAGCTGGAATGCTGTCGCTCACTTTGCAATGGCTTGCTGCGTTCATCAGTCTGGATGGCACAGAGAAGTTATAACCATACAAGCCATATGGAGGATGTAAAGAACAATTAAGTGCTTCCCGAGCAATGGGACTTGATGGGAAAATGTTTCCAGATGCATGTAATCCGTACAGCATTTGACTAGCAGAATTGGGTACTTGTAGACATTGCCCGTTTAAGTCTTCAGCTTTAGCATTTTTCAGACTGGTTATGCCGAGGGAAGATAGTTTTGGCATATCCACCATGAAGTGGGGTAAAAGATGCGGGTTGGTGCCTCCCAGTTTTTCGTGGCTTGGAAAGATGAGAGATTGTTGTCTTAAGAAGCTCGTAGGACAAATCTTGTAGTAGAGGGGCACGTTGAGGTTGTGTAGATAGGTCTCGGGGCACGACACGCCGATGTTGCTGGCTGACAAGTGAAACGTAGGAGGTGAGCATGATGGAGAAAGCAGGGGGTTGAGAGGAGAGGGCGTCCCGCCGCTGGAGGTGACCGGCGAAGAACTGGAGCTTCCACCTGAAAACAAAAACAGAAATCGTCCAGGCTAGGCTAGCTGATGTTCACAGCCAAGGAACCCTTGGAGAACTCCTGCTCCCGCTCCGCGTCTCCCTGCTGCCGGTGTCCATCCAAGCACAAACCCGCTCCAAAAATCAGCTCCTGGAAAACGGGAAGATCTGTCCATAAATTATTTGTTGTTGTTACTTGGCACTTGTCTAAGAAAAATATTCACGCATGTCTAATCCCATTCATTTGACCAGGACAACTACGAAGTTCAGCTCCACACATACGGGTACCTGCCGGGTCCGTGCCTCGCTATACGACCGATAACCTTCTCCTGTTATACATACACCACTGCTATTTTAGGTTCCCTATTTTTCGTGCAAATTACAGGCAGCTTTTTCCCCTTGTACATAAGAACAGAAAAAGGTATTCAGCCTGATGGAGAATTTTTTTTGTACCTTCCTGCTCACAGGAATTGACTAATTTTACTTGGCTTCCCATGCAATTTGAAACATATACCTGAATACTATAGGTGTCTCGAGAAACTTTAAATGCACGTGTCATTTTAACATGCTCCTTTCTGAAATGAATCAATGAACACTTTCATAATTTGGTAGAAAAGCGACACCGGCTTGCTTCACACGTGCAAGCGCTGGCGAGGCCACTGGTGTATAACATCAGTGTTCAGCACCGGCTCGCCGCTCCTCCGGAGCAACGTCAAGAGCAAAAACGGAGAGGCGACGGCTGCTCCGGCGTGGGAATGGTGCTCTGGAGCGGCCGTCCCTGGTGCTAAACAGATGCTGGTTTCATCTAACGCCATTTAAGAGCCGTCTGTCTCTGCTGCGCATTCATTAGCACGTTCTTCTAGAGGTTTCCCCCCCCCACCCCCTCATTTCTTACCAAAGTCACTGGAAAAGGCAGGAAGGGAACGTGAATCCATTTTTGCTCTGTGTTTTTCTCTATTTACATTTAATTCCAAGTGATATACTGTCTGGATGTGATCTGGTCAGGCTTTACATGCAATCAGCAACACAGAATCAACAGCATAACCAAGCTATATCTGCTAGTATTTCAAACCTTAAAAAAAACCACCAAGATTTTGGACGTGGTGCAAATTAATTTTGCAAACTGCCAGCAAACAGAGTATCTTACAGGTTGGGTAACGCGCCAGGCGGCACCTATTCGCAATAATCCGGGAATGTTTTACGGCTTGAAGGTCTCACCCTTCCCCGCTGATGTCAGCGGCTGTTTCAGTACTGACATCAGCAGAGCGGGTGCGGGGCAGGGATCCGGTCCTCTCCCGGTGTCCACGTCCTGACGTCCTCCCAGGACTCAGGGACTTTTGGGCATGTAAAATGATGCGATTGAGCCGATATTTGTGAGTGCGAGGCAGCGCATGAATCCCTACGCAGCTGGCTGGAGCAGAGCAAACGAGGGTTAGTATTTGCTTCGAGGTATCCCGAGCGATAACAGCACACGACTTCCAGTACCGGTTTGGGAACGGGGATCGCAGCGGGGAGGACAGAGCAGCTCAAAGAGCAGATTCTTTCTGCCATTTCTATTAGGCTTAAAAATCCCAAATTTATGGCCAATTCTTTCTTCAGCACATTGTTCATGCTTTCTTTTAATTTACCTTCTGGTTTTAGGGCTTCAGTATTTCTATTTTGCAGCTTTTCTTCAGAAATACAGTACTATTATTAGTGGAAATGGAGATTTTGTTATATTTACATCAGTCCAGGAAATTAACCCTGAAGAAAAATACCAATTACATTAAGACCAGTAAAAAAATCCCAGGAAGCCCTAACATTTTAGCATCTGTACAATAACCAGTGGAATTGCTGTTCTCTCATTCCCCATCACAGCCCATCCTCTCCTCGGTACCGCATCGCAGCCTGCAAAATGGGTTCAAAAGGGGCTTTTGGCATAAGGTGTTTTCTAAATAAATAAAATAAAAAAATCTAGTTCTCTTTACAACCCGGTAAACCTCTTAATTTCTCCTGCGTCTGATTTTTTTATGTCTCTGCATTTCTACGCCTGGACAGCCCGAATTTTTGCTGATTTTTGCAGTATTTCCCTGCAGAGGCAGGAATGATTTGGTGCTCCCCAATACTTTGAAGAGTTCCTACCATAAATGAGAGTTAAACTGGAGACTTGAAACCCAAACTGGAGTGCTCCAGCGTGCCAATGCTCGGTTAGTTTTTTCCTGCGGCGCTACGAATAATCAGTTTTAAAATACTATTTCCAAAAGCCGTTTTTCTGGAAAAGGGCTGTATGAGACCAACGTGCGCTCGTCGGGTGGAAGGAGAGCATTTTCCCTGAAAAACTTTTCCCTCTTCCCTGGATTTCTGTGGAGTTAACGGACTGTGGGACTGCTACATCCTAAGTAAGAGGTAATTTTATTTTCTGTTGAATAATGCATTTGTTGGCACAGAAGAGGCAGGCACAGAAGGCACCGGCGGTCGTTATTATCGGTTTCTAGCTAATACTCTCAAACGGGTTGGAAGCAATTAGTGTAAGAGGATCAAAGCCGTAACAACCCGACTCTAAATTAGCCTCCTGCATACTCAGATGTTTTTTTCTGTGCTTCTAAATCCAATTTGTGCCAGGTGATGAAGGCAGACCGCACCCGTGCCCTCCTCTTCCCGGGGCGAGCGCTCTGCCCCCCCCCCCCCCCCCCGACTTTAACAGGAGTTTTGGCCGAAAACACGTGGAATTGGGTCCCAGAAACGTTCCGTTGGCCGCCGGTTCGTTTTCCGGACCCATCTCATGACCTTCATGGTTTAAGACCCCCGACGCGCCCCCGCGGAGACCTCGCAGGGAGCAGCCCCGAGGCCGCGGGGAGAGGCGGTGGGGAAAAGGCAGCAAAGGGGCCTTACCCTGGCTGTCTGCGCCGAAAGCCTTGAAGTCCAGGGCGAGGGGGGGCCGCCACGGGTAGGTCTCCAGGAGCCCGTCCAGGACCCCCCTGCGGGGCGAGACCGGGCTGAGCACCGCGGCGGGGCCGGCGGGGGCGGCGGGGGGGGCGGCGGGGCGGCCCCGGCCCTTACCTGTTCCTCCCGGGATCCCGAAATCCTTTGGCGAAGGGATTCCTGTCGATCTTCAGCTTCGTGATCTGGGGGGTGGGAGCGAGAGGGGCCGTTGGGGAGCGGGGCGGGCCGGGAGCGGCCGCCGCGGCCGTCGGGGCTCTCCATCCCCCCGGTCCCCGGTACCGCCGCGGCTCTCCATCTCCCCGCTGGTCCCCGGTACCGCCGGGGCTCTCCATCCCCCCGGTTCCCGGTACCGCCGGGGCTCTCCATCTCCCCGCTGGTCCCCGGTACCGCCGCGGCTCTCCATCCCCCCGGTTCCCGGTACCGTCGGGGCTCTCCATCCCCCCGGTTCCCGGTACCGCCGGGGCTCTCCATCCCCCCGCCGGTCCCGGTACCGTCGGGGCTCTCCATCCCCCCGGCCCCCGGTACCGCCGGGGCTCTCCATCCCCCCGCCGGTCCCGGTACCTGCTGGTTTTGGTAGGCCGTGACGGTGGTGAACTCGGTCTCCTGGAAGGAGAAGGTCTGCACCCCCTCGGCCGGCAGCGACTGGATCTGCGCTAGGTCGAAGCGAGAGTCCTGGGCGATAACGTGGACGCGGGGCTTGTACTTGTGCATGGACTGCAGGATGATCTGTGCGGGGGGAGAGGCGGGCTGAGCCCCCCGAGGGGGAGAAGGGCAGGAAGAAAACCCGCTGCAAGACACGGGTGGGACCCAGCCCTCAGCCCTCAGCCCCGGGGCAGAAGGGAGCGACCGCCGCCTCGCCGGCGCTGCCCCCGGGGTGATGCTCTGCCCCCCCCCGGCCCCCCGGCGGGGCTGCCCCACACCTACGTGCCCCTTGTCGTCCATCTCGTTGTTGGTGAGCTTCACCCGGTCGAAGCTGATGATTTGCCTCATCCAGGTCTCCCCCGAGCAGGGGGAGTCGGGGTGGATGTAGAGCCGCGGGGCGATGCAGGAGTGGTCCGTGTTCCCCGCCACCATCCACTGCGAGCTGTGATAGACGTACCTGGCCCGGGCCGGGCCGCGGTCAGGCGGCGGAGAGCCCTTCCCTGCCCGCCCGGGCCCACGCACACCTATGGACTCTATACGTGCCCCCGCCGCACGCCTGTGCAGCCCCTCTTTCACATAGGTGCATCTTTCCCCATAGATGCGGATGGGGCTGAGCGGAGCGCAGGCTGCACACGCTCAGCCTGGCAAGAGGGGTCCCGCGTGGGCGTGGGTGGCCGCCCCGCCGGTCCCCCCCGTACCTGTACCGTTTGGAGTCCACCGGGACGACGTCGATGGCGATGTAGTACTGCGTCAGCGGCTCCAGCCCCTTCACCTTCACCCTGACCGACGGGAACATCCTCCTGCGGGCAGAGGGGAAGGTCCTGAGCAAGGGCTGCCGCTTGAACGGCGAAAACGGGTTGAAAACACTACGGGGGCATCGGGGAAAAAAGGGTTTTCAAGCTCAACAAAAATAGCGAAAGAAGGCAAACAAAGAAAAAAAAACCCCACGCAGCCACAAAAAAAAAAAAAAAAAAAAAAAAAAAAGAAGGACAAAACCACAACGAAAAAGCGGCAACGCAAAACCGGGCACCGGAGGAAGGGAGCGGGGGGCAGCGGGGCGGGGGCAGCCGGTACCTGCCGGCCTTGGTGATGATCATCTCGGTGCCGATCTCATGGAACCTCCTCCAGAGCTCGGCGCCCTGCAGCTCCACCTGCACCCCGGCCCCCGCCTCCCGGCTCTCGGCGCCCGCCTTGGGCCGCTTTTCTGCGGGGAAGAGAAGCGGGAGGGGCGGCTCGGGAGGCTGCCGAGGGCGGGGGGGGCGGCCCTCCCCCCGCCGCCGCCGCCGCCGCCCCGGGCCCGGGGCTCCGCTCCCGGCGGCCCCGCCGCTACCAACCGGCCTGCGGGGCTCTGCGGCCCGGCCTGCAGCCGGCCCCGGCCTCCTCGTCGCGACCGTCCGGCACCTTCCTCTTGGCCGAGCGTCCCACCAGGGCTTCCACCGAGAAGGCGTGAGCCCGGGAGCTGAGCGCCATCCCCCCCGGGCCGGGGGTCCCCCCGGGCGGCAGCGGGGCTCAGGCAGGCGGCGGGGCTGCCGGCGGCGGCGGCTCCATCCCGGCCGGGACCCGGCGAGCCTCGCCCGGCGGCCGCACGGCTCCCGTCGGGGGGCAGCGGGCGCGGCGAGATCCTCTCGCATCCACGGGAGTCGACAGACGGCTGCAGCCTGCGCTGTTTGTTTTGGAAACTGGTGGGAGCGTAAGGAACATTGAGTGACATTTCACGGGGGTAACGGGGGGGCGGGGGAGGGAGGGGAGAGCGGGCGGCGGAGGGGCAGAGCGGGGGGAGAGGAGCCGGCCCCGTCTAGGATCAATAAAAGAGTTACTGTTCTCCATTAAATTGTAAAACTCAAAGAAATTTGACATAATTGCACACTAGGGGCCACTTTTCCAACAAAAGTGCAAATAACGTTTAACCAGAACCAGCGCAAAAAGGGGGAAAAAAAAAAAAAAGGAAAAGGGGAAGAAAAAAAGAAAAGGGGGTGGAGAAAAGGAGGGGGGAGGAAAAGGGGAAATAAAGAAAGAGGAAAAAAAGAAAAAGGGAAAAAACAAAAGGAAAAGGGGGAAAAAAGAAGGGGGGGGAGAAAAGGGAAAAAAAAAGAAAAAGAAAAAAGAAAAAGGGGGGAAAGAAAAAGGGGGAAAAAAGAAAATGTAAAAATAAAAGAAAAAGGGAAAAAAGAAAAAGGGAGGGAAAAAGAAAAAGGGGGGAAAAAAGAAAGAGGGGAAAAAGAAACGGTTGGACTCGATGATCTTAAAGGTCTTTTCCAACCTATACGATTCTGTGATTCTGGAAAAGGGGGAAAAGTCAAAAGAAAAAAAAAAAAAAGAAAAAGGGGGGGGAAGAAAAAGGGAAAAAAAGGAAAAGGGGGGAGAGGGGGGAGAAAAAGGGGGAAAAAAGAAAAGGGAAAAAAGAAAAAGGGGAAAAAAGAAAAAGGGGGGAAAAAAGAAAGCGGGGGGAGAAAAGGGGAAAAAAACAAAAGCAAGCCGGGGACTCAAGGCGAGGCAGAGCCGCGCCGTGCCGTGCCGTGCCGCGCCGTGCCGTGCCGTGCCGCGCCGTGCCGCGCCGTGCCCCGCCTGTGTCGGCCGCCCCGGCGAGCTCCGGGCCCGGGCGCGGCGGGGCTGTGCCCGAGCCGCGCTGCCCCGACGGGCCGGCACACGCGGCCCCCCCGGTGCCCCCGCCAGGCCGGGCCGCCGTGTCCCCCGCGGGCTGCGTGACAGCGCCCGGCAGGGCCCCCGGCCTGCCCCCGCCTTCGCTTCGCGTTGGTGCGTTTGTGCGTTTGGGGGTTTTTGGTGTTTTCCCCTCCCGGGCAGCCCCGCCGCCCGCCCGCGCTGCCACCACCCCGGGGGTTCCGCCGCTCCTTCAAAGCGCGGCCCGGCAGCGGCAGCTGCGCCGAATTAGGGGCAGAAATCCCGGGTTTCCACTCGGGCGGGTCCCGGGAGCCCGGCGCGGCCGGGCCGGGGCTGGGGCCGGGGAGGGGCTCCGGGCCTGGGGGGCTCCGGCCGGGACCGCCGGGGCGCAGGGAAAGGGCTGCGCTGGATTTGCGCGGCGATTTTCGCCCCCCCCCCCCCCCCGGGGGATCTCCCCCCCTGCAAAGGCTTGAACGCCCCGCACTGATTTATTTTCCATCCGGGCGCCCTCCCCAGAGCCGGCACCAAAGGGGGGGCCGGGGCTCGGTCTTTTTTTGGTTTTGGGGGGGGGGGGGGGAAGCGATGGTATTCACACTGAGCAGGGTGGGTGTCCGCCTTCCCCAGCACACCCCTCGCCCCGCTGCCTGTCCCTGCACCGGGGAGGTCAGCTGGGATGGATGAGCCTTAACGGGAAAAAAATGTGGAAAGGGATAAAATTCACAGGCCAGCTGAGAAAGCAGGTTGGGGGGTGCGGGAGCTGCGGCTGCAGGGCGGGAAGGGAATGGGGTGCAGCGCTCCGTGCCCCACTTCCAAGCGCTCCTGGAGTCTCAGGGGAGCACTGGTTTATTAAAATGTTTCACTTTTCAGGATTTCTTGCCATATTTGTTAGGGTCTGCGCCCTGGCACACACATTTCTTCCAAGCCTTGGGCTGGCAGCAGCGTGAAAACTGCGTTGTCTTTGTGGAGACTATCAAAACCAAACGTCAGACAGCCCCGACCTGGCAGAACTCTTGACAAATGTGTATTTTAAATGCCCCAGACTCACATCGTTATCCTCAAATCCTCATTCCAAGGATGCTCATTACCCAGTTTACGGTGGGGTTTGCATGTCGATACTCATTTATACACAGGTATACTCACTTATACTTTTAAACACACATTTATACACCAAACTCCTGGCGTGTCTCACTGGGACAGGAGTTTGTCTAAGGAAAAGGCCTTGGAGGAAGCGAATGGGTCAGATACAGGTGCTGAACGCCGGAGCTCGACATCCAGCCTGGGACAGCTGGTCGAAAGCTGCCCGCTTTTCTGGCTGCCGACTTTTCTGCGTGCCCATGGCCCCCGTGGCAGCTCCGGTTCGGACCACGCCTGCAGCCTGATTCGGGAGCAGCAAGTTAGCATCCCCGTCTGCAAACGGGGCTCTGAAGGATCCGGCTGAGCTCCTGTTGAACGCATGGTGGAAAACTAACAGCGCTGTTTATAATGGCAGCCGGGACAGATGTACGTGAGCTGTAAAATAAATATATGGCAGGGTGTTTCTTGAATTTGCTTCTCCAGGCTTTCGTAGAGCTGTGTACCTGGGGTTACACGGGCGAGGAGCTAGCCCCGACCCTGGAAGGAGTGCAGGCATCTCTCAGCGCAGCCTTCAGAGAGGCTGATGCCGATTAACCTTTGATTTAACTTTTATTGAGGGTAACGATACTTAATCTTCCTTCCCAAAGCGGCTCACAATCCGGAGCCGAGCTACGCCGTGTCGTAATCTGAACTACACGGTGGCTCTGTCCCCGTGTTACTCCACCCTTCCACTGGTGTCCATCGGCGGTGGCCCTGCAGAGCCCCAAACCCTGCTGGCGCGGTTTGCCTTCGTACAAGGCACGTTCAGATGCGCCCGCCCGACACCTCTGCGGGACGGGTGCCCGGCCCGCTTCGGCGGGCCCTTCTGGCTCGTCACCCACAGCCATCCCCGTCCATTTCTGTGGGGCAAGACATGGGCAGAAAACGGGCAGGGGAAGAGACTTTGGGAGGTTACCTTGCTCTGCCCTCGCCCCCGGGCAGGATCAGCTCCACCTACGCAGATCTTTATTTCTTCGTACAAAGAGAAATGAAACAAATTTCATAAACATGTTCATAATTATAACAGCATAAGCTCATGATTTAAAAGCAAGGTGAACCGCGGGTCCTTCCCGGAGCCCGGACGGGACCGATGCTGCGCTGCCCAGCGCTGATAGGAGACAGCTGAGGGCATTAAGTGCGAACCTTTATCTCTGCTGACATGACATATTATTAAAAAGTATTTCGAGTAATCTTTTATTTCCTTAGCATTGCAACACATTTCAAGAACTTGGCCAGGGATCAACCAACCCGTTTTAATTTCCTACAATGAAAAATAAAACAAAAATAAAGCCCGATTGAGATGATATAATCAGGAACATTTTGAGGGTTTAGGTCAAATTAATATGTCAGAGAAGGGTTTTCAGGGGACTTGGAGAGCTTTAATCTGTCAAAGACTGACTCAGATCCTTCTTGGACTTTGTAATCTTATTGTCTTTACCAAATTATGTGATGGTATGTCATGTATTACCGTCATCAGAAAATCGAGCAAATAATCATTTGGCATAAAGTTCAGAATAACTAACTTAATTTTAAAGCGAGTGTTATACAATATGCCAGAAATGTTTGCTTAACTTGAAAATGATCTTTTAATACTGTCCATTAATCTGTTAAAGCACACAGGTAAATTCCACAGACAGGCTTTTCTGACCACTTTAGGGGCAGACTTTAGGAGATTTAATTGTGTTCAAGCTGCGCTCGATTTTGCCAAGGTTTACTTTGCCTTTACCAGAACAACACAAAACAAAACCCCCAAAGCAAACCAAACCTGTCTCGTGGCTTAGGGGTAATATTTTAATACCACCTGCACTCAATTACGCATCTAATACTTGTCTCTGTTATATCTCCACCTGATATGTCAAAGGTTTATGGAAAGCTGAGTTATAACTTTGGTGCTAGGACATTTTCGGTCCTCGCGGATAAACCCGAAGGATCGTTTGTTCTCTGCTTCACAAACTGTTAGCAAGAAAATCTTTATTTTTGCAGCATTCGGAAAAAAGATGGTCTCCAAACCTGCAGTTTCTGATGAGAGAGATGCGGCACTGCATGGTCGCGTAGCATTAAGCAAGCCCTGACTCCAGAACACGGCCTCAGCGATTGCTTCACCAGCGTTTCATTAGACGACGCGTACTCAGGGCTACAAATGGGTGTGGGCGCAGCCCTTTTCCCCCCTGGGTGTACGCAACGTGGGCTGTGCTCTAAGCAATCTTTTCGGGTGCCGTAAGCCCTCTTCCCTTGCAGAGACGCAGCCGGAGCCGGCAAAGCAGCGAAGCCCAGGCCGATCCCTCGCCCCCGTGTGCTCTCCCCTCCCCGGCCCCGGTGGCACCAACCGCATCTGCCCTCGCATCTTCCCTTTTCAAAATCTTTCCTCGCCCGTAAAAATGTGCTTTAGGATTGATTTAACCATGTTTGCACAGGCTACTAATTGTTTATTCCAGGACTCCCAGTCCAGTTTGCATTTTTTTTGGTTTCCCAACCTTACTGTTACTAGTAAATAAATAATCTTTTTTTTTTTTCAGATCCCAGCCTATTTGCTCGTCATGTTGTAAATATAAATGTACGTGCTGCTTCAAATCTAATAGGGATAAAGCTGACACTGAAGAAATGCAAGCTAGTATCTAATATTCCGATGTGCAAATAATATCATTTTCTTGGAAGAAAAAAAATAAACTCATGGATGATACGGTGTGCCACAAACGGCTGCCACTATCAACACAGGAAAGGACTGGAAGGTTTGTTATGGGAGTATGTTAAAGCTATAATAAAACAGTTTCTAAATGCTCTGGCTAATATTCAGGCTGCAATGGGAGTGGATGTGACCGTCGGCTGAATAACCCTTCAGTGGGCTGAAATAACGCTGGTTCGGGTTCTACGGGAACTGGAATTAACAATATTCAGCTTTTAATTTTTGTAAATGTAACTACCACTTCATATGAGTCATTAACTAATTACTTATTAACGGACTAACAAATATTTCTTTTTCCTAAAAATCAGTCTTTTAAACGGAAACTCCTGAAATCCAAGTAAATCTTGGCAGAAAACAGCCGTAGTAGCTTGTAACAGCGCTTAGGAGATTGTTTTCCCTTACATTCTCAAATGTCCAGTCCCACAGCAAAGCTTTAATTTCATTCTCCACCTTCTTTTGCCCATAATGAACTTTGAAAAACCTCTGCTCTTCTACCCAAGCGCAGGGCGATAGCCTGCGCTCTCTGTCCCCCGTTGGGCTGCGGCAGCTCCGGGCCGGCCCTGCAATGCCCGAAGCAGGAGGTGAGGGCATGGTTCAGCCCGTCCTTGCTCTCAGGAACACCCCGAATTAATTTCATGGCAAAAATGGCAGGTCTGGAGAAGAAATGGCCAGCTTATGGCGGTGGACAGCCGGTGGTGAAGTCTTTCGGTTGGTTGACCTCCTAAGGAGGTTCTTCGCTGCCACGTGCACTGCATTAGTTAAAGATATATTAAAATAAATCTCTGTTATGTTATTTTATACATAAACCCCCCAAAAGGCTGCACAGGGAATAGGATTAAACTTTAAGGAAATGATTCAGTGAAGTAAAAACAATATATAGAGCATTTGGGGAGAGTTAAATCAAATTAGGGCACTTGGATCACTTCATGATGAGAGAAGGGCTGGTGGTGTTCCCCACCACAGCCAGGGAAGCCGAGGAAGGGTCAGTAACGTCCCCTTGCCGGTGGGGCAAGGATGAGACCACCGTGCGCATCTCTAGTACCAAGACGTGACATGCCACCACAAGGACTTCTATCCAGCACCTCTGGCTGCAGTTGCGTGCCCTGCTGAGAGCTTTCCCGGGGCCACCAATGTGGCTGGGGCTGTGTAACGGGGGCTTCTGTCCCATGTCTCGCTGCAACCTCAAAATATTCTCTGGAAAAGCAAGATTTCTTGGCTCTGTGCTGCAAGGAACATTTTTAGGGTCGCCTTTCCTAGCCCGGCTCCTGGCTTTTGGCTGGTGGTTGTGCGCGAGGCGTGAGAGCGAGGGGAAGCTGCTCCATCCCTTCTCCAACCACCTCCACCTGAGAAGCCCCTGCCAGCCTGGCCGTCCCACCGAGCAGCTTTCCCACCACCTTTCCTTCATCACGACTTCTCCAGAGTCAAGAAATAAGACCAAGACCCGGTCCCTTCCCCCTCTAAGTAAAGGGAAAAATTCCTGCCGTGTTGAACTTTTCTCATAATACTTAAAGAAAATACTTAAAGAATGTGTAATAATAGGGGATTTAGGGAGAGCAAAATTAACCACATGGACGAAGCAGAAAACTTTTAGAATGGCACTAAAATGTATCCCGTTCAGCTTTACCACGGGGAAGAGCTCCAGGGGGGAGAAGGGGACCCCACGTGAGCCCTGCGAGCTGCGGGACCCCCTGTCCCCAGGGCCACCCCTGCTCTTCTCACCGGTGCAGTATAGGGAGGGAAAAGCCAGAGTCCTCGGTTTAGCTGCCAGGGAAACCACACAGGAGAAGTGAAATTAAAATAGTTATGGGGAAGCTGATACTGAGCTATTCCATATTCCCGGAATATGGAAGCCGGGCAGACCCGGGGCTGCCTTTCCTGTGCTCCTCGCTCGGTGCCGGGGCCAGGCAGGAGCACCCCGGGGTCTTGGAAAGCCCAACCGGAGCCTTAGGGCAGCCGAGCCCTTTCACAGGCAGCAATCTGAGGGCAAAAAGCCTTTTTAAAGAGGAAGGTGATGTTATTTTTACAAAACACAGCCTATATTCTGGCTTGCTTCACTTTAAATAGTAACTGGATACCTTGAGACATCCCCTCAGTGCTGGTGCACAGGGGGAAGGTCCTTTGATGGCCTCGATCACACCGTCTGCTCTGAAAGCAAAAATGGGCAAAGTCGCCTGTGATCGCCAAGATTTGGGGCCGGGGGAGGACGAGGGTCCACAGTACCAACACGTGTCCCAGACAGGGTCACCTGAATGAACGGTCGTCACTATCGGGGTCAATACTGCACCTCCTTTAACAGGCTGCGATAGCTGCCTCTCCCTGGCCATCGCCGCCCCAGCAGCATCCCAGACCCACCTGCCCGTCTACCGGCGGCCAAAATCCCCGCGGAGGCTGGGTCTGCGCAGCCCTGGGGCTCGCTCCGTAAGGAAGCAACGTCCCGTGGCCGGCAACGTCTGCGGCGCTGGGCCAGGACAGGGACGCTGGGGAGTCCCCAGGTCTTTCACGGTGCGGCCAAGAGCCCGCTCTGGAGGATGGCTTAGAAAATCAGCCCTGTCAGGGACATTCAGGTTTATTTATTCTTCGTGCAGAAATTACAGGTTATTGGGACTTGCTCTTCTGTCTCACCAAATCCTGATGTCTGCAATAAGCTTTGCTCCCTCCTTCGCTGCTGGGCTTAGCGAAGGTGGGTCCAAACAAGCTGTGATGATTTATCCCCGGTCCCACTGGTTCTGGTGCAGAGTGCTTTTCCAACTGTTTGGTTTCGACTGATTTCTTTCCACCACCGCCGTCTCTGCACCACCAGCACTTTGCTGGAGGAGTCGGCCCCAAGACAGGTTTAAGACTTTTCCATCCCTGTCTGGAAAGATAAATGCAAACTCTGGCCTTAAACCGAGCCCACAGCTGGGAGAGATCGACCGTCTGCAGAGAAACTCAGCTTTGTTTTGCTCTTCTGTCCTCAGTTATTGTGGCTAATTATTGCTCTAAATGCAAATATAGAGGGATGAGAATAGGAGCTTGGAAGGGTGATGCACTGGGGAGAAGGACAATAAATCAAAAGGTTTGCAAGGAAGCTTTCGCTCATCTTCGAAGCACTGGTTTTTTTGAGTCGTTAGCTTGCGCTTCGGTTAAGGAAGCGACTTTTGAAATTAAACAGAAAAGATACAATCTTAATATTTCATGAGATCTGCCAATTCAAATACCTGTCGGCAGATATGTAAAACAATAGCTTTTAAAACAAGGAAAAGAATCACATGAAATTTTCTAAGGAGGGTGATGTCACCCCCCAACCAAGCTATCCATTCTTTGTATTGGAAATTGAAACCGCATGAACTCTCCATGCAGAGCTGGGTGAAACTGCTTTTTCAAGTATCCCCTTAGGGATGATGGATATTATTTTCTGGTTTTAATTTTAAAGTAATAAATAAATGTGATTGACTTGCTACCCAATAGCACCGAGTTATGCAAAATAAGTAAATGCAAGCCGTGCAAGTTAACGTACAGGCAGTTGCTATATAAAGTCTGTCAAAGAAGCCTATCTATGGCTAGTGTTGCCGGAGCAGAAGAAAATCAGCATTAGCTGAACTGGTCAACAAGCTTCAGCTTCACGAAGAATTTCAGCTCAGAGAAGAGGAAAATCTGTCTCCACGGTATTATCTCCCTTTCCAAAGTTTCCTTCTGGCTGCGCTGGGTCACAGGCTGCGGAGTGTAAATTATACAGCCAAAAATCAAACTATCTTTTTCAATAAGGGGAGAAGAAAACCATGCAATGATTTAATATATGAAACAGTTCAGCCTATGGCTTTCTCTTGTTTGCAGATGCGGACAGTTCTGTTGAGATCCAAAAACCACTCCAAACCATCAAAATTAGCAAATAACCATCTGGCCTGGTGGCTCAGCACCTCCCATGGCCATAAATTCAAATCCCAGCAACATTAGCAGGGGATTTGCTCTGAAAAACAAGCTCCCTCTTCAAGTAATGTAAAAACAAGGTGAGATGGGGAAGGCTCATGGGAGAGCCACGGCTCGGCGTGGAGCTGGCTCCGGCTGAGCATCCCTTGGCTTTCAGAGAGGAATGGGGCACCCGGCTTGCCAGGAGCATCCCCTCCTTGACTCTCAGTGCCCCATCCCATGGCTGGGCTCCCCGAGCCCTTCCCCGGGGTCTGCCACCCCCACCCAGCACCATCCCCACGGCGCTTCTCCATCAACCTGCTCTGTCCCAGCTCCGAGACTCCGTGCACACTCTTGGGGTTCACCAGAGCCATCGTGGGCATGGACCAGTGCTTACCGGCTCTAGTTTTCTTTCTAAGGTCTCCAGGACCAAAGCAAGTCAAGCGTGCGGGTGCTAGAGGGAAGATCTTCCTATCTGAAATGTAAAATCCTCTGCTCCGGCCGGGATTGCTACGATCTGCAAAGAGTTTTTCCATCCTTGGTTGGAGCCCACGCTGCAGAATAGGAAGATTTGGAGGGAACAAAATAGGTTTCCTTGTTGTCTGCAAGACCTTGATCTCAGCTGCCTTCCTTGCATATTTTTTTAGGTAAGTTGCAATTTAAAATTAGGAGTATGGAGGTAAGATCCCTGAGAAGCCTCGTTAGCAGGCAGAAGAGATACTGGTAGAGCCTTGAAATCCTCAGAACCGCTGTGCCTCTGGGTACCACGGCCCTGGGAACTCGAATCGGGCCCTTGATCTGGTGCATCTGCCTTCATTAATACCCTGCCCTGCCAGTCTTGGCCAGAAGGCTGAGTTATGATTATAGCTCACGCACAAAAAATTTGCCTCTTCCTAACCCTCAAGACCTGGAACTAGCAGCTGAGTCTGATTTTGGCTCTGCAGCAAGTTTTATCCATCGAAAAGTTGTGTATTTTTTGCACATCTGGTTGTATTTGGGGTGATATTACCTTTCAGTGCCGTTCAAGTCTGTCTGTGCCCATTAGTTACCGGAGTAAATAGCCCCTCTATCTGCAGAATTACACTGTGGGGAACCTGGAGGACATTTTACATTGAAATATAATTGGCAATTCATTAGCAATCCCATGTTTGAAGGCTTAGGACTGAGCATGGCATTAAACCAAGTGAGAGGGCAGGTTCTGGTTCTCCTACGATAGTGCCACCAAAGGCAGAAGGTCAGACAGCTCCTACGCTGCCAGGAAAAGTAGTTCGGGTTGAAAAAAACCCTTTTAAAAATGCTTCTTATCCCACAACATAAACATGCCCTGTGCCACTGAAGATGAGTGACCTTGAAACCTCTCCTGGTTTTGCCAGAGCACCAAAGCCCTGCAGAGGTTCCCCAGGAGAAGCTCCGGTGCCCGGTGCAGCGAGGCAGGAGCTGCACCAGCCCCGGCCCGAAGCCGCAGCCCCTCAGGGGTCACCCCATGGGCTGCCAGGCACTTTGACTTCACTCTTCACCCCGCTTTCCCGTCCTCCTGAGACCGGCGGACCCCGTAGCAAACAG
Organism: Mycteria americana; assembly: GCF_035582795.1. Lineage (NCBI taxonomy): Eukaryota > Metazoa > Chordata > Aves > Ciconiiformes > Ciconiidae > Mycteria > Mycteria americana. The sequence goes on from NC_134374.1 coordinate 24,601,372, forward strand.
CACGCGTAGGGGCAAGGGAGTTTCTATAAGCTGTAGGGAGAGGGACTATATAGTTTTTTTTCCTGGATTTCTGCCTACGTTCTCGCATCTGCTCGCTTTTATTGTCCCACATTCCACAAACTTAAAGCGCTTCCATATATAACAGAATTAATCCAGTTCATTGAAAATCACGATGAAGCTGATGACACCAAACACTTCTGCTCTGCACATCCTCCGATTCCCGACCCTCAGAAATGGCAAATTCAGTGAACCACTGAGGAGTCGGGGAAGCTGCAGTTACAGCACTGCTTTGCTGTTGGAGGGCAGGGAAGAACTCAAAAGTCTTTTATTTCATGTACTTTCACCATAGGTTTTGTTAACACGGCTCGCCTGGCACTACCCAGCCCTCGGGCAGAGCGAGCCGTGGGGTGGGGACCGGCGGGGAGCTGCACGAGAGCCGCTGCCATCCTCCGAGCATCTCGGGAGCGGGCGATGCTCAGAGCAGGAGCATCCCGTCCGGAGATGGGATCGGGAGATGCTGCCAGTGCTCTCTGCCCGAGGGAGAAAGCCGGCAGACGGGAACCCTTCGGCTCACCAGGGCTCATTTAGCTGTGGGTGATGAATCCCAGTTGCCTCGGAGAGATCGTTTCCCCGTCTGAAAGACCAGCCACGGCTTTGAGGCCGCTCGCAGACGCGCAGCCATCCCTACCGTGGCACTGCCTGCCCCAGCTCAATGTGGTTTGTATTACTCTGTCCAGGCAGCTGGAGTCTGGAGGTAAGAGGACTGAAAAATGTGTTATCCTCTAATTTCTATAATGCAGGATATAGCCACGAGATAAGGAGTGAATCCGTACTCCACCGAATCGTAGGGAATACATAGCCAAAAGACAGCACTGGGATTTTTTTCCCCCTGTAATTTATATCATGCAAGCAAGCATGCAATAAAATGCAAGCAAGAAGATTAGTAGAAAATTAATTAAAAAAAAAATCTTGTCTCCATGGCTGGCAAATGTAGTTGAACGATAGAAAACGGGGTATGAGAGCCATGACTCGGTCACTGGGCTCGGCTGCGGGACCGCGGGGTTTATTGCCTGCGCTGGGGAAGGCGGCTGCTCTCACGGACCAGCCTGCAAATTTCTGGCCGTTATTGTATGCGCGAACAAACCCTAGTTTGAAAACTATCTCAGTTTGTTTACTTTCACAAAAATCAGGAACACATTGGGAATTATTTGCAAGACAAGAAGAAAAGCCTTAATTTATCAAGCACTCCATTCAACAAATAATATTAAATACCTTCTACTACTGAGAAACCTGCAAACCTCATGCTGGGATTTCGCACGCGCCGGAGCTGACGCTGCTGCAGGGAGCTCTCGGACAGTTTCTCAGTCACAAAGTTATGTAAAGTTTTAAGTTTAAAGGAAGAAAGTTAAATTAAAAACCTGTAACGCTTTCTGGCTTGGCCTCTGTGCCTACGATTGCATCTCAGAACACTGCAATCAAGTGTGGTTGAAGGAAAACGATATTTTTTACTTTCAGCAGTTTGTTTCCCTTCTCTTGCATCTCGGCTTTTCCTCCGCGCCGGTCGGCCAGGTCCTCCTCCTCTGCTGCTGCAGCTCTAAAAGCAAGGAGGGGAAAATGCAGTAGTTATTTATTATTAAAGGCAAAAGAAACTGGCAAAAAAAATCGAGGGGAAAGTATAATGACCGCAAGCTTTTCAATTCAGATTTTTATATGTATTAATTTTTTTAAATTAAAAAAAGTGGAATTGAATTAAGTCTGCCTGTGAGTCTACCGCCTCGTGTCATCAGAGCAGTTACATCCACAGCTTATGAAAACAAACAACAAAAGATACTCAGCGAGAGTCCCGCTATTTATCATTTGCTCAATTATTTGCCTTCGGTTGGTTCTGGTCTGGTTGCAGTTTGTGCAAAACTGGTGCTGGTGCAACCCCCGCACCCGGAGATTTCTCCAGCTCTGGAAAGATGCGGACGGCGAAGCCACCGAGGGGTTCCAGTGATTAGGTACCATTGAGGGAGGGGGTTTCCCTTAGCTCTGCAAGGTCAAGTCGTTGTTCCCATCATCCGGCCACCTCCTGTCCTGTCCCGAATGTTTCTGCGAATAATTCAGAGAAAAGATTAAAACCAGCAACTCGTACAAAATAACCTCACTGCTGGGGAAAAAAGCCGTTTTGCTTTCACATTGAATTAGCACGTAGTTTTGCGAACGGCTGATAGGCGGGCAGGAAAGGCAGTGGTGTTCGGCATCAGCCCTTCCACCCAGCTCCATCCTTCGGCAGAGGTTTAGAGGCGGCGAAGGAAGCCGGTACCCGAGCCCGGCGGTGCCTGCCGTGACTCTGGGGACAGTTTTCAGACTTCCTAAGCACTTTTTCTCTCTTGGAGTGTGAATCCCTGGCCACTGCACGGCCCGACCCCAGCAGGGAGATTTAGGAAGGATTTGACGGGGGCAATGGAGGACATCCGGACTTCATGGCGTGGGATATGCAGGCTGGCTGAAGCATCCACCGAATCCAGCATCCGTTTCTGAGGGCTGCTGAACGCGGGGAGATGGACTTGCTTGGATTTAAGCAGCAAAAAGCACCAAAAAAGCCGTGAAGCCAAGGCTCACCATGCAATCCTACATGTTATATCACATTGCATTACATGTAGCACGTTCATAATAGCATTATAAACAGGTTCTGATGACAACTTCTACCTCTTTGGCTCATGCCGAGTGGAAGCTTCTCCTCTGAAATCCAGGAGATTACTCCAGAAACAAATCTAAATTATCCCTAATGTCCCGGTACCTTTGAAATCAGTGGGAGCTCTGGCACTGATTTCTGGGCAGCCAGGATTTTGCATTACATGAACAAAGGTATCGAAACCTGGCTCGTACGCAGAACACAAAGCGCAGATGATCCAGCAGTAATTTGTTGGAGGATGAAATATTTCTTACCCCACTTGAAAAAAGCCCTACAGCAACAGAACAGGAGGAAGAAAGCCTTCGCAATTAACCCCAGCTCAAAAAGCCTGCTGCAAACGAAGAAGTATTTTAAATTCCATTTAGATCTTTTTTTTTTTTTTTAAAAAAAGGCATATCGGTTTACATTTATAATGTTGGTATCATCCAGTACTTTAAATCAAATTATAGCTGTATCAGGCTGCTTAACAATGTTTCTTTTTAATTAAGTTTACTAGTCCCACATGCATTTTTTTAAAAAATAAATTCAACAAACTTAATTAAATTACATGACAGGGGTTAGGTAAGACAGCAAAAAGCCCAGCAAGAATACAAGGATTGATAAATCCTTTTGGATATACTCACATTTTGCACTTTTCCTAAACCCTGTAGCCTTCCAGCCAGCCTGACGAAGGTGGCATCCCCTGCCCGTGCCCCGCAGCACCGTACGCGCACGGTGATATGCAGGGCCCTCTCCCTTATAGAAGGCGTTTACCCTTATATATGTTTTAAAATCCTGCTTTCACAGAGAGTTTAAGCAACTCGGGAAGCTCCTCGGAAAGCTGAGCATCCATGAATTTCCATTGATTTCCCTGCGCTGTAGAAGCACGAGCAGTGCATCAGGCTTAGGTGACGACCTGCCTGACTTGGGGACCCTTGGGGACAAGCCCCAGCGGTGGGAGCTGCTGGGGGTCCCGGGGGCATCACCGGCCCCCCCCGGCCTCCGGCAGCAGCCACGGCGCAGGGGAGAGCTTGGGGATTTCAACCGGGAGTCAGAATCTGTCCCCGCACGGTTTCGGTTTTATTCGCTTGAAGAAACCCCACCAAAATCAGGGGGTTTGTGGTGGGGTTCACTTTGCACAAGCTCCTTATTTTCATGGCAAGCAAAGGCGCTTGTGCTCTGGAGCAACTACCAAGAAAAAGGCGATTGCATTTTTACTGAGAAAATGTTAATTAAGAAGCACGAGACAAAGGAAAAGGAAGTGAAACGGCGGTGGGCAGCGGATTGCACGTGAAGACCTGGAGGGATTTCTGCTTTTCTCGGCTTCTCCGAGCGCGTGCCCCGGAGAAATGCTCCGTGAGCTGGGGCGAGCTCCCGGGAGTGCACTCGCAGCCAGGGCATCCCACCGCTTGCATTTTTCTGGTGCAAATAGCACAAAAATATCCAGAGTGTCCATCTTTAAAAGATAAAAAAGCTTGCCGTGATGACGGCAGCTGGGACTTATTGCAGCGGGGAAAGCCCCTGTGCTTGCACAGCACCTTTCCAAGGAAGCACGAGACACGGCCGATAGCATCGGCCTGAATTTGCACCCTGAATAACCCACGGTCACGGTAAGATTACCGGGGATTTTTATGGGGGTTAAAATGGAATAATCTCATCGAGGGAGAGCGAAGCAGCAAATCCCCCTGTCTCCAGCCCTGCAGGAAGCACAGCGATGGGAGCAGATGAGCGTAACGCCGTGCACGGCCACCGAAAAGCCTCGCGGAGCTGTGGGGTCCCGACTGTCCCCAAGACGAATTTGCCATCCCCCCGCATGAAGACAGACAGCCGTCACTGCGCGCAGAGAACAGCCTTTCGGTCCTCTCCGTAATTCCCCCGACTCCGAGGGCTCTGCATCTGGGTCTGCAAGGATGAAGTCAGCCCCGGAGCTGCTACGGGCTGGAAATGATTTCACCGAGCTGCAATGCAGATGGATTAATTCCAGTACTGTAAAGTCAACATGGTTGAACACTGGCTACATCACAGTCTTCATTACTGTGGTCTGGATCAGGTTTTGATGAAGTAATTTCCCTTGGGTTTAGCACTTAGAAAACATATAGGGCGTCCTTCTTGGATTTGCCTGAAGAGCGGTGCCCCCCCTCCCATTCACCCCAAATTGGCCTTTATCAGTTGCACATGGACCCCTGCGATTCGGAGGGGTTTCAAACGAGGCCCATATGGTCCGTGGCACACGATGCCCAAACAGTCGGACGCATGAAATGAGACGCAGTTTGGGTGCGTACGATGGATGTTATTAATAACAAATGATGTAACACTCCAAGGCTGTATCTTCAAATGCAAGGAGACATGGGATGAGCGCGGATTAGCAATTCCTCCATCCTGCGTCACCAAATCGACTCCCAAAGAGCTCAACGTTAGGTTTTGGTGCGCCCAACACCAGGAAGCCAGCGCTCATCATCCTGCTCAATTTAGTTTCCAAGACTTGAAGAGAGCCCTTCATGCAGAGTAGATGTTTATTTTGTCATTTTTTTTCTTAGCTATAGACTGTAATTGAACACTTGCCGTGTGCAATTTGCTTCCTTGGGAAGTAGTTGTGCAAATGTGACCGAGTTTTGCCTGGGCACCAGGCTCCGCTCCCAGCAGTGGCATCTCCGAGATCACAGAATCACAGAATGGTATAGGTTGGAAAAGACCTTTAAGATCATCGAGTCCAACCGTACACCTAACACTGCCAAGCCCACCACTACACCATGTCCCTAAGCACCTCATCCAAACGTCCTTTAAATACCTCCAGGGATGGGGACTCCACCACTTCCCTGGGCAGCCTGTTCCAGTGCTTGATAACCCTTCCAGTGAAGTAAAATTTCCCAATATCCAGTCTAAACCTCCCCTGGCGCAACTGGAGGCCATTTCCTCTCGTCCCATCGCTTGTTACCTGGGAGAAGAGACCGACCCCACCTCTCTACACCCTCCTTTCAGGCAGCTGTAGAGAGCGATGAGGTCTCCCCTCAGCCTCCTTTTCTCCAGGTAGAGCCTGGAGATGCCAGGAGATGCATCCAGGAGATGCATCCAGGAGATGCCAGGAGATGCATCCAGGAGATGCATCCAGGAGATGCCCTCCTGCATGAGCCACCCGCCGAAAAGCAGCTCTGCCTCCTTCATTGGACACCAGCGCCTGAGTGAAAGATGCTTTTAAGGGCTAATAATGGGGTCCCCCTGATCCAATATAAACTCATTCACTTCCAAAGACCTCTTCCTATCACAGCTTGATGTTGAATGCCACCGCCCAGGTCCTGGTTTCCTGGACGAGGGCAGAAAGCGCACGTGGGCAAGCGAACCTAAAGCTGCACTTCAGCGTTTTAAACCGTAAAAGAGAACTTCAGTTGCAAATAGTAAGCAATACGCCAGTGAGTTTTCCTTTGCATCTCGCAACGTCACCTCTTTTTCACTTGCAGGATGAGGTGTGCAATACATCAGCGCGGTCCGTGCGAGGGGATAAGCTGCATCTGCTCAGCAAACACCTTTCCTCCCTTTTGACTTGCATTTAGAAGTTGAATTTAACCCATTCCCCCCACAGGCTCACCCTGCAGCTTTAGCGTTCAGCCCATAAGGCTTTCTGAATACACTTCATAGCGCGATAAATATCTATAATGAGCTGGCAACAATAAACAAAACTATGGAAACACAAAAAAAATGCTAAAATGCTGGTGTAAAGCGCCGTGCACGCACCCGCATGCAATCACCTTTGCGTGGGCGGCGTTGCAGGGGCAGAAACCCGGGAGGGAGCTGTGCTGGAGCCGTGCGACGTGCCAAGGGTCCCCCCAGCCGGTGGCTCTTGGCCAGGCCATTTGGGGTGGAAACTTGCTTTTTCGATAATAAAAATATAAAGCATATACGGTTAAAGTGAAGCAAAAGCAGGCAATTTGTGCACAGTCAAAACTAAGCCGTTTGAATGGCTCAACGTCATTCTTCTTGATTGAGTTTTTTCCTGCACAAATAACATGTTGGGGAGGGGAGGGTGGGTGGCAGGTAAATGGGAAAGGGAGAGAGTTGCTCTCATTTGGGCTGAAATCAGTGTGTTTTAATTCCTGGTCATCTTTCCAACCAGGAATTCAACCCTGCATGTTACTCCACTAAATAAGCTCGTTGCTTCATCGCGATAATATTTATCTTTGATATCAAGTGCATCGCCGGCCGGTCTCAGGCCTCTCCGTGCCGGTCGGTGTTGCTCTCTGCCGTAGCCGCGGACACGGCAAGGCTGGTGCCATCTCCCTGTGCCCGGACACAGCAAGGCTGGTGCCATCTCCCTGCGCCCGGGGCGGGTGCGGGATGGATCCGGCCTCTCGCCCACGGCCACGGTGCCGCTGCGGGGGCAGGGGCTGTTTCACCCACGCCGGGTCCTTGCGTGCCGCGTCTGCACCGTGGCCAATACTGGGTTTGTATTAAAACCCCTCGAAAGGCGCGGGCCGCTGCTGCCGTTTTATTTGCCGCCTGTGCACAGCCAGGAACAAAAAGCCGTGCCGCCGTGCAGCCGCCGAAGTGCCCGACGGCCGCAGCGCCTACGAGCTGTCCCTGGGAAATGCGTCCTTGCTGCAGTAATAGCTTCTTTCATCGCTAACGAGAAGCAGCAGTGGAAGCCGCTCCGCGCGTCCATCCAGCCACGGGACAGGGAGCGGGATGTGCCCAAGATCCCCCCCGGATCCTGGGGAGATCCCGCTCCCAAAGTCCTGCTTCCAGCGGGTCCTTGCTGTGAGCTCGGTGCTTCTAGCTCACCCCTCGCCCTCATTAACGCGGCCAGGGCTGGCAACGGGGGCCAGGAGCACCCGCTGCCGCGCGGGACCGGTGACGGCCACGGTGCCAGGAGCACCAGCTCCGGGCTGGGGGGATGCGAGCATGGGACTGGGGGTGCTGGCACCGGGGTTTGGGGGTGCTGGCAGCAGGGCTTGGGGGTGCCAGCTCAGGGGTTTGGGGGTGCTGGCACTGGGGTTTGGGGATGTTAACAGAGGGGTTTGGGGGTGCTGGCAGCAGGGTTTGGGGATGCCAGCTCAGGGGTTCGGGGATGCCAGCTCAGGGGTTTGGGGTGCTGACACTGGGGTTTGGGGATTAACAGAGGGGTTTGGGGGTGCTGGCAGCAGGGTTTGGGGTTGCCAGCTCAGGGGTTCGGGGATGCCAGCTCAGGGGTTTGGGGTGCTGACACTGGGGTTTGGGGATGTTAACACGGGTTTGGGGGTGCTGGCAGCAGGGTTTGGGGTTGCCAGCTCAGGGGTTTGCGGGTGCTGACACTGGGGTTTGGGGGTGCTGGCAGCAGGGTTTGGGGATGCCGACACAAGGCTGTTGGGTGGTGCCAGCACCACGCACATTTGGGGACAGTCGGGGTTTTATCACACACCTCGTACCACACCGCAGCTGAGATCCAAGTCTCCTGTCTGCCATCTTGAGGCAAGACTGCGCTTTTCTTTAGCCTCCAAACCCTGCACGAAGACAATTTCCCTAGAGCATCGCATACCTTCTGCTGGATCTGAAACTTGGTCTGCGGCCGTATTTTCTTTGTGCTGCTCGTCGCTTGCGAAGCTTCACGAGCGCTCCCCGGCCCAGGCACTCGGGCAGGGGATTGCAGAGCCAGCGCAGTGGATGTAAATATAAAACACTCTGGTTTACTGGTTTCTAGTGAATCCTATTTTCTAGAGAATCCCAAAGACAGCATGTGCAGTCCGTCCTGCTCAGCCGAGAGGAAGCCGCGCTGCAGTCGGGTTATTTTTATGATCGGAAAAAAAGATTTCTTTCTCCCTGTTTTCTTTTGCGGGTGCTCTCTAGAGTGATAACGTGGAATTTCCTCTGAAACTTGAGCAGGGTGAAGGAAATTAATTTTCTCTTTTTCTTTTTTTTTTCTATATAGAAATTATTTCATATGCCTGAGACAAAGCGCCTCTAGTAAGTAAACTTGCAAGTTTTCAATTTAAGCAGAACGATTCTCAGCAGCGCCGTTGCCGTTGCTGGCAGGGGGTTAGGATGTGACCGCTACTCTCGGTTCAGTCCTGCCGAGGCCGAGAAGCTCTCGCGGTGACGGGCAGCAGGGACAGACCTTGGGCTGGGCTCGCTTCTTTGCAGTTTCCGCGCTGCAAAGTTTTACTGGAAAACAGAGAAAATGAATTCATGTTCTTGAAGTATGAAGGTGAAATGTTTACCTCTAAGAGCTGGTGACTACCTAGGCTTATTTAACTCTGGTTATTATTTAATGCATATTTTATAAAGCAATCAATAGTAAGATACCTCTCTTAAATCATGTATTTTAAGCCATGTAATAGAAAATCACAGGGAAAAGCAAATATTCCCGATTTAATGTCCGAAGTGGGTGATTTAGCACTTTTACAGGCAAAGGGAGGTAGGTGCGTCAAGTGAATGACGATGAGGGGAAGAGCGAGTTAACCCCAGCGACCGGGAGCGATGCTGGCTGGAGTGCCGCTGCTCGCAGCTCTTAGGGCCGGATTTATATCACGGCTTCTGCCGTACATTAAAATACTCCAATCCATTGCTTCACATTCGGTACTATTTACGCTATTCGGTTTAGTACAAGACAAAGGGAGGGAGCGTAGGGTCAGCGATCGAGGGCCTGATCCGGAACTGGCCACGGGAGCTTGGATGAGGCTGGGAGAGTGGGCGGCTCATTCCTCCCCCTCCTCCTCCTCCCTCGTTCCGTCAATCAAAATTCAGTGAAATGTTTGGTTTTTAATTGCCCGTTCCTTTCTTAAACATCAGCAACTTTTATTGCTTTTTATGTTAAACTGCAATATTTGGATAAAATGACTTGTTCATGAAATTATATTAACAGTAAGTGCTTGGAGCATCAAGTGATAAAAATGGTTATCATTATTTCCCAGATTTTTCCTAAAAATACATTCATGTGGTAGGAGCTTTTTGGCCAATTCTTCTCTCTTTAATTAAAATTATTCCTCTTTTCTCCCTCCCCCATCCTTATTTTATGTCTTTTTCTTCCTGATTCTGGGTTTGCCAGTGTAAATTAGAATTAACACCATTAAATTTAATCAAGCAAACAAAAATTACCATGAAAACACCATAGGACCAGCCTGGACTTTCTCTGCCTTTTCCTCTAAAGCTGTATTGATTATCACAATAGGCCAGAGGGGGTGAAGCCGCATCAGTTTGGGGTTATATTTGTCCCAAATCAGTCACTCATCCCAATATTACATTTTGAAGCTCTGTCGGAGGTGGCCATTGACCAGCAAACCCCATCCCTTGCTCCTTGATTTTTTAATTTAGTGATTTTATTTTATTTTATTTTATTTTATTTTATTCTATTCTATTCTATTCTATTCTATTCTATTCTATTCTATTTTATATTATTTTATTTTATTCTATTCTATTCTATTCTATTCTATTCTATTCTATTCTATTCTATTCTATTCTATTTTATTTTATTTTGGTTATGCTGCAGCCGTTTCTCCTCCTGCCCTGGGAGGGCTTGCCTCACCCACTGCAAAAACACTTCAAACCCGATTGGAGCTGCGCAGAGAAAGGCGACGCAAGGAGCACGGGTTTGTAAACCTACATTTTCCCCTTTTTGGTTTTCTTTGTTGATCCAGCTCCCCACGCCGAGGGGCAGGGCAGGCAGGGCTGCCGTCGAGGGCAGGAGGTGGGAATCTACCTCTGCTCTCTCCGAAGCACTCAACCCCAAGCTGAACTGACAAAATACAGTATTTCCATGGACTGTCAAAATTTGCCCTCTCCCCTTTTTTGTGTTTTCCTTCAAAAGCTGGCTCTTATTTCATAAAACGGCCACTCCCGAGGAAATTTAAATAATTTACCTTTTCTCCTATATTTTAAAAAAAATTAAAGTAATAGAAATTGTTGTAATTTATCAAATCCCTGAAATGAATCAGCCTGATTTGGAGGAATTTTTTCTATTATTTATTTACTAGGTACTCAACCCCCCCGGGCACCCCATGAGCCGCTCGTCCCGGCAGCCCGCACCGGCCGGGGATGCTCCACCAGCATCTCCCCAGGGTTCACGCTGCAGGAAAAAAATCCCACTGGGGCTATTGCAAGATTTCCCCTAGGTTTTAACCATCAGCTCGTCAAAACGTCAAGCTCTTAACTCCCACGGTTGCACGTCCAGAGCTGCGGAGCAGAAACGGTCGGGGCACGGGCAGCTTAATAGCTTAAGTACATCGAAAATTGTCAGGATGCGCAAGATGCGGAGCCTGCTAAGTTGCCTTGGCTTTGTGCCCCAGTAAAAAGGTTTTTCCTTTCATGGCCTTTCACAATACCACAAATTTTTTTTCTACTGAATTGAGCCCTGAAAGGAGTAACTCTAGACAGAGCGAAATTTTCCGATCCTGGAGCCCTTTGCCTGCCCTTTAACAGCTTCCCTGTTATTCTTGCCCCGCAATGAAATATTTTTGAACTGATGAGAACACCCACTTCTGCCGGGACCTGAAAAATATTGTTTCGCAAGGTGAAGCAGACCCTGGTATTCGAGTTATGGACCCAAACCCCGGGGAGGCACACGAGCATCGGGCGCCAATAAACGATGATAAAAATTTGTCTGCTGGGAGAGCAAGGATCACTGCGGGGTCTGCTGATAAAAAAAGTATCAGGTTTTCACTAATTTCTGGGCAGAAACAATTGTTTCAAACACTTGGTATGTGAATTATTTTACTCTTTGCCGATGTGTGTTTTTGGCAACAGGAAAACAGGAAACCAGCTTGGAAAATATTAACAAAATGGAAACCGAGATCGTAAAGTATTTCGGTCTGGAGACCTTTCAATTTTCCAATATGCGAACGCGGCAGAAGCAGAACTGTAAACCAATTAAAGGCAATTTAATTTGAGAGACTTCTCATGGAGGGAAGAGATCTGGCGTGTATATGGTGATGCAGTAAGCGGCGAAGACAACGCAACCCCCAGCACCTGCGGAGGTTATTGCTAACAGAGACGGAGCGGGGATTCGATGCAGATGTGCCCCGGCATCCGCCTCCCTCCCTTCAGCTGCAGATACAAAAGATGGGCCAGCCGTGTCATGTTCTTCCTTAATTATGCGGGAATTCGAAGCAGGTTTTTAATTACACTGGTAGATATTTTGGAAAGGTTTGGGTTTGGGGCTGAGACCTGCTCGGCTGAGACGGGAATTTATGCCACATGTGGTCCCGCACCAGCCCACGGCAGCATCCAGCCCGGCACGGGGGAATACTCTCCACTGGCAAAGGGGGACAGAATATAAAAAAACAATTAAAAGGACAGAACAGAGAAATAAAGTGAGTTTGTGGGTTTGCTCCATTCACATGCACTGGCGTGTCTTCACGGCACAAACCACCGGGGCTGGACACGTGCTCCCCAGCAAGCGAGCAGCCCTGAAAGTTATCCCTCGTGTGCCTCCTCTCCTCGTTCCTCTGATGATCAAAACACGATTAAAGCAAAATAAACTCCTTCACCACCTCTGCTCTTCATTTGCATGGAGAGGGATGCAGACGGGCTGATTTCGTTCCTGTTTCTGGTCGGCTTCTCGGCGATTTTATTTCCATGCCGCTTCCTGGATGTCTGTAACATGGGAGGGAGCTGCAGCAGAGCCGGGAGGGTCAGGATGGGCTTTGCAGTCCCCCCCTCCCGCGCGAGCCCCGGCCAGGGCTGCCCGGGTGAATTACCGCTCGTCCTGCACCCTTGGGAACCTTCCCGGGACCCTAACTCCCTTCAGTTGGGATTTTGCCCGTTCTCTTAGAAATTCTTCTGGCTGTGACAACTCCCAAGATGAAACGTCTCTCACGTAAGTAATTTTTCCTGCTAAGAGTCCTTGCAGAGACTCATTTTTCCCCCTCGGCACACAACCCAGCAAGCACTTACAGCCCACTTTGCATCCTGAGAACTCACCAACAAATTGCTTCCACACTACACCCCGACTTCAAAAATTGTGCAGTACAAGGGTTAACCAACTTAAACGTTTAAAGAGTCATGAAATGGACTGTTTCCGCTTTCCATCTGGCTTTTATCAATTTTAAGTCGGTTTCAGAAGTACTGCTACACAATCAAAACACACAATCTCCCTAGTCAGATAATTCAATTTTATAAATGAATTACTTATGTGCCTATAAGTAAATACATTCCTAGGCAGGGAGATATTGACTGCTGTCAATGAAATAATGAAGTCCAGGGGAAGCGGTCGTGGCTGGAGCACCGGCCCCTCGGAGACGTCCTTCTGGGGTGCAGCGGGACCAGCGGAGCCCCTGGCACGGTGCGGGACAGGGGTGGAAAGGAGGGGCTGCCCAGCGGGATCTTGAGCCACCCCTGAGGACCATAGTGTGGACCATGAGCAACGTCATGGACATGAAGGGGGGATGGACTGGACTATCTTTGTGATTTGCGGTATCTGGGGGGAAATATGTTGAAAGAGATGGTTGAAAGGGAGACGCAGAGCTCCGGCAGAGGCGGTGTAGAAGGTCCCAGCCTTCCCATGCAGTCACGGCTCCCTCACCCATGCTGTTTCAGCCCCACCTTGTTCAACAGCGTGCTGAAGGAGGGTGAAAAACTGCACTTAGATGTATCAAACCTCATGCAAGAAGACCTGATGCTGCAGGAAATTACTTTTCAGCTATTGCGTTTTGATGCACGGGATCTTTATGTAACGTGGACGTTGTCCAAGGGGAGACACGGACACAAACATACATCCGTGCACCCCAGTTTGGTGGAGATCCAGCCTGCTGGATCTGGGTATCTCAGCAAAATGTTGCACAAAGGAAAATACAGACTCATGGCATCAAGTTTACCCTGGGGCAAGGAAATCTGTGAGGATCCTCTGACGGCTGTGCATCTTGGGTACGGATCTTGGCCAGGTGGCCCATGGATTTCTGCTTTCCTTCTATTTTCATTGCTTCGTTTAACGATGAGCTAAAGGTGCCACAAAGCCTCCACGGGGCTGGGACCGAGGAAGGGTTTCAGACGGGGCTGGACCTGCCCCGACAGCCAGGGCAGAGGATGGATCCCAGCTGAATCAGGGCAAAACTTTTAAAATGCAAATATTTTGTGATTGACAAGAAAATGGCAGCTCCTTGGGGGTAATGTAACTGTTGAAGCACGGTTTTGTTTCCACTCGCTCTCCAACGGCTTCAGAAGGAGGTCTGACGGGGCAGGAAAGGTCTGCAGTTTTTCTAGCTTTTCACGTTTTATGATCAGGTTTGATGAATATGAACACCACATTTAAACTAAAGCTGCGCCCAGCTCCCGGCGTGCCTCAGTTCCCCATCACCCCAGGGCCTGTGTTCGCCTTCTTGTGGCACAACTGGAAAATACGAATGAACGCAGCTTGGACTTCGACTGAAGTAGCTCAGGTTGAATGGTGCCGCTCACCCACCCACCCACCCAAAATCCTGGCAGCAGTCCTGAAGGAGGCTGTGCTCTGCTCGTGGGGCAGGTGAGCTCGAGGTTCCTCTCTGTTCCTCCATGCTCCACCACAAATGGTCCCATGGGAAACCAGCCCAACCCAGAGGGATGCAAGCTGTGGAGGTGAAAGACGAGTTGGATAACGGGAACTGCCTGGGGTAGGCAGCCGTTGGGTTTTATCTTGTCTCTTAAACATCTGTTTAATAGGAACCAGGTCCTTGAGTCAAGTCGCTGGAGGAAGGGCTGCCGTGAGCGTGAGCTGGTGCTGCCAAGACCTCATATAGTGTTTCCCACTCTGGACATGAGCCTCCTTGGACTAATCCTTCACCTTTTCAGTTATTTCCTTTTTCTGCAGCAGCGATTTGACACCATCTGAGCAGTCCTGGCTGACAGGGTCATTTCACTGGGAGCTCTGCGTGGTTTTCCACTGGTGCTTCATCCACATCAGAGGCAGCACACGGGCTTTTTCAAACTCTTCTCAAGCCCCTGCAGCTAAAGGCAGGGTTGTGCTGTGAAGATCCATACCATAAGCGGTAACACATTCTTGAGAAACGTGGTGTTCTGCTGAGCAGCAGGATGCAAGCACATCTCCTGTGAAGCAATGGCAGACAATGAGCTGGCAACAAAATTCGCATCCCACCCAGAACGGACCGAAATGAACCCCATCACCGGTCCAGCTGGGGTCTGGAACACGTGGGGTGCTGGGTTTTACATCAATGCTCACTTTCAGTAGCGATTCCAGCTATGGAAGTGAGCTCCAGTTGCTTTGTACACACTTTTCTCCATCGTTTTGTTCTGGTCTCCAAAGCAGCTGGAAGGAAGGAGGAAAAGCAACGGGGTCTTGCAGCAAAATCCACATGGAGAGACGCTGCAGCAGCGTGGGGAGCTCTCTGCAGAAACAGCTCCCAAAGAGGTGGAATAATTTGCTGGTTTGACTACCCTGACTTGGGAGAGATCCCTAGGCTAGCTGAGAAAAGCAGCTACTGGTCTGCTGCGTCCTCAGGTCCTCTCCATGGGTTGGGAGGACCAGGGCAGGTCTGTCCCTAATCCAAGCGCAAACTGACCTTGAGGTTGCTCCAGCCAGGCACGTCCTCTCCCTCCCAGCAAATCCAGCACGTTTCTGCATAATAATGCAATAAATCTTCTTTGCTGAGGGGGATTGGGAGCAGGGGTGATGTTTGCTCTCTTACGCTGCGAGTCAATTGCTAAATAAATAGAGTGCTGAAAGCCTGCAGAAATTGGGAGACGAGTCTTCAAAAGGACAATTTTAGGGGGTACAAATTGTAACCACAAAATCTGCATTCACATTCTGCATCTGCAGATAATTGTAAGCATCTGTAGTGCCAAGTATGAGAGCGGGTGGGGACGAGGTAGGCAAGGGTAAAAATACACGGGCGTGCTCCTCCGGATCGTCGTCCGAGGTGTAAAAATTTGGACACTGCAGGGACACTGGACGTGGCGGGGAAGAGCCACCATCACACGTACTCTGTAAAGCCCTAGGCAAATGTATGCCTCAAAGGACATGAGAAAAATACTTAGTTAAAGAAAGTAATGAAGTGAAATTAATAAAATAAAGTGAAATATATAAAATAAAATAGTTTGGTTTTAAATGCAAACTCCAGGTGTGCTTAAATGCTATGAAGCAGACCTGTAGCACTTCCTATCCCAATCCTCTCTTACCTTAGAGGGAATCGACCCGCCAGAAAACACAGAAATCCGTACTACGCTGATCTTTTGAAAAGGACTCCTGCCTCCTCATCTTAAAAATTTTCCCTTTTGCTCCTTCTGTTGGTGCTGGCAAAAAAATCTTCGATGCTCAAGTCCCATTTTTTCATCTGAGAAACTCTATGGGCGCTGACAGCTGACAGGCATTTTTACAGCCATTATGCATTTGGAAGGTAATATGCATATTTTGGCACTTTCCCTTAGAAGGGAACTGAAGCACGGTCTTGCCAATAGCCCACTAAATTACACCTCTACAGATTTTTTTTTTTTCTGTCTTGTGATGGCTAGATTCTTTTATTATAATGCTGCAGGAAAAGCTGGCAGAAGTACAGTTCGACATTGCCCGAAGAACAGCTTCCGAGCAATCAGCTCTCTGCAAAGTTCAGGAGGTCCTTATTTTCATGGGGGAAGTGCTTTAATCAAGATTAATTTTTTCCAGTTTTCAGTAATCGGAGCTCTTCCTGAGTTTTCCTCAACTCTCCTTTAGGATGAAATTATCAAATTTCCATGGCAATTAACAGAGAAAGTTTGAGCATAAAGATCATTCTGTACAATGGATGGCAAGGAACAAGTGGCATTAGGTTGGAAGATCTGTATGAAGGATCTCTACGTGACGTTGTCCCATAAAATGTGTCACTCTGCAACACGCAATTTTTATCCGAGGCGTTGCTGACCTCCTGATGCTGATGACAATCTGAGTCCTGCTCTCAGGCTCTGTGGTCCATCAATAAGACTGAGAAGGATTAGCAGAAGAAAGCAACTGTTGACCTGGATTTAGGCTTTAGCTGAATATCCGCCAAATCTCCTTTACCTCAAAGCCACCTCGTGGCAAAGCCCTGGTGCAAGCCACCAGCATGGGGTGAGCTTTGCCGGTGATGGGGGAGCAGCCAGGCTGCACACGCCGACCTCAGCTGCAGCCGCGATGGTCTCCTCGAGGTTGGAGCGGGTGCTCAGAGACAGAATCACAGAATGGTATAGGTTGGAAAAGACCTTTAAGATCATCGAGTCCAACCGTAAACCTAACACTACCCAGACCACCACTACACCATGTCCCTAAGCACCTCATCCCAACGGCTTTTAAATACCTCCAGGGATAGGGACTCCACCACTTCCCTGGGCAGCCTGTTCCAGTGCTTGATAACCCTTCCAGTGAAGTAAAATTTCCCAATATCCAGTCTAAACCTCCCCTGGCGCAACTTGAGGCCATTTCCTCTCGTCCCATCACTTGTTACCTGGGAGAAGAGACCGACCCCACCTCTCTACACCCTCCTTTCAGGCCATTGTAGAGAGCGATGAGGTCTCCCCTCAGCCTCCTTTTCTCCAGGCTGAACAACCCCAGGTCCCTCAGCCGCTCCCCATCAGCCTTGTGCTCCAGACCCTTCCCCAGCCCCGTTGCCCTTCTCTGGACACGCTCCAGCCCCTCAATGTCTCTCTGGGAGTGAGGGGCCCAACACTGAACACAGCATTCGAGGTGCGGCCTTACCAGTGCCCAGTACAGGGGCACGGTCACTGCCCCAGTCCTGCTGGCCACGCTATTTCTGATACAAGCCAGGATGCCATTGGCTTTCTTGGCCACCTGGGCACACTGCTGGCTCATATTCAGGCGGCTGTCGACCAGCACCCCCAGGTCCTTCTCTGCAGCCCACCGCTCTGGGCTGCCGGGCGCTGAGCTCAGAAAGACTTCTCTGCCGCCTCGGTGGCTGAGCGTCCCTTCTGGGAGGACCCGAAAAGGTGGATCATCTGCCACGTGCGCCCCAAGGGAGAGCACACCGGGCTCTGCGGCAGCGGGGAGAGGGAACGGGGGACTGAGGGAAGTGGGGAAAGGAGTAAAGGAAAGAAAAGCTGTTTAGGAAACGTAGAGATTTGCAGAGGCTTGCACCAAAGCAAAAGAGACTTTTCAGTTCCGGGCTTTGCAGTTCCTGTAATTATTATTTGTGAATACGTGGAGAGTCCCGGGGGTTGTGAAACAGCTCAGGAATCCCAGGAAGCTCTTGAGCCACCTGGAAATGTGACCCCCCAAAATGCTATAATTTTTAAAAGTTTAGGTCAGGCTGAGGAGGCAGAAGCAATGGCGTGGTGCAGCTGACCAGCGACAACACAGAATAACCTAGCTGAATGACAAAACTGCCGTCGGGTCTGGTTGACTCATGCTTGGGAGTAACAGATGCATCTGGGATGCCTGTGTCAGGTCACATCTCGGTGGCTGTTTTCAGAAAATGTGGGAGAAAATAGAGAAGAGTCGCCACTCCATGGTTAGATGCCAGAGCCCCACGTGGGAGAAGACGAGGTCAGGCTTCTCCGGGCTTTGCTTTGCCGGGAGGGGAGACAAAGCCAAAGCAGCGCAGGAGAAGGGCAGCTCCGAGGCGCTGGCCTGAAACCAGAGGCATCGGCAGGGTCCGGGCGCAGGAAGGCAGAGCAGCTTTTGTCAGCTGCGGTCCCGCTGCGGTGCCCACGACATATGTTAAAATATAGCTGAGGGATCAGCAGGGTGGTTTCCTCTCCCTGCCGGGCTCTGTCCCTGCCGAGCCTGAGAACGCCCCACTTACCTCCTCTGCTTCTCTGCCTGCTTTAAAACAGGACTTAAGCCATCCCTATTTCAGCAAATCCCGTTGAGCGGCAGAGGTGTCCGCGGGACGGCGGGGAGGGGATGGAAAAGTGCTGGCAAGGGAAAGCTGATGAAGTGATAGCAGGGAGGCAGCTGCCCATAAATAATGCACACATCGGGCTAGGAAGGAGGACAGGGCAGCCCGAAGAGGTACCTGCCAATAACTCAGACATGACACCCCTTCCCGCTACGCCCTGGGGAGCAGGACAGGATGCTGCGTGCTTAAAATTACCAGTGATGGCCCAGGAAAGCAACACCACCGCACCAGCCCGTGCCCAACGCCGTCCCCCCAAACTGAATCCCCCTCCGACACCGGCAGGGACTGACCCCCGCCCCGAGCAGCCCTGTCCTCCGTGGCAGATGGGGATGGGATTTAAAACACAGGCATGCATCCAAAGCCCAGAGAAACGCCCTCTAATTCTGTTACATGGCTCAGCTACTCATTCCTGAAGCTGATGAATAAATACGACCACAATATTTAGCAGGGGCAGCTATAGCAGCTTGGGTTTTCAAAACGCGTGCTGCTTTGGCGGGGCTTGGGTCCTACGTGTATCCCCCTGCGGTCTGCAGCAGCGGCAGAGCTGCCCCAGCTTTGCGGCCGCTTACGCAAGAAGCAGGAGGAGACTACGTGATTCTCTTGCTCCGTTACGTGAGGCAGCATCTGGAAAGGAGGAGAATCGCTGTTACGTGACGAGCGAGCCACGGAGAGCAGCTTAGGAGCCAACACAGAGGGCAAATAGCGGAATAACTCAGCGTCTACCACGCTATTAGAAAAGATATTCAAGAAAAAAGCGCCATAGCCACCCTCTCAGGACATCAGGCATTTTCTTCCTGAAAGACTTTTCAAAATAATCGCTTTCCTCTTTTAACGCAAGTTACAGTTGCATTCTGCTTCACGGCGTTCGCCTTTGCGGCAGTCTTTGGCGATGCAGGAAGCTGCTCGTACCCTCCGACCCCCGGGTGACGCTGTCTGCCCCATTCGCTGCCCCAAATGGGACCTGGGGAGAGGGGAGGGATCGCTGCGGGCAAAGCAGGCAGCAGGGCCAGCATGCCCAACGCCGCCCAGCCCCAGCTCTCCCGCAGCATCACCAGCAGCGCTGGGCTCTGGCACATCTCCTTTAAGTAAAATACGATTTCAATGCCCAGAAAAGGCTGCTCGTCTTTTTTTTTCTTGTCTTGAAGGAAATGGTGTCCCCTGCAGCAGGAGCCACCTGCAGATGCAGCCCCAGCCCCAGCCCCAGTCTGCTGTGGGCTCTCCCCGGCCATATGAAAGGCATCATCCTTCTTCTGCATTCAACCCGGGATTGTGTTACCCGGCAGTAATTCACTTACAGTTAGCAAACGATAAATCCTTGCACAGTTGGTTGAGAAATCTGGGCTAAGAAGGTATGGAAGTGTATTATTAAATCCAAATGGCTCTACAGCCCAAGCCCGTCTTACTCACTTCATAGCAAAATTAACAATATTACGGGGCATGATAAACTGCAGCGCTGTAATAGCCGTTCCCCAAGCACGCCTTAAATAAAGTGATAGCTTTTTCAGTGAAGTTTTCAGCCTGACGCTAACTGAATGTTAGAAGAAAAGAAATCTTCAGTATTTTTCTTCCATTTCAGTGCAATTCCTTTAAGTCCTCTTCTTTTCGGTTCAGGGTGGCCGGTGGCAGGACAGTGGCTTCCGAGCGAGCCTGGGGCTGCCCCTGACCCTGCTACGAATCAGAGCTTTGCAAAGCAATTTGGAGTAGGCGGCTGCAATCCCTGTTGCAAAAGAAAGCCTTGAAGAGGTTCATTTCAGACAACAGCACTAGCTTTAAGATACACTCAACAGGCATCGCGCAGGCGGGACCGCGGGTCCCTGAGGGTCCAGATGCAGGATGCTCAGAGGTGTCACCTCGATTTCTCACGGCGTGAGCCGTCCCTTGGTGGGTGCGTTCCTCTCAGCCAGCATCACACTCAAGTGAGCTGCTGCTATCGGTGATTTATAACACAGGGTGGGAAAGAGCAGAAAGCCCCTAAATCCTGACGTTTGCCCCTTATCGTCAGACATTTGCACTGGCTTATGATTTTCTGTTTATCTCCCAGCAGAGCTGCTGGTTGAATCACTAAACACTAACATTATCTGTTCAGCCTCTCCAGAAATAGTCCGGGTTTAGGTCAGCACGAAGACAAGAATCTTTTGGCCTTTGCTTTGGGGGGACATGAAGACTCAAGGATGAAAACTCAGTGACTATGTTGGCTCTGACTTGCAGTGAAAATGCATATTTGTCTGACCTGTTCATCCCCATCCATGCCCACATTTTGGTCGTACAGATAGACTCTGTTCCCTCGACCTGGATGACTTCTTCGGAGGCTGAGGGTCTGCCAGGAGCCCAGCAGAGCCCCCAAAAGCATCAGAGCTCCTGACAGGGTACCACCAACTCAGACCCGGAGCTCAGCATCCCCAGGGAGCCTTTAAATGAAGCCCAGTGCCTGAGGTCTGCCAACTTGCCGTTCGCTTCTCCCTCCTTAGGGCTCCCTGTTCCCCTCTTGTCCCCTCACTCCCATACTGGGTGCTCGTTTCGGAGTGGGTTTCCCTTAGCAAGAGGTGATGGTACGTGGTCACTGGCCTCCACGTGCTTCAGGAGAAGCATCCTGAGACTTATTTCGTAGAAACTTGGATTGAATAATGGAAAATCTGGCAGTGCTACTTTATAGAAAACCACAGGTTTTTTTTTTTTTTTTTGTTTGCACTTTGGGTGTGAGCTGTTGTGTTGTTTTGGTGAAGGCATGATTCCTTCAGCAGAACAGCGGTGCTTCGGGCAAAAACAAAGTGAGAAAACACCAGCTGGAGTTTCTCAAAGGTGCAAAGACAAACAAGGAGGATGGAGGCGATGCTGGGGAGCTGCTGTACAACGGGTGCAGCCTGCACAGGGAAAACCGGATTTGTTTATCCGCTTGCTGGGAGTTTGCCCATGTGAAAATCACATGCAGAAAATCAGGTTTCAGCTGGATTGTTTGGGGTAAGGGAAGCCACAGGGTTTGGGACCGGTGTCGTACAGCATGGGCCTCTCACGAGACAAAACCTGAGCCCTTCCACCCTCCCAGTTCCAGGCCAACGCTCACGGTGAGAACAGATTTGGTGAGGACATGGGACACCAGCACTGTGTTTCTCCATCGGCACGGAGGGAACGGAGACAACTCCTCAAGCCAGGTCAGGTAACGCCACACTTTTTAAGGAACTTAGTAAAATGCATTCAGCAGGATACAGAGCTCAGATTCGTTATACACCTAATTACCGGAGAACCAGAGCACATCCCAGACGTGGATTTGACTACCCCACGCCACCTCTCTGACACACAGAAAGTTTATCCACATTTTTTTAATGAAGAAGTGGGTCATGGAGAGACGGAGTAATTACCCAAGGTGGCAGAGATGTGAATCCCAGGCCTGAGCACCAGGGCTTCGGTCACAGCTTTCCTCCACAATGTTGGAGAGGGGAAGGAAAGAAAAAGCATGAACTGCCTCTCTGCTTCTATATCTTCATGAAATATTCTGGTTCCGCTGACATGTAATGAATGAAAAATACAAATCAAGGAGATCAGCCCCATAAAACACCAACTTTCTGCCCAGATCTCGATCTATGCCCAATCCAGACTTGCTGTGAGGTTTACAAAGATTTAGGTAACTTTTTAAGGTCTTTTTTTTTTTGCCAGCCTCTCTGTCTTTTGGCTTGGCTCGAGTCCAGAAGGAGCCACAACGAAGCCATGGGACGGAGTATGCGTTTCCAAGGACGATCGCGAAAGGACGTGGCTGAAAGTTTGTTTGCCAGTTTTTGGCATAAATAGTCCATATCTGCGGGCTGAAGAGCGGCACCCTCGGCTCTCACATGGCAAGGTGTCCTTCTGCATACATTTACCACGCGAGGAACTTTCCTTGCATCAGAAATCCAGGTGACTTTAATGGGTCATCCTGCATGAGCAAAGTTGCCTGGATAAATAAATGATTGCAGATTTGGAATTCCACCTAGGTGGTAGCTGGTATTCTGGGATTTCTGGGAATCAGGTTCAATCCTGATGTCATGACATTCGTATTGACAGAGTCGTACCATGGCTGATGCCACTCCAGGATGTTTTTCGTAGAAAACGTCCGTATTACGGGTTGATGCACATGGTGCTGGATTTTCTATCTGCAAGGCATGGCTTTGCACAGCTCCGTTCTGCCGAGCCGCTGGCCAAGCCCCTGAGCACGTGAGGGATTTTTAAACATATGGTACAGTCCACCTCTGTTCAGCAACGCACATAAGCACATGCTTAATTTTTAGCTTAAATTCACAGGGCTCTACCTTAAATCAAGGGGACACTCAATCAATGGGATTTTTTCCTTTGTAAGGACTGTAGGGCCAGAATTTAATATGGAAAGTCATGGGGGTTTCTCCTAAAGACTTAGTTTATAAAAATGAATATTATAGCATTGTTTTCAAGCTTATTAACTGTGTCATACTGTTATTGCCTCCAGTCATTTTTTTAGAAAACAAATAAAGAGCAAGTATTTGTCAATCTCAGCAATAAACTATAGTGGCAGCAAACTTAATCTGGTGTTAATTAGGCTTGTGGAAAACTAAATCAAGCATCAGAAACCACAGATTATTTTAGGCTTCCTCTAGCATAAACACAAAGGCTTGAGGATCCATAACATATTATTTTTGTTGACAGTTTTCCACTTTTCCCCCAATTTATTTCATGTATCTGATAGGCTGCTCCTTGATTGCTTTTAGCTCTGTCTTCTTTTGGCCTCAGCGTGGCAGTTTGTTAATCCTTCCTATTTTTGTGTATTTAAGCAGGATTACAAACTTCAAATACATTGTAAAAGGAACCTGTATACAATCTTTCAAAATCACTTAAGTGGGCCAATGACAGAAGTACCAGCCTTGCAAGTAAATACAGAACATTTCAGAAATCATCCCCGGTGTTTATTTATAAGCCATTTTTAATTACTCAGCAAGAATGAATGAAAGAGCTAGAAAATGGAAAACGACAGAGGGTTTTGCATTAAGTTACAGCTCACGGAGAACAAGGGAGTGATCGCCATGCTTTCAAGTCTAGATAATTTTGGTGTGTAATTACGCCCTGCTGGTTTATTGACAATCTAATAAAATTAAACTGCAAACTACTTTGCAAATAGCATGGGGATCTCTTGAAAGGCTCCACGCAGCACAGAGAAATAGCAGATGTCTCCAGCCAGGGAGCGGCAGGTAAAGAAGACAGGTAAGTCGCAGGGCAGAAAACTCACTGAAAGATGAGTTTAGGGCCATAAAGGTTGAGGGAAGCAGGCCAGAGCTCGGAAGCTCGCTCAGACGCAGACCCGAGAGGCGGGTGCTCACGTTCACCCTCGGCACTGCCCTGAGGATGCCGCAGCGAGGTCCGGCACCCCTGCGCCCGCGCGCCCGGCTCCCTGCTACAGCAGCCCACGGTGCTACCGGAAAACGATGGTACGCCAACCCTTGGCCAACTCATTTGAGATGATTGCAAAGAGCGAGGATTTAAGACAGACAAAAGTGAAGGCAGCTGGTGTAACGGCAGCCCCAAGGGGAGGCAGGGCGGTGGGGACAGGGCAGCCCGGGGACGAGCACGTTCCCCGTGGGGGTTCAAATTCTGGCAAGGTGCAGCTGAGCAAGGAGGTGAAAACAGCGTTCGGAGCACTCCCTAATCTGTATGAAACAGGGACTATGAAGCTTCAGAGTGGGACTGCAAATAAAACGGAGCTGTCAGTATCTTGGTCAGCAACCGCCGGGCTGCTGAGCCGTAAGGTGGTTGGGATTTCTTCAAACTTCTTCCCAAGCTTCAGCCTCCAAAGCCATCCTTGCACCCGTGGCGGGAATTTGTTGCAGGTGCCACTCGCCGAAGGGCCATCCTGCCAGCAAGTTTTCTTCTGGGAAGGGTCACTAGTGTGGTACTTCAAAATAAATGCAGACATGGCAGTTATCCAGGGATCTCGGCAGCTCCCAGGCACTGGCTGGAGGCTCACCAGCAATTTGGTGATGCTGTGACACCAAGATGGGGACAGTGACAGTTGCAGAAGACAGCCTGAGCAAGGTCAGGGTGGTGGGTTTCCTCTAGATACGGGACCCCCTGCCCTAAGAGGAAAGACATCCCTTCGGAAAAACTCTGCCCATGCCCAGCATCAAACCAGAGTGTTTTGTGAATTGATCCCAGGGCCGACGTGATGGAGCAGGCGCCTGAAGTGTTGGTAGATGTCAGAGCGTCCCTGGAGCTGCGTCCCTGGAGCCTCCATCGCTGCAGCACGGCCCAGCGACAAACAAAACATGGTACACGGCATCGCAGGAATTCGAGGATCGGTAAACGGACAAAACACGTATTTTGTGTTTACTTCCAGTTTACACAGGACTGATGAATAATTAATCAGTAACAAACAAAATAAATAAATAAAAAAAAACGTGAAAGAAACTCAACCTCATTTCTAAAAAACCCAGCTCAGCAGACAAAGATGAAGAGCAGCACACTCCCACCAAGCATGAGACGAGCCCGCAAAGACTTGTCCTGACCATTAAGGCACAAGGATGGGAAATCTCTTACAGATGATGGTGGTTTACTCAACAGCTTGAACGCATTCCTTGTCTCATTATTCAGCAGCGAAGCTGGAGGTCAACCTGTCTCAGACGAGCCGACGTGTTGCAGAGACAGAAGGAGCAAAGTTCTCTGCAAGCCGCTGTGACTTGCTGGGAGACCACGCTCCAGTAGGCTGGTGGAAACCAAAATTTAACGCTTGCTGTCCTTACACAATTCCTATTATCACGTTTAACTGCATGGTTTTATTGATCATTTACAAATAAGTGCATGGTTGTAACTGAGAAGTGCCATTTAAGGCTTGCTCGTTCCCCAAAGTAAAGAGTCAATACTGTGACTCCTTGTTCAAGGAGTTTTCCTACCAGGCTGGAGGGTGAATTAGTGCCAGTGAAGCCAAGAGAAGTCCCAAGTTATCACCTCCCAGGACAGGCAGTGGCCACCCTCACGCTGCGAGGGCACCGTGGTTGCTCCTCTGATGTTCTCCAAGCCCTCTCCTCCCCAGCATCACCCGAACCAACGCCAGATGGTATTCATCCATGTTTCATCTGTTACCGGATCCCATGAGAGCAAAGAAACATCAGCATCTGAATTAGATGTTGGGAATTTAAAAGGTAATTAAGCATCTTTAAAGGTTTTTAAGCAATAGGCTATATATTTTATGGGCTAGGAAAGGCCAGAGGCACCCACACTTCCTTGGCACACACACACCATGTCGAGTTTATCCCTCCGAGCAGCCGCCCCAGAGACCCAAGCCACTGCCATGGCTGCCTAAAAAGCTGCAAAAAGTGATGCAAACAATAATTTTGGAAGCGTATATGCGCCTGCATGGTAGCTCGCCTGTCTCTAGGGCAGTCGCCTGGGCAAGACCGTGAGTTCTGCTTGGCATAACTGGAGGGCACAAATGTGCGAGCGCAGGAGGCTGTGCTAACAGGAGAGAGAGATGCTGCAATGCCTCAGGTTTAGCTAGGAAGTGTTTTATCTGCAATTCCCACAAGAAAGCACAAGACAGAGCAGACTGACAGAGCAGGAGAACTCCGAGGGCTGAGAGCTCCGCTCCAAGGCCACCACAAAGTAATAACATTAAATCTTTTTTAATGGTACCTGAAGGTTAGCTGTAAAAGTAGGGGGGTTTCCTCTCCGCGAACCCTGACGGTGCATCGCGATCTGCCTGGCCGGAGCAAGCGGGGCTCCGAGCACCCCAGGTGCTCCAAGAGCACCCTAAAACCCCACGAGGCCACGCCGACCGTCTCATCCCTCCCGTCCTTTCCAGTCACGTGGCTCGAAATCTGTTAAGATGACCCTGAAGATACACAAGCTGCTGTCCCTGCTCATGACAGTATCACAAAGCAGGCGAGGGATTTTCAGGCAACTCAGCTGTTTCTTACTTTGTCGTGTCTAACCTTAAGTCTGCAGTTTCAAATTCACAGGTCTTCAGCTGGAATAATTAAAATATCTCTGCTTTATAGTTTACTTTTCTTTACTAATACATTCTCTCAAACATAAGTCCACACTAATGTAGGCTTTTTTTGCATAACAATTTCATTCCCTTTTCAAAAAAAGTCATTAAATATTTATGCACAAATGCCGAGCAATGACCCAAACAGGGTTATTCCTCACATCATTGCCAAAACCTGTGTTTCTTGTTGACGGCAGCTGAGCCAGGAGAGATGCCATGCTCCGGCTGGCCATGTAAATGTGCATACGTGGTGGGCTCCAAAGGAAAGACCTGGGATCCCGGGCAAAGGGGACTGCAAAGAAGTGAGGGGAAGAGAAAACAAAACCAACCCGCAGTGTTTTTAGACGAGCAGCCCTGTGCCACCCCTTCCCTGCCCGTGCCAGGACACTTGGCAAGGCCAGCGGGTCTGGGGAGCGGTGCCAGCTGAGCTGTGTCGGTAATGCGAGCTGTGCACCTCCCCTCCTCCTCGTTCCTGTTATTAGACCTTTCCATGTGATACTTTTTAATGTAAAAAAAAGTCACTGTAGGTCATTTCTAAGAGGTTTCTTATGGCAACCCCTGCTCCGGCACGTTTGACTTTGGGTTATGAAGGTATAACCCAAGGTATAAAGGTATATTAAGGTATAAAAACCTTAATAAACCCAGACTTGCGAAGAAAAACATCCAAATAAAGTAACAGAAAATTGTCCAAGCATTTCTAACACGGTTTAGCCCCAGACTGATGACAGGGTGGTGGAGGAGTCACCCCCACTTCCCAGGCCAGGCTGCATCAAGGGTTTGCGACGGGCAGAAATTTCTGGCCTGACAAAATCGCGTTCCCTCGGCCTCTTGGCACACGAAGAGGCTGCATCACGCAGCGATGGGAATATGTATTACACAAACACCTTCACCTGGGCACGGTTTTCTGTGCAATTCAGTCTGTAAGAAATCTGGGTGAAGCAACAGAAGTAATAACAAGCAGTGGGGCTTGTTATCGAAATTTTTCACCTTAAGCAATATTTATGAGGCTGCTGCTTCCTTGCTTACTTAAAAGACTCGAGGATATTGAACCTGGAGACTGCACTAAGAAGACAGCTTTGCACAGATAGCTGTCTCCCCTTTCTCAGTGCCAAGACCCCAGTTTCAGATAGCCCAAAATGGATGGCCGCAAGGATATATCTATAACACCCATATGTATGCTACACATTAACACTTGCATTCAGACACTACCAGCACCACCATTGCAGACCTCACTTTTCCCCAGCGTTCATTCTTCCTTGAGTTTCTATTCCTGTAAAAGTTAATATTAGATTGCCTGAGAAAGAACGGAGTGTTCATTTATCGGGACAAGATGATTTGCAAGCTGATTTGCATTAATTTTGAAAGTAAGATTTTTTTTTTGTTCCTGTTTCTTTCCAGGAAAAACTAAAGTCATATGAGAGCAAACCCTGCCTTGCCTGGTTTTGATCACTTGGCATACTTAGAACCAAACTCCTCAAAGTAAATATTTCCTATGAAGATCATTATGGGTGTGACCAACATGTAAGGAACAGCAACAGGAAAATACTGCTTTAAACCCAATACCACATCATGTTGCATTCATTAGTCACTTGACATCGTAGCTGGAACAGGAAAAAATAAAAAGGCATGGAGCAGAATGATATTTCAGTTTGTTAAAGGCTTCTGAAGCCGTACAATTACCCGCCCCCGAACTGCAGGAGTTCTCCACGTCTGCCAGGGCAGCAGCTGCTGCCGCGTGCGCGTTCACCGATGCCGGCTTAGGTGAGCACAGGGAGGCAGGAGGGTCTGAGAGTTTCTGCTCGGCTCATAACCGTGCCCGAAGCTGTTACCAAAGAGATATCCCACATGGGTCCCCAAGGTATGATTTGGGAGATGATGCCTTGCTCCCTGCATCACGAAAGAGAAATAACAATTTTAGCAGGGTAAAAGCAGCAGCCAGGACAGCCCAATCCAGGAGCTGCACCTTCAGCTCCCGCGCGGCACGGCCAGGAGGTCCCTGGCCGGCTGGGGTGGACGAGCAGGCAGGGAGCAGCCGTGGCTGCCTGCGACTCCTGCCCAGGACGCGCTCCGGGAAGCTCGCCAGCTCTTGCATGCTAAAAACCAGCCTTACTTTATATTTAGCAAAAAAAAAAAAAAAAAAAAAAAAAAGACGCAGTCCCGCACGGTGCTGGAGGAAGGAAGATAAGGCAGCGGTTCTCCTTCCTCCCCGGCCACCCAATGGAAAGGCCATGCTTTATCTGGTGAAGGCAGGGCTGCCCAGCTCCTGCTGCCGAGTGAGGGGGCACGGCACCAGGGACAGGGTTTTTAAGAAATAAAGCAGCAGTTTAACAGCAGAAAGCGTGGCCAAATGGCCCCGGGTGTGAGCAAGGTGATGGCCATCCCGGACGGGCTGCAGTGCTTCACTGGCGGGTTACGCCTTCCCACTTGTAAACCAGCTTTTTAATCATAATTTCCGCTAGCTGGTAAAAAATCATTCATAGTAATAATAATAATAATCAGAATTTCTGCTAACTGATCAAAAGTAATTCATGGTAGTAATAATAGCAATTTTGCCATCCTTTGCACCATTGATGCAATTCTAAGTGAAGGACTTGATGAGGCTCAATGAGAGACGCCGACCAAAACTGAACGCCAAATCCTACATTTTCGCAAGAGATTTTTCATAGAAATGCACTCAAGCACTATAATATTATACGCAAATATTCAGGAGGTCAGGATACTTGGAATATGCCATAATTATCACAGCTCTGTCTACTGCTCTAGGCTTTCAAGGGTATTAAATCGAATTTACGCTGTACCTGAGCGAGCTGAGCCCTTGGTCGCCGATTACGGGAGTTGGTTGGGAAATGCATGCGTGCCTCCTGTTAACACAGACAGCTTTAATATTACTCAAACAGCAAGAAACACGCTCTCTCCGCCCGGCACCGCCTGCCCTTCCGCTCCCCCTCGGGTGACGCTCGATGTACCTGTCCGCAGCGTTACAGCATCGTGAGGTTATTACAGAAGAACGGGTGGAAATTAAGGAAGGGCAAATATTAATTTCCCAATAAGTGACTTTGCTTTACTTTGCCACAAGATGGAGCCTTGAGATTAAACCATTTGTTTGAGGGTTGATTGTTATTTAAGACAATTAAGCCACATTTAAAGATGCATGTTTAGTTTTCTCAGATGACTATCTGTGTTTTTTTAATGAATCATATTTTTCATCATCTCTTATTAGTCAGATATGAGGAAACTCTGAAGACTCTGCCAAAATAGGTGCCACTCTGGCGTAACTCAGTAGAGGAAGATGTTGAACAATGTGGCTTTTCTTCTTCAATAAGAAATCATACTCCGATACCATGCGATATTCTGGGAGGGGACGAGATGGTAGAAGAAAGAGCACTTTGTGGAAAAGCTGAGGCATCAACGAGGGATAAAAGGAAGATATTTGGGAGGCAGAAGGGGTTTTTTTCCTCATTTGCCTTCTGGTTCAATTTTACTTCTGCAAAATCCCCTAGTTATATATCCCACAGTTATTTCTGAAGAATGATAGAAAATTATCAATGCAAATATTTTGCTGAGTTTCAGCATTTGATATCAGCAGCAAAATTTAAGAGACAGCTGTCCCAGCAGCATATTCCTCCCTGACCTTTGTCAACAGGCACTTCCCCAAAATATAAAGCCTACATATATAAATTTCATGTCTCTTTTGATTTCACTTCCCTTCAGCCTGGAGGGATTGAACATTTTGTTTTGTAAGTGCTTTTCTGGTGGGTTGTCTTCTTTTTTCTACTTGAAGTTATTGCGGAAAAACTGGGAAAAGAAGTGAGGTTTGGATTTTCCTCTGAGGGCACCTGAGCTCTAGAAAAGTCTCCGAAAGTGGGTTTTACAGGGGAAAAAAAAAATCTTCTGTATGTGGGCGTCACCGCTGAGAGCAATAGTTGCATGGCTCCAGCGGTTCCCACTCCTGCAGGGACTTGGGCCAGCAAGGAGAAGAGCTGGAGGAGAAAAAGCCAAATTTTGAACCCAACTCAGCAGAAGGCAGGGGCACGATAAGGGTCCTGTCCTCTCTGTGTGCTTTTTTGTGGTTGGGACTGACAAGGAAATGACTAAATTCAGTGAGAAGAAGGCAGATTGGCAAGTGTTGTCGAGTAGATAATAAGGTTATTAATAACCCCCTCTGCTCCAGTCTTTGCTGGGAGCCAGGGCTCGCCTGGCTCGCTGTAAGAGAGCAGTGCCGCCTGTTCGGTGGGGACTGTCCCCCTCAGTAAGGATCCGAGCATGGCTGCCCGTGGTGTCAAAGAGCTAATCCACCAGACCCCAGGCAAGGGTCTACTGTCTGTGGACCTCTTGTCATCCTCACACCTCTCTCTGGTCTCCTATTTCCACCTGTGCATGGATCCCAAAGGAATGGGATGGATCCCAAAGGAATGGGATGGATCAACAGCCTCCCTCTTGAATTCCACCCTTAGCATCACTTCGTGTCTAGATCAGAGCAGAGCAGCAAAGGCCTGAACCCCAGCCACGTGCTACAGGTGGAGAGAATGAGGTGCTGGATCAGCACGTCCCTGGCCACGGTCAACCCGATACCGGGTTTCACTACTCCAAACTTCCCAGTACTCCGCGACTCAGTCTGCCGACATCCTTTCAGCAGAACTGCTGGGAGCCCGCTGCCTGTCGCCCTGCCGAGGAGCGGGCAAATTTACCTGGCCAGTTTTTCATACGGAATGTGCCACGGTCCCCTGCTCGTCGCAAGCCAGCAGCACAAGCTCAGGAGCGTGGTTATGCTGCGAGAGGCTGGGAGGGGAACGGGTACCCTGCTAGAGCTGCAGCGGAGGCAGCATCAGGCAGGCTTCCTGCAGGCAGCTGCCTACCCTGCCCTGCAGCAGGTCCAGGCGTTGGGCAATCCCTCTCCTGGGAGCTCCACCCTCGGAGAGGGCTTTGTCTTTTTTAGATAAAAAGCCAACACCCTTTCATGTGGTTTCTTGTACCAGCTCCTTTTTATGAAAAAAAAAAAAAAACAAAAAACCAGTTGTAAATAATGACTCAGTTATACCTGTACCTAAAACATCCTTTTCAGGCGTTGTAAATAATTTCTTTCCCTTTATCTGTTTTCTAATTGCAAACGTCAGTGCTTCCTCAGTACGACAGGGACTCAAGGAGACAGCGATGTGCTTGAGTACACTGAGGATACTTCCCTAGCATAAACCGGGCTCCGAAACTGCCCTCAGTCCAATGCTGCCCGGTGGCTGCAATAACTTGCACAAAGGATCAGAACGGATATCTGCAGGGTAGAATATTTTTAAAGAGCAGTGGATTTCACATTACAGCAATACTTCCTTCCCTCTTCCCCCTTCCCCTCGCCCTGCCCTGCACCCCTTTCCCTCTCGAAGGGAAGAAGACCCCACTTGGTCTTCTTGCCTCCCCAGCTCTTTCCCATGCCCAGCACTTTCCCAGCCCCTCCTGTCCTGCTGTTCAGCCCGATTAAAACACGGTGAGCAACTTTACTATGAAAACAACAATCTGTGCAATATCTTTAGCGGAATGACCGTCTCCAATGTCTGCATGATGGAAACCAGGACTGAGGCTGCACCTTATCCTCTTAGTACGGTAATTGAACAGAAACTGGCCTCAGTTTTAATATTAATTTTCAATAAGTCTTGAAATGAACCAGACACAGTTCTGCTAATTAAGGTGAAAAAGCAGCTCATCCAAGAAATTGAAGCAACGGTCTCAGCAAGCAATTCCAGAGACATATCTATTTGTTATATTATGCGTATTTATTATTCCCAGGAGGTTATACAGAATATAAGTGGAAGAATTCCTAATGCCATCATTAAATTCAGTGGCATCTTTTCATATCAGCAAATACCACCCAACTCTGCTGAATGAAAGTAGCTAAATTTCAGGAGAGTGCTGATGCACACTTGTCACAGGGTTAAATTTGGATTCAGGATGGCATCATCTCCAGGTCTCCAGCATAGGACACAGAGTAAGGGGGACACAGTAGGGGAGATCATGTCCTTCACTAATGGGAATATTCACTTGGGAAGAAGTAGAAGAAAATAACCTAGAAATAAGGTCATCGTTCTCCTGACAGCCCCATGGGAACCTCAAGTAGTGCTGAGGCTGAACTAATTTTCCTGCTGAGCATGACAGGCGTGTGGATGCCACTTCACATGACAGCAAGAGCAGCAGGCTGCTAACAGTGGAAGCAGCTCTAATTTCTTTGGAAAATATTAGAAATCCCAAGAGAAGAGTCTGTGAAGAGTCTTTAGCCCTTTGGGCAAATGGTCCCATGTGAATTCCCAACACTTGGATTTCAAGATTATCATTGCATGAAACTGGGACATAATTTGGTTCCTAGTTTATCTGAGCATTACCAAAAGATGAAACATTGCGCCATAACTGTTGAGAACTGTATTTCTCTGTGATGCAATCCTTAGAGAAGTGGAAGTAAACACACTGCTACCTCTGCGTGGTTCTTCCTTTAGGGCGACTGCACTGCCACCTCCAAGAAATGGGTCCGAGCACTAAAACGACTGACACTAGAAAGAGCTACCAAAATTTGCAGAAGAACAGAGATTTGTTTACTCAGACAAAAAGGTCACATTCCTGGAAACCCCTCATCCTGTACACCCAGTTGCATAGCAGAGGAACAGCCAAGAGTTAGAACTAGGGCAGTGGGAACATGACCTCCTCCACACCAGTAGAGTTAAGAGACCTGAAGGTACAAAAGGAATGGAAATGGTGTCAAGGAGCAGAGCCCACACATCCCAACACAGGACTTTGGGTGTAAATATTCCAAGCCGTCCATAATACGGTTGATTTTTTTTTAAATACTAATTATATGAACCAGAAACTCAGAACATTTTACTTAACCACTGTGTTCACTGTTAAATGATAAGGTAATATTGCTGTGAGTTGGACATTCCTGCTTGTTCACCTCATTAGCGAGCGACTGGTCTGACTAAAGCCCATATTGCATTAATACATAACGCCTAAATAGCCTTGAGAAGGGGTCAAAAATGGCCCTGGGGAGGACTGCTACCTATGAGCAGAAGAAGTGTCGTGTTTGAGAATAGACACGATCCAGTGAGAGGGAGCAGACGACTAGACACGTGTAGTGGCGGCCTGGCAGAGTGGCTGATGCAAAGAGCAGCAGAGCCTCAGCCCAGTGGGATGTGAGTAACCTTTGGGCCAGCAGAAACCCCTGAGGTACGGCAGGGAAAAGTGCCAGGTCCCGCACGTGGGCCGGGAAAAGCCCCTGACCTGGGAAAGGCTGGCTGAGAAGCTGCTGGGTGAGAAGCAGCCCTGCGGGGAAGGACCTGGGGATTACAGCAGATGCCAGGCTGACCATGAGCCAACAGCGTGCTCTCATCTTGAGTAAGGCAAACCACAGACTGGGCTACATCAGGATGAGGGAAACTCTTATCCCCTTCTACTCGGTGAGACCTGGAGGCTGCATTCGGCTTTATTGCAATAGGCGTAGGGACCTCCTGCAGCTCAAGAAGGACGTAAGAGACACTGGAGAGGACCCAGTGAAGAGATACCAAAATGGTCAGGGGCGCAGAGCTCCTGACCTACAGCGAGAGGCTGGTGGGTAGGGACCTCCTGCAGCTCAAGAAGGACGTAAGAGACACTGGAGAGGACCCAGTGACGAGATACCAAAATGGTCAGGGGCGCAGAGCTCCTGACCTACAGCGAGAGGCTGGTGGGTAGGGACCTCCTGCAGCTCAAGAAGGACGTAAGAGACACTGGAGAGGACCCAGTGACGAGATACCAAAATGGTCAGGGGCGCAGAGCTCCTGACCTACAGCGAGAGGCTGGTGGAGCTGGGCTTGTTAGCCTGAAGAAGAGGAGGCCGAAGGGTGACCTAAGAGCTGCCCACAACTATGTGAAGGGCAGTTACAGAAATGTCAGAACCAAACTCCTGTCAGCAGTGCCAGAGGAGAGAAACAAGGTGTAACAGCCACAAAGTGTGGCTTAGGAGGCACAGGTGAGACATTAGGGGAAAACAATCAGTAGGAAGGTAGTGCAGTACTGGACTAGGTTACCCAAGCAGGTTGAGGAGTCTCCGTCCTTAGTGCTTTTCCAAGATTCATTTACACAAAACCCGATCTAATGTTGGTGATAGTCCTACTTTGAGTGGGAGGTTGGACTGAAAAACAACAGAATTCTTTTCCAACAAATATTCCCATGTTTCTATGATCTTAAATTCAGGCCAATGCGCATGTCTTTAATATTAAACTTGGTAAGATTTCAATATATCCTGAACTGCTTTCCTTAAAAAGTCTTTCTTTCTGAACTGGGGGGCTTCATACAAAAGTGCAATAGAAGAAAACTACCATTTTTTAGGGATTTCTTAATCCCACTCCTTCAAAACGCAAATGCTATTCACTCTGCTGTCTGCTGGAGAGCCAACACATTCAAAAATAGCATCGCATGGGGTCCCATCAAAGACTTCTAACATCACCAGGTGTCTCCTCAGCATGAAGAGATTTCTTAGAACAGGAAAATAAAGTACTGCAAGTTATTTCCCGTATCATGATGTGATATCTATCATACAAACAGAAAACACTTTCTGCAGTAAAACCTGTAGTCTGTAATGTAAAAATGCTGTAGACAGTAGATTTTCTTTCCCTTAAAATCAAAAGCCATCTTCTCGAAACAAATGCATTTAAAAAAATTAACAATTTTGTTCGTATCTGTTTTGACAACATGATATTTCATATATTCATTAAACTTAGTTTGTGTTAAGCATGCGCTTGTGTCTGTATGAGAGCGCATGTGTTGATCATGTTTCTTCCTCTCTGCACTGTAAAGAGGAAACTCGCGTGTGTGTGTTTGTGTCCGTACGATCACAGGCTCCTTCCTTGCTGCGTTGCAAAGAGGAAACGCAAGCTGGGCTTGACAGCCTGCGCCTTTCAGAACCAGCTTTCATCTTCACCCAGGAGCAGGCACCGCAACTTTCTTGAGGCTTTGCCTCTCGGAGCTGTGGGTCCCTTTGCTCACAGATAAATACCGTAACAGGATACCACTGTCACCTGTTCTGCTCCTTAACAGCAAATCTGCACCCCGTTGCAAAACTTCTCTGACAATCTGCAGAAAAAAAAAGGCAACAAATCTCTTTAACTGACAATATTTGTACTCCAAGCTGCTGTTAGGACAGGTGTTCTGCGGTATTTCTATTTTTGACAGTATAGGCTTCACACAGATGAAAAGGGACACCTGTATTCTAAAAAAATGCCCATAGGAGTAGACGAGGGTGAAGGCAGGTTCATTTTCCATAAGTGCTTCTTTTTCAAAAGTTCACGTTATTTCATTAGGTGAAAGAAAGCAAAAGGGCAGTGCAACTGGCTGCAAAAATCGGTAAGGTATTCTTTCTCAAAGGGTGATTTTTGTTAGCGTTAATGGACTGAAGTTCGGTAGGTAAGGTGATACAATAAAACATTTTGTTCTTTAAAGCTCTTATAAATTAGTTATATTGCCATGATATCTAAAATATATACTTAGTCTTCTTTAGATAAAAAGTGACAGAAAGCAGGGTGTTATTTGCAGGAAAGCTGTCTCTAGAATTGCACTATACCTTTTTACTAACTACACGCTATTGGTTCCAATTCTGATATACCTCTGCATGATTAACAAAACTCTGCTAAAGCCCTTCAAAGATTCACCCGTGATTTTTCACCCCGGCTCCAAAACCTTTTATAGCCTCTTAGTGCGGTGCTCAGACTGGGTGCCTAATTACATCATCCTGTAAATAAGAAAACTCTCCAGCTGGAATGTTGTCTCGCTATAAAACCTTTATTAATGTCCTATTAACAGGTATAGCTACTCTATATGCAAGTGGCGTGCATGCAACACACACGGATGTAAACAACCAGACCAAACCAGAGCTCTTGTTTCCTCAGCTTTTTTCAGAACTGTGTCTTCACTGGAAGACTTAAACGATGTTAAACTGATGGTGTGCCCACACAGCACCCATTTCTGTAGTTTAGGAGTACCGTCTCTATAGGTACTATTTTTATTAAGCCAGGAAAGAGCTGCCCCTGTGTGCACAGCCCTATCAACACGTTGCAAAGTAAACCCACACATAACAAGTCAAACAAGCTACACCAGTCAATGCACGGGTTTGACAGCACGGCAGGGATCTCTGCCAACACAGCTCTGTTGATCTGGGAACATCTTCACACAGCCGCGGTGTACGTACAGCTCGGGCTTAACTGCACTGGTAGGCAAGCCCATGCCGAGTTCAGCACAGTTTGGGACAGCATAGCCAAACAAGATGTACCCGTGTCCACCCTCGTCATTAAACTAAGTTCAAACTACGACCGTGGTCACAAGCATGGTCAGCACTGGGTTGTTTTGCTGCCGTTGATAAGAGGCTGGCCACCGCAGCAATGCCTGCTGAGTCTCGGGCGGCGGGGTGTAGGTGTGGGCTCTGCCGCTGCCGCGCTGCATTCCAGCAGGCTGGCCGAGACGTCACCCCGCAGCTCTCACTAGCAAGCAGAGATTAGGACACAGAGAAAATGCCAAGGATGGAGGGGTGGGGTTAACCCCAGCACTTTCCCATTTAGGGTGTGTAACAAGTAACAGCCCCTGATCAGCCCATGGTTCTTGCTCAGTCCGGGGGTCCTCGCCTACCGCAGCCCCAGGCAGGTGAACTCGCAGCATGGTGCCGCCGAGCAGCGGAGCGAAGTGAGCCTCAGCCAGCCCACCTTGCCAGAGGGAGAATCGCGGGGGCATGCTGTCCGTAAGGGTGGTTTTGGGGGGAAGCGTGCCTGAAAGGAAAAAGGGGGAACCCGAGATGACACCCCTCGATGCCAAGGTAAACATTAATCTGTGTCCAAAAATGGGTATTTGGTCAGTTCAGTAGAAAATAGCTTGGGCTTTGAGTGTTTATTGTTCTTCCTCTAGTAGTAGTGTTTAGCAACGGTTTTTTAGACCTGCCAAGGCTCTGGGGTCCTCGTGTATCTCTGGGGTAATTCTGCTTGCCTCGCTGCAGTGACACCAGAGGTGAATTTGGCCCTTTAATCGTTCGGGGTGGCTGATCACTCTGGGCGTGCTGCTTGCTCGGCAGATTTTCTGGAGGACTGGAATTTCTTGTGGAATTCCGTTCTGTGAGGCAAGGGCTGTGTGGGCAGCGAGTCCTCCCCAACACCAGCCTGAGCACAGTCATTACAGGATGTGCTCTTGACGTCGTTGCGTAATCGGTAATCACCTCTTCGTCTCTGTCTCCTTCAGGCTCACTTTTCTGCTCATCACTTCCACAGTTTGTCACCGAGTCAAAATGGACTCACGACTTTCCCCTGAATGTAAATAGCCTGAATGTAAATAGAATGTTCATATTTTCCATTGAACCAATATTCCTGCTACAGTATTTTGTAACAAGGCAATCAGTAGAAGGGAGTAACGTATGCTTTCTTTGCCACAGATATTAATCTAATACTGCCACAGCACAGGCAGTAAGGGAAGTCAGTGGAGCAAACACAGTAATCGCTGC
Organism: Mycteria americana; assembly: GCF_035582795.1. Lineage (NCBI taxonomy): Eukaryota > Metazoa > Chordata > Aves > Ciconiiformes > Ciconiidae > Mycteria > Mycteria americana. The sequence continues at coordinate 24,639,249 of NC_134374.1, forward strand.
CCAGAAACAGAGCTCCTCAGTCAAGGCCCCAAATTTATCTCAACCCAGTGGGAAAAAAACTTTCCTCTACAAACATTTACATTGGCAGCTCTCAGCATGACAGTTCGTAGTCTGATGTACAGATAGATTCCTCATCAACAGCCTTATAAACAAGAGCGAGGCAGAAATGCAAAAGAGGTCCGAGGGTCATTGATTAGAGAAGGAAGGCAGGCAGCAAACATCAGAGCTGGAGAGTGAGGGCAAACAGGCCGAGGAGGTGACGAAGGAGGAAGTCTTAGCAAGAGAGATGGAAAAGGAGTGGAGGCAAAAAGTAGAACTTCAGACATCTGGATAAACATAAAACGTCAAACTTGCAGGTCTCCTTTCGTAAAGGAGAAAGTTTGTAGTTTCTCTTTCATTTTTAACAGTCCTACGTGACGCACTTATTGTTTACCTTTTGTTGCCCTTCTTTCAGTAATTATGCTACTCATAAAACAAGTTAATCAATAGATATAGTGTATATTTAAAACTATTATTAATTACATGTACTAATTATTGTTTCTTTACGTGTGCTACCTTGAGTCTGGGCTGGGGCTCAACTGTGCAATGCTCCGTGCGGGTGTAATGTTCTGCGCAGGGGACAGCCCTTGGACCTGGGAACTTGTGCAATGGGCAGGGAGAGTGTGAAGCTCATGCTAAGCGCAGATGCACTTCAGTACTGTCCTGGTTTCAGCTGAGATAGAGTTAATTTTCTTTATAGTGGCTGATATGGGGCTACGTTTTGGATTTGTGCTGAAAACAGTGTTGATAATACAGAGATGTTTTAGTCGTTGCTGCACTGGGCAAGGACTTTTCAGCTTCCCGTGCTCTGCCAGGGGCAGAAGAAGCTGGGAGGGGACACAGCCAGGACAGTTGATCCAAACTGCCCAAAGGGACATTCCAGACCATAGGGCATCATGCTCAGCATATAAAGCTGGGGAAGAAGAAGGAAGGGAGGATGTTCGGAGTGATGGCGTTTGTCTGCCCAAGTCACCGTTAGGCGTGATGGAGCCCTGCTGTCCTGGAGATGGCTGAACACCGGCCTGCCCATGGGAAGCCGTGAATGAATTCCTTGTTTTGCTTTGCTTGCATGCGCGGCTTTTGCGTTCCCTATTAAACTGTCTTTATCTCAACCCACGAGTTTTCTCACTTTTACTCTTCCGATTCTCTCCCCCATCCCACTGCGCGGGGGAGTGAGCGAGTGGCTGCGTGGTGCTTAGTTGCCGGCTGGGACTAAACCACGACAAGTACTTAACTACGTACGTGGACTCAGGCCTAACAACACACTTAAACGCATGCTTAACGTGAAGCTGTGAGTGACAGTTGAAATGTAAAGCATGCGCTTACATGTCTTGCCAGACTGTAGCCCTCCTGATCGTAACTTTGTTTGAACGGGAATAATATACACGGCTGAAGATTATGCACATACGTAGTACCTTCTGCTTCAAAGGCTGAGAATACTTTACAAACTAGGACAAATGTAATATCATATTGTTCCCAAAAGGTAAGGAAGTATTCTCCTGGCATGCATGAGAAGGAGATAGAATAGACGTGAATGTATTTTAAAGTTTGTGTTTTTTAAAAAGTCCATTAGAATACTTGAAAAATTCCTACACAGTAAAAATTATTTTTAGTGCTATGCAGGATTGCTCAAAAAGCTGCTTCAAGGGGCATTATTTGCTGAACCGATGATGGGCCCCATAAAAGATACTACCTCACCTTACAAACCTTGTTCTTTAATATTCTTAGACTGTCTGGGCTACTTACATCACAACTACCGCTAAAAAGGGAGGTGTCGGTGTTTAATTCTCTTTTAAGAAATACACTTCACTGCTCTTTGTGAGTAAGCTTCAAGGCAACAGAGTCATAGCCGCTATGGCACACCAGTTCACCCTTCTTTTTGGCCAAATTCCTCCAGTCTCTAGGACAATCTAGTCCGTATATTTGTTAAATTTTTAAGCAGCGTTGCTTTAACATTACAAATACCAGAAGGGTTAAAAGGATAATTAAGGGGATAATCTCTTGCCTTTCAAGGTGATAAAGATGAACTCAGAATAAATGCCAGTAAACTAAACCCAGCGTATTTTAGGAGAAAGGAAAATCGGAAATATTATGGAATTCAAAAGAATAAGTGATATGACTTGTTTAGATGTCTTGGGATTTCCAGGCCTAAACTGCAGCCAGCATATGGCAAAAGTCTGAAAGAAAACTGGGCCAGTACTAAGAGGCTGATGCAAAAGCATTTTAGAGGTGAAGTGGTGGAGTCACCCATGGAGATCTCTCATATTTATTCAGTCGAACAGCCTGATGATTTCAGGATGGGGAAAAAATCTGAATTTCCTTATGTCTATGCATCTCAGGATGGAATTTGTCTTCCCAGACCTGGTACTTCAGATTGCAACTGCTCTACAAAATACAGTCAGACTATGGCAGGAGGAGCTTCATTTGGAAGGAGTAGCTACTGACTGAATTGACAGTTATTATCAGGTGTGTAAGGACAGGAAAAATTGTTTGATGATACTGGAATTACTTTCTCCTGGACACTGCACATTTTAAATAAGTTTTGAATGCATTAAGATAAATGACTGTCACAGATACTACAAATAGAAATGCACAAAAGAAAAATCACAACAAATCTATGAGAGTTCCAGTTTTGCAAATTCAGTGAGTGCAGACAAATGTCAAAAAAAGGTATATTTTTACATTTTTATCTGAGCACAATATTTCAAGGTGTGTTCATCCCTTGCAACAGATCGCAGAACATAGATAGTGAGCAAGCCGGGCTGTACAGACACTAGTCTTGATAAATAGCAAGGGTCCATTTCAGTTTTATTTCTGTGTTCTTTTTCAAGTAAAGATGTTGGGTGATCAGAAGATAAAGTCAATTTGTTTAAGCATGAAGTAATTATACTAGATTAAGATACTGAAAATTATTCATATCATTTATAAACTGCCAGGTTGTAGAGTACACATATTGCATCGGCCATACAGGAAACTTAATCTGTTTTTAAATCTGTGTTTCAGGGACTTTGATGAGAGTATGGCTTAATTTATTCCTATCACGCTGAAGCTAGGAAGTATGAAAATCAATTTTTCGCTGGTTTCTTGCTAAAATGAGCTAAAAATGTTTTCTGTTACTAGACGAAGTCAGGTTAAATAGACATAAAAGACTTTGTTCTTCTCTGACTGAAGTCAAAGTCAAAATTCTTATTAACGTGAAAGGGAGCAATATCAAACCTATGATCTTGAAAGGAAATAACAGTGGTGTTGCATCTGTAGAGTAACAGGAACGTGCTTTGAATGCTGGAATACACGCTGCATTTTCTTTACACTTAGAAGAATTACTTATTGCAATATTTGCATAGTATTCAGTTCTGTTTAATTACAGCTGTCTGCAAGGAAGAGTTGAATGGTGTAGGCACCAGATTCAAACCAGATTTCTTTCTAGAGATGTAAAGTCAAATTCCAGTGCGACGGACACATACTTTCATCTGTATGAAGGTGAAGATTGTTTCAGACAGTCTAATATATGAGGCCTTTTCTTCTTCTCCCCCTTTGGAGACATTAAATGAATAGTGATGCCTTGTCTGTCTTCTTGGCTGTTAAAGATCCCTTAGGCCGTATTTCACAAGAGAAGGGAGGCAGCTTGACTAAAAATATCCCCATCCCTGTGCCATACTGAAGGTGGCCCAGAGACGCCTCCTTCTCACCAGTGATGTGCTCCCGGTGTAAATACGCAGTATATTAGATGTACGTATGATTGTCTGCACGAACGCTGCACAAAGCTAAAGGGAAATAAAATGACTGCTGTGAAGACAGGCTTGAGAAGCATGCAGCGAATGCGCGAGCCGCCGCTTGCTGCTGTCCCCTCACCGCCTCGCTCTCCCCACACCACAGTCAGCCTCTCCCAGGTTTCAGGCTGGTTTTAGGACGCAGGTCTTTTAAGGAAGGAGTTTGGTCCCTTGCCCTTGCCTGTGAAGCTCTCCGTGCAGCCACAGGGGTGCATAACCCCCTAACAGGGACAGCCGTGGTGTTTCTAGAAAGCTCCACCAGAATAAAGGCCCCTCCAGTGAGGCCTGCGCGAGGCCTCGGCACCGAGGACAGGCGGTGGCGTTCCCCGGCCGATGACACACCGAACCGCTCAGAGGACCTGACCACCTCAGGCAGGGTGCCATCCTCCACACAAACATGAAGAGAAAAGGAGGTTTCCTCACCCCCAAGGAGTTTATGACCCTTTTGGGGGTCAAGTACTCTGCCCGCTGTAATGGCGCCTGGGCGTCCTGAAATTTCTAATTTCATCATCACTGTCTGAGGGGAAGTAGGAGGTTTGCAGGGCTGAGAAGGGACACCGGCACCCTGCCAACGCCGTGCTCATCTTCCCAGCACGGGGAGAGCCGTCTGGCCTTGCCGTTCCCCCGGGTCAGCGCGGCGGGGCCGGCCCCGCTCCCGCCCTCCCGCCCCGGCGGGGACGAGCCATTGTGAGCCGCCCGGCCTGCAGGGGGCGCACCTCCTTCCTGCCCGGGAGGCGGTGCTCGGCGGCGGCCCGCCCCGCGCGGGGCGGGAGGCGTGGCCAGCTCGGCGCGCCCCGCCCCGCCGCCCGGAGGCTCTTCAGCGGGGAGGCGGCGGTGCGCAGCAGCAGCGCCATGGTGAAGATCGCGTTTAACTCCCCCTTCGCCCAGAAGGACGAGCCGAAGAAGGAGGCGGCCGAGGCGCTGGTGGCCGATAAGGTGCGGGGAGCGGGGTCTCTCCGCTGCCGGGTCGCGGCGGGAGGAGCGAGGCCGAGGGGCGGCGGGGCGGGGGGGGGGGAGAGGAGGTGGAAGCCGCCGCCATCTTCTCGCGGAGGCAGCGGGCCGGGGGAAGGCAGCCAGCAGCCCGCGGAGCCCTCGGCTCGCCGGCCGGCCGTCCCACCGCTCCCTTCGGCGCTCCCCGGCGCCGGGGCAGCCTTCCAGCGTGGGGCCGGCCGCGCTGCGGTCAGTGTCGGGGGGGGGCGGGCGGGGGTCGCTCCCCTCAGGGCCGCCGCCGTGAGGGGCTGCCGGGCGCCCGCCGGGCGGTGCGGGACTGAGAGGGCCCGAGCGCGTCGCGCCGCTGCAGCGGTTTGCGGTTCCCTCACCACAGCCGTTTTCCCAGCCCGGCTGCCGCTCGGGAGGCCCCGGGCGGTGCCGAGCTGCGGGCTGGCGTGACATACCCGGGACAGCTTCGGGCCCGCACGCAGGGGGCAGGCCCGGCTGTTTATCTCGCAGCTGGGCCCGTGCCAGGGCCGCGTTAAAACCCCGGACGGGGTTTTAAAGCTTCGTAGGTCGCAGGCGGGTGAGTCCTGCGCCCTGGCGAGCTCCGGGGCTCGGCTCTGTCCCGGGGCCGCGGCCAGCCCGGGGAAAGGCGCAGGGAAAGTGCCGTGCCCTCGGCGGCAGCCTTGGTCCCCGCAGGAAAGAGCGGGTTTGCGGCAGCGTCTTGCAGGCAAACAAAGTGGGTTAGGGCTCATCCTCCGCTCGCTGCTGCTCCGAAACCCTCGTAGGCAGCGAGTTGGAGCGCGGCGCTGTGGTGAGGTGTCTGGGCTTCTGGTATGTCTAGCTTAAATTAAGAAACCTGCCATAAAGGGTTTTAAATAGAAACCCAGGCAAGTACTCTGTGGTTGGCTTTTCCTTCCTAACGAGTTGCCGTGTCGCTGACTTGAATTGAACTTTCCAAATCTGTGGGAGACTTTATTTTGAAGGTGTCTTGCTTAGCTGCTGACATTTTTAGTCAGATGAAGAAGATCAGTGTCTAGGTAAATAAATCAGTAGCTCTAGAGGAAGAATATGGGATGCCCTGAGTTTATTTGTAATCAGAGAGAGAGTGGGACTATTAAAAAAAAAATAAATAAAACAAGCACCTGTGAACTTGGACTCTAGTGTCTTTATCCCCCCCCCCCCCCCCCCCCCCCCCCCCCCTCTAAGCTGTAATCAGGAAAGCAGCTTGCCTTCCAGCCTACAGAGCCTCTGCCTCTCCTGAAGTAGTCTCCCTTTAAAAGGGGAAGGGGTGCAGAGCGGTGTTACTGCTCAGTGGACTCTTTTGAGCTGTAGGAGTTGTATGTGTGCACAGTAAATACAGTAGCACTGAATTACTAGATCTAGAGGAGGGGGAGAAAGTAGTGGCACAGTGTAGGTAAAGGACTAATTTAAATTTTGAAAATGTCATTAGTCTGACCGGTTTCTTGTAGGACAAAACTCATCAGCTACTCCTGAGGCAACTTGTTACATGTATTTTTACTGGCCCTGCACCGTGCAAGTTCTGAGCATAATAGTTCTAATAGGCACTTAGACTCTTTCTTCTCTTCTCATGATAGCTGTTCTTCTCAATTTAGAAGCTACTCGTGCTGTTTTGTTATACCTGTCACAGTACGCTCTGTGTTTGCACATGCGTACGTGTTTTTTTTTTAACAACTCTTCACTCTGACTTCAGGGCTTAGAGTTGCATGTAAACATCAAGTTCACAATTTTATTCCAAGACAAACTTGTTCTAGTGCTTGTTAATGTCTCCTTTTGCTGGAATATTTGTGCAGAGCAAACAAGCTTAATGGCTAATGTTGGCTGAAACAGCCCAATAAAAGTCCCCTAGAATATCTGCACAAAACACTTGAGCTTGCAGAATACTCTCCCTGCAGATTCTTTGGAGCTGACTGTGTCAACAGTGTCTCTTGAGCTAGCTGCAGATGTTAGCACAAGTGATTTTTCTTCTCTCTTCTTCCTAGTTTGCTTTGCTTGTTACTGCACAGCTTGGAACTGCATTTGCTTTGCAGGTTTTTTATGACTTTTATTATTTTTGAGCAGAGGCTTTGTAACCTACTGGAGCGAAGTCTTGGTATTGTGTTCTCTTATCAGCTCTGTCAACTCTTCCTTCTCAGATTCAGGCTGCCTGCATTGCTTCTTGAATGATAAATACCTTTGCTTTCTTTGAAATGTGTAGTGCAAGAGTAGCTAATTACGTGTTGACATCATCCAAGCTTAGGACGTCTGTGGTGCCAAAACCTGCTGCAGACTGTTGTGTTCAAGTAATGATAGGCTAGATGAGTAAGCTACCGAGAGGTGTAGATGAAGGTGGCAGAGTATGAAGAGGACAGAATTAGTCTTGATCTTAAAAGCCAGCTAACTCTGAAAGATGGTTTTCACATAATGCCATATAAATGTGGCATAATTCTGACTTGAAACTAGGTTGGTTTTTTGACAAATGCTTAACTAGCCAATTGTGGTGGCTTATATCTTGCTGAACCAACATTTTTCTGTTTGGAGGATGTGAGAGTGGAATGTAGGAGTACTGACTTTCACAAAACAGCTTGTTTTTTGTTTCAGTACTTGCATAGCTGATGCGTTTGACTTTTACACGGCTATATCTTGCTGAGCATGGAAATGCATGCAGCCTTTGTGATAATACTGTGGCTTGTGATCACAGCTCACTTAAATATATTGTGTTCTATAAGAGTGCAAATAGTGGGACCCAAAGAAAAGAAAGGCCGTGGAAGCTGCTGTGTTAAATCCAGCTGCTGACTCTAGGAACAACACAAAGGAAAAGATATTTTCCTGTGAAATCCAGTTTTTCTTCCTGACCAGTGCAAAGAGCAGGTCTTGAAAGTGAGCTGCTAAATACCAGAGTCATGAATCATTAAAGGAACATACTTGACCAAACATATAGATTATTTAAACAGTTGGGGTTTGGTGGGGGTTTTGGGGTTGGTTGTTTGTGGTGGTTTTGGGTGGTTTTTCTTTTTTTTTTTTTTTTTTTTTTTGAAAGACCCAAAACCAGTGTGTGTTTGCCTAAAGGGAATGTCTCTTCTGATTGTTTAGTATTTGACAGTACTTTTGCTGTTCTCCTCTCAACTTGGCTTGTGTGAGCCTTTCGCCTGGAAGTCTAGAAGGGCACTGAAAGAACTCTTGAGTGTTAAACTTGCCATTCAGACGCCGCCACTAACTTTACAATCGGTATTACACAACTTGTCACCACGTTACCTGATGGTGATAGTAGTTTCCTTTGGATGCAGTCATCTGCTGTTTGAGAGAACGCTTGGGGGGAAAACACAAGTCACTGAACTGAAGAGATAAGGTTCAGGCTGCCAGAAGCAAAACTTCCCTGGGACTTGGGTGGAAGAAAGAGTATTTTGAAGCTGCGGGGTAGGATGTGCCACAGGGACTTATTTTTATTTGGCATAATTTGAAGCTGCGTTTAAGCTGATGAGGGGTTCTCTTTCATAGCGGACTTCAGTTGTGCATATTTCAAGTTCTAAAACCTGAATGTTTGACTCTTGTCAGATGTCTGCTCCCCAGCTAATAGACAAAGTTGCATCTTAGCTTTTTCTGTTAGCCCAGCTTTGTAAGGAAAACTAATGTTATCTTAATCCATCTGATAGCAAGCAGAGGATAGGAAATAGGCTTTTGGAAAGAGGCCTGAAAACACTGTGTACCTTAAAATGACCTTGCTCTACAAATCTTGCTTTCCTTGTACTGTATTGCGGCTGCAGCACTGTATCTTTTGTTATAGTTACTTAAATTTCTTACCTCAAGTAGTTTCTGGATAAAGGTTTGTCTAGAAAGCATCCTCTAACTAAGAAAATATCCTCTTTCAGTGCTGTGTGAAAACTGATCTTAATATGATGCAGTAGTATTTCATTTAAGTGTTTACTTATTATATGATGCTTGACTTAGAATTCTTGCTGCACACCTAGAAGAAATAGAAGATGGTAGGTCCAAGTGAAGCAGTAGATAACAGCTTACTTTAAATTCAGACCGACTACACTTTCTAAGTTCTCATCCCTCTTTATTTAAAGGATCCAGAAGTTGCTACACATGGAGGTGAAAACTCATCCGGAAGATGTCTGTTGACTCTGCTGGGTCTAGCATTCATCTTGGCAGGAGTTGTTGTCGGTGGAGCCTGCATCTACAAGTACTTCATGCCTAAGGTAATGTGAAAGTTCTTCTTTCTTTAAGCATCACCGAATAAGAAAAGTGTAATTATAAATGGATTATCACAATAATAGAAAACCTTCAATAACTGGGACATGAAGACTGCTGTGTCCTTTCTAAAAGCTCCAGGTGTGACAGACCTGTGCTTCGTCATAGCATAACTGTTAGAAATACAATTTTAAAGCAACATTTGCTGTAAAAATAACTTGCCTTGCTCTTGCTTCCAGCATAAGGTGTACCGTGGTGAAATGTGTTACTTTGAAAATGAAAATCGTGATCGTGCAGTAGAACCTTATTTCCTCCCTATTGCTGAAGAAGCTGACATTCGAGAAGATGATAACATAGCCATCATTGATGTGCCCGTTCCAAAGTTCTCGGACAGTGACCCAGCAGCGATCGTTCATGACTTCGATAGGGTGAGTACATATGGAGTGGTAAGAAATAACTAGTCTTGTTGCTCACTGGGAAACTGTGGAGCGGATAGTAATTGTAACAGCTCCAGGGTTTTAATTCTTGAGACCTTTAAAGCTTACTGGCAATGCAAGCTTCTCTTTGGGGGTGGGTTTAAGTGTGGAAAATCTGATCCTTTTAACTCTATAATAGTAGACTTAACTTCCGCAAGGGAGGAGTGTTACAAGAATGTTAGAGGAGTTCATACCCACAGTGACTCTGATTGGATCGTTTCTCAGAACAATGCCTCTCGGTGCTATGCAGCTTTAAATATTGTTGCCCATAGGGTGTCTGGAAGTGACAGTTGCTCTTTGGTCAAGAATTCTATGTAAATGAAAGTGAGTGTAGGAGAACACTGTAAATGTCAGTTAAGAAATGGGGACACTGAGGATTTGGTCTTAGATTCTGCCAAACTGTGTTACAGTAAAATGCAGAATTCTAAACAAATGTGGGCCTTGGGTAAGTGAATTGAAAAATCACTACAGGTGGCTGAAACCTAGAACTTGAAAATGCTGTGTTAGTTGCATGTAGTTTCTCTAAAGCAAAGAAGAGAGGATGGTTTTAATTTGGCCTTTTTATTAAAGTTGCACTGATGGTATTAACAGTTATCCTTAGTCAGCTGTAAAAGCTCTTGTAGGTGGGTTGTAAATCAAAACTTGGCAATGCAGATATAATTACGGTAAAGACACTAGAACTGATCTGTACATGCTGCCTTTAACAGTAGCATGGAATGCCACGCAGCCAAGCCGTGCTACCTGTGTTCGCAGTATTTGCAGCTTTTATCTGTGGTGTCTTGACGGAATCTTGGCTATAACTTAAAAGATTCAGGCAACTTAAGAACTTCAGTTGATTCTGGCTAAGTGCTATGCCAAGTCGTAATAAAACAAGTAGATACGTTGATAATTTTAGTCTCTGCAGTTCTTGCACTCAGTGGTAATGCTGACGTGACTTTCTAGAGACTAATATTTTTTCTGAAGAACTATTTACAGGGAGTGATTGCTTATCAGCAGTTGGATACCTTTTGTTTGCATTGTGCTTAATTGGACTTCTCAGTTATGAGAGCATACTCCCAAATACTTTCTCTGTATTAATACAAACTGTACTCATTTAGAATTAGGATAGAAACCGCTTTTAGAGTCAGCTCTCACTTCTGTAAAAGTCCTGTTGTAAACCATAGCTATAACCACTTTGCAAAAGTGGTAATAGCTAAATTCTTAGACTAAACAGTTCCTGAATGCATCGCTTTGATACTAGCTGTGTGTGATCTCCAGCTTTTTGAGCTTCCTTCTTAGTCCTTGTAGAACTGTGTTCTAATAATCAAAGGCCACGCTTAATTAATTGAAAACTTGTTTTCAAAATAGCTTTTGACAGCGTATCTTGACTTGCAACTGGGTAACTGCTATGTGATTCCACTGAACACATCCATAGTTATGCCGCCAAGAAATTTGATGGATCTCTTCGCAAAACTGGCGGTACGTGGAAACTTTACCATTTAGTTATGCTGACAAGATCACTTTTTATAAGAATGCCGGGTGTTGTTTCTGAACTACAGTCTCTTGCTGGAACAGTCCTCTTGCCATCAAAGTACATAATCCCCCTGGCTCAGGCACTGTGCTGAAGTTAAGACCAGCTGTCAGTGTATATTATGTTGAGTAGATTCATGCTTAATGCTCTTATTAATACCTAGCTTTACGAAAGCTGAAAGCAACTAGCAAATAAGGTTAAATTTAGCTATTATAAAGGAATTTGATAAAGCTCCAAATATCATTGAAAGCCTAACCCTGAAAGTTACTACTGGAAAGCTCACTTGCCCCATGAGAGTTTTAATGAAAAGAACAATGCGAACTTGTTCTTCTGTTCTATTGGCACTGTAGTTATGAGCTCACTGCAAGCACTTTGACTCTTTAGTGACTAAAACTGGTATTTTTCCAAGAAGGCTTACCTTATGGGTCAAGCTGATAGAGCTTGCTGCTGCTTTCAAATTAAATGCAATACTGAGCTATTGTGTGTCCCATGTACTCTTCGAAAAAGTCATTGCCTCCTCTACACCAAGTGCTGGAGGCCACCTGATCTAGCTTAGCTTGTTTCATTTTCTTTAGCTTCATGAAGGCAAGCTTCAAGTGTATCTCCCTGCCCCCATTTTTAGGAGTCTGTCGTGAGGGGTGGGAAGTTGTTGCAATAGTGCTGTGATCTTGTGGTGAAGACTTAACTTCTGTAGGTCGCACAGCTTTTTTTGTGTTCAAAATATATTGCTTCAAATGTGGAAACTTTTGTAATGCTTTTTCTCCTCTCTTAACTGCAAACTTTTTGTTGCATATAAATAAACTTGAACAGGTTCTATTTATGTTTGCTTGGTGTGAGGCAAGCAATGTTAAGGTTAACTGTGCTTTGTTTGGATGTAACTGCAACTGTTTGAAATGGCCTTTGTCGGTTTTTAACTTATCTGGTATGCAGCTGTTCAAGACTAGCATATCTTAGTATTAAGAAGAAGGAAAACTGCAATCTAGTGCTTGAAGCCCTTCCAAAGCAAAAAGTAAAATGTAGTAATGTTTGTCCTTTGTTAGCAGAATACTGTATCTCAAGGTTTTTTCTCTTTTAGACTGGCTCTTACTTGCCTCAGACCTACCTAGTCCGTGAAGAAATGGTGGTTACAGAGGAAATAGATAATGTGTCAGATTTGGGTATCTTCATCTACCAACTCTGTGTTGGAAAAGAGACATTCAGACTTCAGCGCAGAGATCAGATAACGGGTAAGTTCCCTTCAGTAAAAAACCAAATCTGTTGTTCAAGTAGGGAAAGGGTAAATACTTAAACCTTCGGGGTTTTTCGACTTGGAAATCGGTGAGTGTTAAACATGAGCTGAGACTACTCGTAGAACTGATGGGTATTTTCCCCTACTTTCAAGTATGTATCCAAAGTTTCATTCGAACACAGTGAGAGAGAGTTTCAGTTATGAAATTAGAGGTAACATGCCCAAACCGAATTTGAACTTAAGCCTATTTCTGTTCCATCTTTTGGTTGAAGTTGTAAGTTAGTTTGGCCCCTAAATTCATATAATCCTTCTGATAATGTGAGTCTCTGTAGGTGCAGCTTCATCTGTCACTGTTCTATCTAAAACGGGGTTAGAGGAGCACCAAGTAAAAGCATTATCTTCTGGTTCACTTGCTGTGGAAAAAAACAAATGAACAACTAGCTTCGGACATCCCAGACTTCCTTTCTAAAAGAGGAAGAACACTTCATAGGAACTTCTGAGCTCTGTTTCTTTATTGCCTGTCTCCTCTTGCCACCCCCCTGCCGTTCTGTGAAAAGGATTGAATTTGAGGTGGTGGTGGTTCAACATAATGGAAGGAGGCCTGGAGTACAGAAATCTCACGCTATGAATTTTAGTTCACTGTAGTTCTCAAAGCCTTTCATAGTTTGCCACTCTCACCAAACACATAGCGAACTAATCCTTTGTCAGTTAGCCTTTCAGAATGCAAATGTTTGGTTTGTCAGAACTCTCTGCTCTGGTTTTCCTGCCAAGCTCTTAGGCAAGCGTTTCCTCAGCCCAGTTACAGCTTGCAGCATCAGGAGCCACATCTGCTGCTTGCTAGAGACTACATCCTGTTACTAGATGGAGAGCTCTGTATATGGGAGCATAAAACTGGTCCTGTGTCGCTAACAGTGTAGGGCACACGAAGAAACAGTAAATGTTGCCTTTATGGGAGGGAGAGGCGTGTGTCTCGGCTGCTGTGAAGATGCTTTTGTGAAGAAGTCTAAATTGACTGCTGCTGCGGCTGAAAGACTGTAGTCTACGGACAATACTGCGAAAAGTGTTTTTGATGTTTCCTTAAATCATCTTGCTATAGCATGTTGTTGACATCTTCGCTGCATAGTAAGAGACTTCTACAGAATATTTGCACAAAAGCATTCTAGTAAATGAATAATGGTTCTTGGTACAGTTTCCGTTCTGTAACTAACCTTGTTTGCCCTTGGCAGGGAGGGAGTGGGAAATCTAGTCAAATGGAAGACTGATGCTGAGGAGAAAATTGTTCAGGGTCAAGGCTTGTCTTGCTTTCCACATCAAATTTCTAGCATGCCGTTCTTCTGGTGTGTACAAGCCATGCACATGTAAATAATTAGACTAAAATGGATAAACTCCTGTAACTTCTGTGGAGAAGTCTTCTCATTTAGCTGGTGCTGCATTGGCTCTCAGATTTTTGTAGAGCTCACCTCTTAGAGCAAACTGACCTCAGGTTCTGCGACAGTTCCCTGGAGTTGTAACTGAAGGCATGCAAGAAACAGGACAGGTTATCCTGACTGTTCAATTATGTACCCAGTTAGATAGCCATTGAAACTTCTTAGCTTGTATGGGCATTAAGATTGAGATGAATTGAAGGACAGCCTATATTTTAAGTGTTTATAAACTGAAGCTGTGCCCTGCTGGGTTTGGCTTAAGAGCTAGTACTTCTAAGACTTCGATGGATAGCTTCTCTTGCTTACTCTGAACAATTCTCTGCTTATTAAACAAGCTATAAATCTTTCTTCTCTAATTGCTGTATATTGAAGAGCTTTAGTTGAGCAGCTTGTCTTTGATGGCAGGACTACTATATTCTTGTTTCCTAGTAAAGATTCACAGCTGATACAGGTAAACTGCCTGTGTCAGATCCAATGCTGGCATGTCCAAAAATAGATAAAATCACTTTAATAGTGTTAGGAAAAAGTTCAGTAAGATCATCAGCTGAGTGGCAAATCCTCACAGGGCTCTCATCGTAAGTGAAGACTGCTCTGTAGAAGCACAGTGTGTGTTAATACATACCGGGTGGGGGGATGTGCTGATAAAGCACTGGGGTTTTTTTCTGCACCCTTTTTGAGTTTTTAAACTCTTTCCCTGTAATTCCAATCTGCTTTGCTTTTCCTTTTCTCTGTGGTTAGGAAGGGCTATGAGAAACTTTGCTATAAATGATCTATTTAGTGTTGTCTCTTCTGTCACTAAAATGGTGGTGGGATACTAGAAAAAAGTGCTTGCTTGCTTTTGTACCTTGTGTTGTACGTGGGCCCCTCTTTGGTTGTTACCATTCTGAAAATGAGAGGGGCTTTCTGATAGAAAACAAACCGATATCAAGCTCTGGTGGCAATTAATGGCTGCAGGCACACTATGTACCGAACAATTGTTATCTTGCTGCTGTTCATAAGGATACAAGACTTGTAAATACTTGCTGCTGGGTTCTAGATCTGCTTTACTTAGCCTCTCATCTTCTCTTGTCCCCAGGTCTGCAGAAACGTTCAGTGGAGAACTGTCATTCAATCAGACACTTTGAAAACTCTTTCGTTGTTGAAACAAAGATCTGTCAACAGTGAAAGGTGTTGGATGGGAGGTGACTAGTTCACACCTTCATTGAGAAGTCTGAGCATTAGATGACTTCTTAAATTAAAATGTGCAGTGATAATCAAAAGCCTTATGCATTTTCTGTGTATTGCTTGTATTTCAACAGACAAAGTCACCATTTCAGCTTTCTTTGATCCTTGGTATAACTTTTTAGTTGTCTCATGTAAAACTTAAATTTGAGTAAGGTTTCTTTTTTTTTAGAAGGTTAATATCAGTTTATCTGTTGAATGTGTTTGATTTAGTGTAATCTGGGAATGGCAGAAAAACATATATCTATAAAAATGTTAACCAATTCTTTGGCTGGAACCAATTCTGTTCACCTTGACTTTCACAGAATGATTAATATTAATAATCTGTTTGCACATCTTGTGTAGTTCGGTAGAATAGCTCTGCACTCCATATCCTGGCTAAAAACCTTCTGATGTGTACCATTAAAAGTTTATTTTAACTACCATGTGTGAAGCATGTAAAATCCAACCTCAGTGATCATAAGCCTCTAACACTACCCTCTTTCATTTTGTGCAATTACTGTATTGAATTCGTATGTATATTTGGAACCTTCCCTGAGCTTACATTTAATTCTTCTACCTTTGTTTGGTTTTGTGGTATTTAGTTGTTAGATTCAGATAGAGTTGCTCTTAAAGCTTGTCAGTATTTTTGGTTATGAATTGGTTTATCCTGTAACTTCCTACTTCAAGGATCTGTTCTGGTATAGCTCACTTGTGAATGTGACTGTAGTTGTAAACTTAAACTACTTTGGCTTATATGAACTTTTTAGATCAACTTTTTATGAGCAAGTAGCATTACTACTGCAGTCAGAGCATTGTTCTTTTTTTGAAAGCTGCAGTATAAAGATAATGAAGAGTTAGTGTCCTGCAGTTGATGAACTTGAGAGTTTTATTAAGGGACTTTATATTGGCATAAATTCTGCAACCCTATAATAAATGTTTCTCTAAAACTCTGGCGTTTGTGTGACTTCATGGCGCTCGGAGGCAAGAGTGCAGTATGCCGGCCAGTGTATGGCCCGTGTGGGGGAAGTGATGGTTATGAGCCTGGGGCAGCATGCAGTGCTCTTCCCTCTTACCCCTCTTACCCTCACCTCTTTTTCAGCTTGTGAACCTGAATTTCCTCTTCCTGTTGCTGTGGAAATGCTTCGTGGTGCAAAACAAACTTGGGGAGGGAAGAAAAGACATCTTGCTTCAAGCTCGACCCAGCAGCAGGCAATTCTCAGTGATGTTTAGTGCTGTAAACAGAATCCATTGAGCAGAGTTCCTGGCGTATGGGCAGTAACTGTTGGTTGTGGTTTAGCAAAGGCAGGATGCATTCTGTAATTCATCCATTTGAATATTGATGTTGATGAGGCTGGTGATTAAAGGTATGCTTGTCTTAGTGTATTTATGGCAGTGTTAATGAGAAGTCTTTTTAGCATATCATGATAGACCAAGGCAGTGGAGGGTTAATCAACAGCTTATTGAACACCTTTCAGCATTTATCCATGAGCTGTGTTGCACTTTAAACTCAGAGCTACGAGAGTGCTGCGGTGAAATCTGTGTGACTGGTTGCTCAGAGAGCTAAAGTGTGTATTGAACCTTTCTGGCTTTCCTGGAAAGTCACTTGGATTATGCAGCTGGAAGTGAAACAGTAAGCAGGCTTTCTGCAGTAAGAGCTAGGGAGTGAGAAGTGACTACAGGAGTAGCTGCTCTCAGTCATTGTTTATGAACCTGTGCAGAGGAAAGGAGTACAGCACAGCTCCTGGGCAGGCAGGAATTCTGCTGCCTTGTCTTGGGAACTAATGCAGCTCTTCTCCCGAGGTGTATGGCAATGCAATGCAGAGGATGTGCCCCAAAACTGGAGCTTTGGTCTGCTTGGCTCTAAAATAGTAAGTGTAGGAGAGTATTTAATTATGTACTTAGCTTTACTGAAAGGGAATGCTGTGGACAGCTCTCATTATTGTCGCTGGGAGTCAGGTATGCTTTACTGAAACAGGTATGTGTTACTGGGGGAAGTAGCTGCACTGACAAGTTTCTGGTACAGACTTGCTATGTGCTCGGGCAAGTTACTGTTGTGGTGATCTCCTCCTCCTCCGGATTGTCTGAGAGGATAACGAGGGTGGGTTGGCTGTCTCATTTGTTTTGGTAGTCTTGAGTGGAAGGGTTTGGAAATGTGTTAGTTGCAGAGAGCAAGAAGCATCTGCTTGCAGCGTTGAGGTTTGACTTTACTGAAAACAAAAAATAGAAATTGTTCCTTCCAGCTTTGAGTGACTGTGCAGCGGATAGCTCTCATGGTACAAGCCGTTTAACCTGCTGGCTGCCTTACCGGAATGCTAGACGTGCTTCCAGATAGGCTGACACAGTTTCTCTTAACCTTTGTCTGGTAAAGATTTTAAAAGAAATGAAGTCAGTTCCTTAAGAGCTTATTAGATGTTCTAGGCAATAAGCCAGCATACTCAAAGGAACAGATTGTTCTTACCTGCTTGGTGCTCTTGTGATGAGCAAGTAGCGGAAGTTTTGGTCATGCATGCGGTGTGCTGGGCTTATTATCTGTCCCTAATCATTTTATGCTGGGGGTGGGCATTCAAATCAAAGGACTGCAGTTCTAAGGTTGCTTCAGTGAAAAGAGCCAGCGTTCCTGGGATCTTCTAAGGCTGTCTCTCGGTTTGAGTATCTCCTGTGTTCAGCTGGTCTGTAGGAAGCAGAAGAGGGTGCGAGTCAGAGCAGTCCTTTGCACCAGTAGATGGCACAGGCAGCAAGCGCTTGGGCGTAAAGCGTGTGTAACTGATAAAAACTTGGTGTCTTTATTCTAACATACAGGTTTTCAGGTATTTTGCCAAAACTAAACCTAGAAATGGTTTGACGAAAGCTTCCTCTAGGTGGTGTTTAGTGTCTTTGCTTAGTTTTTATCTGTAGTAAAGAACACTTCTATAATACAACTGTAACCTGTGTAAAAACCCTGTTAAATATCCGAGTAAGACTGTGCTTCACACACGGGAGTGGTAACTGAAGGGATAACATTCCCAAGATGCAAATGCAAACTCATTTACTGTAGTAGCTTGTGTTTACAAGAGTGTTGACTGAAAAAGCAACCAGTGTGCACAGGACAATCAGCAATATCTGTGCACATGCTTATTGACAAGTTATCTTTATGCTAGCTTGCACGCTATTTTTCTGGCACAATATATTTAGGTGTAAGTTTTAAATACCTTTTATATGTTAAGCTGACAATCCAGTGCTCTGGTTGATTCCTCTTCCAGCGTTACACGTGAGGTTTTTTCACGTTTAAGTACTCTAATCAGAAAGACACATGTGAGAACTCGCAATTAAGAACAAACTTGAATTCGTTACTTGGAGGAGATGCTGTTGACCTTTTGAGAAGGCTGATGGCTTTCTGCCTGAGCGTGACTGGTAAGATGTGGGCTGGGGGTGGTGGTGGTGTGTGTGTGACAGAGGCTTCCATTAGGGTAGGTGCTAGTCTACACTAGACTTCAGAGTTTCCTCCAGACTGACTTTGTAAAAATTCACAGGAATTAAACTGTTATTTGCATATATAAATACCTTGAGATGAAGATCCGGGGAAGAAAAAATGGGGGCAGCGTGGAGACCTTTGAAAGACATACCGAGGCCTCAGCCTGTTATGAAATAGAGCTTTTGCACCTCAGACTTGATAAACTGGTTGTCTAAAAGTGAGACGTTTTTCACGATAACCTCAACTCTATACTATGGACTGTTGCGGCACAGCCGTGCGTAGTATGGTAGTGACAAACTCTCACCTCACACCCACAGCAAAAGTCACGGTGTATATGCAGATGCCTGGAGGATGAAGAGCCTGCTAGGACTTCAGCAGCCTGGACTGACTTCTGTGGACTTCATTAGTTCTTGGCATCGCAGGGAAAGCTACCGCAAATACAGGTGTGCTCAGCCGAGTTTATGGTGAATGATGGCAGAAATATCAGAGGGCTGAAATCAGCTCTGAATTTCCCTGAGAAAAATTCTGGTTTACTATTTTTAAATCATCCTCCTATGTCTGGGATTTGTTCTTCCCAACTGCTTCAGCTCTGCTTGCAGCAGGGTGGGCTGAATTGGATGGTGCCCTCATTAATGATCGAGCAGCTGCCAGCTTTAGATTCTGTAGGTGGATGCTTTTGTTTCTTGGTCTTCTCTGAGTACTTAGGAAGGCTAGAAAGAAAGAAAATATTACGGTGTTTAACTAAAGACAGCTTCCTCCACCCTACTCCTTGCCCAATCTGTTGCATTTCATCTTGCATTCTCCTAACGTGCCCCAAAGTAAAAATCTAGAACAGAAGAGAACATTTGTAGGGCCACATAAATGCAGTGCAGTCCACGAAGCCTCCGCAGTGGCACAGTAGCTAGCCACGTGGCTGAATTACCGCTCTGGGAAGACTGCGCTTGAGGTCAGGCTTGGAAGGATTAAAGCTGCTTTGACTGTCCTAATTTTGAGCTGCGTGGGGGATGGCTTGGCTGCCAGCAATGGCACAGAGCCCAAATGCTAGCACTGATTGAAGCTTCGAGACTGCAACCGAAATAGTTATAATACGTATAATTACAGCCACATTATTTCATTAATATTATTTCTTCATTATGGGTATATATTTGTGGTATTACCTAGGCAATGTGAATGGGTGTATTTCCTGTCTTGAGAATAATTAAAGACTCTCCACCTAGCACTCCACCTCCAAAGGAAATTATTTGTTATAGTTCAACTATTTTGTTTACTTAAGCATATTTTTCTCTCTTTTTGTGCTCTGACACCTCAAAGTTCCACATTAGCAAACATGAAAGTGAATTGACTGTCTTTAAAAGTCATTCTGACTGTGAATGTAGACGTTGTGTGTTTGTTAGAGAAGCGTTCAGGTTCTCATGAGCTGTTCCATTTTAGGCCTTGGTGATGTTTGAAGCTGTCCCAGGTTAAGCCTGGATCTGGACACCTGATTCTGGAACACAGAACTTCCTTCCTACAAACCTAATCCCTTGTTGGAGTTCAACCAGGTGCTTTTTTATTCTGGAGCGAGAGCACCGGCATGTGGGACTCATCGGGAATAGATCCATGGATAGATAAACCTACAGTTTCCCCTTGGTGATCAACAATCCGTTGGTGGGGAGGGGGTGTGTAGGGGTTTTTGGTTTTGTGGGGTGGTTATATCAGTGGTAACTCTGCGCTCTCACTTGACAATAAGTAATTCAGTATTTTGGTTTCTCTGCACCTGGTGGCCGTAGCTTCTTTGTCATCTCACATTCTTAGCCCCTTTCACTAGTTAATGCTTAGAAAAATGAGGGAGGTAGAAGCCACCATTCAGGCTGCCCTACTGTTATCAGTGTGCCGTATCGCCAAGTTGGAAGCAGTTATGGCTTTGCCTCCTCAACTCGCACTTTCAAAAAAAAAAAAAAAAAAAAAAATGGAGGGGGAAGGTGGGCTCAGACTTTCACACAAAGTAAACCATAGCACATCCCTGGCTGTGAGCTGAGCTATAACTGCTGGCTTTTCACTTAAGGTTCTAGTCTGAAAAGAAATGAAAGCATTTCTGCTTATCTTGTACATCTGCGCTGCACTGTAAGCTGTTTTCCTTTGATGTCCGAGTTCTTTCTGCTCTTGTCAAAACTTCAGCGTTAACTGCTCTTGACAGTTCACAAACCACCACTGAATCAGGTGGATGTCTGGACGGCTGAGAAGCAGGAATGATGCTCCAAAGACACAGTCTCCTATTACTGACTGCCTGAAAGTGTTTTCTATGGTAAAGCTTTGCTTGGCTGGAGGTGGCTGAGAAATAGAAGCGTATATGGGTTGAGGAGAGCTTGCACCCAGAATTGCTGACTGGTGGTGTATTACTGAGGCCCTATTTTCACTATAGATTAAGACCCTTGATTTTCAATATGACTCATACTAACTGGGGGGAAAACAAAGTTTCTGGCTGAGGGCCTTGAGTGTGAGAGAAAGAAGTGAGCTCCAGATCTCAACAACTTTTGTATTTCTTCTATAAATATCCTATTTGCAGATATACTGGATACCTGCAGTATCTATTTGCAGGCTCACAATATTCGTTGTTTTTTAATGGAGCTAATGGTTTCCCTCTACAAAACTCTTCTTTGTGCTTTCCCAGCTTCATTTGATTTTCTTCCTTTTCTGTGTTTTCATTTACATTAAAAAAACCCCCAACCAAACAAAAACCACTAGCCAAAAAACTACAGTGCTACAAAGAAAAGATGGTCCTTGCTGCAGAGCTGGGATCTACAACTGAACACTGATGTTCAGGTGAGTGGGGCCTGTGCTCTGCGGCTGGGCCCCTATCCTCACAGGGGAGATGGTTGGAGGGGACCTGGTTTGCCCCCTTGCTCTCGCACGCTGTTCCACATAGAAGAGGTCACGCTGGTTGTGGCTATTGCACTGAGGAGCATGGACGTGTTCTTCAAAGCCGTAAAATCTCAGCCTTGCAGCATTGCTTTTGCATTCATCCTTTTGCCTTTGAGCAGACAGTGTTGTGGTCCCCCATATGGTATTTCTGCCAAGGGCTACTTACTTTGTTCCATGCAAATGGAGGCAAACTCAGCCCCAGGAGGCCCTTGCAAATGCTAACCGCCAGCCCCTGAGGGCTCGGCACCGAGCCAGGGAGAGCCTGTGTGTGTTTTGGCACAGCGTTGCTCTTAGACCTGGCCTTGAGCCAGCATAGGAATACCTTCCAGTTGCCAAATACGATCCAGAGTAAGCTTCAGAAATGCATGGATGTGCTTTAGTGCAACAAACGTCTCTGGGCAAAACCCATCAAAGTCATCAGCGGGGCTTGAATTTGGGATATCTTCTGTGTTTAGTTCAGTGCTTGTGTGCCATATTTAGCCCACTTATTTCTATAGTTTACAGTCAGTTTTTTGGTTTCTTTTCAACTTCTAAATATCTGACCAGTTTGGTGTCAAGTTGGCTTTAGTGTTGTGCTGCCGTGGTGGGTGCTGGCAGTGCTGCCTGGGGGGCAGGTGAATCTCCAAAGGGGTTTCGATTTCCAGAAACAATCCTCCTTTATGCTGAACTTGGGTGTTTTGACCAATCACCAAACAAAGTGCTCTTGAGTAATGGGCATCACTGTGTGAATGAACTTGGATTTCCTGGAGTACAAACAGGATCTCATGTCAATGAATGGGACCTGAATGCACCAGAACTGTATGATATTTATGCTGGGAGTAGATGTCTCTTTCCTTATTTTGGGCAATTCTGTGATATGGAATTCTGTCTAAAAATATCTTGGGACATATTCAGTCATCAACTAAATTTATAGATACATTAAAACAATCAAGCCTTCTAATCTGCACAGTGATCTGAGAGATTCACCTTTAAGTACATATGATAATTCATTATAGGTTATAATGACAATAATACAATATAAAACATTCTGAAACATACTTTATAATAATGAATAACAAAATCTTTTTATCACAGAACATAATATTCTCTGAAGATATAGCCCTTTTTTCCTGACATGTATCACAGAATCAAATCAGTTGTTTGGGGCTGTCTTGTATCCCGGTGAGTAGTGGGATTACTTGCCCCACACCAAACCATCCTGCTTCCCCATCCGTGGCAGCTCCGGTGATTGCGTCCCTCCCGCGTGATGGGTGGAAGTGCAGCGTGGTGCCTCTGGCCCCAGCGGGGAGAGCACCCGGGGGCCGAGGCACGAGGGGTGATCTGCTCCCTGCGGGCAGCGTGCCGTATCCCTTTTACTGGTAAAAGGGAACTGCTCGACTTGGTCGTGAGAGATTTCCTGGAATTTGTTGCAATATTTCTAAGGACAGCCCTGTCCTGCAGTCAGCGTGTCCCCTGGAGCCTCTTGTAGCCCGTGGCTTTCTTTAACGTAATGGGGGGCTGGAGGGTAAATACCTCCTTTGCTGCCCTATAGGGAGAACGTGGCCCTGTCCCAAGCCGGTGGCCACTGATCCAGGAAGCGGCCAAAGAGCTTTTGAGCTAGATGCCACCAGGGGTTTGATGTCCCATGGGAGACACCTGGGATGGGTCAGCCGGGGGCAAGCGAACCCAGAGGGGGAAACGTTGGGTGAAGGAATTTGCAGGAACAGCCCCGTGCCGGTGTGGGCAGTGGTGCTGCTGTTGTCTTTGGGCTTGTGACGGTGCCGCTCTGGGTTTTATAGACTGCTAACCGACAGGAACAGGCTGGGATGTGGGGCTTTGATGGTTAGCGTTAATTCACTTAAATGAGAAACCTCTCATTAAACTAGAAACTCAAAGCCGTACGAGTTTTAGCTTCTGTTTTACATAGGTCTCCTGGGAACTTTCTCTCTAGCTGCACAGACCTCTGTCTGACCACAAGGAGTTACCATTTCTTTAAATACCGACTATGTCATATAATAGTGGAGTTTCTGCAAGCCTGATAAACAGGCTGACAGCAGATTAGAGCAACTAGTCAGCCAAGACAAGAGTTTGGGTGGATTTGCAACTTTTTAAATAGTTTTTTTCCCTTGGGACTCCCGGAGGGCAAGCAGGGAGGAGAAGCTGGCCGCTGGGTCCTTGGAGCAGACCGCTGGCGGCTGCACGTTGCGGTTGGTAAAAGCCATGACCTTCACTGAGCTGGAGCCCCACCAGCTATTCCCTTCTTACATCACTCTTGAGCCCACTGGGAAAATGGGTAGGCAGACGAGTTAAGAGATTTGTTAATTCTCACAATACATTGTGACAATCGGTTATGTCATTTCTGTTCATCCTTTCTTTGTTGGTTGTTCTGTTTTTTCTTCTTTTTTTCTCCGAATTCTAGGTTTAGGGGGAAAAAGCAGGGCTGGAAGGAAACTTAAGCAGACTGGCATCAAAAATTATAATCTTGACGACTGTAGCTCAGCCACTTGCTGACCATGGAGGTACCTAACCTCCGAGAGGCTTCATTTTTCCTCTCTCATTAACTTTATGTTGGCACCTCTGTGTATGCCCAGAACTGAGCACTGGCTCTGACTGGGATGAGGACTTTTTTTGAGGTCTAACTCATGCTGCGAAACGGGCTCTGGGGACATCTGGGCATGTTGCCGGACTGGCTTTCTTAGAGGTAGCCGCTGTTCAATCATCGCCCACACACAGACAGGATGGAGATCCCTTAAAATGGAGCGCGAACTGCCACCAAAAAACCCCACCTAAACCCTACCAGCAGCTGGTGATGTTTACGGAGCGTATCCCGTGTTGGTTTGACGTAAGATATAGAAATAGAGCTGGAAGCAGGAACAAGCACCCAGGTCTTCCCCTTTGAGGAGGTGGCACTAACCACCAAAAGTCATGTACGTGTCTGTTCCCCATACCCAGCCCCAGCCTACTGGGCTGCGATCTTTTCTTTTTTCTGTCACTGTTTTGATGGAGGAGCAGAGACTGTCCTCGTACAGACTAGCCAAGGGCATTTTCCTAGCAAGGAGAAACAGGCATTCAAATCCCCTCTTAAATTAAGGAGGAATTTTAACCATTTTCCTTCCTTCGTGGGCAAGGACAGTACTTACAGGGAGGGACCTTATCCCTTCCCCGTGTTTTAGAAGCAGGGTACGCTCCTCCCAGAGAGATTCAGGCGATGCTGAGTTGTTGGAAACCCCAGTCCTACGTTAAATCTAGCCCTTAGTGTATCAGACGGATGCGCCTGACCCGGGATCGGGCACCTCCTCCTGTAGGCTGAGGGTTGCTCTCTGAGGAAGAGGATGATGACAGTCCTGAAAGAAGATAGATTGATGCCCAAAAGCAGTCTCTGTTACAGCTGGAGATTATTCCTAAGTGCAGTGCAAGGCTTAGGAGCCCGCCCGGCCAACAAGCCGTGCAGTCATTCCCCTTGTAGCTACTGGGAGCATGATGAGAAAGGACATTTCTATTGCTTCTCTCCTCTGGTCGCCCCGGCTCTGGTGGAGCAGACCCTTGGATGAGGGTTGAGCCTTCAGGAGAGTGAAGCAAAGCACATCGGCTGCCCTAATCCAAAAATACGATCGTGTCCGTCCCTGTTTCCTCCTGGGAAGGTCAGTGTTTTCATTAATGGAAATTAATGAGCCTGCTGGCGTCAGCAGGAGTCTTTGCATGGAGTTCAGTCTCGGGAAATAAGGAACGATATAAAAAGTATGAAATGTTTTTTGGGAGAATTTGTCGGTATTGAGAGACTATGGATGAGTCTTTAATAGAGCAGACAACATTAAAGCAAACATTAAAGCAACATTCAAGCACATTAAAGACAACATTCCTCCATAAACACTGGAGGAAAGAACTGAGGATAAGCAAAACAAAGATCCCTCTACCTCTGACTGCTCGTTTCAGCTGGAACGTCATGTTTTCACCCTGAATTTCCCAAATACTCTCCTTTGTGGCATATTTTTCTTTTAATTTTGAGAAATTCATAGACTCTTCCTCTATTTATTTATTTCAGCAGCGTTACCCACGCAGTTAAATTCTGAAGTGCAAATCACTGCGTTAGAGAGACGGGCGAGTGAAACAGGTTAATCGATGGTAGTAGCTGGTCCCAACAAACTCATTATAGCTGCGAGTGGTGGTGCCGACACAGCTGTTGCAGATGTGCTCTGGTTTTTTATTACTATTATTTTATTCTTGATGGCTTTAAGTACCTGGATCTTTTTTCAAAATCAGATCTTTTGACCACTAATGTATATCGTATAGATCATATTTACACAGAGCTGAGTTTATCAGCCCAAATGCTGGAGCTCCTCTGCCCTGACTTAACTGGCAGCGTGAACCAGACACTGTCCAGACAGCTCCAGCTTACCTGCTCTCTTTTTGTCAGGGTATTTATCAAACCATTTCTGACAAGATTTTATCTTTTTCTTTGTTTTTGTACTGGATGGGGCTGACTTGTATCTGGGTCTCTCGCTGTGGTTTTTTTTTTTAGTTATTGCGGTCTGAGGAGTGGTGTCCAGCAGCGCTGTATTTGATGCTCTGTGTGCCTTTATGGCCAACGGCCTGTTTTTGTGACACTGGGGACGATACTAATTTTTAGCCTCTAATAGCAGAGTAAAAAGGAAGTAAATGGTGAAGTAAAAAGTGTCAAATTTTGCTGCTGATGCAGCCTTAACCAGAGCAGGAAAACCTAACACCGGCTACAGAGAGACGGGGCGTCTTCTCAGGACATTGAGCAACCGGATGACAAAATAGCAAATAAAATCTAGTGCTGATAAAAGACAAGACGTGTATGGGGGAACAAAAACTCTGCTTAGGCAAGAGGAGCTGTAAATCCGCTCTTTTCATGAAGAAAGATCTTTTGAGTTATGCGGATAGCTCATGGGCAATGGCTGGTGATGGCAGAGGAGATGAAGAGGACATTGGACGTGTGCCGGGCTGTGGCCATGAAGGACCAGCGCTGTGGCCATCAGCACGTGGCCCTGCTCCCACCCAGGAGGTGGCCGGGGGTCCTGAGCGCGGGCGAGACCTCGCCGCCGCCGAGGCACGAGCCGTGCAGAGGAGGGGAAACGGGAACCGGTCGCTCGTGGTGCAAGAGGAAGGGACACCGAAAGATGTTGTCAGGTGGCCGTCTCAAAGCACCGGCGATACATTTCCGAGCAACGTACATATAACCAAAATAGGGAATTCATTGCCACCAGCCTGAAGGGATCGGTGGGTTCAGGTGTGTGCTGGGCAAGCAGGTTGGAAAAGAGCTTTTCATGGTTCTGGAGAATGGTGCCTTCAGCGCAGCTGCAGGAAGCCCCACAACCAGCGGTTGAGGACGGCCGTGCCCGGGCAGGATTGCTGCCCACAGCCCGGTGTTTCAACGCTCTCCCCAAGCCCACCATCAGCAGCAAGTGAGCCGCTTCGGTGGTGTCTGGTCTGGCTCAACGCAACCATCTTGCGAAGGTCTAAAGAGGAGAACGGGAAGAGGGGCAGGCGCGCGCTCTCCCACTTCCGTAGCAGCCTTCGCTTGCAAGTACGGTTTTAAGTCTCAGCGTGGAAAAAAAAAAAAAAAAAAAACCCTGTCACGTCTCTTCTCATGATGACAATGACACAAAGGAAGCTGTGAGAAGCGGCGCCCGAGGTGTGATGAAATTGTCTGCAGCTGTTGCAGGCGGTGCCGGCGCTTTCTGCAGCGTGTGGGTTCGGAGGCGCGCGGCTGTGTGGGAGTCGATGGAAACGGGGGGCTGCGATGTGCATCCTTCGGAAACATGCCGAGAGCTCTGCTTCCACCCAGAACTGTGTCATCCTCGTTCGCTTTGCTGTGTTGGGTATAAATAATACTTCCAAAAAACCCCCTTGTCTTGATGCTGTATCTGAACAGCTTAAGGTCCCCGAGCATCCCCTGAGGCCTTCCCTGGGTCTGTGCTATTGCCACAAATGGGTTTTTTGGGATCAGGAGGGATGCAGCCTGCCCTCAGCCTGCCCCTGGCTTCCAGTTTCAGGGAGAGTCCTTGAAAGAGGCTTCTTTCACTGCCAGGTACAGAATAACTCTGCTGAAACATAACTGCTGCAAAAAAAGAAGAGAATATACCTTTTCTTTTGGCCTAGCACAAATTAAACCTAACTCTATTTGTGTCAAAAAGCCACTTGTCACTTCAGCACACAGTCCTCCTGGCGAGGTTGTTGGCAGAGACCTCAGTGCTTTGCTTCTCGGCAATAACAGCCCTCTCAGGGGAGAGGTGCTTCTCGAGCAACCAGAGGAAATACTTCCTGCAGAATAAAGGGGATGTTTTGGGGTTTTTTTTTTTTGCTCTCAGTTACATTCTCATTGAGATTCCGAGTCCAGTGCTGCAGACCAGATTTATTACTCCAAAGGCTTTCCGGAGAAAAGACTTCCGTGGGAATATCAGCTTCTGCTGGCTTTGAACAGGCTAACAGAGAACTGCAGCCAGAGCTGAGCAAAGTCCAGGTGAAGAATCGGCTCTTGCCTAGCGCAGAGCTCGAAGCTGGGTGGAAAAGCGATCAAACGGCACTTGCTCCCTGCTGCTGCAGTGGCTGGGCATTACTTGTCCTCTCGAAACCTCCTGTGTGCCACGTGCCATCCCCGCTCGAGGCTTTCCCGGGCGGCAGAAACGCAGCAGAGCATTTCTCTGCCGGCGTGCGATTGCGCCGGGGCTCAAGCACGGGCTGGGATCATGGATCCCAAGCCATCGACAGGGCATGAAAATACACCTTCTGTTCATCTACGTCATACCTTGATTCTCCAGATGTCGGTGGCAACATCAGCCAAGGGCTTGTGAGACCTCTGCGATGGTGGCCCAAGCAAATCCCACCTGGAGCAGAGGTGCCGGGGCAGGGGGAGGGCAGGCAGGTCTCTCCTGAATTCGGCTCATGTGATCTACCGCAACTATTACACCCGACTTCCTGTAAAAAGAGACCGTTGATACTAATATGAATAAACCACATTGCTATGGCAGCGGGGGAAATGGCTCGTGTTGCACCCACAGTATTTTCTAGGTGGGAAAACTTAAGCTTACTGAGGTTTTTCTCATTGAATGATTTCTGAACTTCTGACGCCGCTTTGTGTAACATCTTTTCCCCTCGGAAGCTAAAAGTAGCTCTGGGGGGTGTACAGGACCATCCTGCTCGCCTCCCACGCGGCCAGGGACGGGGGACAGCGGCCGGAAAGGACGGCGATGGGCTCTCGGAGGGGCCAGATGAGCTGCTGCGGTTTGCAGCAGTGTGTTTTGTCCCTTTGCAAGCCAGCGTTTTGCTTTTCTCCCCAGGGCAAGAAGGAGATTGAAATAATTTTGAAAAGGCATCTAAAATGTGCTACGGGTGCTCGAGAGGCGTCGGCGATGCAAGTGCTGCCACGCGATGGTCCGTGGAAGCGCGTATTGGTGATGCAGTTACAGAGGGGAGAGTGGGCCAAGCATTACATTTAAAACTTTAAAAAAAAAGGATTTTTTTATTATGTACAACAGGAAATCAAAAAATAAATATTTTTTCATTGCTGTGAACAAATTACAATGTGCTGCTTGGTCTCCATGAATTAGCAGCGCTTACTCAGCCGACACACTCAGGTACAGACACACTGGCTCAGACTCCTGTAGGGTTGAGGTGGTGGGGTTTGGTTTTATGATATGGAAGGGTTTTTTTAAAAAGAAAAAAAGGCTTTCTGTGTTCCAACACTCTCTGGGATTCACATCATTTTTCCACAAAATATATATTTTTTTTATAAATTAAATCTATAAAACAACATTTGCATTAAATAAAACCTAATACTGTCACAGTATTTTTACATTTCAAAATGTAACATTTCAAATGTTCACAGAAAAATAATTTTTACAAGAAGGTGCAAATGGAATACCAGTCAAGCCCAAAGCTTCTGCTGTTTGATTTTAAAGAAATTGTTATTAAAAATACGTCCACGTTTGAGCCTTTCTTAAAAGTCTGTCGTAGCCTGTTGGGTGGCACCTTGGACTCTGCTTATAGTGAGTTCCCATTACAGTAAACTTCAGAAAGGTTTGGTTCCTCTGTCTGCGTTTTAATCAAGCTGCTGCTAATGAAGAGTAGATGTGATGGCGCAGGGTCAGTTATCAGGGAAAGGGAAATAATTTGCCCCACCTTTGGTGAAAAGAGCACCTGAAAGGCTCGATGGACGTCTAGCCTGAATAAATACCCTCGAAGCACAGCCCCGTGGTTAAAGCTTATCCAAGGCAGCCATCTGGCTTCAAACCATATGGCTTTCGAGCCAGAAATGGGAACTGATGGCAGAAAAATAGTGTCTGGACGCTTCAATGACTCTGTGATTTGGGCGTATGTCATTTGCTACACCCCAAAATGGAGGCTGGGTTGATTATTTAAATGGCAAGTCCTTTGCGGCCACCTTCCGCTCCTTGCTCCGTGGCCAACATGGCTTGGGGCAGGCTCTTGGCACTCGCCATAGAAATTAGTCACTGCTGGATTGTCTTTTGCTTCAGAAATATATAATACTCTGTCACCTACTAATTTTTAGGACCAGATTCTTTCTGCGTAGCAAGACCCAAAAATCTTTGCTGCCTCTTGCTGAAGCCAGGGTGCGTGACCAGGACATGGCCGGGTAATGGCCGCACCGGTGGCAACGGGGCACAGCATCACCTCTCGCCACGATCCACGTCCTCCTCCTACTGCCAAAGCTACCTGGCTGCCCAGCTTAGAAATAAGGCCCGTGGGAATTACACGGTGTTATTTATAGTCAGAGAAAATTTGCAACCCAAGTATTAACACATTTTCAGTCAGGTTTGGGTTGGGGGGGGGATTTTGTTTGTTTTTCTCCAACCCTCACTGAAATCAGCAGAAGCTTGTCTGAATCGTCTCTCTCAGTGTCCTGGGGAAAAAAAAATTGGGCCAAACCCCCAAAACATAGTGAACTTTTGAAGTCCTGGCAACCATTTGGGGAAGGCCAGCGCTAGTAGTCCATGGTGTCCTCCCTGAGCCCATCTCTGGAGTGCTTCCTCACGTAACTGAGGTTGTGGAGCTGAATGCTGTCCTGCAAATCCTGCCTGGAAAGGCGTCTCCGGAACTCATCTGTAGTAAAGTAGTAGATGACTGGGTCCACGCAGGAGTTCAAGCTGGCAAGGCACAAAGCTACAACGTGAAACACCGAGATCACCTTCTGGACGCAGCCGTTTTTAATCTTTTTGGTTTTGACAAAGAAATCTAGTGGAAAGCTGATGTGATAAGGTGCAAAGCAAATCAGAAATACCAGAGCGCAGGTGAGAATCATCTTTAAAGCCTTTTTTTTCTCTCCGAGGTCATGTGAAGCAGAATTTTTTTCTTTTAGTGATAAGATGGTCTTCCACGAGCAGTATAGGATGATGAGTAGGGGTGTTACGAACCCCACCAATTCACCTATCGTCATCATTGCAATGGAGAGGGGAAGCTCGACGTCCTTTACGGGGAGATCCACAAAACACGTGTTTTTATCATCCCGCTGAAGTCTGAGAAGCGGGAAAGGCAAACAGCCAACGCAGACCACGACCCACCCAACGATGCTGATATACACATCGCAGATGCGTTTGCAGTCGCTGAATTTGAACGGGTGCATAAGAAACAAATATCGTCTTACGCTGATGCAAACCAAGAAGTAGATGCTGGCGTACATATTGACGTACTTCAGGTAGAAGCAAAGCATGCAGAGACTTCCTCCAAATTCCCACGTGCCGGTCAAGTAGTAGAAAATCCTCAAGGGCAAGGACAAAACCTGCGATAAGTCGGCGATGGCTAAATTGATCATAAATATTACGGCCCTTTTAGTCTCTTTCATGTAGCCGTAAAAGACCCACAAAGCTAATGTGTTTCCTATGAGTCCAGGGATCAGGATGAAAGTGTACGTAATCGCATAGTAGGGCTTGAGGTCTGTTTCGGTGCAGGTCGAACTGTTCGTCATGGTTGTGCTCCAGATCCGTGCTCAGCCCCGGCATGATAACATGTTCCTCACTTGCATCCTGCGGCCAGGTTGTCCTTGGGTTGTCAGTGCTTAAATAAAAAGGTTCAGCTCTGGCATCCGTGTGTGAGGCTTCGGTTACCAGATCATCGCGTCCACTCTGGGGAGGAGCTTCGTTATGGGGTGAGCGAGTTAATTAAAGTCCTGCTCAGGTGCTTTGCTCATGCTCTTTGTCAGAAGTTCCCAGACCTTACTCTAGGACTGACAGGGAGAGGATCCACGCTGAGAAATGCATCGTCATGTGCCGAAGCAGTTGACGGTTCGTCACTGGAGCTGCACCTCTGTCACCTTTTGGGTGGCATTTCAGCCACTTCTCTCAACACAGGAGTTTGACAACCGACGTGGCCCTGCAGCTGAAAGACAGAAAGGTGCAGTTAGAACGCTGCGGGGAGACACGGGTCTTACAAAGCAAAAGGTACGGGAAAGCTTGCAAGAGCATCTCTCTAGCAGAAACCTATTGCTCGTGGCATCTGTGGTGATGGGCTCTTCTCCCGCCTGACAAGCGCCGTGCCTTGCCCAGTGAAGGCAGGTGCAAAACCACTGAGGAATAAATAGAAAATGCGTTTAATTGCTGCTACAAACCAGCCTCCCCTGCTGGACCGCCCAGCAGAAGTCACCCCTGATAGCAGAGCATGTTTAACTTGCTGCCAGGCTTCTGCAGCCGCGTCTTTCCCAGCTCCAGCTTTTCCATCCGAATCTCCCTTTGCCTCCAGTTGCGTCGCTCCCGCCGCGCCCGAGCGCGCAGCCAGCGCAGGGATGCTCCGGTGAGCGCCGTGCCTGCATCCCTCCTCGCTGCCCCGCCGCGGGCAGAGGGATGCTCTTGCCTCACGCTGCACTCCTGAGTTTAACGCTCCCCTGGTCTTCCCAGGAAAGCCCTTCAGAAACTTCCCCCCCGCACCACGGCTATAGACGGCCGAGATGACGACAGAACAAAAGCTGCTTTTTATGTAAACGAACCTGACACACTCACCTGAGAAATGAATATTTTTCCACCGGTGCAGCCGCTGCTGCTGCAGCACAGAGTGAAAGTCCCAAGTCGGTGGCTTTCACCAAACCGGGGCCAACTTTTTCATTCATCTTTCATAAACAGAATATAAAACATACTTGCATGCAAGCAGGAACAACTGGCCCACTTAAACACTTTTTGCTGCAGAACTACCTGCATTATATTAAATTTGGCTTTCTCACAACTGCTTTTTCTAAGCCTTTCCTTTACCCGTCTTGCACATGTGACTGCTGTGGCTGTTGGAAATACCAGATATTGTCACTAAGGTGACTGTAGGTGGACTTTATTTTAAAATTGTTTGCATGGTAAGCAGCTGATATTATCCAAATCTGTCTGATAAAAAAAAAAACCCACAACCGAGCCCAGATCTGATAAATATAGAGGAAATTCAGATCTCTGTCCAAACTCTCTCAGGCTTGCCTTTTGCTTCGGCATGAAGAATTAACCTACAGGTCTAAGTGGGAAAAGTTTGCAGGTACCAACCAAGATGCCAAAGGCACATTTATAAAGGCAAAATTATATCCTGCTGCAGTCCCTGATGGTTTTTCCTGTGCTTTGAGGCATAGGAGTTAAAACGTGAACATTTATTAATGAAGCCGATGTTCAACACTTTGCCAGCGTGATTGCACCGAAACCTTGAAGTAGCTTTGGGTGGAAACAGAAAATCTTCTACAAAAGGAAACGGTTTGGGGGGGGCATCTATCCTGTGTCTATTTGTGTAGTTTCTCTTGCATACCATTGAGTAATGAGTCCAATGAGACGGAGATGTCTTCCTTTCTCCCAGGGAGCCAGCATCTAACATAACCAGTAGAGCAAAATGGCTCGTGAAATAATCCCGTTAAACTTCAGAAGCGACGATTAATAAGCCGTAGAGTTAATTAGCCTTCTGTTCAAAGACTTTCCGATTCTTTTATTAATTCTCCACCTAACTTCCAATGCACAAACCTGCACGACTAATTCTAGAAATGTGAGTAATCTCTTCGTCATGCAGAAAAACTAATTGGTGCTCAGCTCCTCGTTAGGTTTTATCCATCACTGCTGGGTAACTCGGGCCGAGGGCTTCGGTTTCCATTTGCTGGAGCTTGACTGGCACAAGTAACTGGGAGGGGGTTGTGGATGTGGCTGCTTTTTGGCAGGACCTGTCACGCTCTGGGGTTCCCTGGGGCTTCAGAGCTCGCCCTCGGCAGTGGTTAACCCCTTTGGGGTTCAGGTGGGTTCCTCCCTTCTCCTCTGTACTGGGGTCGAGCCAAACCAGTTGGCCAAAACCAGTACATCCTCCCCGAGTGGTCAGAAATTGCCTTGCTGGGCTTGAAAAAATGCTGCCTATAGGTACAGGCAGAGCAGGCTGTGCTGGGAAAGCATCCAGCGCTGCTTCCTGGGGACCGGTACTTAGAGAGGATGGGAGGGATGCTCTCTTTCATGTTGGTTTTCCACGGCGATGCTGAGGCCCTGTGAAGATGCGTCCATCTTTACTGTTACAGGAGACTCCGCAGCATGACGTGTCCCGGCTTCCCATCCAGGTCCTGGTCCTGCCGGGGTGTCTGAGCAAAACAACCGCCTTGTAGGTCCGGGGCACCAGTGACCGGGTGCATCCTCTCGCTCCCGGAGAGCTCCTCTGTTCCTCTTGGCTTCCCAGACACCAGCACCGTCCCCTAGGACGCGGGCAGCCCGCCCAGCAGAGCGAGGGTGGCT
Source organism: Mycteria americana (assembly GCF_035582795.1). Lineage (NCBI taxonomy): Eukaryota > Metazoa > Chordata > Aves > Ciconiiformes > Ciconiidae > Mycteria > Mycteria americana. Next base: position 24,673,058 of record NC_134374.1, read on the forward strand.
TGCGAGGAGCTGCACAGCTTTGCCTTGGGTTGATTTTCGCTTTTTTCCCACCCAGAGTGTCTCAACTTCGTGCCTGAAGTTTGCTCTGAAGGGCCACCAGCGAGCAGCTCGGGTGACTTTGCGGTGTCCCGCTCCCACGGAGGCACACGTGCCCAGCTGGCACCGCTCCCGCCAACACTGCTTGGGCAGGGCTACGCCTGGCCGGGGAGCATCTACAGGGGCGTTTGCAAGATAAAGCCCTAAACCTGCATCACCCAGCTCTGCCTTCCAGGGATTTTTAAAAATATTTTGGTTTTTAAACAAGCTTGTCCTTCCTCTCATCTCTTGCCCAGTGGCTCCTATCACCCAGGCAGGGAGACTGAATCATGCTCCTTTTCCTCTGGCTGCATTCCCGGGTGGGTAAATCCACCCTCCCTCCATCGCTGGGCCACGAGACGTGCGAAGAGGAGGACAAGGTGCAGTCCCAGCCCATCTGTCTGTTCACAGCCCAGCGCACACACGCGGGCACACACACGTGCACGCTAGCATTTTTCCTGCCGCCCCCAGCACCTGCATTTCCCCATCCCCGCTGCACAGCAGCTTTCCTGCGACAGCATCCCCTGTTCCCCCCAGCCCGGCCCCGGCGCAGGGATGCGCTTGCAGCACCTTCTGCCTCTCCCTGGGGCTGCAACCCTGCAGCACAAGGGGTCCCAGAAAGCCCAGCTAAAGCCGGGAACGACGGGGGTGCTCGTCCAGGGCACCCAGAAATGCCCCTGCGAGAGCTGCCACCCTCGGAGGGGTTGTGAAAACACGGCAATGTGAGAAACTGCGCTTTGGAAATCCCGAGCAGTAACATTGCAAAGTTCAGCCAAATGTGCTATGTAAAAACCAGCAGGATGCTAAAAAAAGCTCCAGAAAGAGGAAATTTTGTTTCGCATGCTCTGTGCTCGCTTCCCCTCGGAGCGGGGGGCTGGCTGCGGTGGTAGGTGCGAGACTCTCCCCAGACATGGCTTCTTTCTTGCCCTCCACGGTTTTTCCCCCCTATTTTGCCCAGGAGAGCCCACAGTCAGCCACATCAGGGCTCTGGATGAAGACTTCTCATTTGGACTTAATGAGTCAGAAACACCAGGTACGTTTTGTAGCCAGCCTTTACAACCAGGGCTTGTTAACGCTTGTTGAAGCTGGGCACATATTGTGTAAAGTATTCTCTATATGCTGAAGGGCAGCTATATACCCGTATGCTCCATATGAACAAGTGCAGGAGCTGGGGATGTAGGAGCAGTCACTTACGGCCGCAACACCCGTGGGCCTGGGGTGCAGCAGGGCTCTGCCCCATGCCCACGTCGGAGCCCCTCACACCCCCCACGAGCAATCAGGCTCCTCACCTGAGGGTGGTTATAACTGCCCGGGTCAACCCAGGACCCTCGTTAGCAAATCCTGTGGGTTTTACCCCAGGAAGCAAAGCCACAGAGCTCTTAAAGCCCAGCTCAGTGGAGGAGAGGCTCTTAAGCCAGCTTGGGGGAGAGCAGCCCATGGGCAGGTGCTGTTTGTGGGTGCTGCAGCATTGTGCCTCATCCATCCCCTCTTGGAGCTCAGGTCCTTAGGGAGCCCGGGATGCTGCCCAAACCTCCTGCTCCCTCCCAGAACCAGGGTACCAGCTCAGCCTGGCTGGATCCTGCCACCAGGCTCCGTTCTCCCAAGGAGCACCGCTGGCCCAGGTGAGCAGCGGGTGCGCAGGCACCCCGGTTTGGTGTGGGGCGGGTATTTATGCTGTAAAACCAAGTAAAGGCTGTGGCAGAGGTGACGCGGGCAGAGCAGCAGCGGGTACTGTACCTGACACCCCGGTGTCATCTTCTGACTTACCCTTTCGGGGGGAGGCTTGGGCGTGCTGCTGACTGGGACCGCTCTTCTATTTTTTCCTCCTTTGCCTCCACGGCCTAAAATAAAAGGAGAAGGTGCACAGGGGTAATTTCAAATAGAAATTCAGTTTCCCGCTGAAGCCACGCGAGCAGAGGAGGTGTGGTGGTGGCTCTGTCCCTCCCTGTGCGGTTGGCTGGGGATGTGGGGACACGGGAGCTGGCCCAGGGACCAGAGCAGGGCAGCGGTGTCCTGTGCTGGCCTTCTCCAGTAACCGCTTGTTTTCTGTGTCACCTGAAGTGCTGCCGTCCTATTTTGGCAGAGATAACTACTAGTAGTGATAACTAATAGGTAGTAACTGAAAATAGAAGTGTTAGAAATATAAACTGATCGTTGCATAGGATAGCTTTTTAGTTCTTTTAAGAAATGTCAGGGGAGGATAAAGGCTTTTCTCCCTTGAAGCGGTTTTCTGGTAGATATTTGGGTTTTATACCTTCTTCCATAGGAGCAGTGCTGCCTCTTGCTGTGCTAACTGTGGAGGTTTCTCTTTTATTTCCTCTTTGGTAGCACCTGCCCACAGAGACCAGAGCGCTTTTCTTTGGCATCCTCGGGGCCTCCTGCCTTTTGCTGTGCTTGTCCCGGCGCGGCAGGAACCCTGACCCGCCGCGTTCCCCGCCTGCCCTACCCCAGCCCAGGCACCTCTGGGCTGCAGCCCCTCCCAGCCCGGGTACCGGCAGCCTCCAGAGCATCCCTCCCCTCGCCCAGCATCTCTTCGGCACCAGGCGTACTCTTGAGTTGCCGGAATATATTTGCTAATGCTGTGTTTGCAAAGCCATATGGGTAAGAGCGGCTTTTTCGCTTTGACTCGGTTGCAGAGTACCGCAGTAAGTGCCTGTTCATCCCATCTGATTTCTGTGGTCACCTGCAATGTGAATCACTGAAGGTGGTGAATGGCTGCTCCAGGGGGAAAAAAGCAGCGGAACAGCCAAGATTTTACAGGTTAGGACTGTGGGGCATTGGCACAGCAGAAAGAAAAGGTTTCTTTCTATTTGTTCTTTCATTAATTTCTCATTTGCTCGTTATTAAGGTTTCCGTGGCACGCCTTGCCCACGCTCCCTGCCCTTCTGCCCACATCCGTGCTGGGAGGAGTGGCAGAGCTGCCGGCATCTGCCCCAGGGAGACCCCGCTCTGGCACTGAAATTTTGGGAAGGGGCTGTGGGGCTGGAGCCCGGGGGAGCTCACTGGGGCGAGGGGCCGGGCTGCGGTGGTGGGGGCCGGCTGCGTGCCGCTGGGCGGTGAGTCAGGCGGGCGGGCAGCTGGGGACACCGGGGGGATTTTGGCTGGGTAAATTCCAAGAAAGTGCAGGAAAAATAAACGCTCCGGTTTAATGCCATGCGAAATACGCTGGTTTTGCCTTTTAATCCTCTGCAAAAGCTCTCGTCCTCCCTTGTTAATACTAATCCTGGTTAAAAAGGGAAAATAAACCCGGAGCAGCGGTGTTGTGTATTTGCCTAATTCCTCACCCCTCTTCTCCCTTCCTGGCGCGCTCTGATGTCCCTGGTAGCTGTGCGTAGTAACGAGCACCAAAGCTGCAATTTTTCCACCCGAACCGTCAGCACATGCCCCCCGGGGAGGCGCAGCCCTGTGCCCACGCTCACCAGGCTGCGAGCGGTGGGGGTGGCACAGATAACCCTGCCTCCCCCCTCCTTCTTACCGTTAAGTGGAAAATCGCCAGTGGAAAGTCAGCGTACTGCCTCTCGCGAGGAACAGACTGCTGAAGGAAACCCATGGACAAATGCAGCGAGGCGAACCCAAGTGAGACCCCCGGTAAGGAGTGAATCAGCCCAGTTATCCCCGGGCTTGGGGCCGTGCGGCCTCAAAAAGTCCACTCGCAGACAAGCCCCTTCACGAGCAGCTGTGGGTTTTGCAAAGGTTAGGAATCGCCGCAATTGGTGTTATTCTTAAACGTAGCTTCTTGATACTCATGTAACCGTAAGAGAAAATATGGTTTTGAACTTCATGGCTGGCTATTTTGGCTTAAACGGTACCCTTCCTCCCTCAGATACACAGAGCACTTACACGGAGCTTGCTCTTCTGATAAATGGAGATATTAGCTCCTCGCCCGTACCTGGGCTTAGCCTGCGTCTCCTCGCTTCTACTCGTTTACTTTTGGAGACTCACAGGGGTCCGTGGTTAAAGCTGCACCTCCTGCCTCTCGCTGGGGTGTCCCCATCCCCTCTCAGCACTCCTAGCGCGAGTCAGAAGAGGCACCAAGTCTATGTCGCAATAATCAAAAAAAGTACAATTTAAACCCGTTAGCCTGAACCAAAGACAACCGGGGATAAAAGAATATCGGTCCTACCTTTGCCGTCTCGGCGGGCTGCTCCGGTGTGACCCCGCGGGCCCCGATCCGTGGGTGCCGGCAGCGGGTCCCCACCCCTCTTGACGTGCAAAGCAAAAGTGCAACTGGCGGGCGCAGCAGCCTGCGCCCGCGCGGGAGGGGAGCGGAGCGGAGCAGGGCCCTCCCCAGCCAGCAGCGCTTGCTGTGCTGCTCCTCCTGCCCCGCGGCCGAGCTGGCCCTGACCCTTCTGCTTGCTTTCTGTTTTGTGGTTTTTCTCTCTATATATATTTATACGTATGTAAAGGTGCTGTTGGAAACTGCCGCCGCAGCGCGACAGCCGCCGTTCGCTGCGAGGTTGCTGTCGCCCCAGCAGCCTCCCCCGCTGCCGGTGCTGGGGGTTCGGGGGGCTCGACGCCTCGGCAGCGCCGGCTCGCAGAGCCCCCGTCTGCCGAGGACACGAGGCTGGCGAAGCGAGGTGCTTCGTCGGTTATTTTCCTCTCCCTTCCCCAGCTTTCTGGGAAAGGTTCCCTCGCTCCCGTCTGGACGCTGTGACCCCCGCGCTGCGGGTCCCTGCACCCGGCGCTTCGGGGGGGCTTCAGCGAGTCGCGCTGGAGCTGATCACCGTCTGGTTTGGGCTTCCCCAAAAGCAGGAGGTTCTCCACGGTCATTATTTTCCTATTCAGCGGATTTCGGCAGCTCGTGCGGAGCAAACCAGGGCCGGAGCCGAGGACTCTTCTCTTACAAATAAATGCTTGTGCCACAAAGCGGTGTCACCCATCGCCGTGGCCCCCGGCTCCAGGCCCCTGCACCCACTGGGTGCTCGGCAGGCGGTGGCCATCGGCAGAGGGCACTGCTGGCCACGGCACGCGCTGCTCGCTTGCCAGTGTGCGCTCAGGGATACGATGAGTTTGAGAAGTAGCACTTCTGAAGTTATCCCTCTGGGGACTCTAGCTCAAGAAGTATTAAAAACCATTTTTTTTTTTTAATATCAAGAGGGATCGAGGATTCTTGATTCAATTGATCACTTTGAAAAAGCAATTTTTTTTTTAACCATTTCCGTAGCGATTCAACCTAAAATTATCCGCAACTTTTTAGATTTGCACGTATTCATTTTTCTTGCATGTCTGCTCAGGAGAACAGGACTTATTTTGCAGCGTGACTCGTGGAGGGGCTTGCAGCTCTGCAGAAGGCTCATACGGGTGCCCGGGGCCCGGTCCCCTGCGGTGTCCCCACCGCATCCTCACGCGCTCGCAGCACGTACCAGGGTCTCGGCGACACCTGCTCCTTTAAAGCATTATTGATTTATTCATATAACAATCCCAGCTTATAGCAGGGTTTTGTAGCTCTATATACTTCTTTTTATTGTGGTTTTATAGGAAATTAATCTCTTGGGCACGTCGTGGGCTTTTATAGCCTCGCGGTGTGCTGGGTTTGTCATCCCTGCGGTGGCACAGCTCCTCGCCGGCGCTTTGCAGCTTGCACCTCCCAAAACACGCAGGCGCTTGCCTCTTTTAGCAGCTAATACTCCTACTAGTTAAAGCTTCTAGCCTTTTCTTTTTTTTTGTAAGCCTGCTGATTACTTAATGTGCCTTAATTAATCTTGTGTGGGAGCCAGAGCTTTCAGCACTGTGGGATCTTTGCCGCAGAGTTGTCCCCTTGGGTGCAGAGACGGATTAATCTGCTGATGCTTTTGGACTAGAAGCAGCGGAGGTTTGGGGTTTATTGCTTAAACGGGGCTTGTCGCTGCTGTGGAGTCTCCTGGGAGATGTGCTGGGACCTCTGTGGAGGATGCCAGCTCTGCTCGCGTTAGTCCGAGAGCGTTTCTGTAATTGCAGTGGTATCTGGGATGCAAAACTTTCCCTGTGCTTGCCAGCACCTCCCGGCAGCTGCCTCTGCCGTGTGCTGTCACACCTTGCAAAGTGTTTTCACTGCAGCCATTTAAAGAAAAACCTTTTATTTCCTTCCCCCCCACACCCCAAAATTATGTGATGTGAAACCTGGCAGGCCCCAGGCTCTGCCCCTGCCCTGCCAGCCTTTCCCTGCGTGACCCTGGCACCCACCTGCCTCCGCAGAGGGGACCCTGGGGCCGAGGGGGACGCTTTGGACACCTCTTTCACAGGCAGCAGGGTCGAGGCCAGACCCAAGCATAACGGCAGTACCACCCCCACCGTGGCTGAACAGCACACGGGCTCTGAAGATGACGTCTTCTTCTTTTCTTTTCCTGATCAAATGCGTGATGGATGCTCAATTTTGCACTTTCATTTCCGCAGAAGCCAGCCGTTTATAAGAAAGCCTAGCCCGTGCTTGGGGCAGCCTGTGTATTTACTGTACAGATAGACTTTGTTTCTGAAACACCTTTCAGAGCATAACCATATCCTGTTTTGCTGGTGCTGCGCTCCGCGTGCAGCTGGCGTGCATCGCGTGCCACCTTCCATCCCGTTTCGCGTCGCTCCGGGAGCCGTCGCGTGCGGCAGCGCCGGCTCAGCCCCTTCTCGGGCTGCGTGGGTGGGAACCCAAGGGTGCCTTCCCCGGCTCACCTTTACCGGCAGCCCAATGCCAGTCTCCGAGTCGTGCCGTCCCCGGCACGGGGCGCACAGTGGCAGCGCTGGCCGGGCCGTCCCCAAACCTGCCCTAGTTGAGGCCACCAAAAATCAGGAGAACTTGGAGCTGGGCACCAAATCACAAAGCAATTATTTTACAGTATAAGATAAAATTTTATCTGATACTTATAATTTTCTCTTATTGCTTATATTTTATACTTACTTTTTTATCTCAAAAAAAATTGGAAACTTTCAGTTCACCTAAACCTGTGCTTCGTGACCTTGTAGGAGATCCTCAGGCAGAAACAGCTAAGTCTTTCTGGTCCGCACTGACAGTCTTTAATAGAAATAATTCCTGAGAATAGGTTGCGTGCCTGTCTTCCCTCCACACGGCTGGTGATGTTTTCCTTGGTGATGACCCAGGAGGAGCCCAGGGAAGGGCACGCACCGGGCAGGAGCACCTTTGCAGAGGGAGCAGGCGCAGGGCCCCGGCCCCGCTGCCCGTGGGTGCGCTGGGCTCTCGCCCGCAGCTCCCAGCATCGGCGGGGCTCGGAGGAGCCAGGGACGCAGCCGTGCTGCTTTCACCAGGCCAGGGGCTAAAAAGTTCTGGATTTTCCTCCCCAGCCTCAGTGCCTGCCCTATCCGCCTACAGCAGGAAAATTTTCTTTACAAAAAACAAAAAAATCCCCTGTTAAGAGGAGCAGGACTGAGCCATCGGTGTGGCAATTCCTGCTGGAAAGGACTTGCTGACTGCCGCAAGGTTGAGGCTTTGCCTGTTTCTCGGGGGAGAGCTAACCCTTACGGTGCCAAACGTGGCCGTGGCATTGACGCAGAGTTCCCAAAACCCTTCCCCTTGTGCCGTGACCAGGACCCTGCAGCGCGCGAGGGACTGAGGGGCAGCCCTGGGTCTCCAAAGCGGTGCCGTCCCGTTGAACGCCAGTGACTCGGGCTTCGCAGTGTGTTGCTGGCTGAGCCCGTGAATCAAAAAATTGGACTTGGGTCTGATGAAATCATGAGCGTCTGGAAAACCACTCCCTGGCTCGGGTTGGTTTAAAGCAGCAGAATTTGCTTTCTGTGCGTTTAGGTTGCGCTCGGAATTGAAGTTGTTGTGTTTGTTCCTTTGCCAGGCGCAGCGCTTTCCCCTCTCGTCGGCGCGAGGTGGGTGGATGGAGAAGCAGCTTGTTGCCAGCGGTAGTGACTGTTAGCACTGTGCCAAAAACCATCGGAGTCCGAGTCTCGCTACCGGGTAGGTGGTGCGAGCTCTGCCGAGAGCTGAGGCCGAGTGGTTTTCCACATGCAAAGTCACTTTGCTGGGGCTGGACTGGAAGCATGCGGTCATGGAGGGAGGAAAAGGCTATTTTTAGCAAAGAGAAAAGCAACCTTCCCTCCTTCCTTGCGGTGCCCTAGAAAGCACTGTGCACAAGAGACGTCTTCTTGGATATTCCGAAGGACTGCATAATTTTAGGTATATGTAAGCGTAGTATGTGTGCAGGGGTGTATGCGTATATGGATGGACGCACATACAGAAAAGCGGCTAAGCAGTTCTAGTCAAAGCTAGTCGTAAAGGATTAAGCCGTATAGAATAATTAATTGCATGTGAAAAGCTCAGGATATGCAGTTGTCCTCGGTGCCGGCAGAGGTCCGGCCGAGCTGCCAGCTTTGCTGCTCTCCCTGCCGCTGCTCCCCGTCCCTTCCCGTGGCGGCGTTTCGGAAGCCCTCCTGCCAGCACGCCTCGCTGGGGAGGAAATAATCACAGCCAGAATCCTCACCGGTGGCTTATCGGTCTGAGCTCTCCGGCTGGCTGAGGCCAGAGCATGGTGCCGTGTTTTATCCCGTCGGAAGAGCTGAGGATGGCACGTGGGGACGAGGGTGCCCTGGCTAAGGGACGTGCTCTTGGTGCTGTTGCCGCTGGCCCTGCTTGCAAGAGCGTGGCCGGGGTCTGTAATACATTACCTGGAAATTAATGAGGCTAAAGTGCCCTATTGGGGTTATTACTGGCTGATTTTGCCATGTGAATCGAAGTTTTAATGCCAACAGCTAATGGCTTTGAGAGAGAAATCCTGACAAGCTCTTAATTCACCCTGTCCCCTCTTCCCCATATGTCAGCTCCTGGTCCCTTGCTCTCCCTTCTCTTCAACCTCGAGCTTTTCCCTCGTAAGAAGTTAGCTCACACCTTGGCCTCGGCAAAGCAGGTCCTCAATGTGGCAGATTTTTACCTAAATCTTAGGAGCACCGTAGAGCCAGACATCCCCCAGCCCGCACTGACCTGCTGCCCCACAAGGTACCTGAACTACCACTGGTGAAGCCCGCTGCTCCTGCATCCCTGCACTGGGGACCGGCAGCATCCCTGTCCGTCTGTCCCCCCCTCACTGCAGCATCCCGTCAGCAGAGCTCCCGCTGACCCCAGGTCCCTGTGGTTTGGGTCCCCGTGCCCAGCCAGGGTGTTTGTGGTAGTGGATCTTGGTGGCTGTGATACAAGGCTGGCAGGTGTCTCGTGGCGTCCGACGGGCAGAAAGCGCCGGTCTGCACTGGAAAAGGATATTTCTCCAGGGTTTGGTTTGGGTAAAACCCAGCAAAATTCTTGCTGTCCTGTGCATATAACCCAGAAAGGGATTTTTCTGCTGTATTTCCAATGCAACCTGTGGTGCAAGCAAGCCCCAGGGCCGGCAAGGGCAGCCCGAGTAAGGGTTGCTGCTATGTCTCTGCGTGACGGATTAGTGAGACTTTTTGTTTTGCTTTCTTTTTCCTGTTTTCTTTTTGAAAGGGGGAAGCTGCATTGCAGAAACTGCAGAAAAGCTGTGCAATCTGAAAACAAACTGGCAAAGTCCCACTGGGAACTGGTGCTACTGGGAAACCTGGAGCTGGCGCTGCCGTAAGGTCAGAGCTGCAATACAGGCTCTGTGGTCGGTTGGCAGGGCTTATAGATATCTAACTGTGGTTATTGAGGGCTACCTGGATGTCCGCCCTGGCTACTTAGGGTTGTACTGCTCACGAAAGACACTCGCAGGCTAAAACCATGCTCCTGGTTAAGGGGCCGGTGATGTGACTTCTCCTCTCCGTGGCAGCTGCCCAGAGCCGGGTCTCGCCAGCCACGGCACCGGCAAGGTTATGCTTGGCTTTCCTGTTTTGCCATGTGAATGCTGCTGGCTTTGCGCCATCTGAAGCAGCTTTTATTCAGCCCTGAAAACTCCCCCCCCCCCCCCCCCCCGAGCAAACAAGGAACATGTGTCCTTTTTTTATTTTTTTAATTTTTTAATTTTTTTTGGTGAGAGGAGGAGGAGATTTGGGACAGAGCTGCAGGGCAGCGTGTTTTCTGCCCGTCTCAGTGTTTTCTGCCCGTCTCTGGCACACTGTAAGTACCAAAGCAAACTCCTCCAGGTTGTCTGGATCTCCCTCTGTCTTTCCAGGACCTGCCTTGGCAATGCGAGGGTAAACCACTGCCTGCTCCGGGCTTCCCAGAAACGCTGTGTGGGTTGGAAATGTGCATCCAATCATCGGCAAAGCTGTTTTCTATCAAACCCCCTCTGCCTATGTTTACTTATATAATTCCCGGAGGGTTTTTTGGCATTGCAGTCGTCGATGCCTTAGCCCACGAGGAGGAAACCTCGCAGCCCCCACGCTGGCTGCTGTGCAAGGGGCCACGGTGGCGACGGGGCCTCTCCGAGCCCCAGGCTGGGGTCCCCGCCTCTGCAGATTGTACCGTTGCTTTGAGAGCAGCTGTGGTGCATAACGAGACTATTTACAAGCGCTTAAAATAATACCCGTGATGCCAAAATACGTGTTGAGATCATTTTATTTCCTCCCAAGTTTGAAGCCTTGAGGATGCACTTGGGTCAGTTTTGTAAACTTCTCTCGGTACCCAGCGAGGGCTGGTGGGACCTTTTCTGGTTTTTAAAGCAAAAGTGAGAGGCTTGGGTAACATCTTAATCTACAACCACAGGCTTTAGCGATATGCCAGGTAACACAAGACTCCTAATAATGACACAAGAAACGGGAACACCAGCTACTAGTCCTCCCTTCTGTGGCTGACCCCAGGTCTCTGCAAGCAGATGTGCCCTGGGAGACGTCCTTCATCCTCCTCCTCTTTGCTCGTGGCTTTTCCAGTCACAGTCTGTCTTCCAGGTATTCATCCCCCCGTAATCAGTTGAGCATCCCGTGGCTCCCGGGAGCCAGGCGGACTCCCTTGCTCAGCTCTGGGTGCCTTTTTCAATAACGTGAGCTGACCCCCGTTTGTTTGAAAACTCCCTTTAACACTGATGTGGATATAGGTTAATACTCCTTGCTTGATATATGTTGGTAAAGTTATAGTCTTGCAGTCCAGATTAGGCTAGATTAGGTCCAGATGATTGATTTTTCTTTGCAATGGAAAGAGGTTCAGTTTACATGGAGATAATTAACTGTCCTGATCTAGAGTCTCCTGTGAGCACGGTGGATGCTGTAACTCATCACGGGCCGCAGGTAGCTGCGGTCGGGGCTGAAACTCCCCTCGTGCGACCTCCCCGAGCTGCGCTGAGGCTGAGCTGCCCGCTTGCAACTCGGGATTCAGAAGGATTTCCAAAAATGACAAATATGTAGAAGCACTGAAACAGCAGAAATGAGAGGGACCCAAACCCAACTGCAGGTCGACACGGGAGAAATACTGGCATCAGCGACGGCTGCTTCAGGTAGTTTAACGATAACGTGACGGAGAATGCTTCCAGGCAAGCAGTCCCCAGCAGCGACAACACAACCAGCAAACCTTTTTTCATCAAGATGTTCTTCTAGGTCAGATGCTGGCATCTGTTGCACACAAGGGTAATTCAAGACGTATTTGGAGACCTAACGCAATCTTCACTCAAGCTATGAGAAGCACCTACACAGAGAGAAATGGCTTACGTTTCAAGAGATGGACTCCAGCAGAAGCTCGTCGGGCGGCATTGGAGGGATTTCCATGCTGTTTATTCGGCCAAAGAACTTGGGAAGAGACCAAAACTTAAAGCGTGGAAGATTCCTCCTTTTCATACCAATGTCATGGCTGGTTTCAGTGACGGAGAGGCTGCTCCCGCGGCGCGTGAACCGAGCTCGCAGGGCAGCACAGCTGTGGCGCAGCAGCTGGTCCTGGAACTCGGAGGTCATGAAGTAGTAGAGGACGGGATCCAGGCAGCAGTTGAGGCTGGCCAGGCAGAGGGAGATGGGGTGGAAGCGGAGCGTGCTCCTGTGCACGGCACAGTCCTGGATGATCTTCTCTATCACCATCATGAAGAAAGGGAAGTTGATGTGGTAGGGGGTGAAGCAGATGAAGAAGACAGCCGCGCACATCAAGACCATGCGCAAAGCCTTCTGCTTCTCGCTGGTGTTTTGCAGCTGCGTTGGACACTCCCGCAGGGACTGCCACATCTTCCAAGTGCAGCAGGCGATGATGCCAAAGGGGATGACGAACCCAAACAGCTCTGCCACCGTCACCAGCGCGATGGAGGCTCCCGGGCTCAGCTGCTTCACCCCCAGGTCTGAGAAGCACGTGTTTGTGCTGTTGGACAAGGCTGGGCTCCTCACTACTAGCAGCGGTAAGCACGCTGCCCCAACAAAGAGCCAGACAGCAGCGCTGATGGCCGCGTCGTACCGCCGCTTCCAGTCCTTGGCTTTGAAGGGATGGAGGAGGAAGAGGTACCGCTGGATGCTGATGCAGGTGAGGAAGCAAATGCTGGCGTACATGTTGAGATACTTCAGGTAGAAGCACAGCTGGCAAAGAAAACTTCCAAATGGCCAGGTGTGGTTTATGTAGTAATACATCCGTAAGGGCAGCGAGAGGACGTGAGCCAGGTCGGCCACGGCCAGGTTGATCATGAAGATGACGGCTTTGCTCTTCTTGCTGATGTAGCGGCACAAGACCCACAGGGCAGCGCTGTTGGCCAGGAGGCCGGGGATGAATATGACGGTGTAAGTGGTTGCGTACAGGGTGGACTGGAAGGACATCTGGGGATCGGTACAGTTCCCGGAGGACGCGTTGCTCTCCATCTCGGCCGAGTCTCTTCGCTCATGGGGCGATTAAGGCGGGCGGAGGGTTTCTGTAGGGAGTAAAAACAGAAGCTGTAAAGCCAAAAAATTCCCAGTATTTCCCCCCATGGAGTAAATGCGCTTCAGTACAGAGGAGTAAGTTGCGCGTAGGTGTGCGTACGGCCTGCATGCGCAGGCGTACGTGCCAGACGGTGTGTGCTGGGAAGGGTGCAGAGCCAGACCCCCTTACAGGCAGCGATCCCAGGCATCTTCCACGCAGCTCCTTTCGGATGTGCCTCGCAGGGTGACGTACCCTGCCACCCCCTAAGGCGATGCCACAATTACAGTGACATCGCAATTGAGCTCCGTAGCATTAATCTCTTTATTGCTAATGCCGGAGAGCTGCTTCGGCTGCCCGGGGTTTTTCAAGACCACTTTTATTGCGTATAGTTTTCTGTCAAACTCCCATCAAATTGGTGCTCTCTGATATGTCTACAAGCAATTTCAGTGGGACTGCAAATAAATAGGGACTTTAAACGGATCTAGAGAGTGTCTTTTCAGATCCATGCAGTGGTCTGATGCGAAGAGGCAGTGAGGGCAATAATTAATATCAGCGAGCGATGGTGCTGGCAGGCAGCCGACCGGAGCAGAGGCTGGTGGGAGAGGTGCAGACAGATCTATCGGAGCTCTGGCTCCAGATTTAAGGCTCGATTTATAAGCTAATAGCTGGCTGAACACATGCCAGTTGCTCTGCCGGTCCTGCTAACTCAATTCTGGCACTCACGGCACATTGTGCAGCCATCGTGTTGTAGCAACAGGAATTATCCTCCAGCAACAGTTCAGTACGTGAAGGAAGATAAATACATCTGTCTTTTAGTTAGAGCAGAAATTCTTTTCATCCATTTACCCATTTCACCTCATCCAGCCAGCGCTGAGGGTATTAGCGGGTCACGGGGAGTTCGCAGGTACTCGCACAGCTCTCCAGAGAGGTGATGGATTTTGCCATTCGTGAGCAGAGCCTGCGGGGAAACGGTCTGCTCTTTTGGGAAGAGGCAATTCGGCAGCAGCAGGCTACAAACCAAGGGCCTGTAGCATCGTCTGCAACGAAACGGTGCAATTTTCCCCTTGGAAACAAAGCCTGTAGCTGCCTGCAAGGTGTCAGGCAGCCTGCCCTTCCCTTCCAGCAGACCAGAGCCTGCTCTGGCAGAGCCCTGAGCACCTCTTGCCATTGCCACAGAGCCCCTCGACAGCGGCATTTAATTAAGAAGCAGCCAGTGGTGCTGTTTCCCACAGCCCTCAGCCCGGCCTTTGCCACGGGGACGGGTTTCTAAAAGCTAATAGCCCGCCGCAGGGACCGGGCTTCTGTGCAGAGCCCATCGTTGCTTCGAGGCGCAGGGTGAAGGCTCCCCCACCCTGCTCCTCCTCGCCTAGGCAGCTCTTCAGAGGGGTTGCCACGTTTTCAGTTTCAGGAGGAAGGTTATATATTTATACACACGTGTGTACACAGATATATATAAAATATAGCCAGCAGCCCCTTGGCTACCTGCCCACCACCTGCACCTCTGATGCAAGAAGGGTCGGTGGGTTTACCCGCGTTTCCGTGCGTGTGCAGTGCTTATGCCCCGGTTTCTGAACTGAGCCCTTGCCAAGCTGCCTTCTCTCATTTGCTGACTTTTCCAGGTTTTGGCTGCAAAAAAGCAAGGCTGAAGTGAAACCCCGGCTCCGGGCGGGCTGCTGGGCTAATGCACTTTTTGGTTGCTGACTGTGCTTGACCTGGCAGCCCCAGGTCAGAGGCTTCTGATTTCTCTGCCGGGATGGGGCAGGGGAGCGGGGACATCTGGCAGGAGGGATCGGCCCGAAAGAAAACCCGTCAGTCCCTGCAGCATCCCCAGGTGCTCCTCGCCTGCCTGAAACCCCATGAGGGGCTCGCGCTCGGCATCAGCCCCGCTCTCGGCCGGTGCCCTTTGCACCAAGTCTGCTTAACCCTGGGAAAGTTGTGGCAGGAAACCTTGTTTTCACATCCCTGCAGAAAACAGGGAGGGAAAACTGCTGGGGATTGCAGCTATTCCCAGCTCTTGTCACGGCCGTCCAGCGACAGAGGTGGCACTCGCTGGTCTGGGCTTGTGAAGAAGATTATAGAGTGCTGGTGTCCCTGTCCCAACACCTCCTCCCTGCCATGCGTCTCAGCCCAATTCCTAAACCTTATCCCTGCAGATGTGACCATAGGGAGCCTCCTGGCCAGTTTTCTCCATTTTTTTGGCTTTCCCTGGGAGCCCGGGAGTCCCTGTTTCTCGGCGGAAGGGCTAGGCGTCACTCCTGGTACCCAACACTTTCAGTTTTTAGGTGACAGCACTTGTCAGGGCACCTGGCAAGAAAGCAGCGGGGAGCTCCCCACCGAGCCACCGCTGGTCTGGGTTCAGGCCAGTGCTTGTTTACTACAACACTTCTTGAAAGGGTGGATTTTTTTATTATTATTATCGTTTTCCAGTTTTCGCCTTCCCTCCTGCCCGCGCCTCGCCCCAAGCCCCTCCGGCTCCCCCTGCGTTTTGCCGTCAGTGATGCCGGTGTCGGGGCAGAGATGCTCCCGCGGGCTTTGGCAGGGGTTTTGTTCAGCGACTTTATAAAGCTTGTATGAAATAGTCCCTGCCACTCCTTGATTGTTCTCCTGTTTCATCCACGCACAGATTTACACATGGGCTGGGAGGCGGGGGGGGGGGGGGGGGGGGGATGTTAAGTGGGAAAGCTGAGATTTATCCAGCTGCACGCTGAAATTGCAGAGGGGAGACTGGTATCGCTGCCAGAGGGGTAGGACCACTGGTTGTGGATGTAGCGCTGCAATTCATTAAGCATCAAGTAGCTTTGCAATTAATTAGGAGGTTAAGGCAGCTATTAAAACACCCGTGTGTCTCTTTCTGAGCTTGTTAGCAGTATCTGTTCCCAGAGGCGTATGTGGCTGTCATTATTGGAAATCGCCCGGCTACTCTGAATCACTCTGCGCCCCACCCAGCCCTACATTGCTGCGGGATTGCATTTACTACTCCCAGATTCACTGGCAAACTCGCCCTCATCTTTTCCATGGGTTGGCTGGACAAACCGGGCTAAAGCTGTGCTCCAGGCGCGGCTGGGGAGAGCCCCCGGCCGCGGGAGCCCCGGAGCTGGGGTGCAGCCGGGGGGCTGGGGCAGAGCTGCCTCCCTCCAACCCTGCTCAAGCCCGGGATGCCGGAGGGAAAAGCAGTCTAGGAAAAAAAAAAATTAAAAAAATCCCCTTTTGGCTTGAAATAAGTTCCTGATTTGAAGTAGTGGAGGCTTTCTGGCACTTGTGTTTTAAGCAATAATGTTGTTTGTTTAATTCAGGCACTAATAGGAAACATGTAAACAGAGCTGATCGGTTATGGCAGCTTCTGTCAGTAACCACAAAATTGAGGTACTTTGGGTAAAACAGGCTTTCCCCACGTACTGCCGCACGCAGCAGCCTGCTCGGATGCACCGAGCTCCGCTCACCCACCCCTCGGAGCCGAGCAAGACAGAAATACGTGGGCACAGTCAGAAGCTGCTGAGGATGTTGTACCAGCTTCTGCCTGATAAGATCTCTTGAAGAAGAACTAAAAAAAAAAAAAAAAAAAAAAGCAAGCGATAATGTTGCTCAAAACTACGACAGCTTCAATCTACCGATGAAAACACAGGGCAGAAATCAAGCTTACCTTCCTGTGACTCCCATCCTTGGGGGGATGACATCCATGCTAGAGAGCAGGAGGAGTGAGCTTTCTGCTTGTATTTCCTACCGATTTTCACAGCAATCCCAGCCCCGGCGACTCCTCGTTAAACTTCCACATGTTTTCGGCGCACTGGAATGCTGCCGGCATCTGCAGCCCAGTACAGTGGCTGCAAAACAGGAAATCCTGTATTTTGTTTCTCTTCGCCACACCAAACGTGTACAGCTAATGACGCTAAAACAACTGGGAAGGCGATGATGTCGTTTGAGCCACTGCTGGTCCGGCAGAGACCTCGGACACGGATTTATTTCCCTCTTTTTGCACAGAAGTGGTGTTAGGTGATGGAGTCCTTCGGTCGAGCTGCTTCTGCTTTTATCTGCAGTCACTTGCCTTTTGCTCGTGAAAAAAAATATAAAATACAGAAGCAAAAATTTTCCAGTAAGTGCTTGCTGAAGGAAAACTGAAAACTGCCAGTGTAAGTTACTGGAAGGTAGTAATTTCCCTTCATTTTCTTGGAAGTTTGGTTAGCCTCAGACTATCAAGGCTATAGGCTAAAGCTAAGGGTTTGGACTTTATTTCTGAAATAATATGATGGTTTAAGGTAGAGATTTTCCCAAAATACTATTGTTAAAAAAAAATCCCATAATATGCATCATTCCCAATTTCTTTTTATTCTTCTTGCCTCCTTTAATTCCTTTCCCATATATGTGTATATATATGCATTACATATAATTTTTAGTTCTTTTACTGCCTGCTAAGTGTGACCGTCTCTCTGAATTGCTGAAAGCTGGCAGGCATATATTGTGGTGTAACTTATTACAAGCTGCCTCATTTCCAGCTGAACAGTTTTACTTGATACACAGTGTCGCATCTTACAGCCCAGGGCTTGCAAAAATAATCTGGCTGTTGGCCTCTTTCCCTTTCTTACTGTAGGCAATGTATAGATAGAACTATTCTTGCTCTATTCATCTATTTTCTGTAATTGGTCCTATGACCCCACAAAATTGACAGAAACATAACTGTGGAAGAGAAATGAAAGAAGGAAGCTATTATAAACTTTAATTGCAGAATAAGTCGCCAGCTCAGGGTCTGGGATCAAGCGTGCATCTTTCCCCACGGCATCCGAGCCCACCGGCTCTGCCGGCTCCGCAGTTGCCAGGGTTTCCCTGTGCTGGCAGCGATGCTGACCACGGGGACCTGCGTGCGCTCCCGTGCCATGCAGCGGTGCTTCACGACAGTAGCGTAGCGAACGGAGAAGAGGATCCTTGACCTGAAGCGTCCTGTGGTCAGTGGAGATGCAGTTACTTAAATCCATTGGTCAACAGCCTCATGAAGGCAAAGGCAAGACTGGTTTATATACAGTTTATATACCAGCCTTTATAGATGTATCTATGGGCTTCTTCGTTACCGCTTGCTTCATCACCGCCGTGTAAACGTAGCCTGCTAGCAAATAAGTACCTGCGAAGCCCCATGCTTCTCGTCTCAGCTGAGAGCAAAGTGATTTAGAAGATGGCAAGAGCTGTTTATCGTTCCAGGTTTTCTTCTTGCACATCTTTTCAGCAGCTGATGCTGATCCTTGGAAGAAACAACAGTGCTCGTGTACTTGTGAAACATTCACGGATTTGCAGAAGGGAGGCTGGCACTGCGCCCCATCCCTCTCCAGAGGTTTAAGGTTTACCCCAAAGTGAAGTGGCTGTTTTATCAGGATATCCTGCCTAGGACATCCTACTTCTGTGTCCACAGCACGCATCCAGCACCGTACCCAGCCATCTCTGAGCCCTATTTTTAGGTACGTGTTTACAGCGGGGCTGCTGGGGAAGGAGGGGTCGGTGGATGGCCGACCGTAGTGAGGGTCAGACTCCCACCTCAGGCTTCATACCCACGTTGAGTCCTTCCTCTGCTGATTGGCTTTCTGGAGTACTTCTGCAGAAGATCACAACCTTCCTTGTCATGAAAGGCTGATGGATTGACAAGCCTCAAGCCTTTTCCTTCAACATGTACTAATCAACCTCTCCGTTCTTCTTTCAACTGCGTGCATATTTTTGTTTAGCATTTTTGCTCTTCTGGCTCATTACCGATACTAAACATGCATTTTACGCTATGCAATGTTACACTTTCAAAGGCAGAAGACACAAAGGAATTTTTAAATAACTGTGAGACTTTATCTAAGGCCTCCAGATAAAGGTCATCTTTGCCTTAGCCTGGTATCCTGTGGGCAGAAGGCCAAATGCATATGATCAGCATCTCTTTAAGCACTCAGCATTTAGAAATATCTGACAGGATGCACCTGAAGGATGTACAAAAAACAGGGGGCTGTTCGGGAGAATAAGGTCTTATTCACACAAAGCAACTCGCCCCTTGTACAGAGACTTGCTATGGTTTGACGGGAGCCGTCGGCCCGCGGCCCGCGGGGCTGGGTGCGTCCCTGGTGCCCTGCAGCACATAGTCCCTCTCGCCGCTGCACAGCGGTCTCTACAGGGGTGGCATTTCTAGGAAGCTTTCATTTATTTTACAGCAAATAATTGCCAGTCGCTCCCTACCTTTTCGGGCTAAGCCCTTGTGTAATCCACAGACCCAGCATTTTTGGTCAAAATGCACCAGTCATAGCCCCAAAATCTGTTAAATGCAATGAAGGGTTTTCATCTTTTTGAGCTGGCTCCTAGTTGTTGAGCTGTTATCCTGCATTTACGGCACACTTTGTCTCTTCTCTGCACAGAGAGCTAGTAATTTCATTTAAGGAAAGAAAATGAAGCTGAGGTACTCGCAAGATCCTGCAGCTCAGAACCTGAGGCTACAGAAAGGCATTAAATCCCATGGGGTTTCTTTCCAAATACGTTTGCTGTCAAGCACAGGAGGGCCCTTTCTCAAGAAGGAGAGGAATTACCAGACCTCCGATACCAGTTAAGATGGGGTGGCCATGTGCTGGCACTGCAAAGAAACGTGTTTTCTGTTGCTAACAGGTGAACGGTTCATGTGCTAGAGAAGGAGAATGTCATGCCGTGGTTTTGCCCAGGGCCGTGCCATCGGGGGGACGCGCGCCGCCGTTGGTGCGGGCGGCTTGGACGCCTCCCCGTGTTTCCCCCCGAGCAGTTCCCTTCGGGGCGAGGCTTGACGCAGGGTTGCCCCAGCACCAGGTGCCAGTGGAGCCCTTCAGATCCATCCTTCACAAACCTGCATCGCTGTACCCGGCCTCTTGATTCCGATAATTTGTGCCTTTCTGGGGCATCTTTGTCGAAAGACCTTTTTTTTGTGTCTGCCCAAGAAGGATGAAGATGTCTTCTTTTTATAGCTGGTGAATCCGGGCAGTGGGACCAGCACAAGAGATAATCCAGGAGCAACATCATGAAATTATATTTCCTCTTGTCAAAATAATAAACGTGGTTTATGGCCACAGGAAAGGGGGTGAATTACAGGAACCGGAGCCGGGCACATTGTGCCTTTGAAAGTGTGAGAGCACTGGCAGGCAAAGCCAGCACCTGCAGCCCCAGGTCTTGTGTCGGGTCCAGCACCTCCCAGCCATGAAGGCAGCCGAAATACTGTCCTCCTCCCCAGTAACGCTGGATTTGTCTGCTCTTCTCTTGAGAGACACTGCTGAGGTTCTGGAGGCCTTGGACTAAAGGCTTTGAGTGTCACATATGGGTTTGTGGAGACCAAACTGACAGTCTTTGACTTTCTATATGCTTTCAGAAAATTACAAGTTTTCCTTGATTTCTTTTTACTTTGAATTGTTGCTCTCTAGGCTAGCTCACCATCATGACCATCTTGGCTAACTTTCTGTCGTGGTTTAACCCCATCCGGCAACTAAGCACCACCCAGCTGATGTAACTCTATCCCAGCCAAAACCAGTACACTTTCCCACACACCAGAGAAGACCATTAGACCAAGTTGTCTAACCTCCTCCACACCAAAGTGATTTGACTTGAAAGGCTGGAAGTGTTGAGTGTGTGACTTTTCCTTACAGGCTGGGGCTGCAGGATGTAAAAGACCATTTTGGGGGGTCTAAGGGAGTTCTGAGGGAGATTGAGCCAGGAAGATGGGGGGAGAGCGTGAGCAACCGAGGTGCTTGGGGATGCAGTCATGGTGACGGGGAATGTTATCCCTCGTGGAGCCACCAAATTCCTTGTTAAGGTTAAGGGTGGGAGAGCCACCATCGCTCTCTGGACATTCAGATGCTGGAGCAGGTATTCCCCCGCTGGGTCCACGTTATAACTTCCAGTATGTAGAGGACTATAGTGACCAATTTCTGCTTTACCTTAGTACCAATCTTGTCGTCAATAGCGTGAGTGCTTTTTTTTAAGCCGTATAGATTTGGATCTGCAAAATGATTGTTGAATGAGATAGAGAGAGGAGGTTTCTGAAGTCCTGCCTGCACGTAAGGATGACAGCAGTCGCTCCTCCCCACCTGGTCACGCACCACCCGCAGCACAGCTATTTTCCCATGGAGGACCTTTCTCTCCCCAAAGTACTTCTAAATCCAATGTAAGTGTTGTCATTTAAAAAAATATATATATATATAAACACCAGTCACGTTAGAACAGGGTGAAAACCTTTCTGTAGACAAGCAAGCAATCTGTTTAATAACCAAAGTTGATGCACTCCATCACTTGAACTCTTTGATTCAAGGAGGAGCTGGTCCCGTTCAGTTTTCTAGGTATAAGTGATAACTATGAAATTCGGCTTACGTTTGCAAAAATGCGTTTATTTTTTAAGCATCAGGTTTTGGCAAGAAAAATGTAGGACAAGCTACACAGTTACCATAACAGTGCCTTCGACTTGTTTTCACCTGATAAATGGAGAATTCTACGAGAAAGAAATCACAGTAAACCGCTCCCAGTCACATGCCGGCTGATCAAGGTCCATATAAATCCTCAAAACAATCGTTGAAACTAAAGTCTCCTCCACTGCCAATATTATACAGAGCCTAGCTTATGAGAAAACTGCTAAACTGACAAAAATTCCATTATGCATGCTTAACTGTGTACCTGAGCGTCAACCTCTGCTCACATTTTTAAGGGGACTACTCGCAGTGTGTAAACATGGATGCGTATCGTTGGCGTAAGGAACTGCCAGCTCAATCGGAGAGAACGTTTCCATTGACTTCGGCGGGAGATGGACAGTTTGCCTACCCTGCAGCTTTCTCAGCAGAAGCCTGCAATAATACTCTGTGAAAGTTACTTTCTTCAGATAGGCACATTTTGGTAATTTCACTTATCTACATGCAAGATTAAGTCCATTGTACTGTAGCCCTTAATCATCTTCTTACAAATGGGAGGAGAACTACAAGAGCTTATTGTATTTGATCAGTATGTCTTCGCTGCCTTTTAGAGGAACGCCAGTGTAATGGTTATTTAAACCTGGCTATCGTTTGCTTTTTCCCATTTTATTGTAAAACAGTCAAGTGGGAAAACATAATACGCAGAAAATTCTTGGCTGAGGTAAAATGTAATTAAGTGGGACCGAGTAGTTAGATTTAAAATATATTTAGCACGTTTTTCTGGTATTTCTTCCATTTTTGTAGCAACATGTAAGATGCTGGCACTGGTGCTTACTGAGAACTGTACATATTCCTTTTGAAAAAACACAGGTTTTCAAAGGCAAAAAATCAGTGCCTGCGTTCAGCCAAAACAATCCCCAGGTATCATGAGGATACTCTTGAAGCGACACAAAGTGGGTGAACTTGGCCAAAGAGCTGTCACTAATTTACAATAAAGGGTAAATGGCATCCTTTCTTGTCACTGCTTTGCATATCTTCATAGCTGATTATAAAAATGTAAACGTTAAGATCACAAGAGGAGCTGGTGGAAAAAATCATGATGAATAATTTAATTAAGAAATTAGCCCATGCTCTATTAATGAAACCACCTTGGCAACGTCACCTCTCTTTTTTAAAAGATGCGTCAATTGAACCTGTTGAGCCGAGGTTTCGCGGGGCAGATCCATCACGGGTACCTCTGGGCCCAAGAAGCCACACGCAGAAGAGAGCGAGGACCTGAACGGTACCACCAGCATCGTCAAATCCACCTGTGCCGACGTCGAGTCTGGCTGCACCCGGCCCGCGGCACGCTCCCAGCGGTCCTGCCCCTCGGGGTCCAAAGGCGAAGGCCACATGCTGATGTCTCCCTTAGCCCCGGGAGCAGCTCGGAGGGGAAGAAAGTCACTCGGAGCAGGGGAAGGTCCCACTCTCTGGAGTGTTTGAAGAGCCGTTGGGAGAATTTGTCCTGCAGAGGGTCTTGCGCCAGCTGTAGGTGCAAGTTACAGGATGCGTCACCAATTAAGGAGCCAACTTAGAGCTGGATGAGGAGGAAATAGTGAACGGGAGGGGGAGTGCGGGAACGGTGAAGCAGAGGTAAGTGCGGTGACCGGAGGGATGCACTCAAAGCCAGGGCTGCCGTGCTGAAGCAAGTTGCCAACCTTCACACGTCTGCAGCCCTGAGTGTGGAGACCAAAACTGCCATTTATTATTACTTGCCATTTTCAGGTTCTTGTATGCGTTGTGTGCTTTTAGCAGAGAAGACACTTCAGCGGACGTCAGTGTATGGATGTAGGATTGTCTTTGGCTTGATCATAGAGCCATGGAGTTGGGAAAATAGAAGAAAAGCTCCTTGGACGTTTCCACC
This sequence comes from Mycteria americana, assembly GCF_035582795.1. Taxonomy (NCBI): domain Eukaryota; kingdom Metazoa; phylum Chordata; class Aves; order Ciconiiformes; family Ciconiidae; genus Mycteria; species Mycteria americana. The sequence continues at coordinate 24,696,078 of NC_134374.1, forward strand.
ATTTCCTAGCAAAAGCTGTGTAGCTCCCTCCTGTATATTTTCTAGTCCAGCGAGGTCAGACGTGGGTGGCACAGCGGAAGGTGTAGTCACGCCAGTTGGGTCGCTCATCGGCTCCCAACACATCGGTCTTAAACGGAGTTTTATCTTCTATATATCAAAAGATTTCCACTGCCACAAAACTCCCCCGAATAAACTTGCAGGATCTTCCACAACAGAGTTGGTAATCGAGTATCACAGAACAGTCGCAGGTTTCATATGAAATATCTTCATTCTTTTAAGCTGGCTTTCTTGTCATTCCTTAATTGATGATGCACTCTCTTTGCTCATGAGCCGACTCCTGATGACCATGCTGCTGTGCCTTGATATCTGGTCCTGAAACTCTGAAGTCATAAAAAAATACAGGATCGGATCCAAACAGCAGTCCAGACTGGCAAGACTTAAGCAAAAGGGTTGGGTGTAGAGCGTGATGGTACTCAGGAAGCAGTCTGTAATGACGTTTTCTTTCACCAACATGTAGAAAAAGAAGTTGATGTGGTATGGTGCGAAACACACGCAAAACACGATGGCACACATGGAAACCATCCTTAAAGCCTTCTGCCTCTCGCTGCTGTTTTGCAGCGGTATCTGGAAGCCCCGAAGAGAGTCTTTTGTTTTCCAAGTACAGAATAAAATAATGATGAGAGGGCCGATGAACCCGAAGAGCTCTGCCGTGCCCGTCATCAGCACGGTGGCCACCTTGCTGTCGATCTGCCGGACTTGAAGGTCTGCAAAGCAGGTACTGTTGTTTTTGGCCAGGCCGTAGCTGCGCATGATGGGGAATGGCAAGCACGCCACCCCAACAAAGAGCCACACCACAGTGCTGATGGCTACATCGTACCGCCGCTTCCAGTCCTTGGCTTTGAACGGCTGATACAGGAAGAAATACCTCTGGATGCTGATGCAGGTGAGGAAACAAATGCTGGCGTACATGTTGAGGTACTTCAGGTAGAAGCACAGTAAGCAAAGGTATGTCCCAAAAGGCCACGTGGAGTTAATATAATAGTATATTCGCAGTGGCAGCGAGAGGACGTGAGCCAGGTCGGCCACGGCCAGGTTGATCATGAAAATGACGGCTTTGTTCTTCTTGCTGATGAAGCGACACAAGACCCATAAGGCAGCGCTGTTGGCCAGGAGGCCGGGGATGAATATGATGGTGTAAGTGGTTGCGTACAGGCTGTTTTTGAACGTTATATTGTGACTGGAGCAGGTCTGGTTGCTCTGCGTCATGACTGGGCTGCTGGAAACATCTGTCGTGGTATAGGGTGGGTAGGTCATTCCTGTAGAGAACAAAAACAGGATCTGTAAAGGCAAAGGCACTGCAAGAGTTGTCGATATTCACATTTGCATTTCCTATTTGACTATTTAGCACAAAGTAGAGGTTTGGAAATGTTTTCTGTATAAAACATCCTGCTGTCTTCTTCAAAGCTGCCCTTTCAGAGGTCTCCCACTATTCACGCAGAGGTAGGGGACCATTCCTGCTGTGTCAGTCCCCTTGCTGGGCTGCCCGAGTGCCATAAGCACGGGTGAAGCTGTGCCGTACTGCTAATAGAGGGGTAGGAGAAGCTGCCTCTGCTTTTGGCAGCTCAAGGTCATGGTGTGGTTTGGTCTGTGGGTAGCAGGGGAGGAATACATGGAAGAAAGGTGTGCCGTAGCCCAGCTTCTGCGTGTGGGCAACCACGTGGCTCAGCGATCAAAATGTGGATGCCAACCACTGAACCACACCTGCCCTGTTAAGCTGTCCCTTAGGCATTGTGCGGGTGGCACGTCTCCTGACCCTATCGGTGGACCTCATGGACCCACCTTCTCTGGCGTGATGGGGATAGGCCGTGTGGAAAACGGTTGGATTCGATGATCGTAAAGGTCTTTTCCAACCTATACGATTCTGTGATTTCTGTTAAAAGGGTAGCAGGGAGTGGGCTTGAGAAGTTTGACTGTGGTAAGTACAGCCAGTGCTCCTGAAGTGTGCTGCCATGTATTTAAGCTAATATAACAAGGAGAGACCTAATCAGGTCACCAACTTCCATTTCTCATCATCCTAGCAGCCTCCGTTTAACACTTTTTTTTCCATCAGATAATTTTATTTTTAGATACTTCCAATTTCTGGCTCTCCTTTGATTCAGATGAGTAGGGACAGCAAAATGTCACGTGTTGAACTGTTGGGCCATCTTTTTTTTTGGTCAGCTTTTGTAACTGGGACTTGTCTTCAGTAACGCAACACAGGCAGGAGGAGTTTGGTTTTATCGGGTGTTTCCCCTTAGGGATATAATTCTCATTACAGTGATTCCCTCCTGTGCCTAATACAACAGTTAAAATTGAGTATCGGCTTCCTATTTCGTGTGGCACTGCAGATACTGATTCATCCCTTCTGACTCATTTCCTGCACCACTGGCAAGGGGCATTTGCCAGAAAAAGTGTCTCTGTAGGTAGATATTAGTAACTCGTACCCTGTTACTAATGTTTTTTTTCCTTCATGTTACAAAAAAAGAGCAGCGTTTAGAGCTCTCAAGTGACAAAGAACACAAATAGCTGTTTTTTCAGCTTGTTAATTGTTGCGGTACTTGGACTTGGCGGTTCGTACAGACACCGTTCGAGGCTGCTATGGAAGGGTTGTAACTCAGGCCCCAGAAATGCCCAGACGTGGCAAGGTCCCAGCATGGGACACAGGCCACCCTCACCGCGGGTGCAGTGGCTGAGGCTGACAGCGAGCAGGGCCACCTAACCACAGCTCCTGCTGGCTCCCGAAACAGATGCTGCTGCCAGCTTTCTTGCTTTTCTTTTTAAACTTGCCTTTCATTTTCTCACGCTCTTCAAAAAGCAAGGTCTGCATGTTTATCTCCTGCAGCACCCTCAGCTTTAGCAACCGGGCTATATCCTTCATTTGCACCAAACTTCAAAGAAATGCTGCAGTCGAGAAACCCTCTGTCTAATCCTCCTCCTTCAGCAAGACGGCACGAGTACACGGAGCCCAGGTGCCTCAGAGCACACCTCCCAGGCTGGTTTTGTCCCTCCAGTCTGCAGTTCCCTCCCAGTAACCCTCGCCCCAAGGCAGCTCTGGGACAAGATGCTCTGCTCCGTGGTGGGGTGTCCCCAGCTGCCCCCGTCCCAGGACACCACAGCCTTGCTCCTATCACAAGGCCGGAACGTGCCCATGAGAAGGGAAGAAGGCTCAAAGGGTGCTGGTAATGAGGGAGAAAGATGCATCTGGCCCATGGCCTGACCACCACCGATCTGAGAAGCAACGTTGGAAGCCTCCCGCTCTCCTTTCTGGTGCTCCTCAGGACACTGAGACAGGGAGTGGACAGGGCATGGAGCAGAGCAGTGGGGTGTTCACTCAGGGCATTGCTTCTCCGAGCGGTAAATTTGGGTTACATCCCATTTCTTGAGAGTGCTGTGAATTTCTGGCGCTCAGGATGTTTGTGATCCCTTTCCATCTGGTTTGCCCGCAGCTCTGGCTGGACGTGCTGTCTGCTGCCCTTGTCTCCGGGAAGAGCACTGCTCACTACACCCAATTTCTGTCCCTTCAGGTGACCTCCCACTTTGCCAAGAAGCCATTAAAGAGCTACTTTCAAAGTTACTAGCTGCCTGGTTTCCCTTGAACGTCAAGGTTAGACTGACTGCCTGGTGCTCCTCCAACACACGAGTGCTAGATGGCCATCGAAACCATGGAGGATCAGGTACATTTGCAAAATGTTCTATTTTGAGGACGCGCTTGTATTTAAATGCTGGCCAGTGGACATGTGTTCTTCAGTTCAAATGAGTCATAACAGTCAGTTTGCTTATTGAGGTCCTTAGATACAGTTAACCCTTATTTACATTTCATGTGACAGCTAAGGACGAGACCGCAACATCGGCAATCAGAATAATCAGATTCAGGCTGCTGACTCAAACTGGCCTCTGAATGGAGCCATTTAGGGTAAACCGTCGTGTCCAGGATGTGTCTGCTGTAACAGGAGGGTCATGCTGAGTGCACACGCTTGATACCAGAATTCAGCCTTCACTTTCTGGTTGCAGCAAACTGTGCCCAGGCATGCGGACGAGCACAGGGCTGGGCTGCAAGGGCTGCAGCATGCCTGAGGCCATGGTGGAGCCCACAGCACGGAGAGGTTCCCCCTCGGCCTTCATCTTCATCTGCTAATTGTCCACAAGGTGTCAGAGTTAATCAAGAGTTAGGTATTTTTCTAACCCCCAAGGGACTAGGGCTGTCTGAGTGGCGGGAGGCAGAGGCGGTGGTGTGACTATGTTCTCGTGAGTTTGTGTTGCTTTCTCATAGGGTGACCCCAAATTGAAAAACTCTTGTGTTGCTGAGTAACTGATATGAGGAAAAAAATTGCTCCCAGGACTAGTCCTCATATTGCTGGTATTGACAGGTAGAAGAGTCCTGAAAAGCTGCACTTTGATGGAGACCAGGGAGCTGCTTTGAACCTTGGAGCCAAAAGTTTATAAAACCCAACCTGTGGAAATGCGGGTGATGTCCCATCCCCACCACCCCGAGCAAACGTAACACCGTGATTGATGAACAGGAGACGTATGACCCATGGAGTCAGAGAAAGCCTCTCCTTTGCATTCAACCAACGCGGGGTCAGGCCATTTACAATCAAGTGGACTGAGCAGGATGACCTGGCTGGCAGTGCAAAAGCATTAACGCAATTAATATATACGTGGGTGATGTCTGCTGGCTCATCAGAAAAGGGCACTTTCTGAGAACGAATGACTTAATTACAAAGTTATAAAAATATAATGAGATTAAACCATCTCTTTAGACAAAATGCACCCAGGCGTATGCACAAGGGACTACAAAACAATTGCATTTCTGCCCTTCCTCCTGCTTCTCCTCTTCAGATTGAGGCTTAATCCTACACCGTCCCCTTGTCCTCCCACCTGTGCACAAAAGCAGACACACAGAGATGCCACTGAGCATCGGTCTGAAATTAGGTCTCCAAAGCTGTTAAGAAAGCCAAGTAATTTTCTGCATGATGTGTGAAGGCTGAAAATCTCCATCAGATTTTATCGATGCTTATTTACATATTGCAGGGAAGACAGCTCCTACTAAAACATTGTTTTCAGAATATGAAATTAAAAAAAAAATGGTAGTGAATAAATACACTGTTATCTAACTACTGTTTTTTACATTTTAATTGGAGTCTGTATGTCTGAGACTGTTGTAATAAGGATATAATTAAGTGTGCACGTTATTACTTATAGCTGGACGTTTGGAGACTAAACGTGGCATTTCCAGGAAAAAGATGTTCATCCTGATAGGACTGAGAAGCACGGGAATGGCATTCTAAAGTCCTGGATCTTTCTGGCATGCCCATCAGCAGACGGGTTAATTGATTTGATTAAGACACAAATGCCTCTGCCCTCATTGCACGGCCGTGAACATCTCACACTGCTGCACTCATGCTTTGGTGCGAAACCTCCGCAGACAGAAGTGGAAAGTTCTACAGTTAAGGGTACTTTTTCTGGTTTTCTTCTTCCACAAAAAAGAGCAGATCTGGGTTGTCTGATCTGTTGTGATGAGATGTTTTCGTTTTGCAACACTAGTCTAACTCTCGGTTCTGCAGCTCCGGCAGCTGCAGAAGCAGGGCACGCGCAGGCAGCAGGACACCGGCAGCCTCGCTGGAGCGCTCGCTCCAGGCTGGGCGAGGGCTGTCCCGCGGACCGACTTCCATCACGGATGCAATTCCCGTGGCTGGTGATGTTCGCACCGGAGCCAAGCACTTTCACTTGACACCAGAAAACATGCCCTTGAACAAAAATCACACTCTTGCTTCACACATCCTACTGCTCCAGCCTGCTGAAGTCCTCTCCTACATACATCTGCGGCAAGCCAGACCTGACATACTGACTCACCTTCGGTGTGATTCCCTTTTGATTTACTTTAAGACATTTCAGATTCAGGGGCCACCCACTATGAATCCTGTCTATAATTGCCAAAGTGCATATGTGCTATATGGCCGTGCTCCCGTCAGAGCTGAGCTGCCAGCGCAAGTGAATGCAAGCCCATCAGTAAACCACCTTTTACAAAGTACAGTGTAAAAGCTTCACTCCATGAAGTAAGTTAAGTTTTAATCCAGACCAGTGACTGCAGTCTGAATTATGAATTAAAACTGCCTCAGGATTCTCATTAACAAAAACAAGTGCAAGCAATCTTGCTATTTTTGTCATATTTTGTCCCCCGGACTAGTATTAATTTCCTACTGTTGCGATTCAGTCCAAGAGCATTGGATGGCACAAAGACAGGCAGCACACAGATTTTTATGGTCGTATAAATCACCGTTAGAAAAAACAGATTTGCAAGTTTCCCTTACTGTCAAGTATGATTTTAAAAGAAAAGATACTCCCTGAGAAATCGGGCAAAAGAAGGAAATTGTGCCTAGTAATGACACTGGAGAACAGTTGGAGAACTGCTAATTGCCCACGCGATAACATTTTGCTTTCTCTAGCAACAGCAATTTCATGCAGCCGCTGTTTCAACTCCTCCATGTGTTCATGCAGAGGATTGGCGCGCAAGGAGGGCTGCTGTTTTTTCAACACTCAAAGCACTACAAATCTCCTCCTGGCAAGAGCCAACCCCTAAGAAAAAGCCCGAGGAGCGCAACGTTTTTGTAGGAAACAGCACAGGCTCGTTAACGTTGGTTCTAGATCACAAAGAGAGAGCTTAAAAGCAGCCTTACCTTTTCAGGCAGAAGCCCAGCTAAGTGTAACCGTGCTGTCAGGAGGAAGTGGAGTGTCCCAGCTGCACCGCACCAGCCTTGTTTACATGTGCACAGCGACCTGAATGACATCACGGCGTGCCGCAAGGTGCTGCTTTGCCTGCCCGCGGCTCCGCGCTGGGGCGGGCGCCTGGCTCGCAGCCCCCACCTGCTTTTGTGGGACTCGCTTGCTGGGCTCCCAGCCCTGCCGAGCTAAGTCCCGGCCAGGCGTGCGCACGGTTGCCCCAAAATCGGGTTTATGTGCCTTCGTCCGCGGTGTTTTCTCTCCCGCCGCTCCGCCGGGATGGCTCAGCACGCCTTGGGCTGCTGCGGGACGAGGTTCCGAGGGGAGCTGGGGGCTGCTCTGTGCAGGGCACCCCTTCCTCCTCTCCCACTCTTCCTCCTCTCCAAGCACAGCTCCGAGCCGACCGTGGAAACACTCTCGAGGTTTCTCCTTGCTCCTCCCTGGGAAGTTCAGCTTTGCTCTCGCCTCCTGATCGCGGGGCCGCAGACAGTCGTTGCTGCACGTGAGCCTCGGCTGGTGCTTGCTCTGTTTCACCTAGTGCCAAGTCCTCTCTTGCTGATGAAGTCCAACTTCCCAATGGCTTTTTATAGTGCTCGTGTAAGCCTTGCTTGACATTTCTCTTGAGCTAAATAAGCAGGCAGCTCAGTTTACATTTGCTGGAGTTTGCTGCCAGCAATGTCAAACGGTGGCTCTTCTTGAATTGCTTCAAACAATGGGGTGAAATCCGGCCTCCCCCTTATCCCAGGGGGTAAATGCATTAGGAAGGCTAGGACTTTACCCACTTAGAGGATCTAATTGTTTGGATTTTCAGACAGAAAGCCACCAGGAATCTGCCCTGCTTTGCCTCTTCGGGCTCGGCCTCTGGCTGGCAGCACACGACTGTCCCTGTAGCTCAGCAGTTAAACTCTCTGCTCTGTCATGGTTTAAGAGTGTGAAGTAGAAGATCACTCCACCTGCTACCTGACTGGCGGACAAGTTGATGTCTGACTGCTCAGAAACCCAAAACTAATGGCTGTGATTCAAATACGAATGCCCCCCAATGAATACCCCCTATAACGCAGTGCTGTGCTTTACGGACGGTCCCGTTTCCATGAATTGTCAACGGAGGTGGGTAGAAGTTGGGACATTGTCAGATGTTCATTTTAAAATTACTTCTATGGGCTTCATGAGAAGCAGTAGTAAGCTTTTGGCCGATGTTGCAGTGTTTATCAGTACATCCTGTTTAGCTGATTTTTTAAGTTGTTAATCGGCAATGGGAACATATTTGCTGGAATTTATCCAGTCACAAAGTTGCCTTTAACATTAAATCACTGCACAATACTCTGCAGCCTGACAAGCTGAGCAGAGCCTCATTTGGGAACAGCAATTCAGAAACAGTTCACTGATTGACCCGACTAGCATTTGTGGAAAACAAACATTATCAACCCTTCCGCAGATGCTCTCTTGTCCGCGTGAACTTCCATCTGTAACGCTTTCACCCCTCACTCGCTTGTCACTAATAGACCTGACTGATTTGAGCAAAAGCCGGAGTCTTTGTAGAGCGGAGAGCTGAAGTTAATCAAAGCTGCGCTTGTACGTGTCAGTACGTGAAACACCGCAGTCACAGAAGTAAACTATAACAATAAAAAAGGGTGCTTGTGAAAATACACTGTGTGCTTGAGAACAGGGCTACTTACAGAGGTGATGCAGCTACTGTTGCTGCTTTATACTCATGCGCATAAATTGTTCTGGCAGCCTGGTTTAGGGCAGATTATACAAGAAGTGTAGGACCAAGACAGAGATTTAAAGGCACAAGTCATATAAAACCTGCAGAATAGTTCTGTTGAAGTTTTTCGTGCTTAAATTTACCCAGTTGCAAAGCGGAGATAACATTTTCCTGTCTGAAACTGAAGGATGTTTGCTGTCTGGATTTTTCTAAGACTCAGCTAGAAGATTACCTACATTCAAAAAACTCCTAAGTGACCCGTCCTGTACCGCGCACACTTGGTACTGGAAGGGGACCATGGTCTAGCCAGCCTGGAGGATTTGAACCTTGCTTGCCGGTATTGCATATCAGTTATCCTGCAGGCAAGGAGTGAGGAAGTGGCTTTTTCTGCTGATAAAACCAAACTTACTCTAGGGATTTTGCAGACAGTTATACTGGTTACAGATGTACTTTCCCTATAGATCTATTTGCCCTAATTATGTAGGTAAAACTTTGATTTGCATAGCATGCCTAAGACTGTTCCCGCTCTTGGTTATTGCTTACCAGAATAATGAGCTTGCCAGAAATATTCGCTACCATAATTACCTATATTAGAGGAGAGCTTGACCTGCAAAACAGCACGGGCAGTGTTTCCTGGAGTTCAGAGAAGGGGCTCGACCTCAGCTATATTTGCGCTGCTCGGGGTCGGTCGCTCGTGGACCTTCCCCGGGGTGGTCTGCAGCATGACTTTGGTGTCCTCTACTTTAGAAATGAGAAGCCCGTGTGGAGCAGCATCCCTGGTCAGGGGATGCCCTAGGCTGCTGCAGCCCTCAGAGCCTACCTGCCGGCCGGGGAGGCGCGGGGGTTTAACTGCAGCGGCAGCCTGGACGTTAGCTGCTGCAGCAGGTCGGTGCCAGCGCTGCCGCCGTTGAGTCATGAGTAATTGAGCAACACCCGCTCTCATGGCTTTAATGCAAAAAATAACTCCGCATTTGCCTGTTTGTCTGTTAGGAAGCTTGTTTCAACGTGCGAGAGCGAACACATGTAGAAACATGTTACCGTGCCTTTTTCATGCTTCTGCTTCCTTGCTGAGTTCTTTTCCAAAATCCAGAATTAGGTTGCTGCTATGTGTCTGACCAGGAGATAACAGCATCAATGCATTGTAGGTCATAGAATATTTGAAGCAGGTTTTTTTAGATATGCATGTTTTCCACGTGTACAAGGGAAGGAGTCCCATGAGGAAAAAACCAATCTCTAACGAAACAAACTACAGCCCTTTAGTGGGAACCAGGGGAAAAACAATTGCGTGTCTGAATTATTAGTAGTATCACTAATATTATATAATTATTAACATTTGCCTGAAATACAGTCGTAGAGTTAGATCTCATGTCGTAGCATGGCTAGCAAATTCATTTTGCTGTCAACTCAAGCCTTCATAGTATGGAAAAGCAGATATTCAGTGAAAGATACTACCAAGAAGTTATATGAGCTTTGTCAAAAGTCGTACTATAACAAACAGAAAGTAAATATTTGTATCCTGACTGTCTTTTTTCTTATGGAGTTTATTTAAAGGAGGACAAACACTTTTGAGAGTGAAAAGCATATATGCAGATCAAAGCACATAAATGTGTTGTTTATTCTAAAATCCTCTTGCATGCTATAAATCAGATAACAAAAAGAGGAACACAGAATAGCAAACATTTCAAAATTCTGTACTTTTATCTATGTATTTAGGCCCCCAGATGGTAATCATTTTTTCCCTTGCCAAAAAAAAAAGAAAAAGCAGGCATATTGAAAAGGTAAAAGCTGGGTGTACTGCGAGAAATAATTTCTAATGACCTGCCTGCATTTTTATGGCAACCGAAATATCATTGCTCATTAGCGACTCTTTTGCTGTTACAGAGCTGAAATGACACAGCATAGTTAAATCACGTTGTTAATAATTTCCTCTGGTCCTAGTACAGACACACACGTTACGTTTGTCCAAAAGACAGGCAGATTCTGTTTGAAATAGATAGGTTTTTAATTCGAAACAGGAGCACTTCCTAATAGAGAAGCCTGCTAGTTCTGTCTTAGTTCATCACTGACTACATCCCACAACACCCACTCCCTTCCGTGGGCTCTTGAAACTGTCAACAGATAATGATCTGAAAACGTTCGTCTCCAAGTGTTTCTACAGTAACGAATATATTCCCCTCTGACAGCAGAAAGAGAAGGGAAATCTTAGAATGTTTTGGAGTCTGGAGTACCCAAAACCTTGGAAGCTCACCCCAGATTTTATTCAGACCAGCTGAGCACCTTGAATCTCTGGAACTGGATGAAACTCTGAGAAGATTTTCTCATGGGAGATTTGGGGATTGCCAATACCAGCCACAAGTACTTACCCGTCAGAACTGTTGCTCTTTTGTTATTGTTATTTACTTCCAAAGCTCTGTTTTTCGGTGGAAACTAAAAAGGAGGAAATATGTCTTCTACTCTAACACACCAGAGCCTCTGAGAAGTATTTTCCGTGCAACTGATACTAAATATAGCTTCATCAGTTGTCTTTGCTAAAGCTGCTTTGCCATCCTTTACAGTTCAGAATGCCTTGACACACAGAACCCACGTAGAACAACCTACGGCCTTTTGGAGGGGCTAAAAGAAAATTATGTGGGGGAGGGATCTGGAGGGGAACACACGCTTATTTTTGTCAGTGGTGATTTTAATTTCTTTGCCCAGTTCGTCCAAGAGGCTTGCAGAAGTTCTCTTTCCAAGGGGGTCTATATAGCAGTGAGTAACCCTGCGGCAGCTGCTGCAAGCCTGCACATGTGATTCCTTTTCCTTACCTGCACGGCGTATGGAACACATCCGTTATGTGCCTTTAGGAGCTTTATGCTAACTGCCATTGCTCGCTGCCCGGCAGTGCTCCTGGAGGAGAAAGACTGGCACAACCTGGTGAGATCCAACTAAGTGCAAAGGTTATACAATTAACAGGCTTTAGAACTCTCTGCATGAGGATCTTCGAGTATCAGATCATCACGCTAAGGGACCCAAAATCAGCTTAGAAGCTATCTGCTAGAGTTATGTCGGCTCTTACATGCTGGTGACTAACCCCTTTTGTACTGGCAAGCCAATTAGAGGCACTGAAAGTCTGCAATAGCGGTGTGAACTTGTACATCCTCAGGTTGTTGCTGTTGGGAACCTACCTGAAATAGAATAGCTGGCTTTCAGGAGGTTTTCAAGCTGTATTGGAACCATTGGGGCATTGCCATGCCCGCAGCTCACCCTCTGCCTAAGCCAGCAGATATGATAGCTGTACAGTGCAGTAGTGCCTGGATCAGCAGGGGAAAGCTCATGAAACCGGTGTGGGAAGATCCACGGTTCTGAGTTCAGGTGTTTGCATATTTGCAGTACTTCCTCTCAGCAGACCAAAGGAGTTCCCATCCGTTACGCGACATTGCTTGCCAGCGTAGGAGCGTGCATCGTGATTTAACACACGTGGAGAGGCAGAGAAGTGGGCACCAGGAAGGCTGGAAGGAAAATGAGGCTGCTTCAAAAGCCATTGGTGTGCCAATGTCCCAAATAACGTCTGTGACATTGCAGGCTGCTGCACCCTGCACATGATGGCTGCAAAGTGAAGGGCAAGCATTTTCGTGCAAACTGGAACACAAAAAGCAATGAACTCCATGGGGGATTCCCGAGACTGGAAAACACCCTCCTAACAAGTATGAGCAACCTCCACTCATGTTCTTCATCACATTTGCTTCATAAGGCTGTGCTTCCCCTTTCACTTCATCTGGGTAGACAGCAGCAAAGGTTTCGGCAAACAGAGAACTTAATTAAATTTAAAAACTAGGAAAAACCTGACAAGAATGAGGTCAGACTGCTAACATACACAAATGAGATTGGTGCACAGAACAAACCATACAAGAGCAAAAGTACAAGCAAGTCACCTAAACTCAGTATATCAAAGTACTGGTAGGGGCTTGGCACTAAAGCTAACCCCCTGTAAGCCCCTTTCATATCTTCTGCCCCAAACCAAAGCCAACTGCAGCTGAAGGAAGATTCAATCCTTCACAACTTCACTGGCCGTCCTTCAAAGTAATAATCAAGTGTGTGCAGCCAGCAGCGCGTGGGCTGAGGCCCAAGCAGCCGTACATGCTGCTGGCAGCCCGCAGCACTAACAGGAATCCAGGCTGGAAAGCTCTCCCCGGCGTCCAGGCAGCGAGGAGGCCAAGAGGGTGCAGAAGGGCTAAGAGATACAGGAACAGAGAACAGCGGGACTGCAATGGAAACACCTTCTGTTCATGCTCTGTAGGACAAGACTGTGCTACAAATGGGATGTTTCCCAAGGGAGGTTAGCAGGTGTCTGCATCCCCAGAAATTGCGCAGAGCTGGCAGCATCATGCTGGACCGGTGCGGTGAAAGGCCCGTCAGGTGCCGTGTAGCACAAACAAGGTGTCTTACGAGCATGGACACGGGGCTAGGCATGTGCCTAGGTATCAAGACGTAGAGCAGTTCAGAGAAAAAAATTAGTTCAATGACATCAACAATTAACACCAAGAGATCAACAGCAACAGTCGTATTTCAGGTCTGCTGGGTAGCTCCTGTCTGGTCAAGGACTCGGAGGAGAATGATTCATGGGAGAAAACAGGCTCATGAAACAATCATTTTATCATTTCATTAAGATGAGAAACAGCCCTGGCAGTACCTGCAAGTCAAAGCATCCACAACAAGGATTTCACTGGTTGGTTGGAATAATGAAAAGACATGAGAAGGTTTTGCTCCTATCACTACTTTCCATGATTCTAACAGAGCAGGATGAAGTCTTGGGACCTGGTTTAATTTCCCTGCCCAAAGATAGAGGTGGAGGGGTGTATGTACATGAAGATAGAGCAGCTTTATCTCAGCCTTTCCTGAGAAACGTTAGCAAAGCATAATCTGTTTGGCGGTTTTTTTGCTTATAAAGATCTTTTGTAAGCTATCGTTCTTGCGCTAAGCACCTAACTGCGCTTGGACGCCACTGAAGCTGAACACCACCAGTTATGAACACCAAGTTTGCGCCTTCCTGTGGGTATGGACAGAGCTACAGCCGAAGACCTACAGTACAGCAAGTTCTAGGCAAATAGGCAAAGGAGAGCTGGGAGGAGGCATGGAAAGGAGCTGTGGCATCCCACAAGAAGGTGGATTTGGTCTTCTGAAACTGGTGGGAGGGAGCCAACAGGACTGCGTGTCAGACCTGGGGCCTGTTTCCCATTTTGGAGAATGCTGTCCTTTGCTTGCATCCCACGAGGACTGTTAAATCCAGCTGTGTGTTGGAAGGAATGAGTAAATCTTTACTATTACAGGCAGTTCATTTGGATAGAGGAGTCAAGATTTCCTTGGCAATGGTAATTCATTGGCCCTGTTGATTTTTTCAGTCACTACTACTCCCTTTGACGGTTCCTCCAGTATCTCTGTATCTAGGTTGTCTCCTTTGTTCTATTTTCTCTTTCAGATTTGTCTTTCACTCTTCAGTCACTGTTTTTCTCTGGCACCTGGGGAGGAAATGCAACACAATAATATCTTAATTACACCTGCAGCATTCTGCAGTTTTGCCATTTATCAAGCAGAAAGCATCCTTCAGATTCTGGGATGACACAATGGTTAAGCTACATCCTATTTTTCTTACTTTTTTTTCTCACTTTCTCACTTTTTTAGCTTCTCACCTATTTCATTTCGTATCCATAATGTGGATTGTACCAGACTACCAGTTCCTTAAATGGTATTTCTGAAGGTGGGGTATCGGTTGCCTTAAGGGATTTGACTCTAAGTTGGTGTTTCTAACCATATATGATCAGATATAGGATTAATGAGCCAGGAGAAGGAACATTTGTTGCCTTTGAGTCAGTCTAAACTTATTTTCCCCCCTGTATTACAGTCGTACTTGGAGAGACAAAGTGCAACTACCACTTGCATTACCCTTGAACCGGTACCACAACTCCTATCTCTCCATTAGGGCTTAAATCCGAGCTTTAAGTGGCAAAATCCCATGCAAACATTCCACATTGTTTCTAGGGCTGTTTAAGTTTTTGCACAGAAATCAGGCCCATTTGACGTGCGTTTGAGCTGTGTGTGCAAACATTAGGGGCATTTACCACAAACACATCTTGCAAACAACTTCCCACACGCAGAGCGCATGTTTAGCTAAGATACCTAATTAAGGAGCCAGATCACAACAGTCCTACACTCCTTGAGAAAACAAGTAGCCCACAAACTTCTAATGAGTTTTTAATTTGATTGTAACTTTCAATTTTTGCAGCTTTAAAATGAAAACATTTGAGAATCTCTTTGCGAGATTCCGAAGAAAGCTTTTGAGATTGGGATAATGCCTCTGTCTTTCAAACCTGTTGAGAAACTGAAGAGTATGGTCTGGGGGGCTCCACATGTAGAACATCCCAACGAGTAGTCAAAGAGAGAAAAAGTTCAGAACTGGCTTCTTAAAAAGTTTAATTTCAGACTAAAAGCAAAGTTCCTTATTTCCCCTCCTCCCTGAAATCCATGGAAGAATGCACGACAGTCCTACGGTCCCCTGTAAGTCAAGCCATAGCTAATCCCAGTTTGTGTTGGGCTCTGACTGAAAAATAATTGCCTTTGAACTAGAACTGGACTCTACACTTTCTCATTTCAGGCTGGGTTATTTTGGGCTTTTTTGTTTGGGGTTTTTTTAATGTTTTGGTTTTTTTTAATGAAAGCTGAGCTTTCATAAAACACTTTGGTGTTGGTTTTTTTTTGTGTTTACTCTTTTTAAGCAGAACACAGATGTTTCCCAGATCTGTCAGTAATTTTCAGGTTCCTCTTCCACATCAATATCAACCCATCTCTACATCTCCCAGGACGTCTCAGCATCTTTGCATCTAGATAAAAACATTTTTAGCCACAGTAAATGACAAAATACATTGTCTTGGATAGCTGCATCTCATAAATTCATGGTGCAATCATTTTTTCTGAGAACTATTGTACAGTTAAAAAAAAAAAAAAAAACCACCGGTTTGTGGTCAAGACATGCATAGTGATGTGAGAGTTTTACTCAATTGAATAATGGTGTCAGGGTGCAAAGATCAGCCATGGTGATTCCTTTTTCTTTCTTTCTAGCTGGAAAGAGAGCTAATGTCTGGAAGAAGCACTGAACAGTCACCGTGTCAGGGATTTCAAGTTAGCTCTGTTAACGTGTATTTATTAGATTGCCGCAGAGCAAAAGACATCAGGCTTCATCAAAGCAATATCCTGCCTTTTGTCAGCGGTCTCAAGAGATGCTTTGGAGGAAGGAAAGATATGCCTTCCACAGCGTGTGCGGCAGTGAGACAGCGTGTATTAGAGCAGGAGGGAAACTCCAGCGAGAGCACGTGAGGGATATCGCGAGGGCTGAGCAGTGTTTCACCACTCTTACTGCAGCTGTGCTGTGGCTGGTGTGCGTTTAGGCAGCTCAGGCAAGTACGAAGAGCCTGTGCCCTGAAAGACGGTGCCGTGGGAGAGGTGTAGGAAACGGAAAGGGGTAAGCGTGTCCTGAGCTGTCCATGGACTAGCTTGCAGGAGGAGGAGGAGGGGACAGTGACCCCATACAGTTTGGCGCTGAGGCAGTGTCAGGCACAGCCCCCTTTGAACCGTAGAACAGGCACTGCAGAGCAGTGGGAGAGAAACAGGACTGATTTCACGTGAAGTCAGGCTCAGTCTGCAAGCAGGAAATGGTCGTTATTTGCTGGCAATATGGCTTCTTGTTAAAAGTGGCAAAAGTAATTAATCTTATTCTCGCGGGGAGTGAATGAGCAATGGCAACAAAATATATTTTTGCTTCCTAAAAAATAGATTAAAGCCGTTGCAGAAGTGAGAGGAGCTTTGCAGCTGAGGGAACTCATTGTTTTTCTGTCCTCATTCAGTCCTCTCTGTTGAGTAAAGATTACCAAAAGATGGAGGGAGGGCACTTAAATCCTATTGTGGTGCTGTTTAAACATGA
This sequence comes from Mycteria americana, assembly GCF_035582795.1. NCBI lineage: Eukaryota > Metazoa > Chordata > Aves > Ciconiiformes > Ciconiidae > Mycteria > Mycteria americana. The sequence continues at coordinate 24,712,493 of NC_134374.1, forward strand.
CCCTTTTCACATTAAGGTGTGAACTCATCACACATAGCTTAGCACCTTCTTCCATTACAGCTGTATTTGAAAAATTACGCGTTTAAGCCCAAAACTCAGCTACCTTTCATCTCACAGCTACTTCTTCAGACAAGGCTATATATAGCTTTCATTTGAAACTGGCCCAGAGCTGTACATGGCTGCTTTCTGCTCGTATATGTTGGGGCTAGACCCAGTGCATCTGCATATCCTTGAACAACAGGCACTCCCATGCCTGACGTTTGGACACTTAAGTGACTGCAGAGGCTTGTATGCGGCTCACGGGTTTCTCCCCCAGCCCCGGGGGAGGTGGGCTCCTCGGGAGACTGAGTGCTGCAAGCAGGGAGCTCAGAGGAGAAGCTGAGCCGACGGGTACGTGTCGTGGTTTAGCCCCAGCCGGCAACTCAGCCCCACGCAGCCACTCGCTCACTCCCCCCTGGTGGGATGGGGGAGAGAATCAGAAGAGCAAAAGTGAGAAAACTCGTGGGTTGAGATAAAGACAGTTTAATAGGGAAAGCAAAAGCCACGCACACAAGCGAAGCAAAACAAGGAATTCATTCATGGCTTCCCATGGGCAGGCCGGTGTTCAGCCATCTCCAGGACAGCAGGGCTCCATCACGCCTAACGGTGACTTGGGCAGACAAACGCCATCACTCCGAACATCCTCCCTTCCTTCTTCTTCCCCCGCTTTATATGCTGAGCATGACACCATATGGTCTGGAATGTCCCTTTGGGCAGTTTGGATCAACTGTCCTGGCTGCGTCCCCTCCCAGCTTCTTCTGCCCCTGGCAGAGCAGGGGAAGCTGAAAAGTCCTTGCCCAGTGCAGCAACGACTAAAACATCTCTGTATTATCAACACTGTTTTCAGCACAAATCCAAAACATAGCCCCATACCAGCCACTATAAAGAAAATTAACTCTATCTCAGCTGAAACCCGGACAGTACGTGATCTTTCCCTCCCTCTTTCGGCTCAGTGAGTCTTGAATTCTCGGCCGCACAAGTGGAAGAGCTGAGAAAAGAAGGGTGGAGAAGGCACCCTTCCTTTTTACAAGGAATAGTTGACAAGTGCAGTAGTTAGGGCAGTCTCCCTTGAGGTGTGTGACAGGGGTGGGAACCCACCTCGCATGGCAGCACTGAGCCCAGCAGGTCCTCCAGCCACGTGGAAATTACAGACAAGGGACAGCAGTAGCACCACCGCAACTGCCGGGCAGTTGGTTTCCGTTTGTTTATTTTAAGCACCATTGCAGCTGTATTTTGTGGGGAGCCTGATCCTGTCAGTGTAGGTGTGCTCTGAGCACAAGGACCGGGTGACCTAAGTTGTCCAAGAGGCTTGAAGGAATAGCTCTTCCCTGGATTCCTGCCGGATTGAGGCAGGAGTTTGGTGTTGAACGGCTCCGGACAGGGCAGCTCCAGGCATGTGGCTCAGTTCCAGGCACCTTCTGTAGCGCAGATGGAAATGCAAAGTGTCTAAAGTGCTTGGGCACATCCAGGGCAGTGGTGGCTGCACGTGACAGCAGTTTTGGTACCTCTGTCCTACCAAAACCACTTTTCAGAAGCCCAAGTCCTTTGTTCAACCTCAGCTTGAGTGTTTGGGAGTGCGCTTGCTGATGGAAAGCTGATGACCAGGGAAGACAATCAAGAGATTTCCCCATGTAGGCCACCAAAGAAAGCTTTGAGGAAAAAACTGCTTTTTTCTCAGCCTGTTTCTCTGCAAGAGAGTAAACTTGGGCAAAAGGCTGCTAATAGTAGAACGCTAGCCATGCAGCTGCACGACACACAGCACTGACCTGGCTGAATTCACTGAGGTTTCACTTTCATGCATGAAATCTTCACTTCGGAGCGGCATGCTTGGGAACTGTCTGTCCTTTTGTATAAATTTGTCCTGTACTCCCCACTGCTTGTCCTGATTTATTTGACTGAAGTGTGACTGCCCCAACCAGAATCCAAACCAGCTCTGGACTGTTGGATAATCCCGCGGTGCACAGCTCCCTACACTTCTCTCTGCTGCAGTTGCTACGGCATGCATTACCTTCAGACCGTTTAGCTTCACCACTGAGCAGTGTGGCTGTAATAGCACAGTTCCTTGCATGAGCTCTCTGGATATTTATGCAGCTTTGTGGGCAAACTTCATAGCCCACACCGTTTCGTGCAGCTGTAGCTAGACTGTTATTAGTTCCCCAGGCAGCAAGGTCTGAAGGCCCCTGAGCTATGAGATGAAGCATAGACAAATGTTTGTGTATTTATATAACTTCCCTGCTTAATTATTTGAGCGCCTCGTGGCCTTTAATGTGTTCAGCCTACTAGGAAAGGCAGTGGTATTAGCTCTGTTTCACAGGAAGAGGACCAAGAAACAGCAAGGGCTAAGACAAAAAGCTTCTGGTTTCTCATGTTGGTCTTTGTCCCTTTATCCACAGCCCTTTGTGCCCGTGTTTATTTGGCTCTGCCTTTATAGCTGCCTGCCCTAATGACAGACCTCTGTGTGCAGAGGTTCATTCGCACTGCAGCTCTGCTAATGGATGCAACTGTGCCGAACCAGCCGGCCAGCCCCCAGCCCTCCAAAAAGATCCTCGCACATTTTAGGGCCTTTTAGCCTTCCTAAAGACCAGCATGCGTCCAGCAGGCCATGGCAGTCTCAAATCACTCCCTTCTGAAATAGCAGCTGGTTCTCAATCCATTCACTGTTCCAACTAGAGAGGGAGGCAGCCACTGTGCCATTAGCACGTGCATCTTACATTGCAGGACTGACAGCTCTCCTTATTTCTGTGCTTGCTAACCCAAACCTCACAGTCATTGGGGCTGGCTTCCAGGCTGCGCCATCCTTTCTATTTACTTGCTGGTGTGGCGCTTTGTCTAGACCTTTTTTCTAAGCAGCCCTGGAAAAGACTCTGAAAGGGGTAACGCGGGCAAGGGCAGATGGATATAGAGTTGCAACGAGCGGTCTGGGTACAGCGCAGCAGAAGGCTATTCCTGTTTGGTGTGCGTTGCCTGCGCACACCCAGGCCCTTGAACTGGCAGCTGTATTGCTTGTCTTTTATCACATAGACAAGGCTGCTCCCATCACCTCGGGCTTGACTTTTGGAGCAGTCCACATAAGAAAGAGTTACAGACAAGGTGGATGAAAGACTTGCACCGAGCACCACTGGAGAATTTTGGGAGTTGCTCAGAGCCCAGCACTGGCGCAGAGTGAGGTGGCCGAGAGGAAGCGGGGCAGGCAGGTGAGCCACAGACAGCCATCTTGCACGTACCTCTGTCTCACACAAACCTCACAGCTCTTTCAGAAGCTGTTTGGGCCTTGGCTCTTGCCTCTGCCAAAGCCATAGCCGATGGCTTTTACAGTGGAAATTCATGCTCCTTGCAGCCTCTTTTCTGCTTCCGCAGGGCCCTCCCATGGAGCCACGTGGCAGGTAGGGCAGGCAGTGTCTACAACAGCATGCAGGCGCGATGCAGAGCAGGAGGAATGGGAGGTGAAGACCATCACCAGGCACATCCCGTCTTTGTGCTTGGAGGAGGCCAGCAGAGATCTGCCGAGGGGAAAAAGATCAATCCTGGATTCACGCGAGCACATTCCCACACTGCATTCAGCAGTTACGGTGGTGGTGAAGAGAGGAAAGAGGCCTCTACTGTGCAGACAGGGCATTGGTTTACTGGAAAAGGAAGAAGGGTTTTTAGGGGGCTGCTGAAAGGAAGCTGGTGTGAGAGTGACTCAGTGTCTTACTGCAGAAAAGTCTGGAAGGCTGCAGGGCTCCACAGATAACAATTTCATAGCAGTGATGTTTGACAGCTGCTACATCCAGGTGCTAAATCTTTGCTAGCTCCATACCCCTAAATGGCCCTCAGCAGCCTCACCTGGGGCTCCCCACACCTGCCCGTGGATCCATTTAAGCTCAGGGTGGGGCCCTCAGCCCTTTCCTCACCTCGGTGAGGGCATGCCCGTCTCTGGCCCTGCCTCTGGGATAGACCTCTGTTGTGCAGGTACCTTGTCTCTGGGGTGGACCCTTGGGTGCACATTGTAGTTTGTTCCCAGCCTGGGCTTTAACACTGGCTCTTGGCGGGGAGGTTTTGGAGTCTTGTTGCAGCTGGGTCTCCAGCCCTGCCTCTGGCTCTGCTTCCCTTTGCTCCTGTCTGGAATGCCTGGATAGACGCTGGACCTGGGTCCATGCTTGCCCTGGCTGGGACTGTTGATGGGATGAGCTGCCTGCCCTGGGGGTGTTGCACCCGGGGGGTGAGGGCACTGCCTGTGCTGGGATCGCTCTCAGCTCCCAGGTCCCCTGTCCTTAGGGAGCAGCCATCCTCGTGCTCCCCGACGGCCTCCTGTTCAGGCTGAGGTTGCACATAACTTCCTGAGAATACCTGAATAGCTGCTTTCTCTCAAATAAAGGAGTTGGAGCAAACAAAGGACTGGTAGGCTTCAAGGTCGGTGTTAGAGTGGCTAATTTTAGGTTTTGGAGTGGATGCAGAACTCTATAATGTGTCGGTGCTTCCTGTATGTTCCTGGGAAAAAAGTAAAGCATCTTAAAATGGGATCTGGAACAGCCAGCACTCTGTGAAGATAGTAGCCTGAGCTGAGCTCATAAGAAGCACTGAAACCAGGGACCATTTTTTACTTTTATTTTATTTGTAATATGCCTGTGTTTGGAGATCTGGTATCTCTTGCCATCAGGAGGGTATAAACAGGGGATATCTGTTGGGTTCAGCTTCTCCAGAGCCTCTGTAAGGACCTTGTTGGGGCACAAGCGAGCTCTATGCTGTGAACTACTCATGCTGGACTCCTTTAGTTACCAAGAAGAAATGGGTGTTGTTAGGGTGTGATTGTTTTAGATACCTATTCTAGGAGAAGCTAAACTATGCTATTGTAAGTGCCTGTTTTTCTCCAGTGACTAAAGGGAAGTCAAGATGACTAATTAGCATCTAAGATTATGCAAGTTGTGTCCCATGCCTGGTGTCTGGAGCCACAAAAAGGTTGAGATCAGACATGCCTACAGAGTTTGCTCCTAAATTTCACCTGGGTGAGCTGCCAAAATCCTTTCTGGGTCTAGCCTGGCACACCTGGCAGAAAAGTCAATGCAGGAGCTGGCCCCCCTCTCCTTCAACCCAGTGCCTTTCCAGCTGCTGAGCTGCTTTTTCTTCCTTTCAATGATGAAACTGCTGGCAATGGGGCCATGTGGTCCCCCTCTTCCCTGCCAGCCTCTGTGACCCATTTCTTGCTCTCTGGCAGGCACGGCTGTGCAGTTCATTTCACTCTCAGACAATTGTATTTACAGGGTAAATTATTTTATAACTGTGACTTACTAGCTTCTTGGGCTTACTTGCTATTTTGAGCTTATTTTTCAGCTTCAAGCTCTGGCTGAATAGACTTTCCTTTGCTGAAAACGTGCCTTCAGAGCAGGAAGGAACTTGACTTTGTGAAGATTTATGTCCCTTTTAACCTAATTATGTGACTATTTGTAACAATAAGCTTCAGTTCCACTTCAGATAGTAAAATTTCTGTAAGCAGCTATTTGCCCCAGGCTATAAGGTATCTACTACTGAAATGCAATGAAATGAAGGAATTTGTATGTATAAAACACTGAAAATGTGGTATTAAAGTCTGGACCCTGTCTTGAATTGTTTGTGCAGAAGTCTGAGGATGTGGAGTTGGAAATGCAATGTATGTAGAGCAATACAAGAAAATGTTAATTTCTAAAAAAAACACTTAAGGTAATTTGAAATGAGCTTTAAATGTTTTCTGGCTGAAATGAAAACAAGAGTGAAAAAATTTCTATAGATGTGTAGGTGTAGGGAAAGCAGAAGATTATTTCACTGTTATTGAGAAAATACGAAATGAGGAGAAGGTGTTTCTTTGAAACAAAAAATATTAAGAAACTTTGAGACAAAGCACTTCAACCACTTTTGGTCTGACAGACATTTCCACCCAACCGAACTTTATTTTAGCAGCAAATATGTGCCCAAAGGATTTAAGCAAAGATTCACCTCAGCAAGGACTTCATCTCCCTGTTGCTTCATTCCCCCCTTATTTCTTACTCTGTGCAGGTGCTGTTTTTTTCCTTTAATTAAAATATAGCTAGATGGGCAACAGGGTCTTGCCTGTTGCTGGCGCAGCGCAGGGCCTCCATGCTGCCCGGGCCTCCCTGTCCCTGGGGATGCCCCACAGAAAATGGCGGCCAAGGAAGGCTGACAGTGCTGTCAGCTGTGGGGACAGAGGAAATGGCGGCAGTGGGGCTGCCTCCAGCAGTGAGAGATGAGTCGCCATCTGCTCCCTGTGCACATCCAGGAGCAGGATGCCATCCCAGGAGGGTTCACCCTCAGGTCCCTCTTGGCCCGGGGAGTCGTGGCCATGCCGGGGCCTTGAGGCCTTGCAGGGCACATGAGGGAACCCGCAGGTTGTTGCCTCACAAGTCTGGTGCTGTGGCAAGCACTCGTTCTTTGTCAGATATCCTCCTCGGGGTGTTTCTGCTGTCATTCTTTTTTTTTTTTGGCATGCATTTTTTTCTGGTGTAGATTGGACCAAAAGAAGCGATAACAGGAAAGCACAGAGTTGTTATCGCTCGCCCCGAGCTGCAGGGTGGGGCGAGCAGGCAGCGTGTCCCCTCTGGCCCTAGCCAACCATGCTTCCCTGCAGGTGCTATAGGCACCATGGAGTGTTGGTTTCACGCTGCCATAAGCTGGCAGTGGCCTCGCTCCCCTGAGGGGAGCTCTGTCGAGGTGGAACGTGCCAGAAGGGCCTGGCAGCCATCTTGGCAGAGCCCTGTGGTGGAGGGGAAGCAGCTGGGTGTCTGGTGAGGGCTGCTGGTGGTCCTGTCCCTGCTGGCATCCCCCACTGCGCCTCAGTGCTGGTTTCTGAGGGAAGGTGCCCGTTTCTATTAACTGAACCCAGAAACGCTTCTGATTTTCATCTGTCTGTCAAGCGTAACAGCCCTGTGCATTGCTTCTGTGCTCTGTTCTCCCTCTGTGCGACTCTCCTGTCAGTACAGATATCCTGCTTTTCTGCTTTCCTCCTCTCACTCTCACTTGGCTCTTTCCTGCCCTATCTTTCCTCCCTCAAACCTTGTAAAATCTCCTCTCTGTTCTGATTTCTTTCTCACCAGTGCTTTTATCTCCTCATCCTCCTCGGTTCTGGAGGCATTTTTTTTTATGCAGGCAGATCACCTTTTTTATCTTTACATCTCCCACGCTTGTTTCCACTACCATTTCTGCCAACTTGGCTCTCATTTAATTCATTTCCTGCTTCATTTTCTTTAGCTCTCCCCTACCTTTTCCTTTTCTGTCTCAGAAATCTTTACACTATCTCTAGAAAAGTATCCATCCCTCACAGCCTCCTCTGATGTCAGTCCTCCAGGCACTGCTCCTGCCTTTGACAATGTCCATTTTCGCCTCCCTTGCTTCTGCTTCCCACCCCACCTTCGCACACCTCTGTGCACCCCACACCCTTTGTCGTCTTCTCCACCTCCTGGTTGTTGATGGGGATCTTCACTCAGCCAACTTCTCCAACGTCAGCTCGTGTTTCTTTGTCTTCTGTTTGCAATTTCCTCCTCTTGCCCTCCATGACCTCAATGATTCATCTCACACTTCTGCTCCTTCCTCATGTTGCATGGTCCAGCCTGACAACTCCAGGCTCTGTCTTTCATCCCATACCCTTTTTCTGGTTTCATGTATACCTGGCATGAATGCTGTTGCCTTTCTCAATGCATGTGTGATTTCTTTCTCAAATTGTGGTGTTGTACTTAGCAATTTGACTTCTCTGGCTTAATCAAATCCCAAATCTGCAGTTCTGTCTTCTCTTGGCCAAAACTCCATAGTCTCCTGGTTACCCTGCTATGTCTCTAGTCCTTTTTTTTCAGAATACATCTTCCTCCCTGATTTTTTTAGGTTTCCTAGAGGACTCTGTCCTTCACTCTTTTCCGTTCTCCCTCTACACCTCATCTCTGGATAATCTCACAAATAGAAAATCTTTGTCTATGCTGTGCAATGTACAGAGTGAAGCCCTCGGGTGCTTCTGGCCCACCTCCCTTTGTCTGAGTTACAACATCAGAACAACCAGATGCCCACTCCAGTGCAGCGTGGTCCTTACTCTACTGTTCCAAACTCACCACTGCACCCTTTTTTAATCCCAAGAGATAGCATAGAAATTGTATCTATCATCTGGTATTGTTATAGCTGTCACATCACTTAGCAAATTTATTGGAAATTCATGACTCAACACCCTAATGTGTGTGGAAAGCAGCAAACAATGACCATCTCCTCATTAGGATTTTCACATGCTTCAGCTTTTTTCTGATGGGTTGTTTAAGGAATGGAGACACCTTCTCAAAAGATTCCTTAACAATCAGTTGATGTGAATAAATAATTGACCTCTCTCCAAACACCATTGACACAAGTTATCTCCCAGACTTCTATCTTGAACATCTAGCTTTGTTACCACAAAAGATTTTTGGTTGCTGACATTTAACTCCTGCTTCCCTGGAAAGAGCCATGCAGCTGATCTTGTCCTTGATGTTTCCATTAAATTGCAAAAGCACTTGGACATGTGCATGAGAAGAGCAACAGGATGGAAGTGAGCTCAGTCAGTGCTCAGAGGTGCTCAGGGATGTGCCTGTGCTTCATTAGAAAAGGAAAAAGAAAACCTGCCATCTGGCAGAGTGATGTTATGGTGGGTCCAAGCAAAGCACCAGTGCTTTCAATTTGGAATTAAATAACTTTCTAAGAGGTGTGAAAGTGGGGAGCAAAAAGAGCTTTGTTCTTGTAAACCTCAAAGGAGAAATAATGTGGCTTAGGTTTACACTTTAACAGGTGGTTCTTTTTTTTTTTAGTTTTAACCACTTCATCTATGTCTGCTTTGAAGGTCAGCCAGTTTCACATCAGCTTTTCATGGGAAGCTGAGGGTCTTTCAGATTGTGTCTGCTAGCAATATTCCTGATCAACTATGCAATTATGAAGACACCAGTAGTTCAGCCTTCTTGGGCAACAGTCACTCTGTTGTCCGTCTTGCTGCAATAAGTCTTTTATAATTGTCTGAAAAATCTCCTATAATGACCAAGTTCCCTTTGAGGGCAATGACACTCTGGGTCAGGGGATTAATAAGGAAAGTCACCAAAATTGTACTCTGTACCTCTATTTCAAGTAAGTCTCACTGCTGATTCCCAGCCATTAGTATATCGTTGCCTGCCGAACTGTGGCTCTGCCATCACAATGCCAAGGGGTGTTATTGCCAAAGAGTGACTCTGAACTGCCGTTTTGAGAGCAATTTGATAATCTGTGAGCAATTTGTCATAGCAAGGATGGAAGGTGGTGGCGGTGGGAGGAAAGCTAGAAAATGGGCACGCTGGGGTTTGTTCCCACATGAGCCTTGTTCCCAGGTCTGAACCAGGATGGGGAAGGCAGGAGACAGCAAGCTTGTGAGAAGCTGGTTGAATAGTTTGATTTAGACTAGCTATGGTTTTGGGTTTTTTTTCCTCCTACTGTTACCATCCTTTTGTTTGATTATCTCAGTACCTATTTGAGGGGAGTGTTGTGTTGCAGGCCAGTAAGTGCACTGAAAAGTAGATGCAGCGTTGTCAGGAAGAATCCGTATTTCTACAGGAAATATAAATACGAAGTCTAAATACAAACAAACCCCACACTCGCTGCACTACCTGCCAGCCTTGAAGAGGGCTCTGCTCGGCGCGGCTTCCAAGCGGAAGGCCGAGGCGAGCCCAGGGGGATCAGTGCTGCATAGGAAATGTTGGGGCAGGGCATCTTGCAGGAGGTTGCCACTGCCGAGGCCAAGATTTGACTCTAAGTAAACAAGGCCAGTGGTTGCCTGTAAGCCCTCAAAATGACCATCTGGTAAACGGCTTTAGAGCTGGTTTTAGAGCTTATGTGGGCAAATGAGCTGAGCTGCTTGGAGCAGTAAATCGGAACCGAACACTAATGCCTAGCAGTAGCTGATGGTAGAGGATGGCTTGAAGATCTTGCAAAGCAGAGGTGCTCTGCACCTCCCACCCGCTGAGCTGCTTAGGTCAGTGCCATCTCTTGTGTTTTTCTTTCTGAACACATGAGGGCAGTACATGCTTTAAGCACCAGTTACAATATTTAATTTAAAAAAAAAAACAAAACTGAATGCAAACTTCTAATCCTTTTCTTTACAGTAGCTTGTAAGAAATGAAAGAAGTATTTATTCCCCCATGCCTAAATACCTCATCTTCCTTTGTAAAAATCCAATCCATTCCTTATTCTTCCCCTTTAATTCAGTTCTGCCCTTATTCCTAATATTGCTTAATTTTCCCCTGGTGCTGTGTCCTATTGCTCTGAATCACAGTGCTTTTTGTGCAAGATGGTGCTTCCCTTGTGTAGATAACACAGGTTTGGGGATTTTATGGCTAGGTCAATCTGTAGCTCAGGATGGTGCAATGGGAAAAGCAATTTCTGGCACTGGAGTAACAAACATTTCATCAGAGGAATCTGGAAATCTTTGGAATAAAGAAGGCAGCTCAGAGGAAGAGGACCTTCAGAAGAATTTGTAGAGGAAGAAATTCTTGCTATGAATGTACGGCCTGAGGATTTGGGAGTATGTCAGGCTAGCTTGGATAAGAAGCTTTTAGATGAGCTGTTTTTGAAGGGCCCTTATGAATTTATTTTTTCATTATCTTTCCCCTACTTACGGGGGGTCGTGTGGGTGGCAATAATGTTCTTTCTCCAAAGGTACCCTCAATGTTCTGTCAGATGTATTGATGGAAGGTAACTGCCGTTCTGATGTATCTTACCGATTCCTGTGAGCTTCTCCTCACACCTTCCTTTCGTGTCCCACGGCTGCCCTCTGGTGTTGCTGGGGCTCTGTAATGGGACCGGCCCGTTATCAAGTTTCTGGCTGTCGTTAAAGCAGTTTTGCATTTTTCAGGTAGCCTTGAGTTACTGTGCGTTTTGTCTCATGTTGCTTACCTTTTGCCATTACTGCTACTTGAGGGTGTGAATTCTAGGAGCAGACTTTAATTAACAACCTCTAATGCAGACACCACTTTGTTTTTACAGAAAAAAGGTCTGTTATATGTAACTTCTTACAACTGCATTTGTGTTCTTCACTAAATGCTTTACAGTTTCTGCACCTCTCTTTCCTTGATGCACCATCTGATTTGACCTCTCGTTATGTTTGACTGTTTTGTCTGTGATACAATGAGACTTCACACAGGAAAAAACAAAAGAAATGGCTGCTCTCTCTATTTTTGCAGCAATCAAAACCATCCGTGCCTATTCCCTCGTGTGGGACAATGGTTTTGGTCCAGCAAGCCAGACAATCAGATGAAGTAATTTGGGAGCACCTTGTATTCACTCTTTCAAGCTTTCTGGAACCACCAGTGGTGTGGGCAGTCTGTAAGAGATGCTCTGGAGCAGGCTGTGGTGCTGACCAGAGGTTCAAGTTTATCTGGAGACTGGATAAAACCCTGAGATGGGGCAGAACAGACCCATTGCACTGCTTATTAGCTCAGAGTGACATCTGAGCAACACAGACCTGCTGGAAACATGCTTCTTCTAATTTTTGAAAAGAAAAAGGGGCTGCTGTCTGGAACACAGATGGCTTAAATTGTGAATTAGTCTGTATCTAACCAGTGGAGAACAGGGAAAAGAAAATTTTGAGAAACTTGCTATTTCCTCAGGCACTTGCTGTCTTTAATAGCTTCATTAGTCTCTTAGTTAACTTAGGCAAGCCACAAAACTGAGCAGTACCAGACTGCACCAAAGGAGTGGCTGCACTGCCCTCAGGAAAGCCAAAGAACACTTGCTTACTGTAAAGAAGATATAAATGCATAAGCCAGATGTGGAGCTAGAAATGAAGATGACTGAAATAACAGAAGCAGAAGGCAGCAAGCATGTGAAATTCAAGGCTTAAAAGTGTGAGCAGTTTTCTCACTGAACGCATGTATGTACCTAACTGTATGAATAAATAATGCTTTCTAGCAGAAGTGTGGGAAAATAAACTGTTACTGGATTTAAAATGTCAAACCCCTAGTCTGATTAAGAGCACGTTCATGAAGAAGTTTGTGGATGTCTTCTGTGGGTTAGGGAAGCTCAAAGCGATGCAGAGGGAACCCATCTATTGCACAGGACTGTGCCTTGGACAGCTTCTCATGTGCAAAGGCAGAGAATGAGAGAAGAGTATATTCTTGCTTTTCTAAGCACCAGAGAAGAACTGACCATGTGGACACAATCATTTTGTCACTGGAGAATGCTCTCCTTGTACACAGAACCCAAGTAATTAGATGTGTAAAACGGAGGAGCATCCTTTACCACCTTCAAGGGTCAGACTTTTACAAAGACTACCTTAAAAAATGACAGGCCAGCAGATGTCTGAGAGGTATCCTTTGGGGGGGGGGGGGGGGGAGCAGGAATTTGTGCGTGCTCTGTACTGCCTTGGGGAGAGGCAGCCCAAGTCCTGAAGACCCAAGGATGTTAGAAGCAAGTCTTTGCAAAGCTCTTTCAGCCCTGAAGAGGTTAATTGAAGAGGCCCTAGTCCTAATGACAGTAAGTGCAAAACTAAGAGGTCTCCTGTGGAGTCTATTGACACAGTGTTCTTGCAGCAGGATGATCGGGAGAGGAGACGAGTCACTTCTGCGTTCTGGGAATTAAGACAAACAAAGCATCAGCGCTCCCACGTAGCTATACAAAATATCAGTGCTCCCACATAGGTTTGGCCAACTTCCAGGTCTCATTGGTGGGAAAGAAGTATTAATTGAAACTCACCAAAAACTTCCTACTGGCATTGCTAAAAAGAGGTCTCAGAAACAGTGCTCCTCCTGATTTCTAAGGCTTGATATTAATTTTTCATGTAACTGTATAATTGGCAAATTAAATATGACAGTGGACACAGTTTAGAGAACATGAGCTTATGTGGTTTGCAGTAAAGCACAAGACATATCCCTGAAAATCCCTGTTTTTCCAAATTTGAGATGGGTGCATATCTCATCTGAAGACTGCAGCATGCATCCCTGGGGGGGGGGAAGTGGTGAAATCAGAATCTGATCTGTCTTCAAATGGTACCAGTGAAATTATGGCTTGTCATCTACTGAAGAAGCTTTGCTGTGCAGAAAGCAGCAAGAAAGCCTTGGAGACAGGGACTGTCAGGAGCTGGGTGCTAGGGAGCAGCCCTCCCTCTATGCAAACAGCCCCCCGGGTGCTGCAGAGATCTCGGACAGCTGCCGGGAGGATGCAGTTTGGGTGGGAGTGGGGGTGTCAAGTCACCCACCCATCTTTGGTCTCCAAAGGGATCTGGGATGGAGATGAGTTTGCAGTTAGGGTAGGGGTTGTGCTGCTGGGCAGCAAACAGGTTCAAGCAAGTATCTGGGAAAAGGCATTCTGCAGAAACTGGTGTCAGGTTCTGCTGCTCAGTGAGAGCTCAGGTGCTGAGCAAAGCAGGTGCCTTGGCCCTGAGTGATTCCTGAGCAACTCACGTAGTAAATGAATAGCTGCCTTCCACAGCAATCTGTCAGCTCTGTGGAACAAGGGGGCGTGGAGCACCCACCCCAGGGAGTCTAAGGCCTCAATCAGGTTGATGGGGAGTGGTGGTGTAACAAACTTGTAGTAGTAACAAGTCAGTGACGTTCTCAACAGAAAGGTGTTACAGGATCTCAACTGTCTTGCGCTTGGTAATTATTTAGGAATTATTGTATATGTGCGTGTAGCGGTGGGGAGGCAATTGCCTGCCCCTTCAGTCCAATATCATTGTGGGGGGGTCTCACAAGAGCAACTGGGCCTTGCTGCCTTCCTTGGTACTAGCAATGATGTGTTTCTTCTTCCTGAGTTCTTACACTAGCACGCAGTCATTTCTGTAGACGAAAACAGGATGAGCTGGTGGTGCAGATCCTTTTTGAGCTGGGAAACTTTGGTGTAGGAGTTGATGACATCAGTGATGCTGGACCCTAGGAGTCTCTACCCTTTTCTTTGTAGTGCCTGAGAGAGTTTCAGCATGTGACAAATGGGGGGGCTATAAAAAAGTGACTCATGCTGGCTGAACTTATCTTCCCTTTTCATGCTTTATGTTCTGGGGTTTTCTTTCCTATCTGTCCTGTGTCACCTCCCTCTTCTGCCCCATTATGTCTGCTCTCTAGCTAGCTCTCTCTTTCCCTCTAGTTCTTACAGGCTTCCTTCTGTTCTACCTCTTTTTGTTTGCCCCAGCCCATCTTGCCCCTTCATGTCTCTCTCCCAGCTGTCTGCATGTCCCTTTTTCATCTCTGTCTGTTGTTCCTTGCATCCTCCATTCCCCTGGGGTCATGGGAGGACTTCAAGTTCTACCTCCTCTACTTTTTAATTAGGTAGAAGCATTCAAGCCATCTAACCAACCCATATTAGCCAATCCCAACCTCAGTGCTGATTCTTTAATGCAAGGTAACACGTTTAACCAGGTAAAATCAAGCTAAGGGGTAGGTTGAGCAGATGCATTTGGGGAGCACCAGTTCCCAGGCAATACCCAGGTGGATTTCTAAGGGCAGGTAGAGGGCTGCAAAGCCAGTACCAGGACTGATTTTTTACCTTCAAAAGTGGCATAAGACTCTGTAAGCAGGACCTGCCTAAGAGTGGGTGACATCTCTGTGCCTGCAATGTGGCCAGTGCACAAATGCAGGCTGCATTCCTTTTCAGGGTCCCCCTCCAGATGACAGGCAGAAAAGCATTGGGATGACCCTCGTACCTGATCCTGCCTTATCGGTCCTGCAATGTGTAAGGAGTAGCGTCTGCCCGCAGATACCAGCCAGCGTCACCCCCGTGATTACATCCCACTTCTTGCTGAGCATTGTGCCTATGGACCAGAGGTAAGGAGTCAGCGCCCAGCTGCTGACTATGCAAACCTGCCTTTTGGGTATACCATGTTTTTATTGTTCATGAAAGTCGAAAGAAAAAGATGATTCATGTTCTAGAGTCTTACTCTGAGATGGGATACTCTGCTTTTTTGTTTGTCACAGTGTCTAATGAGCCATCCCAGTGACACTCAAGAGAACTGGGGAAGGTGCATGGGAGTGTGCTTAGAAATGGCCCTGGGCCCTGTACCAGCCAGGTTTCCTAACCCCAGTTCTCACTTGAAATGTGCACCAGAGCTTTGAAGACCAAAGAGAAATACTGACATTGCCTAGAAACTAAATTCTTGATATTTTGAAATAATTGCACAGCTGTTGTCTCGAGCTCTAACATGAAATCAAATGTGTCAGCAGTGGTTTAGCATCATGTGGCCAGGCACGTTGATGGCCATGGTACGATGACTGGCCACCTGAAGTGAAACCCAGCACTCCTGGATATTCGCGGCCAAGTAATGCCCAGCTGTCTCCTTCCCACTGCTAGATTTGACTTAGATGTTGGGTTTTTGGAGGGGAAGAACAATGTTGTCAGCATTCAGCTCTGAAGGTGGAGGCCACAGAAGCACTTGTGCATGAAGCCCCAGTGCTGGTGCAGGCGGTGGTTTGCTGCTTCAGGTGTCCAAACTGCAGGAGTTTGCAGACTCCGGACATTATGCCTTGTTTTGTGGGTTTGACTGTACAATTCAGTGTCTGGGGGTTTTGTTGTTGTTGTTTTTTTTTAAAGGCAAAACTGTCTGTCTCATTTCCATGGTTAGGGAAAAATACCGTATACAAACAGCTCCCATTCTGATACAGAAATATGGTATGCAGGGAACAGGCATCTCGGCATGACCCCTGAGCTAGGGCTCACTCTTTCCAAGTCTGTAATGGCTCAGGGCCAGCTCAGCAGAGAGCTCTCTAAGGCCAATTTTTTCCACTTTGGTTTTGGGGGATGGCTTCAGGAAGGTCTGCACAGAGGTCTCTGAAGGTCGTGTCTGGGGTCTGCATCATTCCTACCTGCGTCACAGCTCTGAGCTGAAGCCACTGATGGGGCTGTGCTTGTTCAGAAACAAATGAAGGTGTGCAGCATGCTGGGCAGGTTTTCTTCTTTTCTGTGTATTTCTAAATAAACAATATAAATGTCAGTCCTTCAGCTAATGAAAAAAATCTAGACTGTTTAAAGGGACATTAGTTTCTGTGTCAGCAATCTGTCCTGCCTCTTCCTCTGTCGATCAGCGTGACTAAGAGAACTGCTTCAACATTAGGGACTGCAGCAGAGAAAACTAACTAAAAATGTTTCTGCACAGTTCCCCGAAGTATACAACCCTGAAAATAAAGCCTCTTTTGGTGCCTTGCCCTACACCTTCACCAGAATGCTTGCCTCTTCCATTAGGAAACATTGTTTTAAGTGATATATGGATATGCAGGCCACACAGTGAGAGCAGACCAAGAATTTGCAGATCCTAAATGAGGGATTTTCACATTGGAGGAGTTTTTACTTTTAAATAGATCAAGCTTAAAAATAAGCCTGGTTGTTCTTGTGTGTTTGGCATCAGATTGCCTGTAGAAATAAGAGTAATAAGGTATTTAAATGACCTTTCCCCTTTACCAGCTTTCTCTGCTATCCTCAAGCTAGCTTAAAAAGAGTTGCTATGGAAATTCAAACTTGCCAGGCCATATGCATGGGATTAGAGTTTGACTATGAATCAAGAAACAAAAGGAACTGCATGAAAAGTCTTTTTATCTGAATACACATCTTCAGCAGTGATCACTTGTAATCAAAATTCCTTCCCTGATTCCCTGCTAGAGACACAAGCCTGCAAGCCTGGCTGCAGTGCAAGAGGAGCTAAGACAAACCTATTTTTCATCACTATGGTGCCAGGAATAAATAGCCCTTTTTTAGGATGGTCTCCAAAATACCACTGGAGCTTGCTAGCTAACACACAGTCATTCAACTTCTGAATTATCTGCATCCCTTTGTATTTCAATTTATCCTGTGTTTCCTTAGTTAAAACATTGTTTTCCATATGGGGATGCAGCTTCCTTCCTCACTGGCTTTTCGTATTCCCAGTGTGAACAGAAGAGCGTGAATCGGAAATCTACTACCACCAGCTTTTTTCCTGAGAAACTAAGTGGCAACCTGGCAATCTCTGTGATCACTTGTTTTTAGCCAGTTGCTTCTTGAGGTCTGAAATTGTGTGAAATGCTGTAACGCCGTGCTTCTTCATTACAAAAAGGACTGGGGAGATGGAGGTTTTGGAAGAATTATTTTCCTTGGTCTTGTGAAATAACTGAGACAGGAAGACTTTTTTTCATGGTGTGAGGTTGCAGTTGGACTGTGCTGTTCCATGTGAAGTACGATGTGACCTAGAGCTGCACAACCTGACTCGATTTGATAAGCACCTCACGGTTCTGGCTTAGGGAGTGTTATAAAGCAGAGACATGCAGCTTTCTTCATCAGCTCTGCAAGGTGCTTATAGGCTTCTTGCAGAGCACCTGGCTCTGCATGCGGGGCCAAGAACATTAAAAATTAGCTGATTGAATTCTTCCTGTGAATGTATCCTTTAATGTATCTCTGGAACTTTGTGGCTCAGCCCATCCAGTGCACTGTCAATGATAAAGACAGATACCAGGCCCCGTCTCTGGTCTTTATCCAGAGCAGTCATGCATAGGCCATTGCAAATAGGAAGAAAAAAAAAATAGTAAAAATATGCTTGATTTAGTTTCATGAGAGAGCACTGTGGAATATGCTTTTTCACTTTAAACTCTGCAAGAAAAGGAAGTAAATTTGATCTCTGCTCTTTGCCTAGAGCCCTTCAGGTTTCTTTCTGTAGCAGTCAAGTGAGACAAAGCCAGTAAAAATATATCCTGTTCTAGCCATTGGTCGCACCCTGCTCCAGCTGCAACTGTCTGCTTAGACTTACCAGATGAAATTTTACTGCTGGAGCTTGGGCTATGAAACTGAGCGGGTTTTATAAGGAACTGCTTTAAATCTCCTGTGTTACCCATCTCCCCCTGCTGAAATATTTAGCAGAAGAGCAAGGAAAAGAGCAGTCCGGGAGAGCGGTGTGAAAACACTACCAGCAATGGCTGCTGAAAAAGTCACAGTTTGCTCAGAGCCCCGTGTGGTGTTTGCTTAGATTTCCTGTTTGAAGCACAAGAGAAGACTGTGGTGTTGATCGCTGTTACCAGATAAAGATAATTTTTAATGGTGAGACAGTATAGCTAAGAAACACTATGTGAATCAAGGCGATTGTACTGTTTGCATATAGACTGCTGCTTCTATAGTGGAAAAACATTAAGCACATCCATTAAAAGCAGAGGCCATGTCCTTTTCTGCAAAGCATCCAGAGAGCACCTTCATCTGAGATTGGGACCCTTAACAGCTCTTATTTCCCAAACAAATCTCTTGTCAGCATGGGGACTCTTGCCTTGCTTTCTCCCTAAATACAGACAGAAAGGTACAGAGATAGACAATACTTCTGAGAGCTCCCACGCATAAGACAAGTCATTCTTGAACCAAAGGGTAATTCCAGCTCTAACTCCACACACCACAAATTTCTTTGCGTAGTCAGGAATTTGTTCCATATATCTGCTGTATAGATTTGCTTGTAGTTATTTCCTTTTTTACCGAGATGTCCTTTTTGTACCGTGATACTTCAGTATGTGCTTTTTCTGTAAGTACTCCCCGTGGCTGTGTCTGTACTGCAGCAGGTTTTCCCAGTGCTGGGGACAGGCGTTTGGCTCCTGAAAATCCCTGCCAATTCTAAGCTGCAGCTCAAGTGACTTGGCACCCATTTCTCGCAAAGACCCTTGGCATCCTACACCTCTGTGCATGCCCCAGATACTTATATTTATCTTTGCCTGATTAGGGCTCATCTGCTGCAGAGTCTCTGCAGATGTTTCTTTATTTAAACCATACTTTATGAAGGGAAGGAAAGGAGAGACACATGCAGAGGAAGGAGGTGTGTTTCACAGCATCGCTTACTCTGAAGTGACTCTGATGCCAGGAAAATGTGCACATCACTCAAATCTTTTTGTCTCATTTGTTCTTCCCTCCTACTCCCCCCTCAAAAAAAACACCAACAGGAATTCCTTGCTTCCTTACTTACTAATTAAATCTCTCTGCCTACAATAATCCAAGAAGGTCTATCAATGAGGCAATATGTGGTCAAATGATAGTTGGAATAGCTCAGCAGGAAATTCGGTAGGAAAATACGACTTCAGCAGCTTCGCAGGCTTTATTTTTAGGGCGCGTGAGCTTGTTTAACACTCAGATGCAAACTGCCAAATTTCTATTGTTGTCAGATGGCTCGTGTCCCATCAGGCTGAGTCAAACTGGTGACTCACGGGCAAGGAAGGAATCGCTTTGGCAATGCATGTGATTTTCTTCCCTCCTTCAGTCTAAGATGTAGAAGACAAAACCTTCAGTCTAAGATGATAAAAACTTGTTTGTGAAGGTAGTTTCCAGCTTGTTCTGGTTTAAAAATCCTGTTTGTAATCAAAAAACCATTGCATTGCAAAATTGTTTGAAAAGCACCTGATGTATTGAAGTTGGGTGCTTTTGCAGTTGGCTCAGGCTGTGGCTTATGCTCTGGGCTGGCCAGGTGCAAGGCAAGCCCTGAACGGAAACAACGGGGCCACGTTAGCTCAGCGTTGTTCCTTGGCCAGCAACCCCTGCTGAGAGCTGGGATTTATTAAACCTGGAGCACAGTGCTGTACTGAGGCAGGGACAGGGATTTCAGGTGTAAGCTGGCTGGCATCTAGCCAGCTTGGCAAGTGGATGTAAATCCTGTGGAAGATCCAAGTCCATATGTTGTTTGGAGAAATTCATCTTCTAATTCCAGCACATAGCGTCTCTCCCTCTCTCTTCTCCCTCAGCCCCACTCCTCCCAAATCCTTACCCTCCTCTGTAGTACAAGGTACTCCTTCTAGAAATCACTAAATTAGATATATATATATATACATGTGGGATTATCTTGGACTCCTTACTGTGCTTGCTTCTTACCTTTCTGCCCTTTTGGCTCTTTAGAGCCTTGTGTGCAGTTGGATACCAGCTGGGATACAGCGAGGACGTGCTTTCAGGCCATCGCCCATAGAGATGAGAAAACCTTATGGTATTTCTGGCGGTTTTGTCTTACCATGTGCTCTGAAGCAGGTCAGGGGTCTGGTGCCTTGCGGGAGAGCAGCAGCTGAGCAGCACGGGACGTGTATCGCTGTGAGCCCTCCTGTATCTTACACCTGGCTGTGCAGTTACTCCTGGGTCAGTCTGTGTGTAGCAGAGCTGGAAGGCAGCGAGCCTGACTGTCTGTGGGGGTTTTTTAACATGATTTCTTCAGGCTTACAGCACCTTGCAAAGATCTTGCCTATTCGCTCAGAAGTTATTTAGAAGGAACCAGACTTGTGGCCTTTTTTCCTCTTATCACAGCCACAAAGAGGTGTTTGGATCTAATGACTTGTCGCCTTGCCCAGTGGGCATGTCGTTCAGAGCGCTGGTTCCTCTACGCGTGAGCTTTCTCCTCTGCATTAGTGTGCGCTGGGCATTGCTGTCTGGCAGCTGTTGAGGCACCGAGGACATGAACTGTTGCTGTCAGCACTGAATTATGCTCGAGCATGCCCCTCAAAATGAATAACAAGTCTCTCTAATACAACATCTTGTTCTGTAGGCTTTGTCAACGTGGAAAAAGATGAATGGCTTTAGCAGAAGGTACAATTAAAAACTTATTTAGTAGCCTACTACAGTGTGACACTTCTGCTTATAGCAGGCTTATATTGGTTCAACTTTCAATGACTTATGTACTGAAGGGTCTGAGTTCATAGTTTGGTAACTATACGAGTTTGTTTTCTGTTTATTTTACTTTTAAAGAACTTCACTTATTGTGAGTTTCTTACTGTATCATGTCCTTGGGCCCCTCACTAAAGTGTTAGATAACACAAAGTCTGAGGTCTTGGTGTCAGACAAATCCATATGTGATTTTTTGAAATCCCTAAATAGCCAAAATGTCCAGTCCTGCAACTTTTACATCAGGCAAAGTCTGGCTCCAGGTCATGGCAGTCTGTCACATACAAGGACTCCTCAAGAACTCAGGCAGTTGTTCTCAGTGCTCAACAGCGGTTATCCTGATTTTTTTTTTCTCCGTCTTTGGCCTTGTGACTGATCCACACACTCAAACTGTCCTGCTTTGTCTAACAGGAATAAAGTGATAACTGTTCCTCCTCAGCTGCAAGCTTGGTGATAACTGCAAAGGATGCTTTAAACAGTATTGTTTATTTTTTCCAAGGGCATATTGCTATATCAGCAGAAGGTACTCTGATGCTATGAGAGCTGGAGTGCAAACCCAAACAGGTTAAGATAACTAAATAAAAATGGAGTATGAGTCAGGCTGTCAAAGTAAGGAAGGTGATTGTTTGCTGGGGGATGCATGCAGCCGGCTACGTTATGCACTGTAAATGATGTGTGCAATAGGTTCATTTCTGTTTTGAACTGTGAAATAGTGTTTGAATCACCCCTGATAATTCTGATCTGAACTATGGGTATGCTGTCCATGTGCTGACCTCTAAGGATGAGACAGCTTTGGTGAGGTGCTCGTCTTATCAGCTAGGGAGTTTAAATGTTCAGGTGTTGTATTTAAGACTTCACATGGAAATCAAACTCCACCTTCACTATACACCTACCCTTTATTCTGAGAGCGGGGCTTTGACGCACTGACCTGAGCTGCAAAGCTGGCTGTAAAAGTTCCCGTTGTCCTACCCCACGGACGCCCTCCCCTCAATTGTGCCGGCACAACCATTGATGGGATAGAGCTGTTAACAGGAACCTGGTTAAATGATCCAGGTTAAAAATAAACCCCCATTTTGCGGGGAGGTGGTGGAAATAAGAGTTATATTTAGACCAGATCATTGCAGTGATCTGGCAGACAATGTGACCTCCCAAGCAGTTGTTGGACAGCTCAAGGGCACTGGAAGAGCCAGAGAGGGGTGTGGGGAGAAGAGCAGGCAGCAGCCTCTGAAATCAGTTTTATTGTCCTCCACCCCTGAAAAAGAGGGACAATTGAAGTGTGAACCCTGGTTTCAGAGAGTATCAATTAACGAACATGAGTTGTGTTTAAAGGGGGAGTTGTAGAATAAGTATTTGGGAATATGAGTGACTGCTGCATGACAGTGTCTTACATGTACCTCCCCATCTTCATTTCTGCCTGTGGTCCCTAGCTGCTATGCTAGTTTGATGATGAAAGAATATATGGGAACGAGACAGGAATCTGAACTACCAAAGGGCAACCATGTTTATGGCTGTACCAACATCATGACAAACGAGTCTTACAAATATTCCCCTTTCTCTTGGGTTGGGATGGCTCTGTCACACAGGTATGTCTTCTTCCACACAGGCAAGTGGGAGTGGGGTTGGAAAATGAAAAATTACTCTCATGAGCGATGCTGAGAGGAGATGCATTTCAAATTATATAATTGGCAAAGCAAAATCTTTAGGTTAGGAGAGGAATTTTAATAGGAACCCTTGGCCCCTTGCTTTGCGGCCTCTTAGCTGTACATGTGCCAGGTGACTACTGGCAGCAGTGAAAACAGCGTAACCAAGGACCAGAAACAGAAAATGCCTTCTCTAGATATTATTGCGAGAAGAACATTTAGCAGGATGTGATTGTTGGACTTGAGACTGCAATTTGTCCTTTGATAAATCTGAGCCCTTTTCCTGCACAAATCTGAAAATGAATCAAGGCCTTAAATTACTTCCTGGGCATGGTTGCAGTCAGGTAGTTACATGCTTGGCTTTATACTGGTTTTAAGAAGTCATTTTGCATACTTGATATTGCTCATGTGCAGGAAATATCGTTTCTCTTCTGATAGCTCTACAGTTGCATGAATGAATTTCAACTCAGTTGTAACCTCAAGCTCTAGATGAGTGGCACTGATCGTGCCATTTATAGCAGAAAACATTCTCTTGCTAAAATTGAGTACATCCAGCACACATGGAGAATTTCCTGGAAACCATAAGCATGGGAAACTGCTCATTCCCTTTTGTTGTTTTATACAAATCCCCCAACTTCTTCTGAGGCAGTGCATCGTTAACCTCAGCCGTCTCTGCAGTCACAGAATACTTCCTTGGAATTCATTCACTAGATCATTTCTGAGACTCAGCACAGACCACAACTGACAGGTAAGACGGAAGCAGTTGCCTTACCCAGAGCAGCATGGTCAGCACCTGACCTTGCTGAATCACACCCTATGCTTGCACAAGACTTCATTGTGGTGGGTTTTTTTTAGTCCAGGTTGAGTCTGTTACTGCACAGGTTGTTCTGCACAAGGCTGTAATGGACAGTGACAGAGCAGGCTAGAATTTGTAATGTTAATAATGACAGGATGTCACTATTAGAACATAGGATAATATTTTTTACTTGCGTGACCTATGTAAAATTTGTAAAAGTTTTTCCCGACCCAAGTACTCTGCGCCTGTGCAGTAGAAAACAATCTCCCCGTGATACCTCAGTGTGCTGATCTGATGCTGTGCCATGGGACGCCTCTGTTTAAAGCACTTTCCCCAACTCCCAAATGCAGCTAATATTGATTTAGCAATATGAAATAACACCTCCATTGCCTGTCAGCTGCTAAATCAGTGTTGTTCAAGTGTGCCATATGGTGAGATCTCACTGCTCACTTTTGCTGAGATGGCTTTTCTGCCATCTCACTTCCAGAGCTAACACAGCTTGATGTCAGCTTTGGAAGCAGCGCAGTCCTTCCAGCGGTCAAAAGATATTTCAAGATTAATTTTATTCCGTTAGTGTGAGGACACAAACTTTGTGCCAGGGTTGAGTTTGAAATTAATGTTTAACACCCAAAACACCAAGTCTAGAAAGGCATTTTCCTTTTCCCTTAGGGAAGATATCTGCCCTCTCACTTTCTTTTTGGGTTGCGTGCTGTAACAGTAAACAAACTCCTTCCAGCAAGGCACGAGAAGTAGGAAATGTGAGGGGGAAAGAGGGACTGCAGACATGCACGCTGAAGGCAGGGCGGCCGTGGGAGGCACAAGCAGGGACAGAAGGTGTTTTGGCAGCCCAGGCTCTCACTTGGTCATCCAGTGCAGGAGAGAGAGATGGGAACTCAGGGAAACAAATTTATTAAAATAGTTTCGGTGGCAACTGCTTCCGTCTTACCTGTCAGTTGTGGTCTGTGCTGAGTCTCAGAAATGATCTAGTGAATGAATTCCAAGGAAGTATTCTGTGACTGCAGAGACGGCTGAGGTTAACGATGCACTGCCTCAGAAGAAGTTGGGGGATTTGTATAAAACAACAAAAGGGAATGAGCAGTTTCCCATGCTTATGGTTTCCAGGAAATTCTCCATGTGTGCTGGATGTACTCAGAGTTTCTTAAGAGGTCTACAGAAAAACTTAAATATTATTCCAGTTAATATGTGTATTTATAGAAGTCAGAGTAAATGAGCACACTCACACACACTGTTTTTCCGGAAAATCTTTCCTTTTTCATTATACACACACATGCACACACATGCATACAGATACATAAAAGAGCAAACAGTGCAAAACATGCGCGTTGTTAAGTTCTATACAATATTTACATTGGTCAAAATCCCCCAGGCAGAGAAAAGCTAGCACAGGGTTTTCTTAGGTACTGGACAGTTAAGTATTCTGGGAAAACATGCACAGTGATTCTGAAGAGAAACCACCCGACTCTTGCTTGTCCCAGTGTTTTGGGGGGGGTGTGTCCTGTTGTTTTGGCATGTAAGTTTAAATTTAAGAATTAAAACTGTGAACAGCCAGCAGTGTTAAACATTATTTTAAAGTGAAATGACAGTTTCCAGAGAAAAACCAGGAATAGCGCTATGCTTTTCTTTGCTGTGAAATGTGCCCATTTTATAGACGTTAAAATCACTGCGTTAAATGACAAGCTTAAGACTGTCCATTTTCTGCCCTTCCTTTCCCCCACCCCAGCAGGCTCCAAAACTTGACCAGCCCTCTTCCCCACGAGGAAGCCCGGCAGGCACAGCCCTTCACACGTGTCCACATCAGCTCTATCTACAGCTCTGCCTGGCAATCTTTCACGCTTCTGTTGGTGCAACCTTGCTATGTTTCACCTCTACAGCAAAAAGGACCGCAAGGGACAGAATGAGCCCTTACTAATATACCCAGATATTGACAGAACAAACATGAAATGGAGAAGATTCCAGCAGCTGGAATTGGTACCTAGAGAAAAGGGTCTTTGACCACTGCCGTAGGAGGTAAAAAAGGTGTTTTGAGTAGATCTTCCTTGCTTTCTAGGCTCTTTGAGCGCATCATCTTGAATCTCCCACAAACTTAATTTTCTAAACAAGATATCTCTGTAGCACAGCATCTCAGGGGTGATTTGAGTTATGGTCTTTAGGAGTGTGTCAGATCGAATGCACAGCTCGCACCCAGACAGGACTCTCGGGGGTAAGCTTGAGGTCAGCATTCAGAAGTTAAAATTACAGCTTTTCTGGCATTGGG
The DNA here is from genome assembly GCF_035582795.1 of Mycteria americana. Taxonomy (NCBI): domain Eukaryota; kingdom Metazoa; phylum Chordata; class Aves; order Ciconiiformes; family Ciconiidae; genus Mycteria; species Mycteria americana. The sequence continues at coordinate 24,737,796 of NC_134374.1, forward strand.
GGGGGGGGGGGGGGGAACTTGGACTTCTTGGACTTCTAATCTTATGAAGAATAGCTCTGCCTCCTTTTTTAAGTTAATGCTGAGCAACATAATCTGCTTACTGAAATGAGGACTGTTTTGTTTCTATTCTTAAATCCTACCCAAAGAACTCTTTGCAGTCTGTCCTTTCGGAAGCAGCTAAGCTTTGGGGTGATCCTGTGCTTAAGGTTACGTTTGCTCAGCAGGCGCAGTGAGACCCAGCCTGGCTTTTGGCACCCCGTACCAGCAGGGAAGGACGGGGCGGCTCTCCCGACCCTCTCTGCAGGACAGTCACCCCTGGGGAGCTCGGGGCACGCAGGAGCCTGGCAGTGCTGCTTCCAGCCCATGTGCCTCTGCCTCTTTTGCTGGGACTTCACGATAGCCTGGGTTAACGATAATTTGAGCATCTCCTCGCTGTGCTCTGTGGTGTGCTGAGGAAACAGCCTCGGCTGCTCCCCTTGCTTCCCTCACACCTCCTGTTTTTGCTTTCTCCAAATAGTGCCGTGTAGACGTGCTTTCACAGGGACTGTTGTTGTCTGTTGCTGTCCCTGTTCTGAGACAGCATTTCTGAGATGGTAATTTCCTGCCTGTTTTACAGAAAATCCACCTACTGGGAATGACATGGAGTGTTACTGTGGAGCTTTTTAGGGACACCGGCATTCAGCAAGATCATCAGAGGTGCCATATAATCTTATCGGTGTGATAGGTCCCCTTTTTCTTCACCAGCTGCTTGGCAGAGGGAAGTCCTCTCTGGATTATACAGCAGGTTTTTGCTGGGTAGTGGGCAAGGAGGGAGAGCAGGCAGTCTCACTCCATCACCCCTCCAGCACCACAGGGAGAACTTCCCAAAAATGTCATGGGGGTATTTTTAGAGGGACCCAGAAGATGAATCTGTGCAGCAGGCCTGTGGTGGGCAAGCTTAGGAGGAACAGAGCCTTGCTCTCTGAGCCGCCGTGTACTTGCACGTGAGCAGCCGTGTACTTGCACGTGCAGCACAGGAATTTTTCATCCTTTTTACTTACACCAGGAGCCAGTACATGACTTCTATATAGACTTGTGCTGCCTCCTTGCCCTTGCATTTCACAGACTTGAGCCCAAGTAGTTAGCACTGATGCTGCAAAGCTGGTGAAGATTTATGCTGTCCCACAAACACTTGGCACCTTTCATCTGATGTAGAGCCCGTTGTGTTACTAAGAAAAGCTTAGTGTAAGAGGAGGGGCTTTCATGGTGACTGTAATACAAGGCCTTGCTTCCTCCTGTCATGACATCTACCATGAAAACTCAGACTGGCGTGACATTTTGCATAGGTGTGCGTATACAAAGGTCAGTTTGGGCAGAGAGGTTTTCCTGTTGCCTTTCAGAGCTTCAGCTTCCCAGCAGGGCAATGAGTTGCAAAGTGTGTGGTGAGCTTATAGTGAATGAATCACACATGGAGGACTGGGGAATAGGAAAAGTGAGCTGGCTGGGGGCAATGAAATCCTTGATTAATGCTGTATGTTTAGCATCTGAGAGGATTGATGGGCCCTGTCTCAGCTTCAGTCAGATAAAGGCATCGACTTCTAATTTGATTTTTTGCTTTTAAACTCATAGTTCTGGCGTGTGCTGCTTGTTGACAATAGCCCTTTGTCAGACAGGGGAGAAGGAACACTCGGCTGCACCTCAGCCAGAAAAACTGTGAATCCACTTTTCTTTTACCACCATCGTTCCTTCCAGCTTGGCTTTACCAACATCTGAAAAATTACTTTTCCTCTCCCTGAATGCATAATTGGTTATTTATACACAAACCGTAGAGCATTTACTTGGTATACCTGACCTAGAAAAAAAGATTAGTCAAGAACTATCCTACCAGATGTGAGTGTCAGTCAACATATGATCTCCATATAATTTATAAGGTATTAAATTACAAAATAATGAATCTTTTCAGTTAGCATTTTGGCACATGATGATAGTATTACATTTTATGTGAGAATATCGACCACAGCTCTTGCCCCATAAAACTGCAAACAGAAATTTGTAAGCATTGGCACTAGTTTCACTTAGAAAAAGACACCCATTATGCTCAGATTACAGTTAAGCTATGTATGTACAGCCTGGAGGTTGTCCAGTCACACGCAGTTCTTTCCCCCCTCTCTTTTAACATTTCCTTAAGAAGGCTAGACAGTGGTTTCTAGGTTAGGTTTTTTTTCTTCCCTTGGATTTAACTAGAGGAAGGTCTGCGGAGCACAGAGCAGAAGGTCTTCCAGGATTCTTGCAAATGAGATATTCCTCTGCTGTCAGCTCTGAGGTGCTCAGCCAAATTCTGCTCTCGCTCACCCAGAGTGACTGAGCAGCCACCACACATGAGAACAGCCCTGTCCCACGAAGCTCCCACACACCACGTAACTCAGGAATCTCATCTTTCTGCTTCTTGCTTGCAAGTGGAAAGAAGCAGCTTTAAAATAAGATTTGCAAGCTGACAGTTACGTTGCCCATTTGAGAGCAAGCTTGCCTGTAAACCAGTTTCTCATCTCTCTTTGTAAAACTGAAATACTGAGGGGTTTTGTCTCGGAGAAGAGCACTACTCATGTACCATATATTTTTCTTGCAAATAGGAAGAGGGTTTGAAATGCACCCTCAGCTTTTTAGTGAATCCTTCCCACTCTCATTCCTTCTATCTCCCATCCCTATAAACAGAGCTCTTGTCTCATTAAGTACAATTTTGAACAACCAGTTAACAGTAGGGCGGTGGAACTGGGGTGCCCCGCCTCTCTCGCACAGCTCGGGACATGTCAGAGTAGTTGATGGTTTCACAACCCCCTCTTCTTCCCTTGACAGCCCTGCAGTGTGAAGGATGGTTTGCTGCATACGGAAAACCCTGCCTGTATCGAAGCCTTGTGAAATCCCTCTTGGCTCACTTTGCATTTTGATCTGAAGTTATGGAAACAGCTTCTCTGAAATATATACATTTGATGGCAAGTGGTGAAACAGGCTCATCAGCCAAAGGAAATAAGAATTTTAAAAAGCCCTCTAAACAGTTTGGTTCAGACCTGCACAGGAAGGAAAGAGGCATGGCACTGGCTTTCACGTTGCATGTGGTTAAATGGCAAATACTGATGCTGCTTAAAACACAGCTCATTGCTTCTGTTTGAGGTAAACTTTTCTCAGCTGCTGACAAATGCACTGTAATTGACTGTGCCCTTGTCCTGCCACATCTACCTCATTCCACCAACTAGCTTGAATGATCTCTCCTTGTTTTCACATTTTGTTTCTGCTCCAAAGTGGTGTTGTCTGGGGGTTTAATATACAGCAAAAATGTCCTGAGCCAGTCTTGTGTGCAAGTTTCCAGTAAATATAGCTGTAACTTAAAGCGGAGATAAATAGTTTGGCTGCTCTCATACTCCCTGCATATAATGAGTTGATCACATACTCTTCTGCAGCAAGACCCCAAAGCCAGGGGCACCAGATAAGCGACAGTCATTTTAGGGCTAAAACAGAATGATGTCTAGTGTCTGTCTTAGCCTTGGTAAGCAATTGACTTTTTTATTCAAAGTGAATGTAGTGCTAAATAAATATTCCCTTCAAAGCATAATATTTTTTGCAGCTGAATTGTTTTCACACTTGAAAAACCTGATTGCTTTAAGTGGTAATCATATTTGTGTAGCTCTCAGTATCTCATGAGGCTTGATCTGAGAGACTTAGGATAAACAGTTGAGTGGAAAACATCTGTTCAATTAATATTTCATCTGTCTCTTTTTGGCAACGTAGTCCCAGAAGTAGCTTTATGCTGTACTGTGGAAAATGTAGATTACTGATCTAACAAGTTGTAACTTCATACTTTTTCAAGTTAAATTGTTTTTTCTCATTTATGTGTCTTACATTTAAGAATGAATCAGCCTGTTAAGGCCAGTATAGCTTCAAATATGAAGCAATGGCTGGAGAAATGAACCATCTAGTAAAATGTGATGACATACAGATATTTAACTTTCCATATATTTATATAACTTATATCTATAAAAGGAAATGCAGGATATATAATAAATTAATTGAAAAACAAGAAAACATTGCTGTAACTGACTAAAAGAGTGTGGCTAACTTGTTTTACTTAGTCTTCTTTTGGAGTTATTTTTGAGACCCTCTAGTTTAATTAGCTGACTGTATAGCAAAAACCAGCAAGCAATCACTTCCAAGATTTTTCTCTTAATTGGATGCTCTGACACCAAGTGGCTGTATCCAGACAAGCTCTTTAGTAAGGTCAGCACTCTGGGTCTTCAGCCCTTCAGCTGCCCTTAATTTCCATATGAGAGATTTGCCCTTGCAAGAACTCTGGGGTTTCAGGCCCTGTCTTTCAGCTGACTTTATAGTCTAGCCCTTACCAGAAAGTCATGTATAATCTCCTGGGGCATAAAAGCCCAGGTGCAACAGAGCATTAATGAGCTCTTTACTTCTCCCTAGAGGTGGCATTTAAAATAAATTAAAAGACAGCTTAATCTGACAAAAATGAAACCTCTTATTTCAAAACTGCATTATTAATTATTCTTTTCTCTTATTTTTTCTCTTCTATCACCAAGCAACTGTTTTGCCTGCTTTCAAAACAATTATTTACACTTCAAACCTCTCCATACAATAAATTCAGCATGCCTGTATTTAGTAAAACCAATATAATATGTATACTCTTCCAGTGAAACAAGGAAAAGCTAAAAGCTTTTATTATGCCTTTTTAAGCAAACATACATACTGTGTTAAGTTATTGAGTTAACATATGATGATGCATCTCCAGAAGACGTGAAATATTGGCAGGTATTTCCCAACTGGTCCCATGTCAACTGCTGGGGAAAAAAATGCCAAATGTTGGCATATTCTGATTCAAGAAGCTGTTCTGTTCCCTCCTTAGTTGGTGCATATGTCGTCACCCATCCACAATCTCCAAAGGGAGATCGCTCGGGATTTTTGTATTTCATGTTCGCCTGTTGCATCTGATGGGACCGTCCCAGTATAAGGATTTCTCTACCTGTGTAGTTATCCCCCAGCAACTTTTCTTCATTAACACCACGTGTGATCCCACATGTTCAGAAACAACTATTTCACACATGGTGTTAATCAAAAGTTAATGGAGGATAACTCCCTGTGTAAACATCTCACTAGAAATGTGATTCAGATGTTGGGTCTCCTCCATTTGTAATAGCCTGGTCACTTATTTCATCCTGTGGTGCTGGTAGTGTGTTTTTTGTTAGAGGTGTCTCAGTCTTGAAAAGAGAATCCATTTTTATCTGGGTTTTTATGTTGAAAGACTTCTGGAAGGATTCTGATGTAAAGTAGTAGATGAACGGGTCAAAGCAGCAGTTCATTGTTGCAATGCACAACGTGATTGGGTACATTGTCCTCGCAAACCTCTCCAAGGAGCAATTTGCTATTGCTTGGGACCGCACAAGAGCGTACAAGAAGAGTATGGAATTGTAAGGCACAAAGCACACAACAAAAATGGCCACGTGCACAATGATCATTTTCAATACTTTCTCTTTGTTTGTCCCGATCTGAGACAAGGTGGCAGGCTTCCGGAGAGTCCTGAGAACTAAAGAAGAGCATGTAAGGTTGAGTAGCAAAGGAATTATAAATCCTACCACTTCAATAAATATAGTTATCTTGGACAGATAGGTTTTCCAGATACGTTTGGAAAAACCTTCGAAACAGGTTGTGCTGGTGTTGGAAATGTTGGTTGTGGAGAACAATGAAGCTGAAATTCCACCGCTGAGGACCAGTATCCAAACACCAGCACAGACTATGGCAGAATTTCTCCTGGTCCTAATGGTGCGAGATCGGAATGGATAGACGATAGCAAGGAAACGGTCAACACTAATGCAGGTGAGGAACAGCATGCTCCCGTAGATGTTAGTGAGAAACGCTGTACCAGAAATCTTGCACAGGCTATCTCCAAAAGGCCAATGCCTGTTGAAATTATAAAAAATTTTAAAAGGCAAAGTGAAGACAAAAAGCAAATCTGAAACAGCCAGGTTTGTCATGAAAATGGCTGTTTCGCTTCGCATTTTCATCCGAAAGCAGAAAACGAAGAGGGAGGCACAGTTAGTAATCAAACCAAGGATGAAGACCACGCTGTACACGGCTCCGTACAAGTTGTACTTAAAGGAATCATCTGTCAGACAGGTATGATTGTTGCTGTGGTTTCCCATGCCAAGTTTGTGATGTGCTTCCAAAGAACTTCAAAGTCTACTTCAGTGACATCCATAAAATAAGGCAGTGCTCGCTCTTCTTCCTGAAGAAACACATTCCAGGAAGGTTGCTTGACACCTTGCTACCACATCTCCATCACGAATCCTTTCATCCTAAAGGAGAGAGAAATAGATGCCATCAGCCTTGCAACCTGCTATCACCTAAAGTGGCTGTGCAAGAGAACACGTGCACTTTCCTTTCCAAAGGAATGGATGTGCAAACAAGACCAGTAATTAGTTTTCAAGGTAGTCTTTATAAATTCCACTATTATTGGGATTTTTCACAGTTGAGCACAGCAGTTACTACACTCGGCCTTTCTTTTCCTTCCCCCATCGCTCCCTCATCCTCCTATCAGAAGAAGAGCGATCGCTAATTCCAGCTTTCCGCTTGGAAAGGTTTCTCTTTAAAATTTGAGATGGAATTGGCCCGGTGTGTTTGGAAAGAAATCATAGACCACAATATTGCCCAGGTATAGAATCGAACAGTCTGAAATCTTCACCTAAGCTTGTAACAAGAGGAGGAAGAAGTTAAAAGTTCTAGTGTTTGCTTTTAACTGTGCAGAAATGAAAGTTCTATGGTTTTTCAACCTTTTTTGATGCAAAAGTATTAAAAAAAAACCCCAAACCTTATACTGACAAAGTGCTGCTTTGCCTTTTTTCTACTTGAAAACAGGAGTATCCTTACACGTTTTCCAAAGTGAAAAACTGTAATGTTGTATTTCAGAAATGTTTTTCAAAAATACTTTCCAAAGTTATGCTTGCCACTTTTGGAAAATGTTTGGAAAATGCATTTTTTCCTTAAATTCTGCAAAAATGGTATTACTTTCAAAAGGACTTTTTTTTTTTGCAAATGTACAATGTTTTGCAAAAAGGACTCCTCTAAGTTGTACTGACAGATTCATTTCACTTCTACTCTTTCTCAAGGTTCAGAACCTGAAATTTGGGGAATCTCATAAACTACACTCTCGTAAGATTTTTCTCCCCATTCAGCAAGCTTTAGAGAACTGTAGAGTTGAAGCAAGCATGCTGTTTCTTGGAAATTGGTGCTTTCTGAGTTGTGGTGATGTTCTCTTATTGCTATTCTAAGTATTGTTTTAAGGCCTGTGAGGATAAGCAGCTGGAAAAGTCTCCCTCACTGGAGTGCGGAGGGTTTGTGTGTCGGAACGTGGGCATGGCAGTCGGCACATCCTGGAAATGTGGAGCAAGTAAATACGGGAAAGAGCTTTGCCTTGTAAAATACAGCAAACCAAATACACAACGAAGTTTGTAATCTTCTTGTAATCTAAGAAACATCTTAATAGCTACAACTATGGAGTAATTTAGGGAGATGAAACCTTTGCGAACCTTTCCAGAAAATGATCCTCTGACAACATAGTTTCAACAGCAAAAATATAACTGAGCAAGCTTGTGTTAAAGGTTGAAATGGCAACATATAAACAAATAAATTGGGGAAGAAAGCATGGAATCAAGACAATTTAGGATGCAAACTGATCAAAATCAAATGTTTTCCATATGTTTTCCTACTGGAAAAGCTCATCCTGACAATTGTTGCACTCAGGCTGTCAGTGAGTCAGCTGGTAAAATGTCAAGTGTTGAGAAAGATGTAACAGCCATGGCTCTGCCAGATGGAAGGTGCAGATTCCACCCTCGCCTGGGAGCGCACCTTCTGTAAAGCTGCAGGCTTTACAAAAACCAGCGCTGTGACCCAGAGAGCAGGCAGCACCTCGCCTTTGCACCTTGTCGATTAGTTGGATGGAAAGCAAAAGAGCAGGAAGGGAGGATCCTCAGATCTCACTTCTCAGAGAGATGACTTTCAAAGGACTTGAACCTTTTGACATCCAAAAAGATGACTTGGAACTATTAGGCCTCTCCTGTCAGGGAGGGTTCCTGCTCTCTGCAGGCTGGGGCAGCGTCAGGACGGGGGTAGTGAAGTGGTGCTTTGTGCTGGTTTGCTGTTCTGGCTGTGTTTGCTGTGTGTGCCTTGAACTACCACAATTTGCTGTGATTTTTGTAGGCAGCTTTGGTACACGCTCTTCACCCAATGTAGTAAATTTTTCCTTTGTTTCAGTTGCATTTTGAGTTACACACTTGTGGTGATATCCTGCATTAGCAAATGTTCAAACCAGAGGTAGATATGCCCTTATCTGATTGCTGTTGATTGTGTGGCAATGATGGAGGAGACCAAGCCCAGATTGAGGCTTTCTCTGCAGCACATGTAAGCAGACACTTCATTACGCAAACTGTACAGGGCTTTGGGGACTGATGGACAGAGCAGGGAATGGACTGTGTAGGGAAGAAAAATGTTCCTTGCGCCCCTTTGTGCTTTTGCACCCATCTCGGTGTTTTTCCTACTAAATTCATAGCTAAATGACCTTTATTGTGAAATGACATAAAGAAGATACCAAGCATTTAAACTTATGAAAAGGAGAGTAGTAAAATCTCAAAGGTGCGCTTTCTTTCAGTACGTAGTAATCCAAATAAGCAGAGTCTCACCTACAAGTTGAAATGCCTTTAAGCAAGAACTTAGTTGGAATCAAAAGTGCACGTGAGCTCCAACAGGCATAGCTGTGCCTCTTAGCTTAAACCTCAGCCTAATGCATTAAATTCTTGGCTTGTAACTCCCTTTCAGTAAAGAAAGAGGCTGCATGTTATCTCCATCAGGAGCAATTTTTGTTTATACTGAAATGGAACCTCCATAAGTGGACCCTTTTCTTCTGCATTGTGTAAAAACCAGGTGTGCCAGACTCTCCTGGTCCAGGTTTCATGTCTGGGTCCTAACGCGGGAGGTTTGAGAGGGATTGAGTGTCCTTCGAAACCTGAATAGCCATGTGCCTGGGAGGTCGATGGAAACCCCACTTTCCAATCTGTGCACACAGTCCAGGATTTTGGCTGTTCCTCAAAACACAGCCTGATGCAGCAGGTTTGAAAGGCAGCTTTGAAATGCTTACCTTTACTACTGACACACAGGGCCGTTGCCAGCAGCCTGACCCAGATACTCGTTACACGGGAGAAAAGATGCTCAATCACTTGATTCTTTTTTTCCCTGCATCAGACAGCCACAAGGTCAAAGACCAGTTTTTCTGGTGTATAAGTCTATGGGAATTGCCTGCCAGCAATTGTCTAGCTAAGTTATAGTCTTTAAAATATAGGCGTGTGTTGTTTACCTATCTAACACTGAGGTGTTTAAACAAGCCAACGAGTTGCTTTGAAGCTCAGCCTTGTGCTTTAAATTCTGCAGCATGAGTCTCCAGATTCCGTTTTCTGAATGTAAAATTCACTTTCCTTCCTTTCCACTAAGGATTAAAGCAGTAGGATGCTCTACATGTACACCACGTTCACCACTGCTATGACCTTGCTGGGGGGGGAACTAGCAATACATTTTAAAATGCTGAGTTATGTGAATATGGAGAAAACCACTTTACCATTCTGTATCTCAGGCAGGTCAAAACTTTAAACTCTGTATCAAAAATGGGGGGCAGTACATGAGGGGAGGAATGGATCTAGCTGTTGTCAGAGGTGGTACCATGACAGAATATGCAGCCTGTTTAATCTGGTAATATTGAGAATATTCTCTCCCATAGCAGGGATGGTGCAGGCAAACCTACAGCAGATGTTGCTTACTCACGTAACCCTGTTATTCTCAGACTTATGAAGTGGGGTTCAGCAGAGCAGCTGACAGGGTTTGCTCCCATTTGCCTTTTATTGTAGGGGTATCCCCTGTCTTCCATGTACTGAAAATAAAGGAAAACCTCTACGTATTACTTCCCATGGTGCACAAGTATCCTGTTTACAATTCTTTTATTTCCTCCACCTGGCACCCCAAGACATCTTCACAACAGCCAGCTTGCAGCTTAAATCAGATCAACCCTTTGTTAGTACAGAAAATTACTGCATGTAAAAAGCACGCTTTAAAATCAGATTCTGTAATTCCATTGAGCCCACTCCTTCTGCTTCATACACGTCCCATTCTCTACAAGTCCATCAAATTGAGGTCAGAAAAAACAGTGTGAAGTTTGGGACTGATCTTTTTGTGTCTTCACATTTTCTTTTTCTCATGAGATGCAAGATGTATGTAACTATCAGTCTGAATATGTAGGACACCCTGTGTGTGTTCATTTAAATAACTAAACACTGCAAAGCCTTTTCTTATGAGGCCTGATACAGACCAAATGTGAAAACCTTTCAAATCTGAAGGATCTCATTCTAGATTATCACTATGTGTACTCAGGTTATCTCTGAATCTTGTGAGACAAAGGCTTTATAGGTACAGAAGCAAAAAAACCTGATGGATCAAAAGGTGGGGATCCTGGGGTTTGGGGGGGGGGGGGGGGGGGGGTTCTCTGGTTTTTTTTTCTAGAAATGTCTCTAGGTTAAGGCAGCACTTGTTGTGTTTTGATATGGTCTCAGACCCTGACCTTGGAAATAAATAAATACTTTCCTTGGACACAGCATGTGCTTTATGCCTTCTCTTGACAAGAACTACATTCATTAGAGGGTTTTCACTTCCCTGTTACTCACCCAGTTGGTTCAATGATCGTATGATATGTAACTCACTCCTGCCACTGAGCCCAGGCTTACAGCTTTGCAACCACAAACTTTATCATTTCTTCAATTTCTTGGGTTTTATTTCCCTCCTTCATTCCATTTTAATTACGTAGAAGGCTCAGAAAAGGTTTTGTGGGGTGTGGGAGTTGTTTGGGGTTTTTTGAAGATTTTTGCGTAGATTATAATTCTGCATAAGGCTATACGACTTGGATTCTTCCAGACTAAGTACTATAGGGAAGGTGAGACATACTGCAGCTGTTTGTATATGGACTTAATAGATAAACAAGAGACTACTTCTACCTGAAAAAGTAAACATTTCTGACAATTCTATGGCAGTGCTAATGAGGAATTGGAGCACCACCAAACTCCCATTCTTAAAGGCTTACAAATGTTCACCTGAAAACCACAAAATGTGAATTCAAAGAAAGCAAAGCAGCAATGAAAAACACAACAAAACTGTCTCGCCGCTGAGTTCCCCGCTGCTTTGCCATTCTTACAGTATCTCAGTGCCGGCGAGGGGATCTCCACTTACTTTCTCTTTTCAATAAAAGTTTCGCTAGTTATTTTTGGTTGCAGAGAACTTTGAGACCGTTAACTGAAAGCAGTTATAAGAACAAACCTCCAGTTTGGGGGAATCTGGTAGCTGGCTTTTCCCCTTTTTGAGGCTGACCGGGCGGTAACTGTGTTGCACAGCGATGCTGGCTCCGTTTCCCCAGTGCCAGCAGTGAGGGCTTACGGAAAGCCGTACCGGCGACGGCAGGCATTGCTGGACCCGGCTGCTGCGGCAGGGAAATGGCTGGGGATGGGAAAGGGCTCGGGACAGCAAGTTTGGGGTTGGCTTTTAAACCGACCAGCTTGCTGAGTTGCTGTGAGCTCTCCATCCTCCCCAGAGCTTCTTGCAGTTTCACGGTAACCTTCGCCTACGTTTCTTCCCTGGTGCGGTAAGAGCAGGAGAAAGGGTGGGATTAGACAGTGGGAAGTGAAGCAGCTGCCTGTAAACAAAGCACTATTGACTATATGAAGCAATGGAAAGTAGAAATGCTTTAATCTCTTTCATTTACTAATCCAAAGTGATGTATTTGAGAACAGTAGGAAAGAAGTAGACAGAAGTGTGACTTTGAAGTCCAGCAAAGGTTTCTGTAGCTTCAAAGAGCCATTCTTCCCTGTGTTTTATCAGAGTGAATGCCTGGCCGGTATGCTGGGCGAAAGGGGGACGTTTTCTGATGATTAGCATAAAAGACAGGCAGGAAGGCTCTTATTCATGGCTTTGACACTTATTGTGCCAGGATCTTCAATACCATCAGTACCTTCATTCCCCAGTATTTGCCGTGAGTGTAATAATATCGCCTGCACCTGGTGGGAAGGTGAAATCGTGAGTTACTTGTGATCATTTCAGTCAATCAGGTTTCACTGTCTGCTTTTCAAATCTTCTTTGATAGAAGAAAAAACGCAGGAGCCCGTGGAGCATTTCCCTTTGCTCAGCCACCAAGAGTGATCCTGGGGATCAGCTGGGATTAGGTGGGAACATGCCGGCTGCTCCCGTCCTCCCTGCCTGGGATGGCTTTGGCTCTCCAGGAACTTCACAGACCCTCCAAGTTCAACAGCTACTTTCTGTTGCCTGGAAGTCAGCGAACGAATTGCGGCAGGACCCCAATTTAATTCTTCTCCAAGATGGAGTGGGGAAGTGGAAACCTGAGCCTATCGGACCTAGTCCTAAAGGCGCTCTCCTTTTTTCTTCCCCCCCCTTTTTTTTTCTTTTTTTAATTGGTCAGCACTGCTGTTGTCTCCTAACTGTCCTTTGAGACTTACAAAGCATTTCCTGCTCATGGTGACTTCTCTGTGCTGTATCTGTTTTGTATTGAGCTAATTAAAACGTTTCCTTCTGAAGAGAATAGTGAACTGACTTACCCCGTATTCAGACACTGATCCTCAGGGCATGACTCTCTTTTTGTTTTCACTGAGAATGTCTCTCTCCATTTGCATCACCCCTTTAACCCTTGACGCGCTTTGGCCTTCCCTATCCACTACAGCCTTCAGAGGGTCTGGTCCACAGCCCAGAAATGACAGAATTCACCCCAAACTTCCCAGCAAAGTTTGCATTATTTTACTCTTCTAAGAAGGACTTTTTTGCTTGCAAAGGAACCTCAATCTGATGATGGGGGACTGTAGGAATGCTGCTGCTTTTGACCCTCAGGTCTCTCACTAACAGGGGATTGCTTTATAATAGCATTGCTAGATTCAGTAGAGATACCGATAAGAGAAGATTTAGATGCAAAGAAAAAACTGATGAACCGGTGAAAAGCCGAGTTACACTGTTTGGCCCAATACTTGAAAATTTACAGGTTGTTTTCACGCAGGAGTAGAAGTTGGTGGTGAAGGTAGCTGTATCTTTGATGTAGCCCTGTTTATTTACAATGCATGGTTAAGGAAAAAAAAAAAAGGGAGTCCTGTTTCTCTGAACCACTGGGGAATCCAACAACAGGACTTGGTTTATTTGCTTACAGTTCCAAAATGCTTTCCAGTCAGCGTCTTGCCCAAAAAGCTTCCTTTCTTTGCTTTCTCTGACACAATTTCCAGTGGTTCCTTGGTGATTGCTTGAGTTTTGGGCTCCTTGTTGCCTTTACTCTGCTCCTGGTGAGGTGCCTGCAGCCGCATGAAGCTCTCCTTTCACCTGAGCCTTGTTTGACTGCTGTCACCCAGGGCTGTGGCTCCGGGCTGGTTCCTCTGCAGTCCCTTTGCTGAAGCAGGAGAGCTGAACTTTCACCTCTGTTTATCCAAAAATTATAGGCTTTTTTTTTCTTGCATACATTAGCACCAACAAGCTTCCATCCAGCCACCAGCACAAACGCCTATTTCAGCTTTTGCGAGCTAAACTTGGGTGCAAGGAGGTGGAGGTGGTTTTCTTGCGGGTGCTGAGCACGGTCCTTCAGCGGGGCAGGAGGCAATCTGTACTCTGCTCCAGTGCTCAGGACCTTGAAGGATCTGTGCCCTGTATTGATTTACTGGAAGGATTTGATAAATTAGGACTTTGTTCTCTCAAATTCCTTTATTCTGAGGGGGAAAGGGGAAGGTTTGAGAACTCTCTTCTGACAGCAGTACGGACTGGGTGGGTATCGTCAGCCTTAGTTTCATTTGCTCCAGTGGTCTGGCCTCAGTGCTGGAGATCTCTGGTCCCCTCCTGGAGCTGCTGGGCTCCCTGTTCTCCTTGGTGCGTGTTTCTCAGCAAGAAATTTTTGCTGATTTGAAGGCATGACTGGGGTTTTCATGTCATCTCCCTTATCTCCCCTCTGGGGAAAAACATTAAGGTCTGAAAAGTATTCAGTGGTGTATAATTAAAGGACGCGTGAGGAAGCGCAGCACACAGCTATGCTATTTTTCAGTAAGAACTACAGAGGGTAAATTTGCACTAATGTGTTAAAATAAATAAGAAATGACTTTGCAATGCAAAAATATCAAATCTCAGCTACCAAGTGACGTTTCTGTAGTGAAGTTTCTTAGAAATCAGATTTCTAATACTGAGAGAAGTGGAATGACATTTTGGTATTGTATAAGGAAGGGATGCTGCTTTTACTGCTAAATATGGTAATTTCCATTTATCATGTAAAAGCAAATGCATGCTGGGGAGGAAGATGGTACGTTATCTGCAGGTTCAAGGAATTAAAATGGGAATATTATTAGATGAAGATAAGAGCTTCTGTTGCGGCTGTCCATTTACAGGCATAATAGGTACTCAAAATATGATGAGATCATGTTATGTACAGAAAAAGCAATCTGTTCTGTTGCTAGCATGCACCTTTGTCTCAGCACTCGGGGACTGACGAATGTCCCTCAATTTCACTTGCCAAGATAAAGACACTTTCCTTTTTCTACAAAACCAAACCATTACAAATAATTCAGAAAACTTTCCTTCCAGCTGGGGTCAGCTAAGGCTAGTTTGGCTCCGAAGCGGTGTGGATCTTTACCCCCTTTTATGGGGCTGATCTGAGAAGATGGTGCATTAGAGGAAGTCTTGCAGAGCCACTGTCTGTTCTCGTGAATAAAGAGCTCCTCTTTTCAAGGAGAGAATTTGCCTTTTGTGAAAGGTGGTGGCTCCCCTTCCCTGAGACTAAATCGGATCCTTATTTACGGAGGAGGAGCAACGTGTGAAGGAGCAGAGTGAGTCTCTGCACGCACGCTTGACCTGGAAAGACCTATTGAGGCTGGATGTGTGTTCCAGGAGCCATCCTCGCCCACCCCAGCCCACGGACAGGACGGCTCGCTGGCATCTCATTTGTGACCCTGGAGCCCTGTGTGAGCCATCAGGCTGGGACCACCACGTCATCCGCGTGCACCTGGCCAGCAACACTCGGACATCGGTAAACAGAGCCCCGACACTCAAATATGCTTTAGCCAGAGTTAGCTGCAGCCTGCGCGATGCATCACAAGCATTGGCATAAATACGTATGACTGCACGCGGCCACGCTGTAAGTGCCAAGGCAGTACCACGATAACCGAGTCCCAAATCATTTTGCCATGTGCTGCTCTCCCCGGGGAGCAATCTTCTCTCGCCCTCTGTTCAGAAGTAACGTACCCTCCTACAGTGCACCCTTTCCCCCGGATCTGGCCCCAGCTTTGGGTAAAATTGCATTAATTCCTGCTCTTGTGCTCCAGCCATGAGGTCACAGGCTGGAGAAGGGCAACCATCTTACAGCTGGGAGTGCATCCTCTCTCTGGCACAAGCTGTAGCATTCAGGCACAGTGAATTTTTTGATTGCTGCTTCTCAGAAAACTGGGAGGCGCAGGTTTTCATGTTTTTTGTCTCATTACAATAGTGAACGAAAGCGAACGGGGAGTTGCGTTCAGGCGCTAGTTCTGTTTGTCTGTCTGTGTACGAGCTGAGCTCCTAACTCCAGAATTTGAAAGACACTGATTTTTATCAATTGACCTAACCCCGGCTAAGGAGGAGTCTCATTTTTAGTCTCAAAGGATTAAAGTGAAATGTATGCTCAGCCTCCCCCTCCCTTCCTCCCTCCCATGTTTTTCAAGACTTTCTTTTAAAATTCAGAGGCTTTGAATCCCCTGAAGTAGCAAGGTTAGTTTCCTGCCTGTTTTATTTTGGCTTCCAGAATGCTAGTAAGGGAAAGAAGATGGAAAAGTGCTACGAGGGGGGAATATCCTTATCACCGACCTGTGAACTTTGCACTTCCCATCCTCTGGGTTTTACTGTTCTGTTCATGTAGGGAAGCAATACAAGAACACACAATTGTCTCCTCTCAAACAAAGCTTAAGGAGTATCATTACAAAACCTCAAACTTTTCTTGCAAATTCTTCTGCAGTGGGCTTATATTGTATTAAATCCTGTTTCTTCCAAACAGCTGCATCTTTAGATTAAGTATGTTGGTCATTATTTATTTTACTTCTGACACCAGTTTTCCTATCTGCTTAAAGCCATATTTCAATTTTTCTCATGGAATTTTGCCACTGAGCTTAAAAGGAGTAGATTTTAGCCACAAATGAAAGTCAAAGTGATAAATAAAATGTTAAAGTTTCGCAGTATAAAATATATAACTTATTTCCTAATTTTTAATATAGTTTGTAGGAACTAGATCTCACATTACATGAAGCTGAAAGCATGCATCATTGTAAGCTGGAAGTCTAAGTTTATGCCACATTTATATACAACCCTTTCTTAAGCTTATATTAAAGTGTCTTTATGACACTGCCTTCAAGTAAAAAAAAAAAAAAAAAAAAAGCCCTGAGCTAGGGCTATTTTTCACAAATCTGAAACAAACAACACTGATAGAAAAGTCCTTAACTTGCCATTAGCAGTGACACAATGAGAATTACGATGTGAATTATAATGATTTCCACTGCAACAGTTTGGAGTTGCTCACAGAGTAATTGCTTTCCAAAAACTTGGAGATCGTCTTTCTCACTTTAAACAGAAACATTTGCCTCCCCCATCCCAGCCATAGCATAGCTCGAGTAAGAGGAATGAGATCTGCCTGTATAGAAAAAACATTGCTAATCTCCATTGAAATGTACAACTCGAGCCCATCCCCGGCTAGTTTTATCCCACAGATTTGTCTGAGCCCTCAGATTTCAGAAAACGCTCGAAGCCTTTTTTCAGAGCTGACATTAAATCTGGATGCTTTTCTGTTGAATTAGAAAGTGAGGAAATAGAAACTTACCACGGCAGAGCAGCTGGGGCTGAGACCGTGCCCACGGCTCGGCAGATTTCAGCCCGATTCCCCCCTGACAGCCCACATTTATCCTTTTTGTCCGCGTGGAACGCGAGCCGAGTTAGTCCCACACGGAAGATCTGCGTGCTCGCCTTTCTAAAAGTTCACCCGTTTCATCTTCAAAATCTAAAGCGACTGGCAGCGGTCTGCTTGCCTTTGTTCGGAGAGGAAACAAAACTGCTGAATGCTGCAGCCATCGTGTCTTGGGAAACGGGACGCAGGAGTGGGCCCGATGTCTGGGCAGGGTCTGGGGGCAGGGGGAACTCTTGGGGGTCTCGAGAGGAAACGCTTGCCATTGGGCAGGGGGTATTATTAGCGCCTGAGCCCGCCCCGCGCCTGGCGCTCTGCTGGGTCCCTCTCGGGGGGCTCTATGCCCGTCCGGAGCATTGCCAGGCCCAGGCAGCTCCCCGTTCCGAATTAGCAGCTTAAGGCCAGCCCGACAATGGGTACCGCGGATTTCCTGAGCAATTAGCTGGCGGACACAGCCTGCGAGAGCGTGCCCACGCCTCCGCGCCGGGGATGGTAATGAGCGGGGGAAAAGCTGTTTAAATCTTGGATTTTCCTTTGCACGGCTGTAATGGTTTTTCCTTCCAATTAAAAAATACAAGTGGGGAGGAGAAGGGGGAGCTGGGAGTTGGGAAGGCATTGGGTAAGACTAGGGAGCTGCAAAGCAAAGCTAGCCATAAAAAGAAAATATCTTTCTAAACAGATTTAGAAAGGGGTTGGGTTTTAGGTTGGGGGGGTTTGTTTGGGTTTTTTTGTTTTTTTTGGTTTTTTTGGTTTTTTTTGGTTTTTTTTTTTAAATCTTCTCGCAGGAGCTGACTAGAACAGCCTGGACTTTGTCCCCCAGCAGTTTGCTCTGAAAGCCCTGGGTTCCTGCTGGAAAACCTGTAGGCTTTCAAATGTTTAGGGACATAATTACAAATAGTCCAGGGAAGCGTGGCTGCTTTTGCCTGTGTAGCTCACCCTGAGAGCTGCTGCTGTCTTTCAGTGAATCTGCCTTCTAGCAGAGCCACTAGCTAAAAGCTTGTTATTTTTATCTCTTACCTTTAATATCAGCCCTTCAGCTAGGGAAGAGGATCTTCTGGCAGCAGGAGTCATGCAGCGGACCACTTATTTGCCTCAGCCTGTTTATGCCGTGGAGCAGCCGGTGCCCTTTTATTTCATTTTCAGCCCTCTCCAGTTCCATAGGTTTGAAATCCTGAGTCTGCTTTTAAAGCCCAGCCTCCCACCTAACGTGTCTCGCTCGCATTGTGTTTGTCTCTCCTTTTCCCCTGCTCTTCTTGGCTGTTCCCACAGGCAGCCAAGGCCAGTAAACAACTCATTGTGAAGCTGGAACTAATGTTATTCCTTGGGCTGGTGGCTGATGCAGTGGTCTCTGACTCGCTTCTGCAGCACGCCCAGCTGCCACAAGCTTTTATCCAGTCGATGCAAATAACTTCCTGAATATCTCATATAACAGCCTAACTCCAGTCTGCAAAACCTCATCCTCTGAGGGCTCACAGTTTAATCAAACATACAAAAACACAAGCATGGGTTTGGATTGAAAATGGTGAAGGTGCAGATGTTTCCTGCTCCTAATGGTCAAAGGTCCATTTTCCCTTTTTTAGCTGGTACAGATGACAGACAATCTAGGTAACTTGTGAAGGGATGGCCAAAGACATCAGCTATCGCCCGTCACTTGTGTACAAATGTGGGGGTGAGTATGGGGGCTGGCAGAAGGCTCAAGATGCAAAATCCACCAGTATCACCACTAAACTCACGTACAGAAATCAGCTTTGATGCTTTGTAGCTTGTGGGCATTTTCAGGCTGGCTGCATGGAAATCCTGATGCTCGGGTATAATGCAACTGCTTTTCACACCCCGGGGCGCCTATTCTTACGCGAGTGTGAGTGGTCACAGCGGGACCGATTGAATAACATGTCTGCATTTGAAATCATCCTTTTTAGGGAAAGAAGTGTGGTTTGGATGGTTTGAAACTGGGTGTGCTGATACAGATTAGAATGAGCGCGCTGCAACCCTTTGCAGATTAATATCTTGTGTCTCAGCCTTCAAAACTACTAGTTGCTGGGCAAAGCTATTAGAAAGGAGACTTATTACTCCTTGAAGATTAAATACAGCATAAATCTTAAAACAAACAAAACTTCTGTGCCTCTTAGAGTATTTAGCCAGAGTGTGGCAACTGTGCCAACTTTGATGCTGTTAGAGTCTTAACCAGGCAGCTGTAGCTACCTGGCTTGTTTGCTTTCTCTCTAGAGTTACTGGTTTAATTAAACACTCCTAACAAAAGTCTTCAGCTGTTGTGAACTTCAAGGGCTCTCGGGAACTCCTCCTTATAATGTTACCTCTAACTTAACAGGAGACTGGGGATGGTATTTTTGCCCTTTACGGAGTCCATCCTTCTAAACTATCGTAGTGGTTCCAACTTCATATCCGTCCGTGGTTGCCATTGAATTCAAAAGCATCTCTAGTGAGCAGGTTATTCAGTCACCTGTTACTTTGGGTTTTTTCTTTAAAAAGGAGCATCTTTTTCTGCTAGCTATAGCCAAAACTAGAAGCTGGACAAGTAGAACCTCTAGGTTGACCCGTGATGCTACTCTCCAGCCTCTAGAGATCATAAAAAAAAAAAGCCAAACTTTTCCCTTATGGGACACAGAAAGGTTTTGGTATTAATGAGAGAGAAAATGTCCCCAGAGCAATATATTCCTGCTCCCCGCCAAGACACATTTCACAAAGCAATACACATACGCCTTTACCTTTCTCCATGCCAGTTTAAATAGGCCAAATGCTGTGCTATCAATGTACTCTGTATATTTTTTTAAATAAATAAAGTACAAACATTTCCAACAAAGTACCCTTAACATAGGTTTATTTGCCAAACATGAAAAAAGGAGGTGGCTGCCTCTCTTCTTGGTTACAGTTACAGGCAAGTGTTTTCTTTAAAATGGAAAAACAATGAATAGACTCCTCGGCTCTTCATCTCTCCTCTCTGCACAACTCATCTGCTGTCCCCACCCTGATCCCATGGTGTTCATCTTAGACTTGGGACAGGGGGGGATTTAGTGAGCTCTCCTTGTTAAAACATTGGCAGTACATCAATAATCTCTAGTTATTTTGGAAAACAAGGGAAACTGGACTGTTGTCTTATTGGAAACCATGGCTGCTGAGAAGGCATAACATGTTTAAGCAAAAGTTGTATTACCCTGTGTTTACAGTACTCAGATTTTCTGCTTGAGCATAGAAACCCTACTGGTATGATACCTCTGTTACATTTTTGGTTGTCTATTGTGTCAGTGGCCTGGTGGCTTTTGGACTGGCATATGAAATTTCTATTGATTTCAGCCAGGCAGGAATACCTGAATTTAAGGAAAAATTTTGCCCAGAAGACTAGCATATTGCATTTCCGGATGATTAACGCTTAATTCTTCTGCTGTCAAACATACTATTTTCAGTCAATTGATACTTCATTGCGCCAAGATTCCTACTTCAGGACACTTACGAGCACTCAAAAGGAGCCAAAGAGCAGAAACCAAATCAGAGTTGCATTTTAAAGACCACTAGAACATATACTATAGAGACATGAGCTTTTCCCTTTCCTCCTCTATTCATTGGCAAAGGCTTGCTTCCTTCCTTTGCTTTCCTACAACAGTAGACTTAATTTGTCATTTGGTAGCTACGTATTGCACGGCTTTAGTTCATCCTGGTACGGCAGCATGTATCAGATGTTCTGAGGCCCCGTGGAGAAGAGTCTGTGAACAAGCTGCAGTGGTCAAAATGAACCATCCAGGAGTGGCTTCACGGCACCAGAGTGGTTTAGGGACCCTGCCTGGGGAAGCGGGTAACCCCACGTTGCCGAAACACCTACTCTTTGAGCTTACAAACTCGGTTGTATTTAGAAATTTTGGCTGTCTGCAATACATCCTTATGATCTCCTGTACCGTTTGTTCACCCTATGAAGCACGCACCTTCCTAAGGTCTCATGCTTTTAAAGCACCCTACGGCAGCTCCAGTGGAATAAGGCTAATGTTGGGGTGACCCCAAAGGACACATTTGGATGATTAAACCAACAGGTTCAATTCTGTTAGAATAGAGTATTTCATTTAGATGTTCCCCAGGAAAGCTAAAGGAAGAAATCAGTAATACTGGCATTTTCCTGGAAAAAAAAAAAAAAGTCACCTTACGGAAACCACAGTCTCTGCTGGAAAAGATTTTGAAGGAAAATTCCCGAGCAGACGTAGCAGAACCCTTCGGGAGCTCACTAATGCTGCAGTGTTTACCAATGCTTAATGGTTTGTCAGTGCTTCCAGTTGAAATCCTTTTTGAAGAGTTTTATAACAAAGCTATAAAAAAATCACTTTGGAATCAAATGGAAATGCAAAGCCTCATCCTGTTTGGGTTTTTTAAAATAAGAATTTAAAAGGATCTTTTTTAATCATTTTAAATGCTGCAGAGAGATGACAAAAAAAAAAAAAGAAAAAAAAAAAAGAAGCAAGTGCCCATTTGAATCAGCATCCTTGCAATTTTAAGGAGGTTTCATTTGAAAACCTTGGTTTGTTAATTTACCAGCACTTAAAGTTCCATTACTTTCTAATCCAACAGGACTTTTTGCTAATAAATGACAGGATATTTCTTCTCCAAACGTTTAGTCAAATTGAAGCTTTTCGGGGGTGGGGGAAAATGCTGCTCGTGCCAGCACGGTGACTGAGCATCTAGAAAGTCCCTGCTGCTCTCAGTGCTGACGGTTTTCTAGCGAATACAGTCTGCTAAAATACGAATACGATCCATCCGGGTAAGAACTGGATTAACTTATTAACCTGTGACTTGTTTCTCTGATTTTTAGACCCATCTAATAGCAATTATTTGCATTCTCATGAGTCCTGAGGGCCTGCCTTTATTAAGTGCACTTAATTCTAAGCGAAGGTATTAGATTATGAGCTGCTGAAATGTATTTCATTGTGTAAAAAGTAAAACAAAGGTTCGTGCTGTTTGCTAGGTCAGGCAAATAGACACCTCAAGTGGCACTAAGTGCCTGAACCTGAATATTCCTCCAAACCATGCATTTTTTTCCTAAACCTTTGCTTTTCTTTGCTACGTAGCATCACCAATAAGCTAGGAGAATGTCAGACTTTTGGACGCTGTCCTCTCCATGCCTCGAGGCACGCCTCTCCCTTTGCTTTCCATGTTTTGCAGTCATTTAACCAGGCTCTTCTAAGTGTGTCTCGGTAGTTTCACAGTCTTTAATTTTTCTTGTCAACGAAGAAGGGATTCATTTTGCAGACTCCCCACTCATTAGTCATTTTCCCCGTAACGTGGAGCAATTTCCAATTTTGCATTACCAAATCTAGCCCATAATGTCTCCCTTCAGAAACTGCATCGAGGAGTTACTTCAGGCAAGAAAGTAATACCTGATTATTCTCTCCTCCAGAATGAGTTCAGAAACTTCTCTGTCCTAATTTAGTGTGGGATCTGGGTTCATTGATTCTTTTTACCCGGTTCAAAGGGACTGCTTTTCAGTTCTGCATGCTTCAGAGTCCCTGCTTTAATAAACACGCGGTAATGTATACCATTGTTTTGACAAGAGGCACCAGCTATGCCGAAATCTTATCCCTTTGGAAAATGGAGCAGGTGTTTTCCAGCAAAGCTGCTGGGCTGCCTGCGCGAGCCGCTGCCAGCACCAGCTGAGGAGGAGCCTGATTTCAGAGTGAAGCGGCATTGCTCCTGTCACGGTGGACAATGATGTTTGAATGTGTCCAAGGGGAAGCTGAAACACCTGCCTTTGTCTTCCCGTGGTGGGGAGCAGAGCAGGTTTTAACGAAAAGCGAGTGAAATAGAGTTGTTTTATTCTTTTTTTGAATCCCAGTGACAGCCAGCCAATGGCTCCAATGGCTCCAGGCATGGTGGAGCCTGGTTGTTTTAGCAGGGATAGCCCTGTTTGACTGGTGTGACTGGACCTGCAGCGGCTGTCGGTGGCAGCCGGAGGTACCGTACCCGTATTTCATACAGCACAGCTTCCCTGGGCTGAGGCTGCGGGGCGGCTGTAGTCAGACCGTAACATGGCATCGGTAAGTGCTGGTGTTTTACTGGAGGAAACTGAGTTTCACCAAATGAATTGGGAAGGATAAAGAGCTACGATGCCAGGAAGAGCCACTGCAGAGCAGTTAACGAAGCAAGCAGAGAACAACAGACGATGCAGGCCAGCGCTGGCTGACTTCCCCATGCAGTAGCCGGGACAGCATCTCGGAGCACGGTAGTGGAGGGATATTAAGTTTCAACAAAACAAACCCAAAGGACATGAGAAGCCAGTGAATATAGTCTGTTCTGATGGCAAAAAAGCAGAGTTTGAAAGGAGCCTGGAGCACCTAAAACAATTGAAGGCGCAACCGGGCAGGAGCTTGCAATTCTGCTGTGCATGAATAGAAGGAAGAAGCAGCTGAATATCAGGAAACGTTTTTTAACAATGCGGACTATTAGGCTTCAGTGGAGACTCCCGAGGGAAGTGGTAAAAGCCCACATGGGCTGAATAATAGAAAACCAGACAAAACCATAGCCTACATGTACTGGAAAGAAATCCTTCAGTACAGCGATACACAATTCACAATACTTAGCGAACATAGCGTTGCTATTATTAATACCATCTTTAAGATGCATTTTTTGATAGACAGATTTTAGAAGAGTTCTTGCAGACCAGGAGGCTACAAGCTTTCTGTGCAGGTCCCCTTCCTGCGAGGTGGGTGGTAGAGAAGGGGGAGAGAGGATGTGCTGCCCATCACAGCCCTGCATTTCCCAACAACATGAAGCGGTTGCCTTGGCTATCCCTGGCCCTAGGAGGAAGCCTGTTTTCTGCATTTTCATAAGAAATCTCAATTAATCCAGGTCCCGCTCCCTCTAGAGGGCAGCTGCTTCCCTTAGAACTGCTTGGGAGAGTGATCTCCCCACCAGCGTGTTCTGGTTCCCACTTTACGTGCAGTGAGTTTTTGGGGCTTGCAGGATTTTGGCTGTGCCACAGACCACGGGGTGATGCTGGAGGATTCACAGCCCCATCGGGCTCCCCCCACCTTCAGCACTGCGCCAACCTCCGTGGCTGGATCACCGACGGAGAATGGAAACAGAGCTAAATTAGTAAAATTCATCGTGCTCTGTAGCTTCACTGTCTTGGAAGCCTCTTGCAGCATCGCAACATACAACAGCATCGCAACATACAACAGTATAGCTGTTATCAGAGAATTTATTGATGAAAGAAATATGCTAGAATGGATGAAAATTAAATATTTCCAATTTTCCTTAGCATCCAAGCCATTGCAGTACCTAGGAGCCTATAGGTACATTAGGAGCCTGTAATGTACCTATAGGTACATTGCAGTACCTATAGCCTGTGGTTCCCCCCTGGCTTCTCAGCGGATGACGCTTTTGAATATCTTAACCCAAAAGAAGACTGTTTTGAGCATGACTAATGCCCGGCTCCTCAGCGAGGTCTGTGCCATTGCGCAGGGCTCTGCCGCACGCCGAGGTCCAAACCTTCGCACTGTACTTCTCTCCTAGGGACTGTGTTAGCAAAGCGTATTAACGGAGCTAATCTTGCCAAGCCGTGTGCTTTTCTGTTGCACAAACTTACAGTCGGACGGTGTTATGCAAATCAAAGCGGTATTATTCGTGTTGCACCACCACTTAACTCCTGCTCTCTACCAGCCTATTGTTGATAGGACTTTGGCATCGCGTCAATCTGATTGCAATTAAGCTTTTTACAAAGCATCATTCAAGGCTGTCTGTTCTGGTTTTGATTGTTCATGCTCTGAAAGGTTCTCCACAATGGATATTCCAGGGAATATGCTACCAGCTGTGTTGGTAATGCCCTTGTCTGATAGTTTTGATAATTTTTTTGTGACTCATGGAGGCTATTTTGGTACTAATTTGTTTGTTTTTCTGATGGAAAAGTGGTTTCTGAGAGGAGAAAAGTATGTATTTAATGCCCTAGGGCTATGCATTTTTTTTCTGAAGCCTTTTTCTATCGACAAAAGGCTTTCTTAAGGTTTCTTGTACCAGAGACTCCAAAAAAATGCCTGTGTTCCTAATGAAAGTAGGATGCTACGTGTAAAAGAGCAGTAAAGAGGAAAGATTCTGATACAGATACCAAGGCCTAAGTGTGTTGCCAACATATAAATGTAAAAATAAAATGGAGCCTGAGTTTCATTTTGGAAATAGACTATATTTCTAGCTGAAACTTGCTGCCTTGGTTCAGCAGCATCTGCAATAAAGCAGTTATGACCACGTACTGAGAAGGAGCAAAAAGTCTCTCTCAGCTTGTGAGCAAACGTGGGGAGGCAGCAGCATCCAGCCCGTGACTGTCTTCTTTGGGGAAGGTCTGTACCTTGGGATCCTCCCTCCTCATGGACGGGAGGCCGGTTGCTTAGGTTTAAGCTTGAGAGGCTTATTTTCCATTACATTCTTTCATCCTCTTCTGTCTCAGGACGTTATTTTTGCATTTGGGGTGGGGGTGGGTTTTTTTCCTCCAAACGAGCTCAATGTGCAGGAATTATGCTGGTCAAGTCTCTATTTTACATCAGCTTATAGAGAATACAGAAACTTTTTTTCTGTTGTGCTCTGTGATTCTGACGTCCTGCCCTGCTTGCAGTCCACCTAACCCAGAAATGATAGGAAAAAGATATTTCTTTAATATTTGACTGACCTAGTGCAGGAATTGCCTATTCCAGGCTCTCTGCAGGGTTTCTTGTTTCTCTCCACTTTGTCCTAGACCATTATATTTCAGTCCATAAGCCTATGAACTGCTACTTGTGTCTGTGCTGAAGCAACATAAAATAAACATCAGGTATGAAAATATAGGCATTGGCCAATTTCCTTTTATTTTAAACTAAAGGCAACTTGCAGTAATTTAGTGCAAGTTGAGCATATCAGGGTTTCCCTGATGGGAGAGAAGATCCCTCCTGCATTTGATCGAAAAGCCTCACATACAGAGGGACAGGACCCAGCTCCTGTCTGAGAGCACATGTATTTCCTTGGAAGCCTGCAATGAAATGTTTCCTTGCAGATGGCCCCAAAAGGCCTCCAAAGTGCCCATCAGGGAGCTCTCACAAACCCCTCCTGGTGCACCAGGACCTGACCTTCTTCCTACCGACTCTCCAGGACCACAATAGCCTGTAGCAGACACTTGGCATCCACTGGAAGTCCAGCCTGAAGTTACAAATTAATCCCAAAGCTTCTAGTGCACAACCCAAAATTCATGCCCAGGCTAACGCTGAAGAAGCGTGGCTGTCGGAAGGTGTACTGCATGCTGCACGTCGCCAGGTGTCCTCTAGAAAGTGAATTCAACCAGTTTTTCATGGAGTCACCTGGAGAGAAGTTATTAATGGGCCAGGCACACTCCTCTGATAGCTTCCACCAGCAAGGAGGCAACGGCAAATATCTAATTACATATACCAGTGGCGTGTTGGTCAGGGCTTAGCTTAACAGTGTGTCACTGATACAGGACAAGCCGTGCAGCTTGTGAGGTTCAGAAATACGTGTGAGTTGAAACTACAGAGTTTTGAACTGAACTTTCCCACAGACATGGGGAGCTCAGGGCATGCATCTCAGCCCGAGCCACCTTGAAAACGGTATCACCAGTGCTATGATTTAAAATACAGAGGGGTGCTGTCAGCAGATAACAACAGATGGTCTCTGTTGGCTTCCTTGGAGTGCCCAAGGCGGGCTGCAGAGAGGCTCAGGGTGCGACACCTGGACACCACTTGGCTGCTGCCAACAGGTTGTGGTACAGAGAACGCAGATGTCACGTCCTAGCCCCTGCCACGCTCCGAGGTCTGAGGGTACAGCAACAGAAGTGCCTCGGGATGCCTGTCGTGGTGCATATTTCAGTTTCTGCTACAAGGCTGCCATGGGCCACTTCAGCACAAAGTGGAGAATTTGTTCCAATAATAATGACTTTCTGAGATACGTTTGCAGCTCTCAGCTGCTCATCACATGGAAAGACCCGGTGCCCAAGTGACTGAGACCCAGTGGTCCTTTTAGAGGAGATGAGTGTTTCTGCAGTGCCATCAGGTCGAAAAAAGAGCACCAAGACAAATAAATACAGAAGATCTACTGAATAAAATCTGCTTTTCTAAAAATGTTTTTACTCCTGAAGGAGGAGAAGTTGGAGACGCAGCTTGCCGTGCCAGGGGAAAGGCCACCCTGTCTAGGAGCTCCCTAGATAAGAGTAGAAATCCTTGTATAACGTTTCCCTTTGTTATCAGAGGGGAAGAAGCACTTTTTAAAGCATTGTTTTTACAGAGGAAAGCAACACCAACAGGGCAATGACTTTTTTTCTTTAACCTTTTCTCTGTTGACTCATGATGGCCTTCCAAGCTGAGTCTTCAAACTGCCCATCTCTGCCATGGGCTCTCCCAGGGCTCTCTCTGGGTTTGATCAGTTCCTGGTGCAACTCTTCAAATCTAGGAGAGGTTTTTGCTCTCATGCTCTCCTCCCTCCCTGGCCTGAACTTACCCACCTGCCTGGGGCACCATGTCCTCATCCCCTGCCCATTGCTTCCCATCACCGTGTCCATCTCACGTGCTCTTCCATCTGCTCTCGGGGCACCGAGTCCTTGCTTCGCTGAATGCACCCTGTGCACAGGTTGCTGCACAGCAGAGGCTGGTGCTCTGTATTTGTTACCGGGGCTAAATGTCAGCTAATTTATTCCCTCAGCAGAGCTGGTGTCCCGCTGGGTCTGCATCAGGACAGGGTTCACACCAGCCTGCGTGCCTCCTTCCATAAGATGCTCAGCGTTTTCACTAAAGTTTTCTTGTAATTCAGTGCCTGGGATTTAGTTGCCAAAGTGCCAGAGCCCTTGCGAAACCAGCTGCTCTTCTGAGATTTAACCATATGCAGATGATCCCTTCTCTTCTGGTTTTATGCATTGCCTGGTACCACAACAACAGGGGTTACACGTAAAACTTGGGAAGACTGAGAAGTATCTGGATTTGAATTTGCAGGTTTTTTTCTCCTTTGTCCGAAAGCCATTTAATGTGGAATTTCTCAGATTCAAAATTCAAATAGCATTCTCATCCAAATGACATTCTGACGGTTTGCACCAATGTGGAGATTTTCATCTTGTAAAATTCCCCATGGCTGATGCCTTCCCGGTGACCAACGCCACTGCCGCCAGCGCAGCTCCCGCAGGAGCGCGAGGCACGGCAGCCCCGGTCGCGCTGCTCTGGAGCACGGCTCTCCGTGAAACGCGAGACCCTCGCTCATAATTCATGGACTTCCTATTTTATCATCGCTAAGTGAACAGGGAAGGACAAATGTATTTCCCGTGACTTGGAGCAAAATACAGGATTTACTCCTGCGTTCACGTCTTCCCTCCTTTACCATCCTTCTCCTGTGGGAGAAGATTTACTTAAAGGAAGGATTTTACTTAACATTTAATGACGAGTGTTATTGACTGAAGCGAATAGGCCAAAACAAATAAACCCCTATAGTTTTACACAGTCTGATTAAAAGTCTTTCCTGCTGGTTGCTAAGTAGTCTCTTGTTTCTCACAATGTAATTTCACTAATGAGTAATCATCACGGACTCCTCCCAAGCAAACTGGCTGTGAAATGGGGAAAGATGGGATGCTTTTTTGTTTATAATAGCACCTGAGCAGCTGCTGCCCAAGCTGCGCCAGCACCCGCTGCCCTTGGGTGCGGTGCTGTGGGCTTGAGGATTATTTCACCCATCCTGTCCCCGTTGCTGCCTCTGGCAGAGCCACAGACGTGATGTTCAGCAAAAAGAAAGCTGGGAAGATTTTCATCGATTTCAGCTAGGGAGTGATGCAGCCATGGCCGGCGGGTTTTCTAAGGCTCCGATGGAGCTACTCTGTATTTGTTGGAAATGGCTTTTATTAACTTCGTGCAACCAAAAAGCTTCCAAATGGCCCAGTTCCAGGCTCCTGGGCCTGACTCTGCGCTGCCTGTCCTAGGGAGGGCTGGGAACGTCAGAGAGCCGAGCGCTCAGTGGGCTACGAGAGGCCGCGGTACCCAGGTTGACTGCAACGTACGTTCAGAATAGGACGGCACGTCGAGGCCACCGAGATGCGTTGACCCGCAGTGAGCACAGCGTGCCACGGGCTCTCCCCGCTCCTCTGGCAGAGGGACCTCTCCTCTCCTGCAAATCGCCCTGTTTGAGCTCTGGCCTGTCGGTGCGGCTCTGCCTCTTCAGGGATTTGGCTGCTGGCACGTGAGCTGCGGCTGTGCAGCTCTGCCTGCAAGGCTGGGGGAGGCTGAGGAGCGCGTTGCTGCTGCTATGGCGTGCTGTCCATGGCAAAGGCTGGAAGGAGAGGCTGTGCCACCAGCAGTGTCACCCTGGCCCGGCAGCAGCAGCCCTGCCAGCCTCCACATATCCTCCAGCATAGGACAGTCCTTTCCTCATCGATCACCTCTGCACGCGCATCGCCCTACCTGTTTCGTTGCGGACTATCATCATGTGGAAGATAAAAGGCCTAATCCTCCTCCCTTTTCTGTGGGCTCGGTGTGCGCGATTTCCCTGCTTGCAGTGAAGTTGCGTTCGCTGTGCAGCGGTGAGCTGGGCTGCAAGGAGCAGAGCTGCGAGGCAGACCCCAGCCCTGGGGAGAGGCAGCTCTTCTGCAGGAGCTGCAGATGCAGTTTTCCTCGCAGGACTGGAAAACAATGAGTTTTCAATCAAGCCAGCACCTTCTAGCAGGCTCTCAGCTCCGTGCCTGGGGGGATCCGGCTCCAGCTGCACCGTGCCGTGATTCAGGACAGGAAGCAGAAAACAGCACGCCCAAAGGGAAGCGCCGGAGGAATTCAGGGAGGCAGAAAGCAATTAAATAGCCTGGAATTTGTCCAGGTCCTTGGCGTTGTCGCCCCATCTCCTACAAAACTTTAACGACCACGCGTGGCCTGGGTCTCCGCGTTATGTCTCCTCTGAGAGGCAGTGTGCAGGGCAGTGGGACCGGAGCGGTGTGAAGCGTTTCCTCGGTACCGGTTTCAGACAAAGCTCCATCTCCAGCCGTTGCAGTTGCATTTTTCTTTAGCGGCTCAGGGAAGTTTTGCTTTGGGAGCTCTTGCTGCGGCAGTGGCATGGCCGGGCTCTGCTGGAGCTTGTGATATATATTTTCACGTGAATTTGAAGCGACTTCTCGGACCATTACTAGCGGACGCTATGTTTATCCTAATGCAGACACATCTTTAAATAGCACGGGTACATTACTGTGCTTAAAGAGTTTACCACTATCGCTTTCGCCGAGTGTAGTTCATTCAAAGCAGTTTGAAAAGAAGCAGAGCCTCCCTAAGCACCTCTTTGATCCTACTAACATTTTTCTGACCAGAAATAGTTGCCAGAGACTCTCCCTTCTCTGTCAAGTCATTGTTACACCTCTTCTGTAAACTTTTTTTCCTCTCTTTCTGTTTTCTTTAGCTTTCCCAAACCACCTCTCCTACCATCTTCCAAATCCTGCCGAACTGCTTCCAAATTCCTCATCGCTCCCCTGTCTGAACACAGCCTTTTGGTACACGCTGCCCTCAACTGCCAAGCACGTGGTCCTCCGCTTCAGCTTCACCTTGGAGCAAATTACTTATTTCTAAACATCCCTTGAGAAGTATGATTTCACCTCTTTGGCTGAGGTGCCCTGCTCCAGTATTGGTGGGACATCTGTTTGCAATGTGAGTGATAGAAGACTGTAGCCTTTTTTTTTTCCCCTTCTTCTTCTTCTTGGCTCTTTACACTTAAACTTGGCTTCTGCTAATTTATAACGATGACGGATGCATCTTTAATCACAGGCCACTTTGCACGTCCCTCTGGCAGCTGCTGCCTCTGATACCGTGCCCGCACTCGGGGAGCTGCTGCCAAGGCAGAGCAGCGGCTGCTCATGGTGAGCACAGCCCAGGGTTCAATGCGCTGCTCGTGTTTCCCAATCTCTTTCTTTTTTATGTGCTTTTATTTATTTTTTGACTGCGTTATCTTTGACCGAGGATAGCGTCGCCAAATGATGGTTCAGTCTAAGCTTTCAGCAGCACCAACAAAATACCATCCGTGGGAAATGAACCAGAATCGAGGCCTTTTGGGCCGGTAAGCAGTGGTTGCAGCAGCTTTACAACCATTTTTAATAATGGTCCTTTATCTGGAGAAGGAGGGAGGAAGAATCTTAATAAAGCCATCTGATGGAAGGAAAAACTTACCCAGTGCATGGGCTCAGCTCGCTACCACTGCAGTTGGTTTGGGTTGCATGAGAGTCACATGAGAGCAAGCTGACTTTAAAGTCCTATATTTCTCATCCTCGGACCCCTTTATAGGCAACAGAGCTTTCAGTTTGTTAAACATGATGCTACAGCACAGCTAGCAGCGGAGAAGGGGAGTACGCAGCCAGCCCTGCGGCTGTGGCTCGCTTCCTAAGGAGAGAAGGGGAAAGGAGCTGCTGAAATGACCCCTGCTTCATTTTTTGAGATACTGCTGCACCTGAAGTCATGGGAAGCACCGTAACTTCTCACGACTAGAGAAGCTCATGATTATATACCCTATTTTTCACTCCACATTGCCATGGGCATATCTGTGGTCAAGCGGACGCGTTCTCTCCATCCCTGGCGAGGGCTGTAACCCACCTTTTGCTTCTCTTCCAAGCCGCTGCTCAGTCTTTGCTCTTCTCCTCTCTGGGACCCTTTCACTTGGCCCTTTTCAGTTTAGTTTTGCTACGAGCACAAGTTATGACCGTAGCTCTGTCTTCGCGCAGTGTTGGAGTTAAACTTTCCCCTTGTTTTAGAAGAACACATGGTTTTGCTTAGCACTAGCTAAGGAATTACAAGCCGTATGTCTTGAATATGTATCTGCCAAGGTAAGTAATCTCTGCTGTGAACTTGAACAATCAAAGCTCATGGTTATTTGTTTTCCTATGTATAGATTTACCAGCTGCTGGTCTCTAATATTTATTGATGTTTTCTTTTTTCTAATCAAGACGTCATTGCCATGTTTAACTAGGCGGTCTGTCATCTGACCTGCAGTGGATAGCTGGGCATACTGCGAGGCTTTTCCACCGCCCGGGGCAGCGCAGCCCTCCTGCACGCCTGCAGCAGGCTGGGGCAGGATCTGGCAAGGAATCCCAATTTACTGTTTCTACCAAATCTACTGAGGGGGAACACTTACAAGCAGTGTTTTACACATCCAGACAGCTCCCCGTAGTCAGCCCCCAGAAAAGGACTTACAGAAATCTTAATACAGGCTGTTCAAGATGCCAGGGGATCCTGAAAGAAGCGACTGGATATTTTATATCAACTTTTCTGAAATGTGCAGCATATATTTGCTTACAGAAAATAAGGGAAAGCCTGACTCCAAAGGTGTGTATCGTATCTTGTGAGATTCTTAAATATTTTTTGTGATTCATTTTGATTTATGTGTTATGGTCTGAGGGAAAGCTTTGCAGAAAGAGCGTATCCTGGAGCCACCACGACTAGATCCTGAATCTTGTCGTTCACAGGTGGACATCTGTGTTCCCAAAACTCCTGATAACTCCCAAAGGCATCCTTGCTTGCTGTGTGTCACTCAGCCCCGCCAGTGGATTGTATAGCTTTATCTACACCAGCGTCCGTGGGTTAGGCACACAGGATGAGGACAACTGGAAACTATTTGTGCTGTTTATGATTCAAATCAACAGTTCTCCGTACACCTTACACTGAAAAATTTTAAGTGTTTTGAGCCACGACTGTCAGACTTACAAAGCCTATATAGGAGTTTCAGTTATGGTAGGAACTCCTCAGTAAAGGATGAGGAAGGTTTTAATGTAAAAAATAGTTGCGTTTTGCAACTATTTGCAATGCTGCCTTGGCAGCATTGACACAAAGTTTTGAGACCGTTTCGTTGGCTCGTACGAGTTGCTTCTACAAATAAAAACAATTTCCTACACTGTCATTTAGAATTTGCTTCCTACCTAGTGTCTTAACCTCAGACATGTGTGGAGAGAGCGGTGGTATCAATTTAGACTACAAACAGAGCACTCCAAAGCTGAGAAATGCCACTGTTTCAGTTATCTGCACAATTTTGCACCAGCAAGTATATTGTTTTCTCCACTCCGTTTTGGTGTACGGGATGATAAACAGCAGGTTTCAGGACTTGAAAAACTGGCTAAGTCTTTACAAAGAAAGAGTTTATCTAGCTTAGAGAGTTTTTTCCCTTGCCAGATGTCAAAGGCTTCCTCAAATAGTGACAGCAATGGAGATTCTTGGGACAGTTTTTCAGAAAATTTTAAAATGCAATTTGGGAGCAGTTATCACTTGCCTTTATAGTGCAGAGAAAAAGAGATTTGAAATGTGGGTACTAGCTCATAATCTACTGACTTCAGTGACCATTTGTTTTACTCCTGGAGTTATTTGACGTGCATACAGGCATAGAGCGCTCTCCAGATCTCTCTAGCCCCAGGGAAACCTTGGGAGCAGCCCCAGGCTCAGCCGGCCCTGCAGCCTGGCTGGACCCAGCACCTCGCCTGGAAAACCTCAACCTGTGCTCTTGGCACGGGTGGCACGTGTCTTGTCTTTGCTCCAGAGAGCCACGGGCAAAAAAGCAACTGGCACAGAGCCTGACGTAGCTGCGTGTGCGAAAGCAGGGCCAGAACCCAGCAGCAAAAGTGCCTTCAGGGAGCAGAGCCGGGGAAGAGCGGTCTCCCGTCTGCTGGGAGGGAGCAGGCTGTGCTTCAGGTCAGAGAGGCAGACAAAGTAATGCCGCTTTTCCTGGCTGCAGGCAGAACTGTCTTCAGCCTGGCAGAAGCACAGAGTACGATGCCTGCGTCCCCGTTCTCTAAAGGGAGGTTTGAAATTGAGAAGGGAGAAAGGAAGGGAAGTTTCTGGTCCCTTCTCCCCCAGCGAGGAGCTGGAGCTCCCGGGGAACGAGCAGAAGGGAATGCTGCGCTAACCTGCTACATAAACCAGGACAAATGATATAAAAACCTGTCAAGTGCCACAAAACAAGCCCTGGAACATAGATACAGCAAAATCTCTGCTCACCAAAGCTCCCCATGCCGTGACCAGGGAGCAGGCAGGAGTCTGGCTTTCACCCGTCTGTCCCGAGGCTTTCCGTCAGTCGGTGCAGCACTCGCCGTTTGCTTCTGTTTATTTGGGTGAGTTTTTCTTAATCTACCTGGACGAATTTCTTGAGCTGGATTGATTCTGGCTCTCAGCTGAGCAGGTCTCTGTAAACACGCAGGGCACAGCTATCCGGTGGCAGCTCTGCCCAGGCGCAGCACTTGAACCTGATGTTTAAAAATAGCCTGAACGGAGGCTGAGAGATGAAAGGAGCCCACAGCGTGTCCACCAAACACAAACCCTTTAATGAAGCCGAGGGACTGGGGCTGGACCAACAACTTTGTGAGCAGAGGGAGATCTAGTAGCCAGTGTCACTATGAATAGACCGCTTGTAAAAAGGCTTACGTGCAATTTGCACAAGCGGGGAGGCTGCGCAAGGAAAAACAACGTTCAATGAAATCTTTTAAAAAGCTCTGCTTTTTCAGTCCACGTTTAACATTTAAACTGCTATGAATTTGATACCTCCACATTCAAACTAGTTCCATTACAGAAGCACACAGAAGGAGGGGAGAGAAAAACTTGTTTGGCTTGATTTTCAGGTAAACTTAGACTTCTTCATGAGCTTTTTTCCTGGCTCTCTATATTAGTGGCAAGCAGATAATTCAACACATTCTTACAGCCTCACAACAGTATCAGTGTTTTGGCTGACGGCAGTTCTGTGGATAACTTAGAGAATCACCCCCATTTTCTATGCATTGAAGAAGTAGCCATCTCTGTCATAAAGAAACCCACATTTGTGATTCAGAACAGGATATTCTGCAGAGCAGAAAGTTCGTAGAAGAGCTGCGGGGGAGTTCCCACCTGCAGGGTTTCGGGCTGTCTTACCCACCCACCGCCAGCCCCCTCCTATAGCTGAGCATGGAGAGAAGAGAAGAGGACTATTTCAGGTGGAAGGCACCTAAAATGATCATCTAGTCCAACTGCCTGAGAGGAGCCACAGCTCCGTGTGTTTGGCTCTGCTAGGATGGTGCAAAGCACCGCTTCCGTGTCTCAAGGGAATGCCTTGAGGAGGCAATCTGTTAGTTTAGTAAGATGATGTCTACATTTTCCAGTGGACCCAATTAAACTGCTGGGTGTCATGCTGAGCTACCGCTTTTCTGTGAACCTGATGTAAAGTTGAGCGATTTTTTTCCTAAAACCAAGCAAATCGGGCTTCTGGAAAAGGTACCTGAAACTAGTGCCAAGCGCAAGCAGGTATAAATACTAAGAGATGCAGCATGAGCAAGAGCATGAGATCCAAAGCCATAAACTCAGAGGAAGCTCAGCTCTGTGTTTCATGGCTCCGAAATGACTGCAAGACAGCATAAACATGCCCTGGTTGACTTTAACTCTTTGGGGACCTGCAGCCATCTACCACGGCAGCACAGAGCTCCACGCAGGCACCGAGCCTGCCTGAGCCGGGGGAAGCGTTGGAGGCGTTCGACACAGGCTTAAATCCAACGCTGTCTGGGCACAGCCGTGCCTCTGGGCTGCTCACGCTCTTGGGCTCATCTCTAACACGCAGTTTTTCCAGCTGCTCAAAAAAAACCCCAAAATACCAAATCATGCAAACCATTATTCTTCTCCCTTTCAGTATTAGAGAAACTCATCTGAGAAGTGCCCACAGCATTTCTTTTGTTGCCTTTGCTGATTAACTCCTTAGCCCTGGAGGCAGCA
This sequence comes from Mycteria americana, assembly GCF_035582795.1. Lineage (NCBI taxonomy): Eukaryota > Metazoa > Chordata > Aves > Ciconiiformes > Ciconiidae > Mycteria > Mycteria americana. The sequence continues at coordinate 24,773,496 of NC_134374.1, forward strand.
AATATCATCTCCCTTAGAGGATGGAGCCAGATATTCCTGTTCTCTTCTTCAAATCTGCTTATTCCCTCAAATGAAGGATCCATCGTGGCTGACGCTAAGTTTTTAAGATGCTATTCTTGCTGCTTTCTCTGTCACCCTGGGCACACGTACTGTCACACAGTAAAGTCTGTGTTCCTCCTGGGTCTAATGAGAGAAAATGAGTAACCTGATATTTTGTGTTCCTCTGCCTGATTGCCTCCCTCTTACAAATAAGGCAGAAGCAGCGGTGTCAGGGTGCGTTCAGTTGTGTGTGTTTGGATTTTGAGCGGTTGATTACGTGAAATCGGTACCTAGGATGGTCAGCAGGAGGTTGTGAGCGCTGCGGAGACCTGATTTTCAGAAAGCGGGTGCTCAGCACCTGAAGGTCAGCTCTTTCGTCAGAGTGGGTGCCCCAAAACGTGACGAACCTTTTAAACATCTCCATGAGTGTTTCTGGGGTGTCTTCCTAGCGGTTTTGTGTGCATTTGCAAACACGGCCTTGCATTAGAAACAAATACTCCAGGTATCCTTGCTTTTACTGCTGCAATGGGGGGTCCTGGATCTATCAGCGTGTGACTATATTACAAGGTAGCGCTGTGCAGAGACTTGAGCTACTGCTGAAGAGGCAGCTCATCCTGTGCTAATTAACTCTGCCGAGAAATGAAGCCTGCCAGCCGGGGAGGACCGGCCTGCTGACAGCCCTGCACTGTTCCTAGGACTGAGGGACTTTGTTCAGCTCAGGTGTCCCTGCACGAAGCCCAGCGGGCTGAGCTGCCGGGGAGCAGCAGGCACCGCTCGAACTTGCACGGAAACCCAGGTCACGTAGTGCAAAGCAGTTCACTCCCGCAGACCGCTGGCAGATGCCCTGACTCCCAGAGTTTGCCGGATGTTACCATGGAGAGCATTAGCTATTTCTGTTTTGCCTCTTGTTGCTTTTACAGCAGTGACGCTGAGGGCAGGGAGCAAAAACCCTGTGGTCAGAGAAGGCAGCCACTCTGAACGCACAGGAGAGAATAATCTTACCTGTACTGCCCATCCTCGACTGCCGTCTGAGATAAGAGCATTTGTCAACCAGCTACAGCCCACAGGTGCATTTGTAAAAATAATTTCCCCGTGACAATTCAAGCCTCATTTACCAGCTAAATGGTGAACATGCCCAGTTGTCTCAGCTCTGCAACGAGCAGCGTAGAGCCTGTGATGAATAGCTATTGTGCATGCAGCCATCCCGCAGCGTAGCTGAGAGGGGCAGTGGATGTAATGCTAACCGCATTGCATTCGACAAACTGTTGTTGCCAGAGAAGAAGTCAGATTGGGCCCACAATGTCGTGTTGATGCTCAGATAAAATTCCACGTTGCTGCGGCCAGGGGAAGGAACGGCAGATGCCACCCACTTTTTCTTGGAAGTGTGGAAATTTCAGCTACTGCTAAAACCAGGTGAAATGAGTGTGTAATTCTTCCTGCAGAGCTGGCTGTGGAGTTTTGCCATTTTATTTCAGCCTGTAGACAAGGTCAAGCAGGGGTTTGCTTAAGGAAGGGCTGAAGCCAGGTGTGACGGCAGCACCAAGGGAGCATCGCTAAGCCTCATACCACAGGGACCGGGATTCGCCCCGGTCTGAGACGGGCTCAGGCAGGTGCAGATCTGCAAACACATGGGGAAATTTGGGAATGACAGAGCCAGCAGGCAATGGGATGGTGAGGGCACAGCCCTTCTCTGCCCCCGCTCCAAAGAAAATCCAAGCCCATGGAGAAGGGGCTTAAATCAGGAGCTCTGATAATTGATTTCCTATTTTTTTTATCTTTTAAATTGGCACTGTGATTTAAGATTGCTAATGCAAAACAAAACTGACAAATTTTGGAGGAGGGCAGTATTTGGTTTCTGAGCAGCCGGCACCCTCTGGCACTAAGGCTTCCTGAACAGGTTGCCAAAGTGGCCAGGCAGTCTGCAAAACAAGAGCAGCAGAGTGCTGAGCGCTGGCCCGGAGGGAAGCGAGCAGTGCTGCAGAGCTGAGAGCAGCCGTTTGGTGCTCAGGTATGAGCTTCTTTTGATAGAGATCTTATTTCTAACTACTGTTCACATGCACACTTGACGTAGGACGAGAGGGATGAGGCAGAGCAGGGCTGATTTGTCAGAACAGGAGAGAATGATGAGTATTTTCCTAATAACAGTTTCATGCTTCCATTCCAGCTCACCGTGGTGCAGACCTTTGAAACCAGCCGATTAAAAGTACAGCTTACTTAAGTGGATATGTTTTGCCTGAGTTCAGGGCTGTGCGTATTTACATCCATGGCAAAGCCGGCCCTGGAGATTTGCAGCAGCGTGCACGTGAGCAGGATGCGGCCCTTGCTCCTTTATCCCAAGCCGAGGAGCTCTTGCCACTCTGTCGGCAGCTGCCTCCTCGCCCCTTTTTTTATGAAGTGCTCTTTCAGCTGCGGTTGGGGCTCACCTGCGCTTTATAAATACCCGTTCTCCGTCAGTGCAGGGCTTGGGCTCTGAGTCAGCAAAACATTTCAGCATGTGCTCAATCATACCGCAGCCCGTTACAGAAGTTAAGCATCTGCTTATTTTTAAGCTTGCACTTATATATTTGGGGGGGGGGCTGGAGCGGTATTGCCAAGCAATGGCCAAGACTGGGTGCTGGTAATGGTGGCTCTTGCTGCCTGCCTGGAGCTCCGGGTGAGCCCTGCCCAAGCTGCCTTCTGCTCTAACACTTTGAAAGAATGAAAAATAGTCCAAAACTGTAAATATGGGAATAAACATTCCCACAAGTCATCTGCTGTTAATTTACAGTTGAATCAATTCATTTTAATCCAAAAACAGCAGAGCGGTTTTCAGTCTCTGAAGACTGTTGAATATTATACTTGATATCATAAGCAAAAGGATTGCAGGGCATGTCTTTCTCCCAACTGTTTTATTTCACCAAGAGCATTTAGTGCTTTGCCAAATTCTGTCTCTGAGGGTCACTGCAAATGCGTTCTCCTTCTGCTTTTCATATAACACTGAAAAGTGAGCTGTGGTTGTGTAACTTGTTAACTATTCTTGCAATTTTAGCTTGGAGGCTTCTCTTTTTTAATACACACGTAGAGCTTGGTCTCACGGACTTACCTCCCCCTAAAAAAATAAGTGTACGAGCAACCTAGCAGATTGTTACTTGAAATAATGTGAATTATTTCTCTTGGAAGCCAGAGCAAACCAAACAGCCAGATTCTTTGATGTCTCGATCTGGAGAGGCTGCTCGTGGCAAGCTGTCAGCCTCCCAGCTGTCGCCATGGTCAGCTTTCAATATGAAACCTTTTTTCCAGATCACCTCCCGATAAGTTGCTTGCTATCTGCAATATCTGGTACTCCAGGTGATCATTTCTCTGCGTGTCAGTAATGGGAACCAGTTGCTTAACAGCAGAGGAGAAGGCACAGATAAAGCGAATGAGCTTACCCAAATTGCTCTTGCACTGGAAGTTTTTCAGTCATCGGACGGCGATTCCTCCCTCTCGGTGCTCATCCAATCCACCGTAACAGATGGCCCCAGGCAGCGTGCCCCTTTGTCTGATTTCATCTTCTCTTTGACTAGCATTTTCGATCACGGGCTATAGGACGTGTCCAGGAGAGCTGTCAGGGGCTGTGCTCGGGCTGACGGGTTTTGAAGAGCTGCGCAGTGAGAGGTGTAGCCATGCACCTCTCGCTGCAGGGTGAAATCCCGATGGATCTCCCTGCCGAGCTGGCAGGGACCGAGGCTGTGCAGGTGCCGCGGTCACAGCCCGCTCGGCTGCTCCAGCACGCGCTGCTCGTGCCCCGCTGCCCGAAGACGAGTGCTCCCAGCACACGGGGCTGCTCCAATTCCCCAGAAAAAACATCTCGGGCATCGCTCAACTCCGCTCGGACAAGTTAGACTGCAGGAGGCATGCTTCACGTTAAAATTATATCTGAAAAGAGCAAATGGATGTTGCCTGTTTTATGTCTTCATTTAGCGCTTTTTTTTTGCCTAATGTCGAGGAAAGACCTTGGTAGGAAACAGTAATGTTATGCATCTGGCTATGAGCACCGCTGGGTTGAGCGTCTTTTGCCGTGTTTAATTCCTTGCAGCTGCTCAGGGTTAGTTAATTATCTCCTTAAAAAAGGAATTTCTATTTTTACAGGATGACTAGAAGGCTGATGGAAAAGTGCAAGAGAGCAGAAACCCAAATATTTAGGCAGACCCACAGAACGCTTCCCATAGCTGACATCGCAGCTGCAGCTAACGCCAAACGCTCTCTGTTTGCTTTCTGGGTGATACATTTTTCTTAAAGGATAAGTTGCTGGAACAGCTTGAAGTGAGCATCACCTTGCACTTGCACAGCCTCAGTCACACCTCTGTATGGAGCTGCACTGAAAAACAGCAACGGTGCATTTTTGCTTCACAGAATTGTTCCCGGTCGGTTGTTATTGTCCTGGTGTCGGGTGAAGTCTTACTCTGCGTTACTGCTGCCTTGGTCCCCATCGTAATGAAGGGTGCTGCAGACCATGCCACAGTGGCTGTCCTTACAGGCATGGGCAGAGTCATGCCAGAGCACAACAGGTTGTCTGGGACAAGGGACAACTTTCTGGGTGCAGAAAACTCGCACAGCTTGAGTGGCTGTAGGTCTCTCAGCCCGGCTTTCCTTACTCCTTGAATGCGCTCCAGGGCTGGGGAGGGTTTCATGCAGCCTTCGCCGGTGCGTGGATGCTCACCACCCTTACGGCGAGTGGCGTGGGGCCTGAGCACGTGACAGCACAGCTCGTGCACTTGGGATTTAAAAAATATCTATGCTGTTGTTGCTGAAAAGTACGAAACGAAGTCTAGTCTCACTTGATCTTTCCCTTCCTTTTAGCCTTTTTAACTAATAATAGGCACATGTAAGTGATTAACGCAACCTCGTGCAAATGTTTCTTGTTGTTTGTGCAATCCTCAACATGTGCTTTATCTTCCAAGTACGAGGTGGACGTGTCTGGCATTTCGTACACGAGGGACTTTGCCAGCCCGGTGGGACGGCACTCGGCCGCGCCGCTGTCACGCCACCGCAGCTGCGGCAACGGCCCCCGGCTCCTCCCCGCGCTCTCCCCGGACTCCTGGAGGGTTACACTGGGCTCACTGTTGGAGGGGATCACTTATTTTATTCTGGTAATAAATGCTTTTTTAATTTGGGGCCTTAATATTCAAGATAAGCTAGTTCTTTGCCTGTGCTACACAGATACAGTCTTTGCTTCTCTTCTCCTTCGTTAACAGTGATGCCTGACAGCTGCCAGGGTGGGTTTTGTCTTCAGCACGCTCTTTTGACCCCCCATGTCCCTGCCATCCATCAGCAAGTCCGGGTGGATACATGTCAGATGCCAAAACTGAGGCCAGAGGAGAAAATCAATTAAAATCTTAGAAAAACTTTCCATATCCCTAAAGAAAACTTGTTTTCTTTGAAAAACATTTAATAGAAAGTTGGATCTAGGTTCCACATTCTGTCCAGCTGGCAACCAGTTCACAAAATGATCCAAAAAATTGTTTTGAAACCACGTTATTGACAACACTAACCATTTAACACACCAAGAGAGTTAAAAAATAATGCACATATTGCAGAAAATAAATGCATAGCATGTATACATTTCATGAACATTAAGGGAAATTAAGATTGAAAACGTGTAAAGATGGCGAGAAATGCTGCCAGGTGCTCAGGTGAATTTTACCTGGATTTTTCTAGTCTTGAATCACAAAGAAAAGGGGCTGTATTGCACTCGCCACGGGCAGCCTTGGTGTGAACAGGAGCGCAGGCGCACGTGCCTAATTCCTCCCATCTCTGGGCAGGTCACACAAAACTGAACAAATCTGAGCTTTACAACATGGCCAGTTCCAGAGAGGCCGTGGACGAGCCGCCCGCTGCTTGGCTGACTCTTCCCTTGGTTACTGTCCACGTACCTTTTCCCTTGATACGGCTTTTTGACCAAACTTACACAACAACAACAAACTTACACAACAGAGGCCCTGCAAAGTCTGGTGGCATTGCTGGATCTCCTTGGGGTTGTTTGCATGACTTTCTACGTGCTCTTTGATTCGGAGTGCTTGTTTTGATCTTTGTTTGAATAATACTTTGAAGTGTTGATCCATGACGTGGTTTCCTACAGCCTCCTAAGAGGTACAAGATAATAAAACAAATGTTGTCGGTTTTAAGGTTTTCTTTTTTTCCCCAAAAGGACTGTTTTGGGGAAAAAAACTACAAGGTTCATGCTGTATCTGGGAGGAAGGTTGGTTCTAGGTCTATAAAAACTAAGCATGGATGCAAGCTTGAGCTGTGCTACAGTAGCAGCATGGATAACATAGGTCCTGCTGGAGCAGGGAGCTCCTGCAAGTGGAGCAGAAATGTGATAGTGTGCAAGGGGATTTAGTGGAAAATGTACCGTGACTTAAATGATTTGGTTTATCTTTGTTTGTGGCTTGTGGCTGGAAGTTTGGAAGCTTTTTGGTGTTTCCCAAATCCCTCTGTTAACCTATGGGAAAAGCATCATTGAGCTATTGGGAGCTGGGGAAGATCCACTAAATGGGAAGAGCTGTGGCCAAAACTAAATGCGTAGACTGAAGCAAACAGTCTTGTGCTGGCAAAACCGAGATGGTTATGGTTTCCTTTCTAATTTCTGTGCTCCTGGGACATGAGTAAGCAGCTGACAGTCCGTAGTCCATAAAAAGGCAGATAAGCACTAGCAGAGGGTAAAGCACAGAGGACTCCAACATACTTAACTGACCTCAAGTACCACGGGCCATCGCGTCTGTCGTCGTAACCCCTTCTGAGCTTTCCAAGTTGGAGACACCCACATTTCTTTGCAGTTTGACCCAAAGCACATCTGTGCGCTGCTTCCCCGGGGCTGTCGTGTGGGTTCTCTCTCCGGGGCTACACCTGCTAAGAAATACAAGGAAATCTGGCAGGCCCCATAATATGAGAAAAAGAAGTCACACAGCTTCGCAGCATTAAAGAGGGCCACACGTTAAGTAGCCAGCTATGTAAAGCTATGCTATTGGTCTGTAAAGACAAATAGCATCTCCCCACCAAAAAGCTCCTCTTCCTGTCTGTTGGACCACAAAAACCATGCTGAAGAAACACAGAGCAACACCTGGTGCTCCAGGCATTGTTTTTCAGATTGCTGGAAGAGGAAAGTAATAGTTTTAACACATAGGCAACATATTACAGCAGCATGCAGGTCACTACGCACCTATTAAAATCTTTGTACGAGATAAGCCTTAAAATGTGCTGCGGTTGCGCTTGTGTTTAGAAAGAATGATAAGTGCCAGAGATGCACACTGAAAATACAAAGCAGAAGCAGTTGTAATTTAGTGGCAGGAAGGCATGGCGATGGGGAAAGCACCAGCCTGAACCGTCTGTGCCCAAAGCCCGGAGAACAGGGACCCCAGAGTGACGTGAGCCCCCTTCTCCGACCTCCATCCCCACCCAGGTGGCCCTGTGGTACCCAGTTTAACTGGCCAGGGAAGTGGCTTTCTGCTCCTCTTAGCCAAATATACGGCCTCTACGGCATGGTCATGGGTGGGAAATCATAAAGGATAAATGAGACTTGATACGTGCGTATATTCCCCTAATGCCCTGCCCAGGTCCTGCACTGCCAGCGGTCCCCAAGAGCACTTTGTCAATGGCAGAGAGCTCTGATCTTGTCCTTTGGGCTTCTCCACATGACCTGCCCTCGCCCAGAAGGTGCAGAAGCCGATGCCTTTGGTATATTCACTTGGGAGCTTTGCCTTGAGTGGTCTTGTTTGAGGGAGATCCATGGCTCGCTTACTCTGCCAGCTGGACCTGCCATAAATGCAATAAGCCACAAATATCCTTTTCATAAATAAAAAAAAATTCCACTTAAGCATCAGCTTAAGGTCTAGTCACTCTCCTTGCTCTGAGCAACTTTTTGACTCTTTGGAATGAAGTGATCAGGTATTCTGGAAATTAAATTAATTTCCAAATATATGCAGGGTCACAGAGTATTTCTAAGACAAGGAGTTAAACTTGTTTCCTTTTCCTGTGTATTCAAGCTCATTTTCATTGTGTACAGAGCATATCTGAGATAAACTTTGCAGTAAACATGCATTAGTACCAGATTCTGCAAGGAAACATATTTTTGTCTTTTTTTTTTCCTTAAACTAGGGCTTTCAATGGACCCTTCTATAATCCTCAGGGTCATTGTTAAATATTTTAAATAGTTGGTCAAATGCCAAACTATTTTCATTGCCTGGATTTCTCTCCTTGGAGAATTATTGCAGACAATGAAATGTGGCATCTTCAACATTTGTGTCAAAGAGAAACCTACCATGACAAGCAGTTTTGTAACTCAGGAACTTGACTAAAGTTTTATATTGTATTGAGTAGGACAAAGAGTCTCGGAATGTATTTAATCACCAGATCTCTGCGGCATCCTGTACTGCAATTATCATAGCTTTTATTTATCAGGGGAAAAAGAGATCTCATTTCTGTGCTTTGTATTAAATTTGGGCTGAAACCATCTGCAGTCCTTAGAAATACCTGGATGAAGCAATTGCATGCAGTGGGAAGGCTTGATTGCCCCTTGTGCTTTCAGTGTTAGAGCACGCACTCCAGGAACATCCACGGGGCTGGGGAAGGCAAAATGGCCAAATGGAAAGGAAAGTGAACTTTTCCTTTCTTCAGCTCCCAAGCACGGTGTACCGATTTGCGGCGACAGCCTATTCAGGACAGCGGAAGAACTCCTCGGTAGTTTGGGTCAAGCCTTGATCTACAGTGGAATACATGCGCAAGCCTCGATCTTGCCATACAGCTTGGTTTTCTGTTTTCTCAATTTTATACTGGGAAAAAACTAATTAAGGTCTTTTTATGATACGCTTTTCACTATCACTTTCCTTACGGAAGGAGTTGAGGGGGCTTAAATGAGGCTGACAGATAGGAAGAGCTTGTAGCAGGCAGATACCGTAGCTACACTGCACATGGACATTGACCAAAAACGTTCGAACGACTAATATGTTGTTTGCCTGATCGTGAACTCTTATTTGCTCGGAGGAAGAAGTGAGCAGAATTTTCTGAAGTCGGATTATGAACAGATTAGGCATTTGTCTTCCTTTTGCGAGAACAAGCGAGCATTATTAGCCAGAAAACAGATGAATCTGTACTTGACCGAGTGAAATGCAGTACTTCTTGTTTCCTTCAAAGCCCTAACTTTTATTTCTGCGCTTGATTGACACTGATACTCCAAAGTCTCTGGAAAGAACTGGGCATTTATCCCTGTTACAAATCTGCAGGCTGGGCTGCTATTCATTTCCCTTAGCTTACCCGTAAACGTCTGGGCCGGGGTTTAGCAGGTAACGTGCCCCGTGCTAATCGGCTGCTGGCCACGGGGATAACGTGTGCTGGCGTGGAAGCTCCTGCTCGCCGCTGCGGCAGGCAGGGAAGGGTATGTACTGGCGGCCTTGCAGCAGGACCCGGTGTGGTTCTGACATCTGTGGGGGACACGCACCATGACCACCGGAGCGGCCTCTGACAGTGGGAACGAAAAGGCTGCGTGGAGACGTCTGCCCTTAATTTAATTAGCAGCAGCAATGATCTTGAAGGATTTCATGAAAAAGATTATGAAAGGCATTTTACTTTGTAGAGGAAACAAAGAACTTTTATTTTGCTACTAGTTAATCCTTTTTTTCCCCCCCTTTGTTGCTTTTTTCCCCCTTTAAGGGAAGGAGAGAGTAGAAGTTGTGATTAATTTCTTCTTTCATTTCCTTGCTCTTAATGACGATTCAGGTAGACCATAATTCAGGTAAGCACATCCCATGGAGTGAGGGGAGAAGAGGCCTCCCGGCAAAGTAGGGCAACTTAGACGTTTGTGTGTGGTTGCTCCCGGTTCAGCCAAGTTTCTGAAAGCACGTAGTGCACGGGCAGTACGGAACAGCCCGCATACAAGGGTGTATAGCTGCTGCAGGACAAACTGTGCGGGTATTTGTTTCTGCACTGAAGGCAAGTGGGAAGTGTTGCCCTTTGTTTTTCAGATGCTCCTGTCGCTTGAAAATGACTTTTAAAGCTGGAAATTAAGATTCTTGGGGAAAAAAAAAATAGTATGGTCTTAATACAGTCTTAACCTTTTTAACCTCACAGCTTTAGCTGTTCCAAATGCATTTATCTGATGAGTTTATATGTGACCGTGTTTGTTTGGAGGCAGCATATTTCGGCTGCCTACATATTATCTTACAGCAAGGATCAGTATTTCTAAGCGTGTATTTCTACAACAGTAAATAATGCGGAGGAGATGGTGAGGTTCACAAAATTCATCAGACGGTTGCACGGAGCCGTCACCCAGCCCCAGAGGAGGCTGGAGCGACGCCTCTTTGGTGCTCTCTGCAGTTTTGGGGTATTGGCATGGCTTTAGCAGGGAGACAAAAGGTGGTGTCTGCAAACCTGGCTAGCTAAAAACCTGGCTGCTATAAAGAGTAATGCAGAGATGGCGCTCGAGAAGCATATCGCTAGGGATGTTATTTCTTTACGATCTCTTTTCTGGCCTACTCGATATTTGTTTTACACAGCTGCGTCCAACATCTGCTTTTCATCTCTGCTCTTTATCCATGTAGGTATTCAAAAATGCCTTTCTTCTTTCAGCTGTTTTATGTGTCTCCTGTCTTGTCAATGAAACATCCAGCTAACTGAATTCAAAAATCATTTTAAAATAGGCTATTGCATATTTTACACACAAATAATTAAAGGAGTAATGTCAACTGCCTTCCACATAAAGGAAGATGGGGAAAAATAGCAAGGTGAGCCTGAAACTTCTCAGGAATCCGAAAGCAGGCTGAGCCCATTCTGTAGTTTCAAGTTGAGATCTTTTCCCACCTTTGTACCTGACAGCTTTTAAGCTGCTTTCCCAGCCTCCAACCTCTCCCTTCTTCACTTGGGGCAATTAGGACCCAAGCTGCGGCTCAGCCTTTTAGCCGTCTCCAGAGCATCAGGCTTCCTGGGTGAGCAGCTTCTCCTGGTTAAGCATCTAGCCATAATGTCAGAAATAGCTGATTCTTGGGCTTTTGTCGTCGGTTGGCATGAAAACGCTGCTGAGCAGCGGCGCTGCCCTGCAAGGGCAGGTCTTGGCAGCTCTGCTTTACCCAGCTGTGATTAGGAGGTTTGCACGCGCGGGGGGGCCGTGTTTAAGCGGCAATTCTGTACCAGTTTCAGCCTGCAATTGTCTTCCCTTCTCTCCTCCCCAGTAAATGCAGGGTTGTTGCTTTTGGATAAAGGAGGCCGCAGCTCTGAGGCGTTTCTCAAAAAGCAAATACAACTTTTGACCTCAGCAAGGAGCAGTTTTTCCTGGATTGAAGGTCAGCAGCTCCACGAGCCGTACAGGCTAGAGACACTGATGCCTCCTCCCTCTGATACTCACTACAGCCTCCTCGGAGAAAAACCCTTTTTCTTCTCAGAAAATCCCTCTCCTTTTGATGTTTTTCCCATTCTTTGTTATTTATCTCCTCGGACGAAGTTTGCCCTTTGAATAACATCCCTCATGCTACAGTATCTCTATATTTCTGTGGCTGAGCTTCTCTTGCATCTTGAATCAGCCATGTAACAGGCAAATCTGCATTTTCTCACGTAGATGATCAACAGTGAGAGTAGCCGCTAAGCCCCACGGCTGACTTTTATTAGGCAGAAAGCAGTCCCACGCTCAGGTGGGGTAGTCTGAAGCATAACCGACCCTTCCAGCCTGGAGGGCAAACAGGGTTTGCATCCCCCTCTCCTCGCCACCTTCCTCTGAGCTACCCAGGCGAACAGCCCATCATACGGAAAGGAGATTGGAAAAAAGCTGCCAGGTCACAGCTCCATCTGACGTCTAAAAGGCATAGGGGGTTTCAAGGAGAGAAACAAGGAGCAGAATTGGGGCCAGGTGGGACTGGGGTCTGCAAGCCCTGGAGGTGCCAAAACCAGCCCTGCAGCAGAGCAGCACCAGGGTCGGTGTCTGCCTGGATTCACATCCACTGTTTTTCTTTAGTAGGCGAAGGAAAATCTGATGTGTTTTTGCGTGTTTGTAGATCTGAAATTGTAAACTATGATAAAATTTCTGCTTATAGTGTGACCTCTTAACCTGTGGGGTTTTTTCTGTTCTGGAGTGAATTCTAGCAAACCACTTTGCTGCTGTGTTTACAAAGAAAATGCCTGCTTTCTGTGTTCTCAAGGCCACAGCATTTCTCATTAAAAGTCCTCTTTGGGAAAAGCAGGTTAGTTAGCATTGCTCACCCCAGTAAAGTTGCAGTGAATAAATATTCCTACCCACTATTTTAAAAAAAAAAAAAAAAAGGAAATTACCTAAAATCAGATTTAAATAATCGTTTGCTACCTCCTCTGGTTATGGACCTGTTCTGAGTTTTAAAACATCAAGGCACTCGGTTATTCTACCCAAAATGAGCCTTAACCCGAGGACTCGGGGTGCCCCTTGTAGCCAGAGCCCCAGATAATAATTTCTGAACTCCAGGAGGGATTTAGCCCGCTCTGGGGACTGGCCTGTGCAGGCTGGCAGCCGGACAGACAAACCACCCTTCCAGAAGGATGCTGGCTCCCCACCGTGGCAACAAGCACGATTTTAGCTGGTGAGCGTCTCAGCAGAGGCAGCCCAGCCGCGCCTGAGGTTGGAGCGGGACGGAAAGGCGATGGGTGGCCGGTGGCAGCTGGCCACGGGGTGCCGGCACCCCCAGCCCCCTGCGAGCTCCATTGCCCTTCAGCAGCTGCTATAACAGGAGCTGTTTCAGCAAAGGGCCGGGGCAAATTACAGTTCCTGTGAATGACAGGCAGGGTCCCACGCTTCCCGACGGTTACCCGGCTCTGTAAACAGACTTCTGTGTGCCTGGCGACAGATCAGAGCCACGCTAATCGGTCCGTCCAGCTCTGCAGCAAAGCTCCGCAGCATACTCAAAGAAAAGCCAAAAACAATATGTTTATGAAATCAAAACATCACAAATACACTTTATTTACACTGCTGACACTGAAAGGAGAAAGCGATGCTTCTGGTTTGGGTGCCTGTCCAGCCTACTTTCAGGAAAACAGGGAGATCAGAGGGAGGAAAAATGTCCAGTCTGTCACATCTCCGCTTTTAAATATTATCAATCATTCATGTGCTGCTACAGCAAACGGAGATGAGCTCAGCTTTGCCAAAAGCTGGGCTGTGTCCCTCTGTGGATTAATGTCATGGGTTAAATTGTCGGTAAACGTGGAAGGCAATCCTGTGAAACAGCCACGTGGGTACTGCTGCAGCAACTGCTTTGCACGCCCTCTGACAACGCGGCGTTACCCGGAGAGCGGGAATAATCCCAGCCCAGGCCCAGCAAGGCAGGCAGTTGGTAAGCTGCCGAAGGGCTGCCGCTGCGGTTTAGCAACGTCCAGCCGAGGAGCCTGTGTTGGAGCCGAGTGTCACCCAGGGCAGCCCAGACCCTGCTCCTGGCGGCATGAAGGCTGCGACCGGGAGGGCGCTGGGAGGTGCAAAAGCGCTGTACACAGCTCAGGTGGGCCCTTGGCACAGGGAATTTGCTGGATAATTGTCTTTATTGGCATAAAAGGTAAAAATAAAACACAAAGCAACACATAAAGCAGTGCTGCTGACATGCCGATTGTCTGGCTGAGTAGCGCCTGGAGAGGCAGTGTCTGTAAAAAGGACCAGGGCAAGAGCCAGCCTCTTCGTAGCCCTGTCACTTTTTAGAATAGACAACTGGCAGGATTTATATCATGAAACACATCATTAAAAATTCTCCCCAGAGTGCTGATGGGGTTAGAGTGCCTGCGTCTCGCAGGCACATCCCTGCTGAGTGGCACCGGCACCCCCCATGTCTGACCGGCCTTGGCTCGGATGCTCTCACGTCCATGGCAGGTCGGTCCTGCACAGCTCTGGGCAGCACTTGCCTGTCTTTCCTTCCTGATAAGCTGCAGTGAGGATGTGAAACATTTGCTGTGGACTAGAACATTGTATTATTTCATATGCGATATTTATTGTTTTAACACGCATTGTACCCCCACGTGACATTTGACAGGAGCACATACACGGTGTCCCCATCCTTGGGAATGATCCCAAAGCTCTGGGTTAAGTCTTAATTACATCTCGTTGCTCTCAGCCAAATAGGTGGACAAGGCAAACAAGTATTACAAAGCTGTCCCGCTTTCTGTCTGGGATGAAAATAGGTTTTCATTGCCACGCGGACGGGGATAGGAGCCTGGGTCACGCTGAGCCGCTGGGTCTTGGGGTGGCCAAACTGCTTTCTGCTCTAACAGGCAGGACCCTCGGCGCAGCTGAGCTGAGTCGCAGCCTCCCTGCCCCGGGCAGCGCAGGCGCTGCGAGGGGGTGAAGCTTGTTGGGGCAGAGCTGTGCCTGGACCTGCCACTAAACCTGCCCCTGCCTCCCAGAGCAAGCCTCGAAGACGTGTCAGGAAGGGCTCTTCTTTCGTCAGCATCATTTATACATCATGGCATGATTGCTGTTGACTGAAACGGGTGAAACGCAGGACCTCTTCCTGGGGTTTCCTGGGGTTCAGTCACCAGCCCCGGGGCTAACCCTGGGCTGCAAAGGAAAGTAAAACTAGAGACGTTATTGGGAGATGTTAATGACGTTAGTTCCTCCGTTTCGGGGCCGCGGGGCTTGCTTGGAAGTCCTTTAAGCTGCAGCTCGGTAGTGCAGCTCGGTGTGCGGCAGGGCTGCGAGCTTCCTGCGGAGGGTGTGCTGGGGTAAGGGGTGCCCAAAGAGCTGCTTTTTGGCACGTTCAGTTGTTCAGACTTTCCAGTAAGTTCCGGCTAGTTATTCATTAGCAGAGTGTAGCTAAAAATAAATACGTGAAGGAAGAGAGGATTTTTCTTTTGTCTGTATGAAATCATCTGTGTTTCCTAGTGAAAAGGATTCTTAATGAGGGAATTGGCTGAACCTTGTACATCATGATTAATGTGGAGGGAGTTTACACCCATTCGCCAGCTTATGTCTTCGGGGAACAAGCGGACGTGCCCGCAGGGCTCACATCTACTGAGACACTGTAGCCCTGGGAAGCACATAGTCCCCTGAGAGAAAGCCACGGTCGGGCCACCCGCGGAGCTGCAGAGCCGGCTGGACGTTGAAAGCCTCGCTCGCTAAACCCCTAACAGGGACAGCAATGCCTGTGCTCCCCCTCCCACCATCCACGCTGGCACCAGCCTCAACAGGTATCTCCTCCGTTGCACGGCTGAGCCTGCATCAAGCAGGATCAAAACACAAACACGAATAGTGCTAAACATGAAAAAAAACCCAAAATACCAGGAAGTTAAGTCATCCGTTGTATGAGGTGAGAAGCTGTTACCTCCACGCAGTGTGGTGGCCGGAGGGGACCGGGGCTAGCAGCACTGAGCAGAGCTCACCCCTGCTCCGCTCCGATGGGCTACGGTCCTTTCCCATCCCTGTTGCATCCTCACAGGCTTGTGTGCCTGAACACGCTGCTTGACTCTCTGGGTGCAGCCTCCTGGTGCCACATCTGTAGCTGCAATCTGGTTTTCCCCTAATGATATTGTAAGATATATGTCCAGGACGCCAGGAGTGCTAGGTCACGCACCTGGAATCGAGCACTTTTTCTTGCAAACGTCAAGCCGCGGGGTGACTTCCAAGTCACCGCGTCATCTGATACCCTGGTAAGCGCCTGTTAAATTGAAAACCATATGTCACCGAGGGAGCTTTGCGCGGGCTGTGCCCTGACTGTGCGACCCACGTTGCGCCCGGGTTCGCTCGCAGCAGCACCCCCTGCAAAAGCGCAGCGCAGGTCTGCGGGGTGTGGGCGAGAGCCCCGTCAGACCCCTGCCTCGCCGTTTGCACCCTGAGCGTTTGCTTTTCATCTTCAGGTGTGAACATGTTGTCACGCTGTTATGACAAACGGGCAGCTCCTGGCTGCCCACGGGCACCTCCAACAGGGCCAGATCCTGAGCCAGAGGGTTGCAGAGCAGAGCAGGACGCGCGGGTACCAGCAGCCCCCTGCTACTCCTGCTTGTCCCGTGTTGGAGCGGTCGGAGGACTGCCTGGAAAGTCGCTAGGTGAGGACACACAAACCTGGTGTATAAACCTGCTACAAACTGGTGACGTCTGTCCCAGGGCCGATTACTTGCTCTGAGTTAAGACCCAGTAGATTCATGCCTGCACTTTGAGACGAGCTACCTGCCGCTGCTCCAGCGCGGGCACCTTGGGTGAGCCAAGTCCGACAGGATGCTCCTGCCTACCCTGTTGCGTGTAGTGTTCGTTAATCACGAGCAATCTAAACTCTGGGCTTTATTTTTTCCTGCAAACACTTGTTACTGATAATTTCCCCCAGCACTAATGTTCTGAAGTAGTTTGGTGCAGTTTTGGCTGTGTCGATGGCTTTGGCAGAAGGCCGTGTGCAGGAAGGTAATTAATCACGGTCCTGGAAGCCACCTTTGTGGGAGTGAAAAGGGATTTTTTTCACCTGTGGAAAAGAAGTTTTGAGAAAATTCGTCTGATGAGAGAGAATTTTTGGCAACTAGAAGTTTCTTTTTTCAGGTGGCAACTTTTGTTCTCAGTTTCCAGAAGAAAAACTGAATTTTTAATTTGTGCAAGGCTTTCTTTAGTTGAAAATGCAACCTTTCACTGAAAAGAAAGCTCCAGAGAAGTTGCAGTCGGCCATGGTAGTGCACGGGCCTTAGTAGTTAAACATAAGCTCATGCATTACGAAACAGAGTATGCGTATTTTTAAGTGCTAAACTTTTCATTATTTAAGTCTTTTGCAAGCACAGGTAATAACTTGATATTCAGGTAAGGTTCCTATACGTTAATTTCCTAATCGTTTGAATGCCGTGTTGATCGGAGGGGGAGCTGTAGGGGTGGTGTTAGGGCAGGGGGCTGCATTAAAGACGGGGATGCCGGGGAGAAGACTGAATGCCCGTGCAGCCCCGCCGGAGACCAGCGCTGCCTCCGTGCCCTCCTCCAGCTGCTGGTAGCCAACGTGTCTTCCTCGAGCCCCCCTCTCCCGGCCCCGCACGGCAAGCTCATCACAGCCTCTCCTCCCTCGTTAATCTTACGTGCTGTACGTGTGTTCACCAGCTAATGAGCCACGGCATCCCCAAGCCCTGGAGCCTGCTGTCACCTCCAGTGTCCCACATCGATCGCCTGGCTGCCACAAGTCAGGCACACGAGCACAGCAATTACAAAATGCAGGGAATGGTAGAACATGGCCTGTTTATGTCCTATTTCTCCAGTAGCCTTCTTGCTGCCAGAGCCACAAGCACAATTTAGAGAGAAACAAAAAATGTGCTGCATTTAAGAGCCCCTCAAAGGATGGAAGTTGAACTTCTCTTGCTTTTAGAATACCCTCGCCAAGTATTAAATTATGGGAGTTGTATAAAATGCAGGTTTTAAGAAGCAAGTTTCTAATAGTTTTGCTTGAAAAAAACCTTTCTTCTGCAAAAGCTGTAGGTGACTTGTTTTCCTTCCCCTTCTCCCCTTGGGGTTATAGTGGCGGTGCTGTTGCGTTTAAACTAAATGCAATGAATCACTGTGGTTTGTTGCTTGTTTGTTTTGGGTAGTTTGGGGAGACGTGATCGGCTGTAATACTTAACCCCGTTTACCGGTGAGCAGGCAGGATTGCCAGACCTGGTGGCAACAAAAGGGAGAAAGTGTTTTTCCCTGCATTTTAGTGTATTTATCTTGTGAATTTGAAAGACGCTGCCAGTGGTTTCTGCTGCCCGGCTGAGCGGGCACAGCTCGCAGAGCATCCTTCAGCTGCCTCCACGCGACGGTGCTGCCCCGGGCAGCCCGGGGCTGGGGGTGCTGCTCCGCCGAGCTCACGCTGCAGCAGGTGCCGCGTGCTCACAGCATCCCTCCCGCCTGCACCCGCCCCGCGGTGGGTAACGCTGCAGCCCCGCAGCCCTGTCAACAGCTGATCAAAGTCTACTGGTCTTAATGGTCTCTCCTGTAGTGGTTTATTGGTGGTGGACTGGATGCTCGAGGATTTTTTAAAATATGGTCTGAGCATGGACACGTCTCGTTTTTGAAAATCCACCCTCTGCGTGGGGCGGTTTTGTTCTTTATGATCAAGCAAACGCAGTACCCCACCGACGTGAGCGCAGGCTTGTCAGGGTGAGGGGATCAGCACCTCTACAGCGTTTTAGGAATGTCACTGGCAGCCCTGTTCTGCAGCATGCTCAGGTCCAGGCATTTAACAGGTCTGGCTTCTTGGGGCAGCAAAAGGCTTCGTAACCTCCGACAGCAGCAGAGGCATGTTCTGGTCATGGCCGGAATTGGTCACTGTGTGCAGCCAAGAAAGAAGTGCTATTTTTCAGCTTCTGCTTTCGTTCTCAGAGAACTGGAAGTAACACGCTCACAAATACCAAAAGTCAGAATGCAAATGCAAGTGTCAGACAACAAAGCCACATTTGGGCTAAAAGTTTAAAAAAAGACTGGTCTTAGATCAAACTGTATTTCTATCCATGTTAAGTATTAATTTCCATGAGTATCAGTGTTCATTTGCCACAGCCTAAGTGGGACGGATTTATTCTTCAGCATTGGCTGCAGAGCTATGTAATTGCTTGCCCTAACTCAAATAATCCTTGGGGCAAGGGAGCGGATAATCAGCCCCAGCGGGATTTATTTGGCATAGCTGCAGCACGCAAGGGAGAGCTCCCGAAAACAGGTCTGGATCAATGGACATCGTGTGGCAGAGGACTGAGGCGGCAGGTGACAAATGCCGTTGTGGGACCAGGTCTGGAACTGGCCGTGACTCGCTGCCTCCTCCCAGCGCCGCGCTGTGCCGCAGCATCTGCCAGAGCAAACCAGGAGCATTTTCTTTTTGGCTGGCTTAAGCCATTGCTTTCCCAGCAGAGGGCACGATGTGCAAACGAGAACGGCGATTACTCCTGCCAGACGCCAGATTTCGGAAACGAAACAGCAAAAAGGAGCGATGCGCAGAGCCAGAAACCCCAAAGGCAGGATGCGTCGGGGCACGGCGTGCCCTTCGTGCGGCCGGGGCTGCTCAGCGCCTTGCAAAGGCTCTGGCTGCCTCTCAAGCAAGCACCCCATGCTGCTGACTGCTCCCAGCCCGGAACCACAGTGGCCAAATATCTTCTGCGCTTTCGAAAGCACTTGTTTTCATTGTAAAACACCCTCAAAGCTATTTTAAAGGTAATTTGGAGAAATTTCTGGGAATTAAAGAAAATCGAGCCAGCATCTGTTAGAAGGAACATAATTGCTCCTCATTCTCCAGAATTTTGAGTCATTGTTGTCAAAATAGCAACATTTTCCAAGACAACTCAATGTCTTCGAGCAACCTAATTTACTGCAGGGAGCAAACCCATGTCTTCAGTTCAATGTGTTCATGTGGGTTGTGTGAGGTCGAAATTTAAGTCCTTTGTTTGGATTATCAGTGCGTAAGAAAATAGATCTCTGAAAGATGACCTAGTTGTAGAAAAGTACTTTCCTATCTGACTGTTTCCTTCTCAGAAATGGCTCCCTGGATTATTATCAAACATTCTTTGAGAGAGGCTTCCCAGCAAAGGCATGAGAAAGGTTCAGTTCTCGCTTTAATCATGAAGTGAGGCAAACATGCTGTTTAGCCTTAGCTGTATATTTAACTGTTCTGGTTATTCCCATGACCTGGAAATTTCCCTCTTTGTGCACCATGATGCGTCTATTCCAAAATTTCTTTTATTCAACTTTCTGCTCATATAGTACTGCTGCAGCGATGTGATTCCTGACTGACACGCACTTAAAAGCATTGAAATGTAAACCGATTTTCTTCCAAGAGGCAAAGTTTACACACATCCTAGATCAGCACAGTGACCAGTTGGGCTGAATGGACAAAAATCACCTGCTCTGAGCAACTCCCGCATGGGGAGAAGGGAAAAATCACAAGCACGAGGTCTCCTTGGTGCTGCCACCCGAGAAAGAGGGCTGTGCTGCACCGCTCCCTCGGGAGCTGCGTGCCAGCATTGCTTATCTGCTCAGGGTTTCGTGAACACTCTTGTTTGTTAGTATTATGAGACGAACTGACTGGGCATGAAGCTTCAGGGTGTTCAAACAGCAGATAACGAAAGGCTCGGCAAGGATTTCACACCCCTGCCCACTGGGGCTAACGTGTTTTACAATTTATTTTCTGCTGCGTGGCAGGTGCTGGAAAAGAGAACTTGCACTAAAGATAACCCTTGAGCTGGTCACACGGATTGCTCAGCAATGCAAAGCTCTCGGCACAACCCAGGTTGGCTGGGGCTTTGTTTCACCCCTGCCCTGTTTTTAGGATATTCTCCCGATAAACTGCAGCCCAGCTGGTTTTCCCAGTTGACCCATTATCTTGTAGCCAAGGATTTTTTCCAGCTTTGCAGTGATTTGTCTACGGTTACCACTGCCTAAACAACAGACAGGCTGCGGATGTGAACTTGGCCTGCCCGCCCTGCTTTCTCCATCACCACCAGCTTGTGCTCGCCCCGTGGTCTTTGCTTTTGTTGACAGCTCCTTCCCAGTCCCACCGCTGACTGCACCCCTGGCCACCTTGTTCGTAGTTTCTAGCAGATCTCCCATGGCCTTTCTGCCATTCCCTGTGGACCCCTGGGCCTCACATCACTTGGAAAAGCCCTTAAAAGCACTGCCTCATCTGCATAGCAGGTCTTACCCTTCTTTAAAGCTCTGGAAGGATTTTAGGTTGGCCCCCAAAATATCGGTTTCTGTTGCACCTTCAAGTCTCAAAATACCCCATCCCCACCAAATGCAAACCGAAGGTCTGGTACCCACAGGGAGGCCTGCAGCAAGTGGAGGTAAAAGCATTTAGAGGTGGCCTCCGAGGGGGAGGCCAGGGCGTGCCCTGAGCCATCGCTGTTTAGCGGAGGTGTCTCCTTGCCAGGGCTCGGTGCCCCCTCGCTCCCCCCGCCGGAGGATTCCTCTCTTGCTCGCACGGGGGCTGTGCGAAGCCCGGACGCAGCTATTGCGAGATGCAAATGCCTGCCCGCAGCTGCCCAGCCCGTGGCAGGCTGTGTCCCGGCCACCCCTGCCGGTTTGCAACCCCGCTGCAGAGGGATGGGTTCTTCTCCCTGCATCCCAGAAAAGGCTTCCGCGGTCAGGGAGAGGATGGACTGGGCTTCCTCGGACGCCCAAAGGAACAGCAGTGCCTGCAGTGCCCGCGAAGCCAGGGGAAGAAGTGCTGTAGTTTTTTGGTGCAGAAAATAGCTCTGAGTTCTTGGCAAAGACAGATGGGGCTGTGAACCTTTCGTACAGAGTGACCTGAGCTCACAGCCACAGCTGTGTGAACGATCGGACATGCTGGTTCATGAACCAGCCCAAATCACTTAGGGAATAATACTTCAAGTGAAAAAAAAATAGCCCGTCTATTAGTAGAGCTGTAGAGAAATCCCCTTTTTTTAATGATTTTGATACTTCATATGAGATGCAAACAAAGGGAATAGAGGGTCCGTCATCGACCATGACGCGCTTTGGGGATTCCAGCTATGCAAATCTCTCAGGAGCTCGGTCTGCTGTCCCAGATGCGGGCTCCTTGCGGACCCCCTCCTTCCCTTTCAGCCTGACCGCTGCCCAGAAAACCCCCCTCTCTCAGGAGGGACGCTGGCAGCGGGCCGTGCGCGAGGGCAAGCTGTTGTGTGCACGAAACTCATACCAGCACAGGGAAAAGCTCAGCTTCTTGGGGACTTATTTCAACCCATCGCTGCAGGGCATGCACGAAGCAGCTCTTCAGCCCTGGGGCAGAGGAAGACACTCTCCCCTCCGCAGCACCCATAAGCTGCGTGCTGAAACCACAAGTAGACCCTGGATCTTCAAGCTCCCTGGTGGCTTTCTGCTGACAGGGGAAAGGAAACGCTTTCTATTTATCAGTTTTATCATCCTGTGTAAGGTTTGTTTCCATTACATTTGAGAAGGTGATCAGAAGTGGGGGTGATGGGGACTGCTGGTAGGCGTGCAACAGCAAAAATGTCAATTTGCTTCTGCTACTTAGATTTAGAAGAAGAGATACAAGCGAGCAGCAGCGTCTCCCTGTCATTTGGGTTTTCTCTGTGTCTCTTTGCCACCCAAGGAGTCAAATGTGGCCTAAATATTGACTAATAAAAATCTTGCCAACTTTGGCTGTGGTAAGATAATCATTTTATCTGTAGATCTCAGCTAAATGAATCCAATACCTGACATTTTATTTTATGCCTGTCTTAGCTTTGCTGAGCATATGATGTGACTTGGGAACCTCTGTTCCTCAAACCATGTCAGATGGGGGCAGTTTTAACTTCCACTCTGGACCTGATCCGCAGTCACTGAAATCAGAGATAAATCAGGCCTCTGACTTCAACTCAGATGAGAAAGTCCTCACCAGGCTTTTGGAGGCACCAGCCACCTGGAGACGCAGCAATCAAAGCAACGGGAGCAGCCATGGTTATGGGGTCTGTGGTTACCTTTGCAGAACGAGGACAGTCCCTAGGCTTTTTTGTTTGTCTTTATTACATGCTTTTATTGTTGAAGACTATTTGGGGAATTCATTTGCCTTTGAGAGGAGTGTGTAGTTAGAAGATGCTGAAAAAAATCTCAGAGCTGCGGGATTACTTGTTTCTATGTCTATATTCCTCAGGTTTTGAATAGGAAAGGTCACTAAAGAGTTCATTGGTTCTTAACACGTGCAAGAGCAGGCAGCAGGATAAGAGATGACCTGCTCTAGAAACAGCCAGGTTGTTTCCTGCCAGGCTCTACAAACAACCTACTTTTATTAGGGTTTTTTTGATTGATCTCCATCACTGACTTCCCAGAAGATAAAATCTGTTGTGAAGAAGTACCCACCACAATATTCTGGGGTTCATAGCAAGTTTAGTCTGGCCGGAGTAAGCTGATAACCATCATCGATTCCTTTGCTTTTGATGGGGAGTGCTAGAGTATTAACATCAGCTAACATAATTTTGGTTTCTAGCTTACTGAATATTAGTAACATGCTCATTCATACTATGGAAATGAATCACTTGGGAGGGAGAAGAAATTTCTTGAACTCTCATTTTGCACAGTGTGAGAGTCTCAGCTCTGTTTAGTCATCATTTTGTGGAGTGTCTAGTGCTAAATGATTCATTTTTTCCAGAGCATGTGAATTTTGGATGTTTCTGAATGTTACAATAACAATTGCTTTGGTGCCCAAAGGCCAACAGAAACAAGTGGATGGTGTTATTTAAAGCTTGACCTCACAGCCAGCTGAAAGACGTGTCCTGGCGTTGTAGGACAGCAAGACAAACTCATTGCCTAAATGCCTCCTACCCCAAAGGTCTTGAGGGAAGACTGAGAAGGCAAATAGAAAAGAACCAGTACCGCAGAGCACAGCAGAGCTCTCTGCAGGGGACTTTCCGTCAAGGTTTTTCATTGAAAAATGGTGATTTAACAAAATCTTCTGTTTTGTAGTGAAGATGTAGGAACACTGACCAGTTTCCAGTGGAGCAGAAAGCCTGAAATGCAGGCGAGCTCCCCGGCGGTGGGGGGCTGTGAGGCTCACCACATTCGGGACCACCAGGCTCCCAGTCACCAAGCAAAAGTCCCAATTCCCGGCTCTCATAGGCGCCTTCGAGGGTTTCCGTTTTGTTCACTGGCTTTCTAAAATTGCCAGGGCTGCAAAGCATCAGTCATTCCCTTGCCATCGCAGATGGGGGAGCTGGGTTGTTAGGACAGCTTTCAAGCGTTGCAGGGGGCTCGCTGGCATCTCAGTGCAGTTGATGAACTCTCCATCTTCAGAGATCAGCATCACCTTGGGCTCAGTTTCCTCACTTTTCTACACCATAGCCCTTTTGTTTTGATTTAAATACTACCATGACTGATACTGAAGTGGCTGTGCAGTTTTATCAGACACACAGGTGATGCCCAGGAGATGAACCGACTGTTTTATTTACGCTTATCAGTATATCTAGATAGAAAAAGAATTATTTAAAACCTTAAAAATAAAACAACAAATTAGAACAATCAGAAAAAGGCTTCCCTTTGCTGTTACACAGTAATGACCCGTCTCCCCGCAGAGCACCTGGGAAAGCTGGAGGGCTGCGGGAATTCTGATGGGGAACCGAAGCCCCCAGCCAAGGTGAGGGAACGGTCTATGACCAAGGACACCGAGCAACAACCTGAAAAATGACCCCACCTTCCCTCTTGCCCACTCAGCATCTCTCTCCCCTTGCTGCCCAGCAGCATTTTTGGCCCCTCGTGTCCCTTTTAACCCACCCAGGAGCCAGGACGGTTTGCAACGTGCTACGCTGCAGGGAGGCACTCCGTCTTGCCCAGGGACCAATTTAAAAGCTACGTCAAATTATTATCCATGAAAACCAGCATCTCTGCTGCTGAATCCACCTGTCCTCACTTCCCGTGACCTTGGAGCCGAGCTTCGGACTCACCCGTTCGCGTATTCTTGTCAACGTGAGGCTCAGCTAATGGTCTGGGTGTTTGGGAAAGTGAAGCAGGCAGACGGCGCGGTTTCCCCTTGCCTGGTTTCCTCCTGCTCAGAAAGAAGCAGCACCGCTCTACAGCTGCTACAGTAAAAGGGTTGCTAAAAGCTCTGTGTCCCCACGTCCCCCTGGGCAAGGGAGCAGGAGAAGGTACTGCCCACGGCATCTGCTCGTACACACGCAGCTTGGTCCTGCTGCACCGGGGTACCTGGGATCCCCATTTCCAGATACAAGTAAATACCGGCAGTATTTTGCTACAGGCTAACTTCTTTTTACGTGCTTGCTGTTTAAGCCAAGTCACGCTCAGTGTTTGCTTTCATTAATTTCTTAAGAAAAGGATTGTCCTGAGGGCAGAGGCACCTATCAGGAAAATCAGGCAAAAAAAAAAAAAAAAATTCTTCAGCTAAGTGATGAATTCAAAGATTAAAGATCCTGTATGCCTTGTGTGCCAAATACGGCTCCGGTCTGCTCGTGAACGCTCAGCCATCTGGATGGGCTTCTGTAGGAGGAGCCGAAAGCGTTAGCAGATCCTCAGAAAGAGCACACATTTGTAATAAATAATGCACACGCTTTAACAAAACAAAATTTTATTAATTACACCACTTCAAATAGCACTTTGCCTCTCCTGAAAGTGGCACTTCAGGCTTCCAGAATAAGAACAGTTATATCACAGTGCATCAAATTATTAAGACATCCTTCTTGCAGAAGGAATCAGCTTTGTTAGGCAACATCCTAATTTAAGGGATTGCAGCAAAGTTTTTCTAAGTGACTTGATTACTTTTCTGATCTGCTTTTAGTAGATACCCAGCCCTTAGCAGTGTTTCCTTTCAGTCTTCTGAGAAACAATGTCCGGCACTCTGCACTCGCTTCTGGCCCTGCACTGTCCGCGGCATCTGCCGATATTCATCGCAAGTAACTGCACTTAGGCAGATAAGTGAACTCTGGTGATAACAATATTCATAGTTTTTTGAAGTGTATTACTGCAGCCAAAGGGATTAGAGTCTTTTTAAAGATTTTAGCAGTTGTAATCCAGAGCTCAGTATTTTCATCTCTTAGAGCCAGCCAAGTACATCCGCATTATTATTGCTTGGTTTTTGATGTAGAAGCAAAGATTCAGCCCTTTCTCAAAGAGTGTAGCAACGGTCGTGAAGGAACACAAAGAGAAGGAGGAAAGGAAGCAGGAAGGGTCTCTAAAATGACTCTGGAGATACTAAGCAGGTTATAGTCATGTAAAAAAGGTTTTCATTAGTGTCCTTATCAGAAGAAATGCACTTGAGTGATCTCAGAGATCCCAATGTAAGATGCATGCTCCTTGGGCCAGGATATTTGCCTTTCATTAAAACTGAGCTGACTTTACGTGACATGCAAAAAAGCCCTCTTTCCTTTCACTTAGTCTGGCTGCGATGCAGACAGTCCCGAGGAGAGAAGGACCTCCCACCGCTGGCCACCTCCTGCCCTGGCAGCACGACGGGTGCACCCAGTTTCACTGCCCCTTTTCTGGGTGTTGCCTTTTGGTCAAGTTCATCTTGATGAAGGAGGAAGAAAACACTTCTGAGACCAACTACAAAAAGCGTGATTGTGAAATTTAGAAACTGGCTCGTGAGCAGAGCAAAGAGCAGGAAACTCCTCCGCACTTGCTTGTTTGCCTTGGGTTTGTGAAGTCTGATCTTCAGTTGACAGCTCCTGTGCCTCTGGTCACCTTGAACTACAGGCCACTCAGGAAAGTGGTCACGGCTCCAGTTTTCAGCTCTGATAGTCTAAGTGCCAAGCAAGTGCTACCAGCAGGGCACGTCAGGCATTCACGTGTACCAGTTTGAGTGTGAGGACCTCCTGCAGGCTGAAGGAGGGAAGGTTAGAGCTGCAATTCATCACACTTGGGTTTTGTGCCCCACGTCCTTATTCTTTTCAAATGGACAGAGGCTTATTGCTGTGTTCAAGCTAGCAACGTGTATTGAAGGTCTGGAAGCATGACAGAGGGAGGCTGTATGTAGCCTTTTGGCTATTAATACTTGGGGTTTGGCTTATTTCACTTTTCTTTGCACCTTTTACAATCTGCAGATTGCAGAAAATATCACAGAAGTTCAGTCTCTCAAAACCACGGTCTTTAATTGAAGCTGGAGGCCATCTCCCATGCAAAGTGCAAGAGTAATTGGAAATGCCTACGTCCACTTGTGCGTTGGGGAGCATCTGAGGTATCTGGAGCACTTTATGTTTTTCTGATAACCTCCCAGTGCTTTGAGGAGACCCCGGGAATCACCACCTAGGTTACAGCTCTGTTATACATCCTCCCAAGCCCCAATGCAGTCAGAGGGGCATCCGTGGCCCTGGTCTTCTGCACCAAGGGAGCTGGAACAGCACTGCTAACCTCGGCGCGTCCCTCCCTGCCTCCGAAACCACGGCCACCGAAATGAGAGCTCCCTCTGGGTACAGCACGTGGAGCCCTCAACACAGGGGTTTTCTCAATCCCTCTCCCCCCTTGTAGGGCTGCAGCAAATAACTGCATTCTGGCTCTCCACCTCCTGTTTATTTCTGAAGGGGGATGTGAGAGAAGCTATTTACTACTTTGTTGTAGCAACCTCCCAAGAACAGCTCCAGGCGTGCACCGAGGTGTGGCAGCTCAGCCCCGCTCTGTCCTGGGGACTCTCATGGTGGGGCAGGTGGGACGAGCCCAGCTAGGCTAGGTCAGCTTGGTGCTCACCTTGTCTCTCGATCCCACCTGCTGAGCCCAGTGGGTTACCTGAGTTAGAGGTATTTTAGGACATAGATCATGTCTTTAGTATACAACTAGACAGCTCTTGGCTCAGTGGATCCCTGAGTAAGCCTCTAAGCACCTTTTTTATAGAAAAAATATTTGAGTTGCTTTAGTTTTTACAAATGTTCATGAAATGTCATTTGTTTCACCCATACAGTGAATAAACTCTAGATCGAGAACATTCAAAGCAAGCCTGCGGTGCTCTAAGGCTGTCAACATGAGCACCCACAGCCCAGCTTTGTTGTGTTTCTGTGCCAAGGGGTCCTCAACCCCAAGCTCCTCACAATAACCAAGGCTGACCAGCATCAGAAAACAGGGAGGTTTGAACTCAGTGGTGTGCCAAAGCGTGAGCCTTGGTCCTGGTTATTGAACAGTTTTCAAACCAATAGTTTGAAATTGTTATCTTCTGTTTGGTGTCACAGCGCCGCTTCCCCCGGGAATACGAGCTACTTTGTTTTTAGTGTAGATCTGTTAGACATGCTAAAAAATATTTTGTAGTAGATGTATACATTGACAATCCTTAAAAGAATGCCCAGGAAGTAACTGAGGGACCTGAGAAGGGCTGCAGCCGTGCTGGAGAAGTGAAACAACAAAACGCAAGGGCTGTGGGTGGGAGCAGAAGTGCTGCTGGCCTTCAGGAGGTCATCCATCTGGAACAGGGCACACTCCGCAGTCACCAGGATCCAGATGATCCTGGATGTCAGTCTGGCCTTTTTCACCGTCCGTAACCGTCGAGACTCTGTGGGGAAGAAGGTTATCAAGTAAGCCTCGAAGGCGACGCAGCTTAGCAGCAAGCAGCTGATGTGCGTGTTTGCAGTGAGGAGGTTCTGCTGCAGGGCTGATGTGAACGCTGTAGATGAGATACTGACATCAAAGGTCCATACGACCATCTCCGAAACAACGCTAACAGAAACCAGGATGTCTGCCTTCGCTAGGCTCGAAATGAGAACTGCAGTGGACTTGGACGAAACCTTTGCAGACTGCAGGATGATTATCGTGTACAAACTGCCCAGCAGGCCCAGAAAAGTGCTGATAGCGTATGAAGAAGACAGGACGAGGTATTGGATATACTTAAGTACCAGGTATCTTCTGAGATCTTTCATGTGGTCTCGCTCCATAGAAATGCCAGTTAGGGAAGAACACCTAGAATACATATAAAAAAGGGTGATTAAATGTAAAATTAGTGGGATAGATTCCAGGCAGCTTATTATGTACCTGCATTTGTACAGACACATGCTGGCATCCTGGTTGGTTACCCAGCTTCAGAGGCGTTCAGTATGTGAAATCCTCAGACTGCATCAGTCGTGAAGTAAATTGCATATAAACCCAGGCGACAGCATATTATTATAGTTAACGCAGGATTCATTGCAGGAGACTGGAATAACTCTGGACTAATGCTGGAAAAATAGAGGTCAGAATAGGGCTAATTTCATTATGCAATTTTTTTTCTGTTTGCCTTTGTGGGTCAATTCAAGAATGAAGAATCCATTCTCTAACATTGCAGCAAGAAAAAGATTTCCAGTTGTGCTGTGTAGAAGGGTAAATGAGATATTTATCCCTCATTCTGGGAAACAAAGTAATAACATAAAAGGAACACTATCCAAGAAAGGTCCCAGTTGATTCAGTAATTGAGAATTACCACACAAATACCCATTTGATTTTCTTTTCCGGTCATTAGCTCAACTCTTCATACACATTCATATGGCGGCTATAGCTTCTGAAGAAAATTGAATGCCTGGGCACAGTGTGGGAAATGGCAATAAATCACAGATGCTGGGCTACCAGGGAAAGGGTGGGCTCAGCAGTGCCCGCTGCTACAGCTTCACAAGCATACAACTGCTGGCTGCAGAAACCCATGGGATTTTTAAGTTTTGCTGAGAAAGGATGTGGTCTCTGGTTCGATGTGTGGTTGGTAATAGCATCCCCGTGCACACTGGAGCTCCTCGTGCTTGTGAGCTTTCGGCTCTGAGCGCAGGAGCGGAGCTTCCCAGGGCCACGGCGGCTGCCGCGTGGCTGGAAGCTGGTCCAGCTGGAGCCCAGCACCAGCTACGGCACCATTTAAAACGTTTCTCTAACGTTCTGGTTTTATATCTAGATTTCTTTGGGAGTAAACAAAAAGCAAAGAGCCATTTTAAGCATTATTGCTCGCATGTATTGTTTACATTTCTTTTTCTTAAGTACCATTAACAAAGCCTAAAACCAACTTGCTGTCCCACGCTGGGGTGCCTGGTGGCAACCGCTAGCATTTTACTCCTTGGGCTCAGCAAAGCTATAATTAGATCCAATTCTAATTTCTCACTGAGACAGCTATACTGTTATGTTTCCAGTTTGTTTATTAGTTGAATCTCCTAATGCATCCAGTTGGGTGTTTATGAATCAATTGTGAGATCTGACCCGGAATTTGAGGGAAAGTTTATAGACCTGTGGGAAGGTGCACAAAAGAGCTTTGGGATGAAGGCATTTGGAGGAGGACCACATTCATTGCTCCTGGTGCTTCTGGGTGCCTGGAGTCCTTTCATACTTACCCACCACTGGTTGCCTGCAATCTTCTGCAGCGATGGTGTGCTTTGGGGTTGAGTTTCTCTCTGGACAGGCCTGATACAAGCCTCAGTTTACTCGGGTGCACGAGCAAGAGGAAAAACTGCATCCCTCCGACTGGTAGCTAGTGCTGCCCGACAGAACCAGCCATCAAGAATGGCAGACTGCTGGGTTTAGGCAATATTTGAAACAATGAAATTTATGAAAACAGCCAGTTCCCATAGGCTGCCAGCGGGAGTCCTTCTTTGTCTGACCATTATCTCCTATAAAAGGTCGTGAACAGTCCCTTTGCCTTAAATTCAGTAAAAAGAGGTACCTGGATGATCTGCTTCTGCCTGGGGGTCCTTCGCATCTCAGTGGGCAGCTTCAAGTGAAGTATTCTGCATCAGTGAGATTAAGTTTGCTTAACAGCTCTTCACGGTGATTTCATATCAACATGCTGAAGAAGTCTAATGAGTCAGGGTTCATGCCCTTGCACCCCAAGGCTTTACTCATTTCCTATACATGCAAAGTACCCATCACTGTCAACTACACCTTTGCAAGGTATAGAGAATTGGCTGGAGATGACTAACAGCTCAGAATCTGACCTTGTATTTACACACTTGTATCTTAAGCAGGAATGAAGTTTGTAAAGTGCCCAGATATTTTAGTTCACACTTAGGCCCTTTTGATGCAGCATTACACAAATTATGCCAATAAGGGCCTAAGTGTGAACTACCCCTGTGTGGGATAAGCTTACAAAGACCCCTAAAAGACTAATTTGGTTAAATCCTTAGTTTCCTGTGATCTCAAAAGCAGGAAAGATGTTTACAAAAAATGGAGCGAGGATTATATGATGAAGATTAGTATAAAAGAATAGCATAAACATCTAAGAATGATATTGGAAAGACCAAGACACAAGATGAAGTGCAGTGAAGGAGTGATGTACGGTAAGGAGGAAACATTCCATAAATCCATTGTCAGACAAAGGAAGCCTGAGGAATGAGTCTGCTCCCTGCAAAGTTTGCATTACCAACCAACTGTTGATGCCAAAACTAGAAGACCACAGTTCTTTTTCTCTGAAAGGCCCACTTACAGCTGGACACGTGCCATAGCAAGAGCTAGCAACAGAAGACCTCCAGTGAGGTTCCTGACTAGACTAAAGGAAGAACGAGGTGGATGTTGTTTAGATAAATTCTGTGTTTTCAGATTCCTGAGCTTCAAGAAGTTTATCTGAGAGCACTTAGAAACTGGCTGAAGCAATTTCAGAGATGTTCATGGTTATTACTGAGAAGTCTTTAAACACAAATGGTAGAAGTTCCAGAAAACTTTAAATAGCAAAGATGGGGCCCGTCTTTAAAAGGGAGGAGTAGGGCAAGAGGAGCCAGAAAATTGTAAGCTTCAGTTCCCAGAAAACTACTAAAATCTTCAGTTCCCAGAAAACTACTAAAATAATCAAGCAAATTGTTACCTAAACGACAGAGAGGAGATAAGGAAGAACAATGTGGATTTCTCACAGATAAAGCAAATCTATTGAGCCCAGCTTCCTTCTGTAGCAGGCTAATAGATCTCATGGGCGAGGAGAAAAGCAGCAAGTGTCATATATCTTGAATTTTATTAAGACTTTCAATATTGTTTCATGAGGCATTCTTATAGAGGAGCAAGCTAAGGAAATGTGGACTAGACAAAACTATGATTGTCATGCGTAGCTGGATGGGAAACTAAGAAAAGGCTAATTATCAGAAATTAGAGGAATGATGTATCAGATGGGGTTCTGCAGAGATCTGACATTTTGTGCATTTTCATTAACTACAATAAGGAATAGAGTTCATGCTTATGAATTTTGCTTATTAAGTCAGCTATCACAAATCTGCAAGTACAATTTCAAATCCATACAAGAGCTGGTCCCCGCGTAGCAGTGAGCGAGAGGGAGAGCGAACATGTTGGCAGGGGAGGAGGATGGCCGCCATCAGCAGCAATGCTGGCGCAAGTGGGTATTGATACGGCCTGTGGACGGCAACACCCACAGCTGGAGTCAGCGACGGTTGTGTCGGGAAAGGCAGATGCCATCTTGCGATGCATCAACAGGAGAAATGGCTGTAACCATATGGGATGAGTCTTTGGTTTCAATTAGCAGAAATTAGGTCGTGACTGAAGTATGCGACCAGTTTTGAAGCCAACAGCTCAAGAAATGTATCAATTGCTGAAGATATTTCAAGGAGACTGATGACAATGATCAGAGAGAGAGAAAACGTGATATAGGGGGAAAGGAATCGGGGCTGCCTAGTCTAGAATAGAAGAGATGCCCATTTGTTTCATTTACATCAGGGCAATTTAGATCACAAGTAAGGAAAGCTTTTAACAGGAAGGATAATCAAGCACTGGAATACATTGCCTCAGGAAACCACAGACCCTCCGTTACTGGAAGTCTTCAGGAGCACAGTGGGAGGGTGTCTGTTAGCAGTACAGGTAGGAACGGTTATCATCTTGTAGGCTGATGGACATCAAGTGCCTTTCAGCCCTATTTCCTACATGTCTGTGAAGAGCATTTAGACTACCAAATTATAATAAGCCCTACCTACAAATGAAATAGTGCCTATTTTGTCAAGAATGATCTACTCGGATAATATCTAAATTATGGCTCACGTCACACCAGGACATTAGTTCATGACCTTCATTCTGCAGGCATCCTGGGACGCAGCAATACACTCTTTGCTCAGAAGGAACTAATCTCAGTCATTACAATAATATCATTGTTATAGTTATCCTAACAATTTTGTATGAGCCATCTACAAAGCCATTTGTGTTGTGTCTTGAATTCATCGCTTAGCTGTGCCTAAGCTGTTTGCCGTAATGCTTCCAAACGTATCTTTATGCAGACTCTACTCTTACTAAAACTTTGACAGTTATTTCCCTTTATTTTGAATATTGGATCTAAAATCTGACCAGTGGTGAAGAGATCAGAGATTTAGCTAAATATAACAATGCCATTTCTTTCATATTTGAGTGTCTATCTCCTTATGTAAATTCTCAGTATTCCTGATGTGAACACCTTGGAGCTTGTACTTCAAAGTTTTTCCAGTACAGTTAGTTACCCAACAGGTCTGGGTGGTTGCTTTAGTCCTGGCCTGTTTTTTCTTTTGATGAGATTATGGGAAAATTATAATTCTGAGTGATTCCTATGAAAGGTACCAAGCCAACTTTTTTAAGAGTGGGATTCCCGTTGCTTGTTGAGACTCGGTTTGTACCAGGTTGACTCATCCAAGATTCACATGCACCTTTTCTTTTCTTTTTTTTTTTTTTTTTTAAGTATCTGAGCCAACTTCTTAGTGGAATCCTTTACGGAAGGGGTAGGAAAAATGTAGTCCAGTACTTCAGCTGAACTGTGACACGGTTCAACTTACCCTAGTTTTCCACAGTGATTAACTGGAAAAATGATTCTGCATTTCTGTTTTGACAAAATCTTTCTGGAATCAGTGGTCTGTGCTCTTTGCATTAAGTCAAGGGGCTTTGCCACTAGTTCTGGCGCAGTCCCTTTAGTGTATAGTAACTTACCAAGAAGTGGCTTTGCTTCACTGCTGAGGATACAGGAGGTGGTGAAGAGAAGGGTTAATCTCTGAGCATTGATGTCTGAGCATTGGTTTGACCATTTGTTCCAATACAAAGTCAATGAAATTAAGATCTATTGCAACAAAACCATCTGAATCCACAGTGTGAAAGCTCATGCCACTCACTAGCTAGAAGTGGAGGAGAACCAAGCTGTGATATGTACAGTTGAACACTGATTTATCTTGTTACTCAAGCAAGCTGCTCCTTCTTTGGAAAAGTACATTAAGAATGTTCTTTTTTTTTTTTTTATTGCAGCCTATTTCTGTGTGTATTTTCATTAAGTATATTTTTGAAGAGACAAATTATGTGCCTCGATAAAGATCTTTGCTCATTTTACAACAACTGACTACTGTTGTGAATTGTTGTATCCTGGAAAGTACATGTACCCTGGCCCAGGCTGCCGTGTGCTGAAGATCAACATATCTGCCCCCAGAACTTCAGCTAAGTTCGAGGCTGTGATTCCCAGATGAAGGGTAGTAAACAAATCTGAGCCGCTTTGAGCAGCTGAATGAGTGAGCAAAATGTGCAGTTCACTAACTTTGGGCTTTTACATCTCCTCTGGATAATGTCGAAATAAAACTTCATTGGAAAACAAACTGAATCAACCAGAAGTTTGCCATGTGGATAAAACCAGATTTCTCCAGTGAGCCTGTCCCATTCATGTATTTCCTCCATACTTTTTTTTCCACTTAAGAAGTTTGGAAGGAAGAAGACACTGATGGCTGGATTTACAGCAGAATTTTATCTTGTCCATGTGGAGCATTTTAACTCTGAGCTTCTGGGCATTGGGTCCTATCCTACACCCCAGGACTTGGTGATGAGCCCATAGGGTTCTTCTAATGACGAGTGTTAGAAAAGGATTCCGAGCAGCCGGTACAGCTGGAGGAGGTGCCCAGAAGCAGCCAGTCCAGATGCTAAGGAGCTTGGCATGTTTTTCACCTCTTCCCTTCTTGAAAACGTCAGCATTTCCAGCATTTTACATAACGTGGCAATGCGCTTTGGAAAGGAACTGGAGTTTCTGGATGGGAGATGCCTTCCCACTTTGTTAGAGATGTCTCAGTGGTGTCCTTCCTTTCAAGCCGCAGCTGCCCCAGGAGACAGGACCATTGCTGTGGCTCCCTCCTGCCTCCCTCCACCCCTTCCACACTATGATTTAGTGGTTAAAACTCTCATCCAGAATGTAGCAGAACGAGGTTTGATTTCCTCCTTCGCTGCAGGGCATTTAGATGTTTATCTCTCGTGGGTGTCCCAACCAGCAGGCTACAGGTTGTCCTGAGGCGGGGACACTTTTCGCACCATCTAAGGAATCTGGGCACAGTGTAGGAAAACAGCTGACACCCTGGGCCAAGGGGCAGGGATCAGGAGAAGGCTCATGGATCACCACGCAGGTAGTTGCGGATGTTTGCTAGGGAAAAGGGCATCCCGGTTTCTGATACTTGTTCCAAATCCTGTTCGGATACATCTGCTCTAGTAAATTAAACAACTGGGAGATGTTCCCCGCGTGCTGGAGCTCAGTTCTTTATAGTCTTGAGAGAGCTCCAATGGCCCCCAGCACAGTTTTGGCGTCTGCCAACGCACGCCCTCCCGAACGCTGCGCGGGCATGGGCTGGGCTTTAGCAGGAGGCAGGGAGCGTTGCCTGCAGGCAGCATGGCTGCACTGCCCGCGCTGCACGGGTGGTTTGAGGGTACACTCCTCATTGCTCTAGCCGAGCTCCGAGACCAGTCCGGGGGCACATCACTAGTCAGACATAGCTTTGACCTGTGTAAGATTAAAGAGTCGTCGGATAAAGAACAGACGTACGAAGAGAGTGCAAAGCAAGGTCTGAAGCCACGGGCTCCTCCGTTGGAGAAGGTGGCTGCCAGCACGGCTCTCCTGAGCTCCCGCTGCCAGCATCCTCCTCCACAGCCAACTCAGCAGCTTCCCTCCAGCCGGGAAATCCTGCCAGCCCGTGAAAGAGCTCGGGGAGTGGCGAATAGGTGCTGTCCACCGGCAGACCCTTCCCTTTGCCTGCACCGGGGTAGGGACAGGCGGGGGGGGCAGCTGCCCTCCCTCCACCCAGCCAGGGCAGGGGGGATCACGCCTGGGATGGGGCCGGGTGGGAACAGGACGGGGGGCTCTTTCCAGAACACCCGCTCCTATCCTGCCTGAATGGGTGAAGAAGGCAACCTGAGCCAATTCATCTATTTATTTACAGTTTTCAGAGCAGCCTCTTGCGGTATTTGAACGCTGCGCATGGACAGTGGCACTTAGACAGTTTTTGTTTAGTCCTTATTCAGATGAAACCTCAGTTCAAGCCCCTGGGAGGTTTCCCGAACGAGCACTTTGCGTTTTCAATGGTAGTAATTTTTATCTCCACAGAAATTGCTCTCCTGAGACACTTTACAAATTTCAGTTAATAATTTCTCATTTGTCATTGGTATGCTGTTGTAGTTGGAGAGGCACATCAAAACATCTCCTACTCTTAAACGAATACTTCCTTTCAAAATTCCTCCTGGAATTGTGCCAAAGAACATACAGAAGAGGAGAACAAATTTGACACCCAGATTACCACTGAATATCCTGACTGTAATGAAGTGGCATTAGCTTTTTCTTAGTTTAAAAGCAAAAATACTTACATTTGCTGGAAAAAGCAGCCAGGAATAGTTTTCTGCATCACTGTATTCTGTGTATGGTCTGCAGCAGAGCTAAAATGTGCTGCTTCCCTTGGTTTGCTTCCTGGTTTTTATATATAGCACCGCGTATTCAGTACCACGTCAGAGCATGGGGCTACGCTGAGAGAATTTGTTTTGCTAGGCAACATCCCCAGAGCTGGTTTCACAAGAATGACTTGCTTGAATCATGGTAGCTATTAACTTTCAGCTGTCTGGAAAAATTGATGCCCTGTGTGGAAGAGGAGTCCCAGACACTTCCTCAAAAACATGCTTCAAGATGGAGCAGATGACGGGGTGTAACCCTGCACTCGTCTGGGTGTGGCATGAGCTAACACAGATTATCCACGAGTAAAAAAATTACTCTGAGCAAAGAAAAGATGTCCTCTGGCATGAAAAGCAGCACTATATCTAGCCAGACCGGGCTCTCCCCGATGAGTGTTTGTGTGGGTGTTGCCTGGGATATCCAGGTTTGATGCTGATTACGTTTGCACTGACCCTCCCCTGTTGTTCTCCAGGCGTGACGTTGGTTAAGCCAAGTTCATCCATGTTTCAGGGCAGGGGAGTCCTCCACGAGGCCTCGGTGCGGTGGGAGAGCGGAGAAGCATCCCACAGACATCGTGGAGAGTAGCGAACCGGTATACCTTCACAGCCGCGTGAACACGTACCACAGCTCCCAACCTTATCGTGGATGCCGATCCCACGCCTAGAGCCAGGACACGAAAGCAGGGAATGAAAGGCAGTGACGCTGCATTGGTTTCTGATCAACGGGGAGGGCTTGCTGCCAGTTCAACGCCAGCTCTGCCGGCAGCATGCCGTTCCCCTCACTGCTCTAAGTGACAGAAAGGTGCAGAACGATGAAGCAGCTGAAAATCCAGGTGCTGCAAAGCGCTGTCGTTACAGCCGCAGCCTGAGGATCACGCAGGGAAGGCAGCCGTGCGCTCTCCTGCCTGCTCAGAGAGCAACAGCAGTCCTGGGTTCGCGCTGGAGTCCTGGGGAGAGGACATCTGCCAAAGCCAGGGAAAGTCTCTGAAAAAAAGGATTTGACTGGTTGGTGATTAATATCATTTGTGCTTTTATTTATGTGTATAAATAATTATTTTTTAACTTGACTTTAATAAGAATGAGTTTGCTTTTGCCTGAGGCTCTCCGTAGCAGTTTTGGTTTTTACAACTACTGTTTCTATTGTATTTGCTTATTTTGCCTGCACGCCAAGATGATAAAACATAACCGTCAGCTGCAAGAGCATAAATTCTGCTAACAAGCTACACGCTTTCTCACCAGCTTGAAATTTCATAACAACCTATGGAAAAGATAAGACAAACCCTCTGTTTCTCCAGGGGACTTCCCATTTCATCAGAGTGCTTCCCCTGCGGCACCGGCTCTGTGAAAACAATAATAAAATCACAGGGAAGGTGGGAGGGGTGAGAGTGGGTGCTCCGGACCCAAGCCGTGCCCCACTTCGCCTCGCAGGGCTGGCAGGTGTCTGCAGAGCCAGCGCGGAGAGCCGGGACCAGCCATGGGAACGGTGGCTGCGGTGAAGTCTTTAATCGGTTCCCCCCAGTTAATATTTACCTGCATTAGTGACCGCTCCCGCTGACTGATGGCTTTCGGTGTTCCTCTTTGAACCCACAGGTTCAAACCTTAACAAAGCAGAATGAACACAGCATCCCCGACTGATTTCTGCAGGGGCGTGAGATGGTTTCCAGTATTTTTCCGTAACCTGTTTATTTTGGGCTACACCTTTGTTTGAAGGCTTTGGCTAGCTCCGTACGTTGATTAGCAGTGCTCTTTGCAGCTGAGGACTTCTAATTTTTTTTTCCTCGGCAACTGAAATACAATTGAATTTAATTAGAATTCAGCAAGAGGTAAGAAAATGTCAATTTGCTTCAGTCCAAAGTACTCCACTTTACTTTTGACCCCAGAGGGTTTCCAGCACTTTTCCCTTGCCATCGCATCGGCGTCCCCTCTCCACCTCTTCGTAGTGCGATTTTGTACAACCCAAAACCCTGCCAAGGGACACGATGAAAACTGCCCATCGCTCCTACAGCCCCTCTCTCTTGCTGATACTGAAAACAGTCCTATTCCGATTTCTTTTCCTTTATACCATGCCGAGAAAAACTTTGTTGAGGAAATCCAGATAAATGACATCATCTGAATATCTTGCATTTCTGGGAGGTTTTTTTAACATGTGTGAAGATTTCGAGGAAATGGTATGAAGGCAGTTTTCTTTATAAATAACTCCGCCGGTTGGTCCTATAAAACAAGTCCTAATTCTTATTCTTTTGTGGTTAACCATTTATCTGGTTCTAAAGTCGTGCCAGCTGCTGTGATTCCCTGGGCCATCCAGATTTACAGCTATGGTAGGTACAGCCTGTGCTGCTCTTCCCATTTTTTGCCTTAGGTTTTTTTTTTTCTCTGGCTTGAGAAACCAGAACAATTACCGTCTGGTCTTCAGGCAAGATTTCCCATTTCTTCCCTGATTAAACGGTTGAAGGGTCTCCTCTCTGGGCATCTGACTTTATATCATTTCCCACCTTTATTATCTTCAGAGAATACGCATTTCTCCAGCACCTTTTGTGATTCCTCACTGAAGTTCTCCACAATTCCTTATCATCATCTTCTCTCCCTAGCCTCGCAGTGTTCGAGTAACTTATTTTAAAATTACAAACTAGCCAAATGACTGTCTCTTCTTACTAGAAAAGGGAGAAGAAGAAGCCAGGCAGGTATTTGCAAGTGTGAGGAAGAGCTGGGCGATGAAGGGAAGAGTTGAGGACAGGAGTGACACGTAGCAGCTCCTACAGGCACCCAGCTGCAGCCAGTGTGGCCGGACCTTCACAGGCAGCAAACCAACAGGAGGGCTTCCCAAAAGCTGCTGAGCTGACCTGCTTTGTGCCCTTTCTGATGGAAAACCAGCAGAGCCTGCGTGCTGGAGAAGCAGGAATTGGAGAGTTTCAGCCCCATCCCTGCTGGTTCAGCGCTTCGAGCAGCAGAAAGATTAGCGTGCTCTCCGAGGGAGGGATGGACTTCCCTGCGTGTCCTCGAGTCGGACGCGGCTGCCTCCCGGACATAACCGACATCCTCAGGCAGGACGCAAGGCGAGGCGATTGTGCCTTTGCTGGCAGAGGACAGTGATTATCGCCCCATGCCGTGCACAGACAAGAATCTTCCAAGATGTTCATTACAGAGAGGACGTTTTACGTTGGCAAAACATAAAACAGGCAGGAGCAGCTATGGAGATGTGTGACCTGGGTGTATCCTGCAGCTCTCTCAAGAATACGAGTTTCTACTTTCCACCTTTCCAAACAGCTCATCAGCAAAGAAAATAAGCAGCTCATTTGTTTTATTGCCTTTATTCTCTATTTTCACTATAGAAAAGGAAATTCACTTTTAATGAGGGCAAATGCTGGGATAAAGCATTACTAATGTAATGTTTATTCCGTGTGGACAGTAAATCCAGGGATAAGACATACTTGCAAGAGGCTTCCAGGATTTCATCAGCCCCTTTCACATAGCTGACAGGAAAGATTTCCTTACAGGCAAACGGTGAAAAGGCTGACGGCATAATCCTTTTCGTCTAAGGTATTGAATGTATCAAGATTACAGTTAAAATGCATAAAGATACGGTGGTGATTCATAAAACTGGGGGAAGAACTAGGTACAAAAAGGTTAATGCAAATCTCACTTGGTTTTGGCTTCATCCTTCACTGACTAACTCACATTTCCAACCTGGAAATGATAGTGGTGACAGCACTTTGGGAAATGCCCCTCATCCAGGCAAAAGAAGGAAATTCCCCATAGCTGCCCATCGCTGAAGTTTTGGGAATCTCTTGAATGAGTTTGCAAGTTCTCAGCTGACAGCTCTTCTAAATGACTAACGCAGGAAACTGAAACCTCCCCACCGCCCAGGTTAACGTTACGTTTGGGCTCTAGCTCTGCAGGGCTACAACCCTGCCTGCACAAATCTCTCCTCAGCAGCCGCTCCCTTGTTTCTCTCTGTGCCGTGCAGCGAACAAGCCTTTGCGCCTTTTCATTTTTGTTCATAACGTGGGTTTACACGCAGTCTGTCATCCTCGTTCAGGGCTCACAGGAGCCGCAGCTCCCCCAGTAGCTACCGTGGTCAATTCAGTCTGTTTTCAATTACGGGTCTGGAGAATTGCTTTCTTTTGAGTCACAGCATTCCTGCGCTGGCATCGCTTGGCTCATCTCCGAGGACGACGGCGGTGGGAATTTCCCCGGCGCCCACAGATTTCCTCAGCTCTGGCACCGCAGCTTTCTGCTGAACTCCCCCACTTCCCATACCCAACGCCTGCTCGCCGTGCCCCTGGCGGGACCGCCTCCATCACGGTCAGTCCTCGTGGACCACGCAGCGTGAAACTACGTGCATACAGTGTTTTCTTCTCGGTGCCAAAAATTAAATGTGATTTTCCCTCTGCCCTTGGAGGAGCACTAGAGGCAATTTTGATATCTCCTCCAAAGATGGTGCCTCCGTGTGTCCCCACACCAAATTCTGCCCTCTTGCATTATTCTATTTCCAAGGCATAATATTGTTAATTAGCTACCTGAATTGTAAAATTAAGTATATGTGACTTTAAAGGATCTTACTACTTCCCATCAATGCAGAAGGGCTTTTTTCACTGCAGCTATTTGTCCCGTACTTTGTCTTGATGAGATTTTAATGTCTCCATTTAAAGACCTTTCCTGCCCTTCCTCAATGCACAGTCTAGGAGCTCTTCCTACTGTAAATGACATGTTTGCTTGTTAAGTGTCCCCTTGTTACTTGCCTCCATTTATCTAAACTATCATTTATTGATATCCTGTGTTCTCCCTCAATTTTTTACTTTCTTGGTGTTTCTTTGTACCTAACACATATGTAAAAATTTATGGCCTTACTCACAGAGTCTAATATTGTACTCATAAGTAGGGCCAATCGTTTTGACTTTTTTAGCTCGACAAGATGCATAGGACAATCAGTAAGAATATATGGTGAATTTTTACCAGCTTTTCCAGGAAAGCAAGAGCCAAAACCATAATCATCAGCAAGAAGTTCTCCTGTATGCTCTGCGGGGATAAGGGAGTCTGTTTTTCAACTTCAGGCCAAGATACAGATACACAAAGTTTTACTTTTCTCATATTTCCTTCATTTCATAAGTAATCTGATCAAAAGCCTTTCGAGACTTTTGTTTTCCTTCCAGTTCCTCACACCTAGAACAAACAAATACACCGTGTGAAGCACGTGAGAAGGCAGAAACCCACACCCCCTGGCTTGCCACAAAAGAGAAGAGTGAGCAAATTTCTGTGGTCTTTCGATAGGAATTGTGTTGTCAAATTTGGAGCTGCATCCTACATGCAGCCTATATTTATTATTATTCTGAACAGCAAACCATAGCATGAGAGCAGCACTGAGGTGCTTCTTGGAAACATAAATGCCTGCAAGAGTTGCTCTGCATCCAGCCCTCCCAAGCAGAGGGAAAATGGGAGTGAGCCGTGTCACCGGGAGCAACCGGTCCACTCACTCCCTTGCTTTACCGTAGAAATGTTGGTTATTTTGCTAACATTTGTGTAATGATGTTGCCAGGAATTGAACTTTGCTCCACAGTAGATGAAACTGCAGCAAAGTACAATTCATGTCCCACACCACCGCTGCTCAATGTTCCGGAGTGGTCCAAGGACATCTGCAGTTTGAATCATGCTGGAAACTTCCCAGGAACACGTTGCTGCTCTCACATCTGTCTGCCCACACGGCTCCGCTTCCCCCAGCCTGCCCGTTTCACTGTTTGCCTTCTGCTGCTCTTAGTCGTAGCCTCGGTGTGGTCAGACGTAACGGGGCTGCTACATAGGCTTGGTCCGCTTGAACCTATTTGTTGTTGCATCCAGTGGTGGCAACAGATTTACTTTTTGATTTTTTTAAAAATTTTGGCAGCCTGAGCAGCTCCAGTCATTGATGCTGGCGGGTGCTGCTCGGTGCTCGGTGCACAAGAGAAAAGCAGTCCTTGCTGCGTGTGAGCTCTGAGTCCCGGGAGGAGCAGGTACCAGCAGCGTGCATCCCACCATCCGCCCTTGCACGGCTGTCAAACGTTCACTTACACGTACATATGTGTAAATATTCAGCCGTCTCTGAGCCTTGTAACGGGCTTGGACGGTATCTCTTCTGTATGGGTGCAGTCCATCGTGGAACCAGTAGCAGCATGGACTGGATATCTGCTGGCACTGGTGAGCATCCGCCAGCCAGTAAATCCAGGGAGCCAACAGGGACACAGTCACGCAGACGTGTGGCTGCCACTACTGTCCTGGAGTGGGTTCAACACAGATTTCCCAGAAAAGTGTTTTTGCTGTCCTCGAGACCCTGGAGGATACACAGATGTTGCTCCCCAGACCTTCTTTGAGAATCATTTCCTCCATAAACACTTGTGATGCTTCCCCTGAATATGAGTCTAATTTCTGTTTTCCTGAGGGAAAATAGAGGACACATCAAACAAATTGTTTTCCAGTGA
This sequence comes from Mycteria americana, assembly GCF_035582795.1. Lineage (NCBI taxonomy): Eukaryota > Metazoa > Chordata > Aves > Ciconiiformes > Ciconiidae > Mycteria > Mycteria americana. The sequence continues at coordinate 24,815,910 of NC_134374.1, forward strand.
CTGGGACTACATTAGAAGAAAGTATTTGCAAATCTGTTTTTCAACTTGGCATTAGTTGTTTTCCAAGGCTATCTTGGTCTGAGGTTGAGATTTTCTTTTGGTTTGGGGGGGGGGGAGGTGGGGTGTCCTGATGTCTGGGGTTGGTTTGCTCTGTTTATTTTTTTTAAGAAAACAGTTTTGTTCAGGCTTGAAAACTGAAATAGCAAATTATCATTGAGTAAAGAATGAAGAACCCCTGGAACTGAAAATTCAGTCACGAATTTCAGCGCTTGAGGTCTGGACATGTTGCAAATGGTTGAGTGTAGTAGAATGAGATTCCTGTTTCCTAACAGCACCAGGAAATAGAAGATTTGCTCAGGTCTCGGTGGGTTTTAATTTGGGATGGGTGACACATAGCACCAGTGCCATTTCCAGAATGAGGTACCAGCCCAGACCGGGTCTTGTAGGTCACGTACAAGCAGAAGTAATGGTGTCCCATGTCTCACCAAATGCATATTTACCTGGAGCAAGGGTATTCTCCAATCTTTACACCTTTGTGGCAAACGAAAGCAGAGCAAAAGCTCATTGCAGTGCTGGGAGGTAAATGCAGAGTCATTGGAAAAGCCTAAAGGAGTATTTGGGATTGTAAGAGTTTAGTGAGGGTATGGCTGGAGCGTGGCAGGATTCGAGCAGATGAAGCCTGTCCTCAGCAGTGGTCTCTGACAGCCCAGCTGGAAATCCCGACCCACCAGCGGCCACGGAGCTAATGCCATGATTTGCCTCTGTCCAGATCATCGTACGTGCAGTCATCGCGTAAAGCAACCCTTCTGCCGCCGAGGGGAGCTGAAAAAAGTGCAAGATGAATTACTGGTACCGCCGTCAGTGTTTGCCAGAAATCTGCTTTCTCTGTATTGTAGATTAACGTTGGTTATCTTCAGCTGGTGTGGGGGGAAGTTAATTGACAGAAAGAAAAATGTATTATTTCTTCAACAAAAGATCTTAGGAGCTATTTAGAGTGCTGTTGTTGCCTAAAAGAATGAAAGGAGGAAACAAATTCTGCGCTACTCCCCATAAGGAATGCAATTCCCTTATTAGTAGAGATATTTTATTTGGACAGATGACAGGCATTAGTAAGTTGTTTCCTAGTGGGAGCACACAGATGGACAAAAATAACTTACATAGAAAAACCATTAATTAAGAGAGCAACCTAATTAATTGCATCATTGTCAAACTTCAGATGTTCTCAGCAACCTCACTGGCAACCCTAGAAAATCATTTTGGAAACACAGTTGTCCTAAGGGAGTTATTAGGACTATTTAATGCTTCGATTGTTTAAAAATTGAAAAACTGGCCATTTTCCCTTACTGCCAAGATTTCTTTGTGTTCCCATTTAACGTTTTTGACAGTCAATAATGTAAGTGAGCACGGGCGGGTTGAACCCGGCAGCGCGCAGCCACCTGCGAGCAGTCACCAAGTGGCACGCGGAGGAGTAAATCCCGCAGCTAGCTGGGGAAAAACGACTGTACAGGCAGCCCTGTGGATGGAGGGGCTGGCGGGGGCTGCCCTGTGCAAGTTCTCACTGCCCTCTCCCCTCAAAGGGAGACTGAATATGTTGGGTTTTCACATTGAACGCAGCCCCCAAAGGTAGCACAGGAGGTCCTCGTGAGCAATCACAGGTTTCTATAGTTCCCTTGGTCAAGAAAAGGCAGGCAGGGCTGTCCTGGCAGAGCAGGACGGGAGGGATTGTTGGCAGTTGCACAGCTGATGTTGAGAAGGTGACTTGGAAGAGGGGGGGGGGGAAGTGGGTTTGACCAGATCAGCTGGAACTCAAGAAAGGGGAAGGACAGAGCTGTTCACATCTCAATTAGTTCTGGCCAAAATGTGCTACTCCCAAGCTACGCAGAGCCTCCAGCACACCCTCAGCTCTGGTCTCCACGGAAAGCCCCCTTACCCGTCCTTTCTTCAGTGGACCTGCATGCCTTCACTCCACAGCTGCAGTGCCTGGCTCTGAGGGAGGATCCCTGCAGCCCTCCCATCGCTGAGGCAGGATCTCGGCGTAAGCGATTCCCCTTTCCTGGCACTCGTGCCTGAAGTGACTTGATGCATCCAACCTCACCTATTTAGTGCGTACTGTTCCAGCTCTCGTGTGCCTGCAGGCTTGCTCTCTCGCCGCTGTGGGGAAAATTGTTCCTTTTCCTGTAAGCGCAGGCTCATATGAGGAAGCAAGCCCGGAGTTAGAGTATTGGCAGCTTTCGCTTCTATTTCCTCAAGCCTTTGCCTTTTCTTATTTGCGTTATCACCTCTTGCTTCACTTTCTCTCTCCTGCTGCTGCTCCTATGCGGTGTTGCAGGTTCTTGCATAAGCTGTTATGGTTCTTTTGCTTCTTGTTGCCTGTAATAGTGATGCTGTAACTCTGATAAAAAGCTTGGAGGCAGCAGAAACACTTATTAAACAACAATGGCACTTTGTTCATTCTTATCCTCTCTTTCAGTTATCGTGTCTCTCCTGCTCCCTTTTTCTGTGTGGCTGTTGCACTAGTTCTGTTTTCGGAAGATGGTAGCAGACATGGATAAAATTGCAGTTAAAATAGGGCTGGCTTCAGTACTGTAAAAGCCCTTTGGTGAGCTTCAGCCCCAAGCTGTGTCCTGCCAAGCAGCTCCCCAGGTCTTACGCTTGATGCTTTGCCCACTCAACCCTCCTATTTTGTAGAACTATCAAGAAGATAAATATAAAATGTTTGCTTCTGGTTGACAAGGAATTATTCTTAAACCACATCCTTTCTGGAGGGCCCGTTTCAGCCTGGTACCATGGCCTGGCCGGGCAGAGCAGTTACAGACAGGTCCATCTAGGGGTTGCGGGGCCTCAGCCAGCCCCACCAGCAGTGGACACCGCTGGGTTCGCAAAGGTTGGCAATGAGCAAGGGCCAGAACAACCCAGTCTGTCTCCTGAGGTTCCCCTTTCTTTTCCCCATGAAAGGTAACAGGAGAGACTTGATCGTTCTCATGAAAATCCTCAATTCACTGCAAATACCATGTAGGGTTTTTACGGCAAAGACAGAGCTTTGGGCAAATTGCTTGAGACGGGTAGACCAGAGAGAGCACTGGTGCCGGAGGGAGCGGAAGAGAGCTTCGTACCAGCTGGGACAGCTGTAGCTTTTGTGATCCAGGGCAACAAAGAGAAAAACATTGTTCACCACTCAAAGAAATTCTGGTCTTAAGATCAGAGAAAGTTGTATCAAGATTTCCAGGGCATGTCACTTGGCAGATCACAAGTCTGCAGCTGGTAAGATAAAAGATCTGGAGCGAGTCTGGGGGTAGGAGGAGTAACATATCTGTTAAATGGGGGAATTACCAGAAGGTTGTTGGTTTTTTTTTTAAGGCCACACCAGTGGTTTTCAGAAGAAAATGACTTTCACTGCCAGCTGAAACTGCAGATGGTGTGTTACCTGCCTTCCCGCAAAGCCACCCCGCTGTGCACAGGTGATGGTGCTAATGCCAGTGGTTATCACCACGCCCTGCACAGAGAAGGCTACAGAATTCCCAGCTTTCTGTAGTTTTACTGGGGTTTGCTTTTGTCTCTCTTCTGAAGAGAGCACTGGGACCTGTAAAACAGGACCTAGGACCCATCTGTTATTCCTGGCAGCAGCCACTGCGGTTGCAGAGATGCAGAAGTACTGAGAGCTGGTCCTTGGCAGGGAGATGCAGCAGGTACTCGTGCTGATTTCTGCACTGACGTGTCCCTGTGGATTTGCTAGAATAGCTACTCCTTCCAAAATCTCTGATGTCTGTAAAACAAAAGTAAAGGCTAAATAATGATGATCCTGTTCTACGGAGTCCTGCTGTGCCTTAGAAAAAAGCAACGTGGGAAAAATTAGAAGGAAAACACAACATAGAAAGAATGATGCATACAACTAAATAAATCATGGAGCAAGCCAAGACATCAGCTGAACTAATGGCTCGTGGTTTCTGCAGTGAAAGTCTGAGAGCTTGGAAAACATCAGCTTGATGCTTTTTAATTCTGTTCTAATACAGACCTTTAAAGGCAGGAAGGAGAAGCTGAAATCTGATTTTTGAAGGCAAGGGAAGAACTTGAATGTGGGTAGATTAATCAGAAGACAACGCGGGAATCGGTTGTTAGGTTTAGCGCTGGGTGGGCACAAAATGCTCCACTTTCTGCAGAAGTCATCGTCTCTAACTGGGTTGCTCTGCTTGGGTCTGCTGCCCTTCATGGAGGACAGGCAGGTACCGAGTACATGGTATACAGTAACCCTACATGACTTGCATGAGTGTAAAGCATTACGGTGCACATCAGGAAGATCAGCTGGAAGAACAGCTACGAAGGCTGGCAGGCAGAGAGCAGCCATCCAGATTAAGCACAAGGATCTGAACAAACAGCCTTTAACATCAAGTCCTGGTCAGTCTCAGCCTAAGTTAAACAGAAGCATAGCTGATTTATCTCAGAAGTACTCAGATGGCCAAAAAAGGCCAATTTTTATGATGTGGGATGATCTTCAGGCAGCGATCATCAGCCATAAATCTCACAGATACGCGCAGGCAGTTTGAACAGAAGTCTGAACTCTCCTGAGAAGAGGCTGGTGTTGGCCATGGGGTTTTGTGTCCGTCCAAGGTCAGAAGTCACTCCTGAGCTTGACCTCACAAAGCCAACATGCTTTTGATGCAAACAGCCACAGAGCAAACGGATAAACTGCGTTAGTGTGTTTTATATCTACATGTAGCCCGAGTGTTGCAAATTTGAAACAAAACCTCGTAGAAACAACTTCAGGGTGCTCACAGAAAGTTAGGGAAAGATCTGTCTCCACCAGCGGTACCTCTGGGCACTGACTGCCCGGTGACCTGCGTCCCCTTAACTCGCAAGCTGATGGATCAGAAGCAGCACAAAGTGGGGTTTAAGACGTTGCTTGGCAATGGGTAACAAACTCCAGTCTTTACTGGGCTGTCACTACAGTACTCCTTCAGCTCTCTGCTTCTCGGAACTTGGAAATTTACTGGAAGAGACCAAAAAGGCATTAATTCCAAAATAAGCACGTCTTAGTTTTGCAAAAGTCCCGCTGGTATCTGCTGTACAGGGTATGTTATTTGTCATCCTCCTTAGGAGAATTTTTCTCTTCCAGCAGTATTTTCATATTTTGAGCAATCTTCAGACAGATGGAAACAGGCATTTTGTCTTTGGATTTTAAATGCTGTTGTCAAAAGAGTCAATATGATTATAAAGCTGTGATTTTAATTGCTGCTGTATTGAATTCGAGATCGACACTAATGAATCGTGTTACGGCATGTTCATGGCTGGTAACCTCAGCCCGAGCCCAGTGGTGCGGCTTTCCCTAGAAGCTGCTGACCAAGGACTACAGCCTGGGCTGCAGGTTGTCGCCAGCCTCCGCCACCGCACATCATAGTACCACTGCATTTTAATTATCAGTGATCACAAGGGAGATGATCTTGTCTGTGATTTTTTTCTTTCTTTCTTTTTTCAGGCAAAAAGCTTTCACGCTAGTTTCCTTAGCTGCTTCCCTTTCCTTTCCCGACCCAGATGACAGGATGACCTGCACATAACCCATCTCCTCTTGCGATCAGCAATCCGTCTTCTGAAGAATAGCTGACAGCTGAGCAAGTTTGCACAAGGCAGCGCTTCCCAGAAACAGAGACCGTTCCCATCAGCAAGTGACTGGGGCAACAACAACTAGAGATGCTTCTGCTACACATTCTCCCCAAACATCATTCAGCGCGTGTGCCACCCTGGTTTGTTCACAGATTTAGGAACTTTCTGCAAGTTTCTTCCCTCTTCCCAGCACATTCAGAGGAGAGGACTGTAGAGCCGTCGTCAGGACAGAAAGGCCATGAGAGGGTCATCTTTTGAATGACTAAACTCAGTTGTAGGGTATTTGATACATCTAGTGTGAGACAAAAGCAAGAATCTTGGTATGTTAAGCCCACAAAAATGAATATATTGTTTATTCAAACTCAGAATTAATAGGTCAATACAAAAGTAAGGAACTATTTTCCATAATAAAAAACCTGAGCATGGTTTGTTCTTTATAGGCCTTTACTAACTCTGACTTTTGAGTGGGTTTTTGCAACAAGGGCAGGTTTCCAGTAGCGTCTGGCTTGAGACTAGCAAGACTCATTTTTAAGTGGTGAACCTTTGGGGTTAGAAATGAGGAGACAGGCTCAGACTACCTTTCAGCCCTTCCAACCCTGCTTCACACCAAATGGTGTCTGAAGCTTACACATCTCAGTGAAAGGAAAGTGGAAAACAAAAGAATATATTTCTACTTAGCCTCCCGCCCTCAGCAGGCTTCTCAGCCCATCTACAGGTGTTCCACAGACACCATCCCAGCACCTCAGATGTGTTCCTTTCCTTCCATTTCCATACTCTCCTTCATGTCATCTGCCGGGTTTTTGTCCTGTTTCCCAAATCAGAAAGAAGGATATTTCGCGGTTCCTCAGCATGGCTGTACAAATTAGTTTATTAAGCATTAGAAATTAAGTTCTTGTTCATTGTAAGATACTTTACTTTGCCTGGCATCATAAAAGAACATGAAAATTAATGCCTCTGGCAAGAAACACCCCTATTTTACCCAGATGGAGCTCAGCAGCTTTGGTACTACAGAGATTTAAGAACCATTATTCTGAAAAAGGACAATCAGTTGGCACAGTTGCTGTTTCATGCTCCATTGTACAGCTAGTCTCACCTTACACTCTTCTCTGGTCGCTTCTTTTAATTCAAAGTTGTTGTGATTTCATTGTTGTGTTGACTCAACTCATCTGGCTGCAAAAGAAGAAAGATAGGAATTATGTTGAAGGCCTTTTGGGCTGCATCTCCAGAGCTACTTGGTCACTTATTGCTGATGGTCTTCCTCTCCACCCAGGGAGATCTTGCAGATGAACGTGCCTCGGACTGATGGGATGCAAGAGCAGCAGGTACAGAAATGGATGGCTGTGGGCTGTAAATCAGACTGACGCGGGCAGAAGATGGCCTGCGTGGTCTGAACTGGCACAGAAGAGCACGCTGGTAAACAGGAAGGCAACGGTCCTTCGCTGCAAGCTCGTTGGGCAACGCTTATCAGCAGATGAGATGGGAGGGACACCAGCAAGGAGCAGGAAAGCAGAAAGAGCCTGAGGCACTGTCTGAAAGAGGAAGGGTGATGGATTAAAGTCTTAAAAGCAATTAAATAGCTGAAGACATCTGAAATCAAGCCAAAGAGGTTTAATACACTTCACTGAATCTAACAGCCAGAGATTTGCAATGTGATTTAGAAACGCACAGGCACGGGAGAGGAAGAGGGAGCAGGCAACTGTCAGAGGTTATTAACACTAGGAAGAGAGAATAATTATTGGAAGTGATACGTCAGGTTAGAACTGGAAATAATAGTACCTTGGAATAACTTTCTGGTAGAGAGAGGTCCCAAGAGGATTTTGGTTTCCAGGAGTTAGGTCAACATATGTGAATATGTAGAATGTGTGTCTGTATGTAGCTGAAGCTGACGGGAAAAGTTTGCATGCTCAGGTTTTAAGGGAGAAATCCCTTTTCCCAGGGCTGCTCCTTATTTCTGTTCTGTGGGAGATTAGTTTAAAAGTGGAATGTTAGGAGAAAAGTCAGTCCCACGGTTTTGCTCAGACTTGAAGGCTAAACGTTTTTCCCAAGAAGCAGCAGAGCAACTTTTCCAGGAGACTTTTTTATTTCTTTGCAATGTTCACGGTCTGCACTTGCCAAAAATGTTTTGCCTTGTAAACTGGAAGAAAACTAAATCTAGAGCTGTGTAAGATCTCACATAGTGCGAGGAAACAAAACCATTCCAGTAAAATTGCGTCCTCCGCTGCCTTCGGTGCACGCCAGGCTGTGGGTGAGCGGGACCAGGGGTTTACTCCCCATCTCGGAGCAGGTACGGAGACATCCTGGTGCCCTCTCCAGTCCTGCACCCACGTCAGGAGGAATCGGGAGCGTTTCTTCCTGCAAAATTTGACTTTGACAGGCACGGTAATAAAGGTGACTTGTTTCCTGTGTGTGCTTCATTGCATGAAATACAGTAAAGCACACACAGGGCTCTGACTGCCGAGTACCTTTTTTGATCTACCGTTGAAAATCATCTTTGCCAGCCCATTAATTTTACCACTCTCCTTGGATGTTATCCAGGCAGCTTCCAGTGCACTTTTGACTTTCTAATCACAAAGACTTGTTTCTTGCCTGTCCTTTGGCCTCCATCTTTTATCTGCCTGAGAATGATTTTTTGAATGAGCCCAACTTGAAAAAACATATAATTGGTTTAAATTGCTTTAAATGCATTATTAATTCTTTCCACCATAGCAAAAGAATATCAAAGTGCAAAACCTTAAAGTGCATTTCAAAATATTGAGGATCACATAACATAATTAATAAAGCGAAAAAAATCCCAAAGTTTTTGGAAAGATATTGCACCACTGGTTTGACAAGAAATGATCAGCCGTAAAACTACGGCAGCCTGTGATTAGCATTTTTAACAACGGGACTAGATTAGCCTGAATGTAGTGATTAGTGAAAATATCCAGGTACTAAAAACATTGCTGAATGAAAAATAATGCGTGGTTTACAGTGGCAAATTCGTGTGTGGTTTGTAGCTATTTCACTTCAAGGCAAAGAGACTGGGTACTTGGTGTCTAAGGGGGGCTGAGCTGAGATGCCTTAGTCCAAGAATACCAGCACTCTCCTAACCAAGCTGAGGAAGAGTCCTGGTAGTTTGTTGGACTAGATGATCGTTGTAGGTCCCTTCCCACTGAACTATTCTATTCTAAAGCATATTCATGGCAATTTATGTGCATGGTCTGTAGAGGACAATTTGAGCCTGTGTATTAAACAGAGCTTATGCTCGGCTGGAAGGAGGACGCTCCTCACTGTGTCGTCGGGACAGCAAGGTGTCTTCCATCGCAGTCAATGGAAAGTCACCTCACGTTGTCTGCCCGTGTAGGCAGCCTGCGTGACGTGAATTTAACACGTGTAGAAGGTTCCTGATGGCTTTGGAGGCTGCAGTTGTCTCTCCCAGGATGAGATATGTAACAGTCAGGACTAACGTGGTCCCCTCCGCTTTGTGCTTTACATGAGCCCTGAAAGTGAAAGACATCATTTCACAATTTTTTTCCCAATTTCTGCAATTCCTATTTACCACAGAGGCTTGAGATCTTGCTGGTATCACGCACTCGTGCCCCACTGAGTGCCCGTCGAGCGTTAGCAGCCCGGCACCATTGCCAGGCATTTCAGCCCGGACCGAGCCGTGATGCTTTCTCCCGGGAGCGCTGCGGGTGAGCAGGCAGCGCTGCCTTCGCCGGAGCAGCGAGGGGGTTACAGCTGGGGCGGACATCAAAATGCACACTGCTTTTGAGCTAATCTACAGCAAATACCCGTTCATGAAAACTCCTGCAGGTGCCCATCGGCAGATCCTGACACAACACCTGCTGTAAAACCCCCTGGTTTTAAGTCCAGGGGAGAACAAGTCTTTTCACCAGGGACTGGCAGTTACACATGGAGCTGAGCAAGGAGGAGCATAAAGGAAGGAAAAGTGCAATCCTCTTCAGTCCATTTTTCTCCTATTTTAGAGAGATTCTTAAATCTACAAATACATGCCTTACATGCTAGCTAGCTCGCTCGGTAAAAGCCAAAACCAAGTTTTCATCCTGCAGGCAGTGGCAACACACAGAGCAGTTGAATCACGGCAGAACAACAGTCGCATCTTTCTCCAGTGAGGGTTTGTTCGGTTGTTTTTTTTTAAAAAAAGCACCCACTTCTCAGCACATCAGCTGCAGAGAGCAGCAGGTTATGCAACTGAAGGGCTTGATTCACATCCCAGGGAAGGCACTTTTTGGGGCTTACAGCTGGCCTGGACCAGGCCCATCATTTGGGGGCTGAGACCACACCTAATTAAATCCAAGTGGAAAGCATGGGACAGAAGCATGGGAAGTTTTGAAGCAGTGGATAACACCTGGATGAGAGCACAAGCAGCCCAGCAGGGTGGTATATGCCACACAACTCATCTCTCTGACCGAGAACATGAATTATTTTTAGGCAGTTCCGCTACTGACACTCAGAAAATAAGAGGATATAATTATTAAAGCCCAAGCTATTTCATAAAACTTCCCGGTGATATCTTCTGCAATCTGTTCTAGAAGCAGAAATACAAGTGTTGTAGGCGAACACCAGTAGCTGTAAGAGCATCTTTCACAGATTCCTGGTATATGGGGTCCCCTTATCTGAATCTCAGATTTGAACAAAGATCCTACTTAAGTATGTCATCATTCATCAGGGGAGTTTCTCTTTACATTTTTTCCTTTAAAATCAACAAGAAAAAATTAAAAAACAACCAAGTTGAGCACTTGAATGCTCAAAGAACAGCAAATTTCTAATACTATTTCCTCTGGTGATTTTAACCAAGTTCCTTTGCATATCTGATGATCTTTATTCATCATTCTCATGCTGCATGCCTCAATTTTTGTTGACTTAAATTCTCATAATGCAATTGCATATCCTACCCTTGCATTAGTTGTTAGACGAGGCAAGATGTTTATCTGTTGCTATGTTGCCATTAAGTGCTGCAGTTTATTTTGATTCGAAGTTGGTTGTTTGGCTCATTTTCTGTTTGGGTTGGCATTAGCTCCCCTGGTATTTTTGTTGGTTGACAAACCCCTCCGCGCAGGCGTGGGAGCGCGTGTTTCGCCATTGGCATGGCTTGCAGCCTGCTTTCTCCTTTCTCTGAGAGCTTGACTAGGCTTTTGCTATGTTAGTTTTGCTATTTTTTTAATTATATCCTTCAAAGATCTTATTTCTCTCCCACTTCGTGCAGGGTCCTTCTGATACCAGTCCCTACCTATTGCGTTCACTCCTTCGTGAATGTTAGAAGCCCAGGACTACTGAGCTCCAAGGATGTCCACCAGCAATCTCAGCTTAGACATGGACATGGGGCTTTCCTTGTATGAACCAGTCAGTAACAGCATCGTCTTCCTGACAGGGATTATTCATACGACCTAAATATAGTCCAGAAATCAAGGGATGTTATCCTAAGAAGAAATAATAAGAAAGATGCTCTTTGGATGAAAGAGTGAAGATGTTTTCTGTTCCAGATCTGTCACAAGTTGAGATCAGAGTACAGAAGCTATGGATATAGGACAGTAACTACTTTCTTCATTTAAAAGTCTGCCACATAAAGCGCTGTGGCAATTGCAAATTAAAAAAGGAAAGTGTCAAATGAAACAGTAGAGACGACTTACACCGGGCACATGGCCAGTGCACACAGGTCACAGGACAGATCTCGGTGGCAGAAGCCATTCTGTAGATTGGCACGCCACAAAGCAATACAACACTGCAGCAAAAGGATGCCGGCTCGTCACCCAGAGCCCTGCCTTTATCCCAAAAGTCCTCCGCTCGCTGCTCCCTGGCAATCCCATACATCTCGGGTGGAGTGTGTGCAAAGTTTCTGAGAGCCAGAAGAGCAGATGCGTGATGGCCCTTCTGAAACATGGCGATGCTTCCCTCAAGCTCACGTTGACGCCAGGCTGTGGACTAGCACGCGTGTGCACACACGTGCACGCAGAAGGCTGGACACAACGGCTCTGGTCCCATGTCCTTTTCCCCCTTTTTCTTGCTTAAGGCAAGCGGGATGCTTGCAGCTCCTCTTCCCGTTGTCCTGCTCGTGCAGTGACCTACATCCAGTGGAGACAACTGGCCTCTCTTCTCAGCATCTACAATGGGGCAAAATAACCTTTGTGTGCAGAGCTTCCACGGGTTGTCCTGGTAGTTAATGTGTAGGAGTAGAAGAATGAATTTTCTCCTGGGAATCAGCTTGGCCAGTCATATCCTTGCGTTCCCTGTGTCCTTCTAGAGTGAAATTGTGAATAAGAACAGATGAGCATAGGCGCAACCTTGATAAAACGGAACGATGCTGGTAGATAAAGGGAGTAATTAAAGGGTTAAGCCCGTGGCAGTGTATGTTTCATCAGCAAAGATTAATAGTGCAGGTTTTAGCAGACCTGGTATTTCTTCTTAATTTAAAAAAAATCACAAAAAACCCAAAAAACCTTTGGCAAATCGGGCCATTTTAAATGACCAGCTTTCCCAGAGGTGTAAATCACAAAGTGCCGATCACGGTGGAGCTCCGGGGGTGGCCCCGGGAAGCGGCCGGCCACCTCCGCTGCCGCGCAGGACTCCCTGCCACGGCCCCGGGGAGCCCGAGGGATGCTCCTGGGCCGGGCAAGGGAGCCCAGGGGCTGCGGGGGACGGAATGCCGTGTCAAAGGGAGCCCCTGAGGCAGCCCCAGCACGAGGCAATCTAGCACTAGGGAAAACCCGCGTCTGATTTCCCCGTGGGTGCGTTTGCACAGCTAACGTGGAACCGCGCTGTTGAAAGGCAGGGGTTTGTATCCTGATGGACACATCCTAAGAAAAGCCTCTGCTGGAAGCCACTTGGCAGGGCCTGCAGTCGCATTCAAACACGAGTAGATTAACGCGATCTCTGATGTTCTGTGGTAATTTACTTGACTTATATCATGTTACAGATAATTATCTGGCCATCCTCAAATACCTAACAGCAATGTATATCAAATCATGCACTAGATAAGTATGAGTTTAGTTAACTGTAAAGTGTCTCTGTTATCAATGTTAGTAAAGCACATGAATTTGCCTTTCAGTTTAGATTTAAAAAAATTTCCAAGTGATACCCGCCCCAAAATAATTTTGATGCCAAGAATTCACATATTTTTGTGATGTGTATTCCATTCCCTGTCCGAAAAAAGAAAGGCAATTTACATATACTATTTCCAGCTTCTGTGATTACTTTCCAAGAGAATGTTAAAGCAAAATTTCCCCTTGACAAATGTTTTCTTGCGTACTGTTGAATTTTCCAGGAATAAGTTTGTTTTCTCATCCTCCACAGAAAAAGAACCCTGGTAGTTCATGTAATCAGAAAACTCTGCTATCAAAAAATGAACATCAGAGAATTAAACTGCTACTTTACTATTGTGGGTGGGAAAAAAATGTAACAAAAAATCTCTGATAGACTCTTTTTATTTTTAAAAATTTGTATGTCAGAGTATTTTTTTACAGAAAAAGTGGTAAGAAGCAATAAAGCTCGTGTCAGTAGCTGAAACAAAACTAGAAAATCGAAGCACAACCTTTTGTCAGTTTGAAAGTAAATGCTAGTCAAGATTTCCTGGACAGACACCCAGTAACCCAGACTGTGAAGCTTAAAGTCACTGCTGACCTGCATAGACCCTCGCACCCAGTTCCAGTCTAAGGGCCAATAAATGCACTTTGGGTCCGTCCCATTCTGGAAAAAAATATTAGAACGATAGAATACTTTGGACAGATTTGCATATAATACAGATTTCACATCAGTTCTGACAAAACCAGAAGAATTAATGTAATTTCCCAGCTCCTGATAAATGAAGCCTCCGGGATCGGGAAAACATTCTGCTGCTTTTGCCTGAAAATATGTCATCCACAAAGCGACGCTGAAGGTTTCTCGTTTCTTGACTGGCATGTCTGCAGTGTGACTTGTGAAATAATGGAGACACGGCTTAGAGAAAGCTCTATCTCACCCATCTGCTGAAGCACTCATTTGTTACATGTACAAAACAGGAAGAGGAAGCAGCAGTTTGCTCTATCAGGACAGCATCTCCTGACAGCGTGGCTATTATGTACTACAGGTTGACATGTTGGAACCATAAAAAAACCCAAGGAAATACAGCTTTTCAAATCAGCAGTCCAAAAGTCTTCATGATGTCTTTAACTTTTCTCTTTTCTAAGGTGGTTAAACATGCAAGGACTTAGGACGCCAAGCTGCAAGACACCAGGAATCTCTGCCTGCCATCGAACGCAGCAAGACCTGGAGGTGTTCAGCATCTGGTAAAGCCAGTCCCATAATGCCTACAGAAAGGTAAAAATTCAAACTTTATCTTTTACGAACACATATATAGTGTTCTTGTACGGAGTATGATCAGCTGATTGCACACGGGCCAGTTCTTACGGCTTGCTGAGGTCCTTCACCAGCTGAACCACAGCAGAATGATGTCCCTGGGTCCTTGTCTGGAGTTTTGGCCTGACAAGCCCATCCTTTCATTTTGCACAAGGTGAAAGGATCGGAGCCGGTTAAGGGGTCCCTAAAAGCCCTACTTCCAGAAATGTTCCCAGCAGAAGACCCTGAAATTACTGCTCCCTGTCCCAACAACCCCCCAGACCCAGGTGTGGATCAGTCTAGGGGAGACTGGAAGTGAACCCAGCTGCAGGAACATCGTGAAGCTCTTTGGCTGCGGCACCCCAGGGAGGCTGAGGCAGCACGGGCAGCCCCGTACCTGTGCCCATACCCGTACCTCTGCGGCGGGGGCCACTCGCGCTGCTCCACTTCTCAGAAAAGACAGCACAAAGTCTCACCTTTTGGTTTGCATTTTGAGTGGAAACCACATGAACTCTGTCTTCTTCGATGAAACAGAAACAACGTTGTTCCCTGGCTGATGTCTTCTGTTATTTCCCAGATTAGTCAGCCATCTCCAGTAGTGCCTCCTTTTGTAAGGAGAGATTTGTGCCTGTGAAAGAATAGCGTAATTCTCCAAATATTTGGGCTAACAATGATGGGATTGTGGAACACTCTCCTTCCAGTCATTTCTGGTAATAATTTCTTTCATTCGCCTCAGGAGACCAAGCGCTTTATTCCAAAAAATGCTGAATAGAGACAGTGCCGAAGATGTCCTACCATCTCACCCAGCTTTGCATCTTCTCTGTCCTCTTTTCCACAGCAGCTAGTTAAAAAGGTTGTATTTGCAGTAGGATACAATCAACAGCTTCATGATCTGAGAGCTTGAGGAGGGATGAGGTTTTCTTCACAGACAGTTCCCCAGCTCCATTCTTCTCCCACAGAAATCAGGGGAACGGGGAGCCCCGTTGGTCTCCTACGGCTGGGATGGAGCAGCCCCTCGCAGCTCCCAGTAAGGGCCACACATATTAACATCAGTCCCTAAAAACCAAGCGGAAGACAGAGCCGGTGCTGGACCTGTGACATCAAGTCTCTGTGCTGGGTCCGGGAACAAATGGAGACATATCCTGTAGGGTCTAGGTGACAATAAGGGATGGTGCCCTGGAGAAACAGGTCCCACTGCGTGGGGGCCCTCACAGGAACTGTTACAGCGAGAGCACAGCAGAAAAGGGATTGCCTATCCTTGGCAAGAAGCAGAAATTACTTTTCGAAAGAAGGCATCACATTTGCAAGCTGACAAAGGAGGGAGGCATGCCCATCTGACTCCGGCCGCTGATACCATCGTTTCTCAGTGTGGTTTTCTGCTACCCAGACACATTGACTCATCCAACCTCGGGGCTGGCTGCGGGCTCGTTGCCACTCAGAAACAGAGGGGATGGCCCTGGCTGAGCAGCTCCTGCGCAGGCAAGAAGCAAAAGCCGCTTGTTTCAGAATTACTATGGGCTGTCAGGCATCAAGGCACAGAAATTGTTGCATAAAAAATACTCTTCATCTCCTCTCACACTTGGGCAACTTCTCCAAACCTTCCATTTCCCTGCGACTTCCCCATCCTTTTGCAATGGGAGTGCCCCCCCCACATGCTGGACCCAGGGCCACCATACCAGCGCGCTCCCTGCATTACCCACACCAAAACCTTTCCGTGCCCCATTCCCCCTTCGTTTCCCCCCCTTTCCCCACGTGCTTTATTTCATCCATGTCAAGGGAAGGACATGCCCGGGTTGGTGAGTCCTCCCTCGGCAGCGCACAGGGACGGCAGCTACGCACTTTCCAGGCTGGGGCTGGCTCGAGTCAGAGCAGGCAGAGCTGCGCCCGGGTCTCCATCCCCCATCTCGGGCATCACCACGGCCATGCTTTTCTGTAGAAAGCGCATCTGGCAGATGACATTGCCACTAGTCATTCTCCCCCAGCGTCACACAGTCCAGCCTACTCTAAATAACTTCGAGCAAGTCTGAGCTGAAGTTGAGATTACCATCCTTTTCACGTAAGATTCAAAGAGAAACAACCTATTTTAGGTAGTCCCAGGAGAGGGAAGAAAACAGCAACGCGTTGAAAAGACGTATGCTTTATCATGAAATGCTGGCTTTCTGATTTCTCCTTCTTAAATAGCCAGTGTGAAAGCAGTTGCCAAAGCTGAAGAACTTTTTCATTCAGGCTACAAACTATTTAGGTGTTTAGGAAAATTGCTTGAAAATCCAGCAGTAAAGGAAGAAGCAGTCCAGTGCACTGGATTGACACGATATTTAATGAAGGGCTCAACATCTCCTGGTGTCTGGAGCTGCGGGCATTCGGGGCCCAGGAGGAGAAGGCAATGGGAGGTCACTCAGTGCTAAGTGGCAACTTTAACCCTAAAGCATGGTCGGGCTTTTTCCAGATTTGGATGGTCCCAGACAGATCTCCAAAGCACGTACCCCTAAATTGTGCCTTATCCCACTGTGCTGTGAAAAGGGAATCAGGCTGATTTTCAGGCTAAGCATCGAATTGCTCTTATTAAGCACTAACGGAACAAATCTTCAGCCTCCAGATGTCTACCAAGCCATTACAATTTGTGTTGTTGTTAATTAATAATCACCTTTATGTCGGTGAAAATCTTTCCCAGAGGCAAAAGGTATCTTATCTAGGCAAGTTCCTCTGGTGAAATACTGAAAGAGCCGATGCCTCCGATGCAGTCACCGCTCGCACAGACACGGGAAGTGCCAGCAATTAGCATCATTAAGGTGGCTGTGAACATCTGCCCCGTCACTCGGCTTTCTAAAGTGCTTGGAAACTCCCAGTGCAAAGAGTCTGCAGACCGATGGCTGGTTCCTCCCCTCAGCATGCATGCGTGTGTCTTATTAACGTAGCTAAATTACTCCTTCCAAAAAGTGTCTGGTTCCCTGGTACGGCTAGAATTCAGGTTGTCACTTAATTAGGCCAGACTTCTAGCGACTATGAAGGAGAGCTTCAAAGAAATCACTTGAAGAAATCACTTTACGCCACGTTAGAAGTGAAATGACAGGTTACAGCTACCCTCGCCCAGTCCCAGATCCTGAAGCGCAGCCCCCCTTCCCTTGCTGACCTCCATCCCTCTCCCAAAACGCCCTACAACTCTCTTCTTTCCTCTTTCTCTCTTTATCCAGCCTTCATCCCATCCCCACCCCCTTCACGCAAGTTTTTGGGGGTTTCCCTCCTCTTTCAGCCTCTGCCACTGCCTTGCGTGTTTTTGCACGCTGTCTCACCTCCTGTAGTTTTCTTTTTGCCTACCACTCCCCCCCTCGTCCTCCTCTGCTTTATGTTCCTCTGAATTTAGTTTCTTACATTTTCTCCAGCCCTTGTTTCTTTGAGCCTCCCTGTCTAAGCAGGATCTCTCCCCTCGGGACACAAAGTGCTCTCAGCGGCTGCACTAGACAAAACCATCCTTGACCCTGCCACCTTCTCTTCATCACTCCCCACACTGTCACCACAGCACACCCACACTACAGACCCCACTCCCTCTTCTTCTGACCCATCCTCAGCCTCCAAGAACAGGTTCTCACGTTCCACAACATGAACCTGCTCTTCCTAAAGCCTCCCCATCCCCGTAGTCCTGCCTGGGCTAATTCTGCAAGCCTGACCGCTCGTGAGAGGTAATCACAAAATCACAGAATCACAGAATCACAGAATCGTATAGGCTGGAAAAGACCTTTAAGATCATCGAGTCCAACCGTAATGTGTAACCTCATGCTCCAGACCTGATGGGGATCGCTTTGTAGGGGTCTTCTTCACACCCACTTCTCTGGCAATGCATCCAGGGGCTCCTCTGGGGAGTCCTCCCCTTCTCTTGCCCTCCTCTGGGTATCTCCCCTGTCCACGCCTGGCCTTTATACATGCATGTTCTTGTTGCCAGCTCCCCCATCCTTCGCACTGCCCCCTCCCAGTTCCTTGTCTAACCTACCCTGTATCACCTTCTTGAGACTTTGCATTGTCAGTCCCCGTGACATGTCAGCTCGGTTTGGACTCCAGCTTACAGGAAGGCTCTAACAAACCAAGCAGAGGAAGAAGAGCGAGGAGGCGACCTTGTGTGGTGTGCGAGGGACACCACACTGACGGCACTTCCCTGAAGCACGCAGCGCTTAGTGGCCTGAAGATCTTCCCCTGCACAAACAGGGAGAGCAGAGTCACCATGGTCTGTCCCACCAAGCAGTGCAGCCATCCCCGGGGACAGTCACCCGCAGCCCCGCAGCCGCAGACATCTGCTTTGTCCTCTCCTGGGGCACCAGGTCTGCATGCCGTGGATCCATCCTTTCCCTGGAGTGCAGAGGTCCCCGTGGTGCATGGAGGTGTTGGGGTCAGCCACCTTCCAGCCACACATCCCAGAGGACAAAAGGTTTCATCCAGCTCCTCACGGTGTTGATAGCCCAGTTCTGCCCTTCGGTATCATGCCTGGCCCCCATCAAATACCACGTGTCTTCTTGGCCTTATTGTAACAGAGCTGCAGCTTGACCTCATCCTAGGAGTCCAGTGAGGAAACCCTTTCTACAACAAAACTCTGGCTCTTCTGCCAGCACATATGGAGCAGCAGCAACCTCCTCGATCCCACACTAACCTCAGTGTGACCTTGCAATTAGAATTCTTCCTGTTCTTAAGAGTGAAGGGCAGAAAAGAAAAGAAGAAGGAACAGCAAAAAAAAAGGAGAAGGAATAACAAAACTGAGTAGCAAAAAGCAGAAGGAATAGCAAAAAAAAGTACCAAAAAAAGCAGAAGGAATGGCAGAATGGAGTAATACCAAAATGTGCACCACAACTAAAGCAAACTACAGAACTGGCTCACAGCACAGGAGATTGCAGGCGGTGCAACAGGTTGCCCAGTCCTGGAGGCCCTTGGACCTCCATCCTTGAAAGTCTTCAAGACCAGGTGGGATAAAGCCCTGAGCAACCTGGCCTGGCCTGGCCTGGTGTGAGCAGGATGTTGGACTAGAGATCTCCTGAGGTGCCCTCCAACCTGAATTACCCCATGATCCTGTGATTTCAGTGTTCCTAATATGCTGCCAAGTGGCTCTTGGGAGATGGGCAGGCTTTTCCGTGCATGGGGTAGGTGAGGAAGGCAGGGAAGGCTCTCAGGAGGGCCAGATGGATGAGGTGTACTTACTTCTCACCCACCTTCACTGTTCATAGAGAGTGGTGCGAAAGAGGAACTGCCACCTCCACAGCACCATGGCTTTGTCTGAAATGCAAGTCTGCACATTCTGCCTGTGAGAAGGTGCCAAGGACCCACAACGGAAGTGCAAATTGCTGAGTTCGACAGCAGAAAAACCTCCTGGGACACATCAGGGTGGAAGAGATGCAACCAAAAAAGAAAGAAAAGAAGACCTGGCATCGCAGCTGGAGGATGCAGGCACAGCTGCAACGCTCGCTACTGCAAAACCTCCAGGTGGGTCTGTATGGGGTCTGTGATTCCAGTGCCAGGCGGACAAGGGCTTTGTCATTATATTCAGCCCATCTCCAAGCCTTTGCTTTCCCTACACGATGCAAAACAGTGAAACAGGAGAATAAGAGCATGGTGAATAGGAGCTTGCAGTGGCTGAGTGCAGTGACAATTAAATAAACCACACAAGTACAAAACCAAAACCATGCAGCCCAGGCAGAACCTGCCCTAACAGTCTCCAAAGAGACCATCATCCACCTACCTCCCACGAGAGCAGACTCCAGTGTGCTGTTGATCTTACTTGTGGTTCATTCCTATAGAGCAATAATGAGTTTATCGACATGGTGGCCTTTATTTCATTCTAAACCATTTATTTAAAAGGTTCGAGGTGGCAAAATGTGTAATTAGTGCTCTCCAGCAGCCTTCCCCCAGCAGCTGCTCAGCTCTGCACCCTTCCAGCTCTCCCGGCACAGCACCTGGATGCCACCTCCTCGCCTCGGTGCCAGCACGGGGCCACGCTCGGCCCTTTGCGCCTGCACGTCTCTGCGCTGTGCTTGCTGGCTCCGTTCCCTGCCGCAGGCACTCACTCAGCTGACACTGACCTAGGGTCTACTCCCTGTTAATGAGAAAAGGAGGATTTGGAAAGCCCTGGAGCCCAGACGGCACTGCCCAACCATCTGTAGGTGTTTTCTAAATGTTATCACCCAATGTTGTGCCAGAACTGAAGATGTAGAAACAGCCAAAAGAAAACAAAGAGCTGGAGGAACTTCATGAGTGATGCTTGCACCAAGCCCTTCCCTCTGGGAATAGCCATGGGCTGTGCTGACCCACGCACGGGGGCAGCGGGGTCCGAGGGGCTCGCGTGGGAGGCAGGGCTGGAAGTAACCGCTCTCCCTCTCCCCGCACGCCTTCCTCCCCGTCTGCCCTATCTCTCCCCAGCCCCTTGCGCTGTGGTGGGATTCCACCCGTGCCAGACTGGGGAGAGCAAGTCCTATAGCGGGAATGTTTCCTTCCCACGCTGAGCGCTCCTAAATAACAGCGTGGCACGTCCTGCTGAGCAGAAAATGGGCTGTGGACAGGAGCAGCCTCGGGGACCCTCGCACGGGGGCACGGACAGGCAGGGAGAGGTCCCCTCGCGTGACCTCCACACCACAGAGGTGCCGTGGGAACAGGAGGACGTGGAGAAACGTACGTCCTGTGAGCAGAGAGCAGTGTTTACAGGATCTCTTGGTTACTGTCTTTTTTTTTTTTGTGCCTGCCACTTTGGAATTTAATCCTTAATTTTGAGAAAGTGTATTTATTTGGTATTGTTATTTCCCATGAGAAGCTAAAACTTAGAGTTACTACAGAGGTCAACTGGCATCAAATGGAAGAAAATCTGCTTCCCAGAACCCAGATGAGTGTCAGAGCTATTCCCTGGCCACCGCAGCATCTCTGCACCCGTCACCTGCGTGACCCTCCCGCTCCAAGGAAGGGCTGGCAGAGACCTCTGTTCCTCCTGGTGCCCCGCACGGACACGGGGGCTGCAGGGCTGACGATGCTGCGGGGACAGCCCGAACGGCTCTGCTGGGTGTCAGTGGTCAAGATCGTTCCAGCTGTACCTTTGGGAACACTGATTCTGTAGAAGACAGGGCGATGCCACCACTTCCAGGACAGCGTAGGGGCAAAGTTTGACCCTGAGCTCAGGAAAAATGTCTTTTGGTGCGTGTGGCGGTCCGGTGCGACTAGAAGTCACCACAGAGCACGTTTGTGTGTGATCTGCATTTTTTAAATAGGTGAGCAGCAAAGTGCTCGGTGGCTCGTCAGCATGTGGGAGGGGATTTTTCAGTAGCTGACTTGCCATGAGGTGAAAAGATCTGCCTCCACCAGTGCGATTTCTCAGTGCATAGTAACTAGCCAAGCATACCAGGGGTTTTACTGGAGCACCTTCCTGTCCCGCTGCTGGCGTGCAGCTGAGGTTGCCCCATTTGCACTCGCCTCCCCATGATGCTGTCAAGCTACCGCTGTTTCCCAGTCGTGTGCTTCACCACTTTGCATCGCATCTGGGGGGACCATGCAACCAGCCTGGCCGTCCTCGCCCAGCTAGAGAGCTCACAGGTCTATGGAAGCTCCGAAACCAGCCATCAAAACAGAGCTGGGGCAGAAAAAATGGCTCAAAATTCAGCCAAGCAGTCACCCAACCACGCAGCACCGCGTAAAAGCTGCGGCGATGCAGGTGTCTTTTCAGGAGGAGCACCCGGGGTCACTGCTTACACCGCCTGCTCATTGAAAAGGAGCTGGACGAGGCTGTGTCTGGGGACACCAGCACCAGACGGGGCCCAGGGATGCACGCGAGGACAGGGGTCTGCACGGGGAGTTATCACAGAATCATAGAATGGTTGGGGTGGGAAGGGACATTTACAGGTCATCTGGTCCAACCCCCTTGCAAGAGCAGGGACAGCTTCAACTTGATCAGGCTGCTCAGAGCCCCGTCCAACCTGACCTTGGATGTTTCCAGGGATGGGGCATCTTCCACCTCCCTGGGCAACCTGATCCAGTGCTTCACCACCCTCCTTGTAAAAAATTTCTTTCTTAGATCCAGTCTAAATCTGCCCTCCCTTAGTTTAAAACCATTGCTCCTTGTCCCGTCCCAACAGGCCTTGCTAAAAAGTCCGTCCCGGTCTTCCCCACAGGCCCCCTGTACGCGCTGCCGGGCTGCTCCAAGGTCTCCCCGCGGCCTCCCCGCCCCGGGCTGCTCCCGCCCCGGGCCCGGCGGAGGTGCTGCAGCAGCCGCAACCTGGAGCCATCCCCGCCGCAGACAAAAGCTGCCCCCGGCAGGGCTTCCCCCTGCCCCGCAGAGGAGCCGCCAGCCCCGCAGCAGCCGGCAGCAGCCGAAAAGCCGCCGGTTCCCCCCGGCACCCCCCGGGTGCCGCCACCGGGACCCCTCCGCCGTCGGGACGGGCGCTCCCAACGCGCACACACGCACACCCCCGCCCCGCCGCTCCAGAGGCGGGGGGCGGGGGCGGCCGGGGGGTCCCGGGGGGCGGGGGCGGGCCGGGACCGGGCCCGGGCCCCTCCCCGGGGCGGCCAGGGCTGGGCAGGGGCGGCCCCGCTTTAAGGGCGGCGGCGGCGGCGGGGCGGGCGGAGCTGCGCGCCCGGCTCGGCTGCGGTGAGTCCTGGCCGGGGCGCGCTGGGGGGGACGGCGGTGGGGCACCCCACGGCACGGCACTCCACGGCACGGCACTCCACCCCACGGCACTGCCCTGCCTCCGGTGCCCTCGGGAGCTGCGGTGTCCCGGCCGCGGGGAGCGGTTTGCAGCCGGGCTAAAGGACCGGCGGAGCTCGGTGAGACCGTTTCGCGGTGATGAGCCGGGTTGCTAATTAGCGTCTGCTCCTCGCACCGGTTAGCCGTGCCGTTCCGCTTCCCAAAGCCAGGCTCTGCTCCTCTTGCAGCAGGGAGGGGGTGCCTGTGAAGCCCATTCGGGGTTCCAGGTGGTTCCTACGCCTCTCGCCGACCGTTAAATCCAGCCGGTGTCCGCGCTCGGTGTGCCGGCGGAGTGGTGATGCGTTCCAGCCGAGCTTGACACAACCGCTAGTATCTTCTTTGGTGGTATGCTTTCTGATTGTGTAATTAAATTTAGCGTTAGCCTACTTGCGACCAACCATAAATCTCGCTGTGCTGCGTGAGGCTTGGAGAAGAACCGTTGGTTAGGGCTTTGCTTCGTTTGGGATACGCGGCCAGCCATCGCTGCTCCCTCTCGCTTGTGTGCGTTCCGAATGCGCTGAATTCGCCAGCACGCAAATAAATGGTTCGGTGAACCACAACCATACGGATAAAAAGTGGCAGAAGTGATATTTGTCTTCAATTCATGATGCCAACCTGGTCTAAAGCCTGAGCTAGGAAATGGTGTTTTGTGGGGTTTTTTGGGTTTGATAGATGCGTTTCTAGGTGTGGAGCTCTCTTATACTTTAGCAGTCTGCTTCAGTATTGTAATCATCTGTTTTCCTTTTGGTTACAAAAGACGCTTTAAATTATGTTTAGAAATATGACAGATAACAGGTCTCAGTTGTCTCTTAGTGAACAACCGTGCGAGGTATTTGTCCATCTGCTGATGTCTTTCAGAACAGCAGCTGAAAGACTGAAATTTAGTCCCCAAAGGAGGTAAAAAGTTTATTATCCAGCTCAATACCGCTTAAGAAGCGTGCACAAATGGGCACAGAGATTAAATAAGGAAGTTTATCTAAGGCGCAAATGAGGGGCTGAGACGTTTACCGTTATCTCTTAGGCAGGATAGCTAAACTGGCAGAAGGGAAGAGAAATCCGCAGCGGTGGGAAGGCAGCAGTGCCTTCTGCAGTGCCCTCCCGAGAGGCACGCGGGAGCCTGGCCCAAAATGTGCTGTTGGGAGACGCAGGTTGTGCCCGCGCTGCCGGGCGTTCCTCCATCTGCGGCCTCTTCCCTTCTCTGAGCCTTACATCACATCGCTGCTTTTAGGCAAACCCATCGTTGTTTAGCCGCTGGGTTGGCCACGCAGCCTGGTTTGTCCCGTCTTCTGCTTCTCCTTCATACTGCTCATAACTGCCTGGAGGTGCAGGCAGAGGAAAAAAGCCTCAATGTGCAAAAGAGATCATTCCAGCCTCTTAATCGCAAACATCCTGGTTGTGTTGGTTTTTTTTTTTTTAGACTGAGAAAATTTTATATATATTTTTTTTTTAATGTCTGAGAAAGAACTGATACATGATTCCTTGGTAAGTACAGAGATTTTTATCTATACAAGTTTTCATGAGATAATTGAGCCAGTAATCTCAATGTGTGCTTACAGCACATAGCACGGTGGGGTTTTCCTCGGCAGGTCTGCTTGTTGGGCATTAACCCAGCATAAGAGTAATGGTAGTAAGGGCTTCATCACCTGCATCAGATTATCTTGGCAGACAAAAACAAGGAAGGGGGATCATACAGCTTTTTTCAGCGATTATTGCTACCTGTCACTCCCCAGCCATTGGTTAAAATCAGACCAAGGTTACCACAAACTTAATTTTAGCCCTATCTTGGAGATTTTGAAACATGAAAAGAGCATCACTCCAGTAATAACTTGAACCTCAAGCCTGAAGTGAAGACCTCAGGCAAGTGAGGATGCCAGCGGTGTGGGCTGAAGGCCAGATCTCTCAGCATCTCCCAGGGGACCCGGGGCTCGGTCTCCTCTGCACCGCGCCACCGGGGCAGCAGCTCCGTGTTGCTGGCTGGTCCTCGCAGAGCAGGGGTGGCTGGAGCCACGAGAGGCTGGCCGGGCGATCGCTGGTGTTCAGACCCGCTCTGGGCTTTCCATCACGAGGAGCCCGGACGCATCCGAGCTGGGGCTGAGGTCTGGATTCTGCCACCACCAGAACGGGGCTGCCGGGAGGCGGCACTTGCGGGGCAGGGAGAGGTTGCAGCTGCAAACTTGCTGCCTCTCTCTATTGACGGGTTATCTGCAACGAGCATCGCTAGATAAGCTTCGCTTATGCAAGCTGAGGTGAACTGAAAGCGATGATGTGTAATGTACTGACCTCTGGCTTTTGGCTCAGCCGCGGTGTGTCTTGGCTGCTGCTTCTGGCCAAAGACCTCTGTGCAGTGGCACGGTTGGTCGCTCACGTGCCCCTACATGTCCATGAATAGTCCGAGGGGAAAAAACATCCTCTCTTGTATGAGCTTTTGCCTCCTCTCCTGTCTGTGCTGCCTCGCTGGTATCCATTGAGCTTTAATGTAATTTGTGCACTGCAGATAATGAAAGGATTGTTTTAAGAGCATAAACTCCCAAATAGCTGAAACTGGACTGAAACCTGGAGGCCTTGAGCATCCCAGTGTGGTTCTGAATTCCCAGTATATCCCGGAGAGAGAAAGACTGGGGAATCCTTCTACTCTAATGCTGCCAGGCTATTTTCATGGGTGAAAATCTGTACCGTTTAACATCAGTTCTGAGCACATACACAGTGTGGGTTCTCGGTTGCTCTTGTCCCAGCTGTTGCTTTCATCGTTGTTTTTGTTCAAGTCCTGTTATTTCAGTCTGCCTGAATCCTGCAGTTCTGATCGCCAGGGTTTTACACGGTCTCAAGACTGCAAGTGCGATTCTGTGTCTGAACCATTAGAAACTGAAAATTAATGAGAAAGATATGTAGGTGTGTATTTTCCTCTTACTTTAGGACAACCCAAATTAAGAGTGTCATGCCTCACTGCAGTCAAATGAATACCAAAAAGGAAACGATAAAATTTCATGAAAGACTAGCTGAGTGGATCCGAAAACCCTGCCAGGCTGCAGAGTCTGACTGCTCTGGAGAGCCCCCGACCTGCTCATGCGAATCAAAGCAATGTGCAAAAGCAAGCCCAAGAAGAAACCCTGTGCTAGGGAGTTGCCTCGATAGCGCGGATGTCTCCAGACCAAGAGGTTTGTCCTCCGTGACATGAGGACAAACCTGCCTGCAGCTTCCCGCTCCGTCTGCCGGGTGTTGCAGCAGCATCTCTGCCCAGGCAGCGCCAGGGAAACCGGAGCCCTGCAGCATCCCCTGTGCTGCAGTGATCCTTCCTGTTCAGCAGATGTAATAGGCCATATCTTTTCCAAAGCTAGTAATTACCCATCTTTATTAGCATAGCAAGCTTAAAAAATGGTGCTACCTGTGAGCAGAGGAGAGCAAAGAGGAATTTGGGGAGCTGACAAATGTCTGGTGGTGCACTGAGCAGCCTCTAGCTTGGGGTTTTTTAATTGATTTTTTTTTTTTTTTTTTTTTTAACTGGAGAAATGCTTGTTTGACCACATCCTTTACCGTTTCAGAAACCTTCTTGCAGTGACCTGTCCTTGGGCAGGCAGGCGTGGAGGTGGAGCACGGGGAGACAGCCATTTGCCAGGCGATGCGGAGAGGCAAGACTGAACAATCATTAGGGACCAGATCTGGTCTTTCTATTTTAAATTGCATAGTGCTATTGCCACCTGCATTATTCCTCTTTGCGGTTTTAATGAGTAGCTACCTTAGCTTGCGGGGAGTTAGAGCTTTTTGGTAATTCAGTGGAAGAATGCCGCCAGTACTGAGGACTTACAAAAGTGTGACTCTCATCTTTACATCACCAGTTGTTGGTACCAGGTTAAGAAAGGTGGCTCTAGTGGATAGTTATAATAACACGGATCTGTGCAAATCCAGATCCCTTCCGAGCTGTTCTCTCCTGTAGGAGAGATAATAGGATTTTTCCCTCCTTTTTAATAATCATATTTTATTTTCATGTGCTGCTTTACAGAAAAACTCACCTGAGTTTTTCATCCTTAGGCCTGACATTCGTCGCCAGGTGGAATTGGTGCCTCGCCCAGGCAACGTGATGGTGCTGTTCGATAACCTGTCGTGTCATCACGCCATCGACGACTTCCGAAACCGAGTCTACTCCACGCTCTACTCCATGATCACCATTATGGGCTTTGTCGGCAACGGCATCGTGCTGTACGTCCTCATCAAAACATACCGGCAGAAGACGGCCTTCCAGGTGTACATGCTGAACCTCGCCGTGTCCGACTTCCTCTGCGTGTGCACCCTGCCCCTGCGTGTCATCTACTATGTCCACAAAGGGAACTGGTTCTTCAGTGATTTCCTGTGCAGGGTCAGCTCGTACGCACTGTATGTCAACCTGTATTGTAGCATTTTTTTCATGACTGCGATGAGCTTCTTCCGTTGCATAGCCATCGTTTTTCCAGTCCAGAACATCAATTTGGTAACGGAGAAGAAGGCTAAATTTGTCTGCGTTGGCATCTGGATTTTTGTCACCCTGACAAGCGCTCCCTTTCTGCGAAATGGGACGTACCAACATGGCAACAAGACCAAGTGCTTCGAACCCCCAGAAGACTCTCACAAGACAAATCTAGTGGTGATCCTGGATCTTATTGCCCTATTTGTGGGTTTTCTTTTTCCCTTTATTGTCATAACTATCTGCTACACCATGATCATAAGGACCTTACTGAAAAATTCCTTGAAGAAGAACCAGGCTAACCGCAAGAAGGCGGTCTGGATGATCATCATCGTGACAGCCACCTTCCTGGTCAGCTTCACCCCGTACCACATTCTGCGTACGGTCCACCTCCACATGCTGCAGCTGAAGAACGCCAGCTGCGAGGACGCCATATACCTACAGAAATCGGTCGTGGTAACGCTCCCCTTGGCAGCTGCCAACTGCTGCTTTGACCCACTTCTGTATTTCTTCTCAGGGGGCAACTTTCGGAAGAGACTTACCACGTTTAGGAAGGCTTCTTCCTCCAGCTTAACACAAGCCTTCAGGAAAAAGTTCTCCGTAAAAGAGAAAGATGAGGAACCCTTTGGAGAAAGCCATAGGGAGAATGGAAGGGGAGATGTGGTCCCTTCATAAGGGGGCTAGACCTTCCCCTAAGATCTCACATGGTCAACAGAGATCTTGGAACTCTTCCAGAAGACATGATGGAGGCTTGCAAGCCTTCGTTGCAATTAGATATGTAATAATAACGGTGGACAGTCCCTGATTTATGCTACTCAGTGGTACGGCTGCTGCTGGGGATGGCCAGGCCCTTCCCCAGGAGCGCTGCTTGGACGTGCACAGCCACTTAGCATGGAGGAGCCACTGCCAGCACCAGAAAACTGTTGATCTGATGATAAACTCGCATAAACAGACTCTTCAAAGCCTGTATTTGGACATTTGCTTGGACATTTTGGACGTTTGGACTTTGGACATTTAACAACTCTACAAAGAGTGTTAATTCTCCGAGCCAGTGGGAAATGTAAACACAACGTTTGCTGTATGTGGCGCTTGGGGACCTACTGACAAATAAAGAATGCAGAGTTTTCACTGAATCTTCAAACAGCCGCTAAATTATTTACACAGCAGAGGCCAGGATACTTTCTGCCCTGCTCCTAGCTGCTTCTGCTTTGGATTTCAGTTTTCAACTTAATTATGTGTGTAAGACTTGCAGGGTTGGTGCCTGGGTCTGCAAATCCAGGAACTCAGGCTTAAGCCCCTCTCCCACCCCAAATGAGCAGCTCTTCAGACATGCTGTCATGGGGAGCAGATCTGCCAGCATTTTCTGAATATCTAGAACAATCTTGTCTGTGGGAGCAGTTTTAAAATTGCGGTATCCTAGTGTGCGTTTGAAGCTTAATTCAATGGGACTGGTCCTGTAAGTGATGGCTGCAGGATCTGGATTACCACTCCAGTTCTTTAGGAGGTTTTACCTAAAAGTAGAGCTCTGGGTGCTCAGAGTCCAGTGCAGGATCACGCCTGCCTTTCTGAACTATTGACCATATTTTTAAAAAAAATTTTGAAAAAATTAATGCAGAAGTCCTTTTTAAAAATGGCTACATAGCATATTTGATCCTGTTCAAGAGTGTTCACCTTGCAGAAAAGAGGCAACCCAAGGCCCTTGGAAAGACCTCTAAGAAGACCTGGAGATCAAGAGTCTCATTAGTCTGGATGAGACATGAGTGAATCTTATCTTATGACACACACAAGTCTATGGGGCCGGATGGGATCCACCCAAGGGTACTGAGGGAGCTGGCAGAAGTGCTCACCAAGCCACTTTCAATCCTTTATCAGCAGCCCTGGCCAACCAGGGAGGTCCCAGTTGACTGGAGGTTAGCAAATGTGACGCCCATCTACAAGAAGGGCTGGAAGGAGGATCTGGAGAACTACAGGCCCATCAGTCTCACCTCGGTGCTGGGGAAGGTTATGGAGCAGATCATCTTGAGTGCCACCACGTGGCACGTACCAGACAACCAGGTGATCAGGCCCAGCCAGCATGGGTTTATGAAAGGCAGATCCTGCTTGACCAACCTGATCTCCTTCTACGGCAAGGTGACCCACTTAGAGGATGAGGGAAAGGCTGTGGACCTTGTCTACCTGGACTTCAGTAAAGCCTTTGACACGGTTTCCCACAGCGTTCTCCTGGAGAAACTGGCTGCTCATGGCTTGGACGGGCGTACGCTTTGCTGGGTAAAGAACTGGCTGGACGGCCGGGCCCAAAGAGTGGTGGTGAATGGAGTTTACTCCAGTTGGTGGCCGGTCACCAGTGGTGTTCCCCAGGGCTCAGCACTGGGGCCAGTCCTGTTTAATATCTGTATCGATGATCTGGACGAGGGGATCGAGGGCACCCTCAGTCAGTCTGCAGATGACACCAAGTTGTGTGGGAGTGTTGATCTGCTGGAGGGCAGGAAGGCTCTGCAGAGGGACCTGGACAGGCTGGATCGATGGGCCAGGGCCAACTGTATGAGGTTCAACAAGGCTCAGTGCTGGGTCCTGCACTTGGGCCACAGCAACCCCATGCAACGCTACAGGCTTGGGGAAGAGTGGCTGGAAAGCTGCCTGGCAGAGAAGGACCTGGGGGTGCTGGTCAACAGCCGCCTGAGTATGAGCCAGCAGTGTGCCCAGGTGGCCAAGAAAGCCAATGGCATCCTGGCTTGTATCAGAAACAGTGTGGCCAGCAGGACTAGGGCAGTGACCGTGCCCCTGGACTGGGCACTGGTGAGGCTGCACCTCGAATGCTGTGTTCAGTGTTGGGCCCCTCACTCCCAGAGAGACATTGAGGGGCTGGAGCGTGTCCAGAGAAGGGCAACGGAGCTGGGGAAGGGTCTGGAGCACAAGGCTGATGGGGAGCGGCTGAGGGACCTGGGGTTGTTCAGCCTGGAGAAAAGGAGGCTGAGGGGAGACCTCATCGCTCTCTACAACTGCCTGAAAGGAGGGTGTAGAGAGGTGGGGTCGGTCTCTTCTCCCAGGTAACAAGTGATGGGACGAGAGGAAATGGCCTCCAGTTGCGCCAGGGGAGGTTTAGACTGGATATTGGGAAATTTTACTTCACTGGAAGGGTTATCAAGCACTGGAACAGGCTGCCCAAGGAAGTGGTGGAGTCGCCATCCCTGGAGGTATTTAAAAGATGTGTAGACATGGTGCTTAGGGACATGGTGTAGTGGTGGGCTTGATGATCTTAAAGGTCTTTTCCAACTTAAACGATTCTGTGATTATTTTGTATACAGAATGATGACAAACCAGATTGGGCTATTTCTTATGTAAAGAAAAACTTCAAAATCTTGGACAGAAGGAAACATTCCTGTGCTTTTCCAGTGAACCCACGGAAAAATAGCGCTGCCTGCCTGTTGCTGGAGCGAAGCCAAGCCCAAGATGCGTGATACATCAAGACAGAAATAGAAATTCTTGTAGGATTAAGACTCGTAGTTGGAAAAGTGGTTGAAAATGAATAGCAAGTATGTTTTGGTGTGTTATTTATGAAGTTACTTGATGTTATCTTAAATAAATAAAATAGTTTTAATACTGTAGAATAAGCAAAAGGAGTTTGGCTTGGGGGCAGGGTCTGCTTGAGAAATTATCTTTACAGATACACAGAAGAGTGCAAGTTCACTCTTTTCACCACGGTCTGCATATCCCTGGGTCAGCAAAAGGCAGTTAAAAAAGCAAATTCACCTGCACAAAAATTTATGGATGTGAATTTTCAACAAGATCTGAAACCCCTTTAGAGAATTTTAAGGATCCATAAAGTGGAAGAGGGCTGAAAGCCGTTCATGTAGAGGAGTGTGAGAGTTCCCCCTAAACCCACGGGAGGGCAGAGCTTATAGTTCAAGGATGTAGCTGTAGTTAATGGCATAACCGCTTTGCGAAGGCGTGTGTAAGAGGAGAGTCGGCTAAAACTTCATCCCAGGGGTTAGCACTGAGTCTTACAGCTGTGTCGCAGAGCATTGAAGGCATTGTGCAACTGTAAATAGAGATCAGCATGGAAAACAGAGTTTCAGAATATGTAGAAATGATACGCACACTCACAAATTTTATAATATTGTACAGTAAAGCTATACATATGTGTTGCAAAGCCTTTTTTATTGTACCATTTTTACTTTTTCCTTTTTACCTTATTTTTGTAACAAGGGTTATGGCAAGAGAAATGGCAGTGGTTTTTGTGCAATAGGAAAGACTATTTAAAAAAGATTGCTGAAAATTAAATGAAAACGTTGCAAGTTAAATTTTAACAATTACTGTTTTCTGTGTCTTATTTTAAAGTCTCCGCATACAGATTCTTCTTCCCTACAGTACATTTCTGTCTACACCCAGCACTAGAGCGTAACATTCACGTAACAATCATTTATAACGATATAGTAAAAGCTGAGTCAAAGCAGCACAGAAGTTGCTGAGGGCAGCACCTGGAGCGGGCTGAGGGGTCGGGGACTCGCTGCGGAGCTGGAGTTTGGTCCAGCCAAACCGGCCTTTGCTGTAGCCCAACTTCCCCCCGGGCACCGGCTGCCGGTGCGGGGACCTGTCAGAGCCAAACCGCTTCTGACGGCAGCTGGGGTCTCGGTAGGTCTTGTAGAGTGGAGAACCCCAACAAATAGCAGCTGGGACCTCGGTAAATCTCTATTTACGGATAAAATCTCTATTTACAGATAGAAAAGCTTGTAAGATACTTGGCGGGAGATGCCGCTTTTGGTGAGGGTCATGTCTTTGGGTGTCTTGTGTGGTCACGTATCACGCAGGAGTTCCTGCATGGAAAAGCCTGCCGAGAATGACATTTTCTACTTATGTTCTCCAAAAATATGTGCAGGATCTGCAACATGTTTAGTTATAAAACTCCAGCCTGTACTGGTGAGGAGGGAGCTTTGCCATCGGCTCGGCAGAAATTGGGTTTCGCTCCGGGCAGGCTCTGCCCAGCTCCGGCTGAGAGGCAAGGGCAGTTGTCCCCTGCTTGTGACTTTGCCCTGTGGCACACAGAAAAGTGCTACCCTGGCAGCGAATGCTGATCAGGTTTTGTTCAGGAATAGGGACCCGGAGAGAAATACGTGCCAAGAAACAGGAGCTGTCACCGGCATGAGGCGAGTTAGAAATTGCAGCATTTGTATGGGCTGTAAAAATGGCAGGAGTGGGGAAGAGGGAGGCCGTGCCGTCCTGGAACAGTGTCTGTGTCGAAATGCCTAGAAAAGGCAAGCGAGGCGTTCGGGTTCTTGCTTGAAACTGGACTTTTTTTCTGCCGCATATGCTGCAATTTATGGTACAATAGTGTCCCCTAGTGCTGAGTTATTCCTGGAGCCTGTTGCCTGATGAGGTTTCTTCTCTCTTTTTTAGACAGTCCAGTCTCAGCTCCTCACCTGTAATGTTGTCCTGTTTCCTCTGGTGTTGGTGACACTCAGATCCCCCTCTCCCACCCCTGCCCGTGTTTTGTTCCATAATCTTCGGGGTTTTCCTCTCTGCCTTCCTCTTGTTTTTTTCCTTTTTTCCTGGAGGGATGCTCAGGCTGGGAAGGAGCCAGCCACGGAAGGGGGTCCAGCAGCACCCATCCCCACATGGCCGCTGGTCCCCGTATGGGGACCCCAGCCTTGGCACTGGTGGCGAGCAGGGTCCCTCCTCCTGCCCCGGGCTCCAAAAGGAGGAGGGTCCCTCCTCTGCCTCCGTCCGCCTTGCCCAAAAAATGCTGTTTCTCCGTTGAATGGCTGTCCCAGGGTGGAGCTCAGACCTTCAAAGCTTTCACTGGACGCTCGTGGTAACTACAGCCCTTTGGCATCACATCACCACGACAGAAGTCCCATCATTCTGGCCTTCGTTCGTCTGGGAAAGTTATTTCTGATAAAAGCCAGTATAGATCTGGAAGAAAGCAGCACCCAGGACGAGCTCCTCACTGTGCCCATATGGCAATAAAATGTTCTTGCTTGTCTCCTACCAAAAGAAACCCAGCGGTCCCCGCTGCCGGCTGCCTTCGCTCGGACACTGCCCCGCTCCGAGGAGTCCCTCGGGTCCTCGGTAAGGGAACCCAGTGCCAACACAGCACACGCCGGCCACGAACATCCCAGCCCGGCAATCGCCGTGCGGCCGTCGGTGCCGGAGAGACGGGCCGTGCCTTGCTCTAGCCTTTCAAGTACGCGCTGCCCGATTTGGCAAATAGTAATTAGCCCTGGGTTAATACGAGGAAGTTCCGTGGGTAAATTAGACACCGGTGTTCGTACCTGTAATGCGGTATCATTTCTGTTTGTTCAAAGATGGTAAAAATAACTGGAGCATCATAAACGCTGCCAACCAGCTGCCTGGTCACTTCTGACTGACGCTTGCTGTGCACACGGTGCCAGTCCTAAGCACTCAAAAACCTTGAATCGAGCC
This sequence comes from Mycteria americana, assembly GCF_035582795.1. Taxonomy (NCBI): domain Eukaryota; kingdom Metazoa; phylum Chordata; class Aves; order Ciconiiformes; family Ciconiidae; genus Mycteria; species Mycteria americana. The sequence continues at coordinate 24,849,371 of NC_134374.1, forward strand.
TTCCAAATCGTCGCTTAGTGCTGGTTTGGATCTCTTTCTTTGCTGTTCAGTGCCTGCACCTGAGGGTGCAAGCAGGTAACATCTTCAGGCTTTGCTCTGCAACCCCCACAACTAGAAATATACCTTTTTTTTTAATTATTTTTCCCCCAAAGCAAACCGAGAGTGGAAACTTCTGTTCTAGATCTCCGATTTTAGGGGGAAAAGGCCGATCTCAGCTAAAGCCTATAGCATGTAATAGTACATACAACCTGCAGGTGTGAGCATAAGCAAGGGCTGAAGCTGGGAGGAGACACGGTTTCTTTAGTCCCCTTTCATAGTTTCAGTACAGAAACCATATATACAAGAATATAATATAGATATTGTAGTTTCTTTTTTTAAAAAAAAAAGGGGGGGGGGATCCAGCCCTTTTCCCAGGGGGTTGAATAGGTGCCACCAGCTTCTTAGAGCATGAAATGGAGCAAAACTCTTAAATAGAAGAGAGAAAAATCTGCGTTACGTGTTGATCGAGGCAGTAATCTTTTGGGGGGGCTGGGGGATTACAGGGTAGCAGATAACCGTGCAAATTCCTTAACGGGAATGCGTGGCAGAGAGTTTCCCTTAACAAACAAGAAATCCTGGTCTAGCAGATGCCCGGGACACGGTGCCTCCCAGATAGACTAAAACCTCTCCCCTTTACCTCTTGGAGGACAGGTTTCAGGATAAACTTCTGTGCAAGCAAAGAGCACCATACGGGTGCTGTTTTGTCTTTGCAGCAGGCTAAAACCTGTTTTTATTTGTGCTCGTTTTCAGAGAGGGTCCAAAGCAGCCACCTGCTGCCAGAAGCTAACCACAAACTAGATTTCGGTTTGCAAAAATAAAACAATCTTTCTGTTTCCAAGAAAACAGTACAAACCTTGGTTGCCAATGAATCCTGGCCTTGATGGCTCTGCGCTCCTTGTCAGCAGCTGCTCAACGCGGGCATCCCCTCCAGCAAGCACATCACCTCGCAGCCTGCCTGGCTTCCCTCGGACACGCTGCCGGGGCAGGTGCTCTACAGAGGATTTTCAAGCAGGACTCTCTGCTTTTCTTAATATTCTCACTCGTAGCTTTTCTTAATATTCTTCTTCAGCAACAGTAAAATTGTCCGACGCTGAGCGCAGGAAGAAGAGGGCACACTCTGATTTCTCTCCGGCTGCGCACCCCCAAACCCCATCAGTCAGAATTGCTGGTGACTTCTGGAAATGTTAAGTTTTGGGGGAGTTTTCTCCCCACATGCATGTATATGCTTGAACACACTATAAATCACAGAAGATAAAGTCATATTTCTAACACTCAGTGGCATGTCTATCTTGTTGAGAAGCCTTCAGTGGTCTTTTTTTCTCAGGCCATAAAAATATTTCCTTTTTTGACACTTGTGGTACTATAGCAAGTTGTCATTTGGCTTTTTTAACTCCACACCATTTTTGCCTGCTACGGGGCCAAATTCCAACGCCACAGGTTGGGAAACAGCTGGGGGTCGGTCTCTTCTCCCAAGTAACAAGTGATGGGACGAGAGGAAATGGCCTCCAGTTGCGCCAGGGGAGGTTTAGACTGGACATTAGGAAATTTTACTTCACTGGAAGGGTTGTCCAGCACTGGAACAGGCTGCCCAGGGAAGTGGTGGAGTCCCCATCCCTGGAGGTATTTAAAGGACGTTTGGCTGAGGTGCTTAGGGACATGGTGTAGTGGTGGTCTGGGCAGTGTTAGGTTTACGGTTGGACTCGATGATCTTAAAGGTCTTTTCCAACCTATACGATTCTGTGATTCTGTGAAATTCAGAAACGATGCGTAGGACATAACCACCCTTATTCTATCTGAAGTGTCTTCATATAAAATGCTTGCAGGATGTGAGAAGCAAGCAACCCTTCAGTTTAACAAGCAATAAACTCCAAGTACTGGCAATAAAGAGATATTTCCTGCTCTGAGCAAGGCGCTTTCTGCCCCCGCCATCCGCAGGAGCCTGGGCCCGTGTTCTGGGGCTGGAGGGGCTCGGTGAAAGGGGTCGGTGCAGCCCGTGGGGTAGCTCCACTGCCTGAATCCCCCCCCCAGCTGCAATAGGGGTCTGCGCGCCCAGATGCCGCAGGTCCCTTAGCAGGAGCTAATTCTCACGCTAAATTCTGATTTAGCATTTTTTTCCCCCATTTCCACCGCGGTCTGACATTAGAAGAGGGACTTCTTCCATATGGCAGGAGGGAGAACACTGGGCTCTTTATCCTTCACGTACGGCAGCGGAGGGTATAACCTGATTGCTGAGTACATCAGATTTTAAAATTCTATCAGTGTAAGCAATAAAATGTCTTAGGAACGCTACTGAAAGCAAACCTGAGGCACGAAGAGCCCGGCCTGCCACTCGGGGTTACAAATCCATCTCCCGGCGCACGGGTCGGCAAGATTGGGAACTCAGCCCTACTTCTCCCAAACTATTAATTTCAGCTCTGCAAGTGGCCACACGTACAAACAAATATTTGGAGTATTTGCAAACTTCACTTGAGGGTGAAATGTGCCCGTTTCTCTCCTGTCAATGCGGCTTCTTACGCTTCAGAGGAAGCCGGGCTGCTCTCGGAGCAAAGCGAGGACCCTTTGTTAGTTCAAGAAATATATTCCAGATGGATATTCACCGGGGCGGGGGTGGGATGAAGGGGAAGAGGGAGCAAACCCACCCTATTTTGGTCATTAATAAAAATTCCACTTCCAGGAACACTGCTGCATGTCTCTGCTAGGGATGTTGAAGACTAAACAGAGTTTGTTTTCGGTTTAGCCCATTGAAATCCCTTTATCTGTGAGGAGCGCGTCTCTGCGATGCTCTGCTTGAGTTTAACTTCAACCAGGCTCCGGGCAGCCCCCGTGAAGCCCCCAGATAAGGCCTTGCGGGATCAAGGGCAAAAGGCACAGCATTGCCCTGTGTAACCATTTCGGGAATCCCTCTCAGCACGAGGCAGGAGGTTTCTGCAGATATTTTGTCTAGCAAGCCCGTGCCGGGGGTGCTGCAAAGGGCTGACTCGAGAGCCGCTCGCTTTTGCGGCTCTCAAAAGGCGAGCGTGTGGCCTGACTCTGCTGAAGAATTGCATCTGTCCCCGGAGTCAGCCGAGGCTTTATTTCCTTTCTGAGTAACCATCTGAAATGAGACAGCCCCTACTCTCTGCCCTTTTCTCCTTCCACGTTACTCATGGCAGGAAGCCTGCTGGGGTGACGAGCACACGCTGCTTACATGAGTGAGGGCTGAAAAATGCAGCAGTGCCCTTTCACCACCGTTTTTCAAGGAAAATGGAATGAGAAGTTCCCCAGAATTGGCCTTGAGGCTCTGCCTCCTGTCAGCAGCGTCTCCTCCCGCACGCCTCCGTGTCCTTCATCACCCCGACTTACTATGCCAGAGGTTCACAGGACTTCAGAGCTGGTTTATGTTCCTCCTCGCCCTTTTTCGGCTGCTCAGGTGGGAAGGGCATCGCTGCAGCCCCCCTACCAACCTAGAGCAGCATCCTCCCCCTGTGCAGGAGAGCTCGTGGTCCCCAGCTCCGGGCTGACCCCGGGGCAGCAGCCTGCTCCCTACCCGGGCAAAGGAGACCAGCGAGGCTCTGCGTGCGCAGTCCAGCCCCCGTGACGAGGTGGCCCGGAAGACCTGCCCCAGAGAAGAGCCACGAGCCACGCACGAGGTCTGCTCGGTCCCGCGCTGTGCGGGACTCGAAGCGGGCAGAGGCTTTGTGCTGAATTCAGGTGGATTTTCTGCTTCGGGATGCAGCACGATGACTCCGGTTAGGGTTAATCATATCCTGTGGTAGGAAAAACAGGCCTCGGGGATGTGAACTAATAAAACAGAGGCACTGAGAAATGGTTGCCAAAGCCCGGGGGAACAGCTCTGCACATCCTGAGGTCCCGGCTACTTTTATCTTATGATCTACCAGGAGCCTGTTCAAAACTGAATTGCGCTGCTAATACTGAGCTGACCGTGGAGTTTGCTTTCACTGCAATTAAAACGAAAACTAATCATTACAATCTGGGGTTGTTCTGAGGGTCAGTAAATGGCCCTGGTGCATCTGCGCGGGCTCTGCGTTTCCGGCTGGTCCACGGCAAAGGCCGCTGTAGCAGGGCAGGAGAAATCGACAGCGATAGAAAGCGGCACCAACGATTCAGCCGTGGCATCCGCCCAAATTCAATTTCTAAGCAGAGTAACTCTTTCCCATGGTGGGAAGTTCTGGTGAAATAACCCCAGCTCCTTGCAAACGTTCAATATTACACTGAGTTTACATAAATATAAAAGCACTGATCTCACCAGCCGGTTAGACAAAGCAGGTGAGATACCTGAATCAAAATCAAGAGGTTCCTTGTAGACGGTGTGGCCACAGGTACAGTATTTTGCTCCTTTCTGTCTGCCTTGATGCAGGAGGACTATCACAGAGAAAGCTTTTCCAGCTGTGATGGAAAAATTTTCCAGCTTTTCCATCCATGGAGGCTTCCAGCGAGGGGTGTCTGAGCTCACAGCCTCCTCCACGGCCGCTGACCCTGCAGCAGGGTTATATATTTTGATTTTCCCCTGTTTATTTCTACTGGATGTTCCTCTGAAACAACTGTGCTCCAACGAGGAGTGCTGTAGCAAGAGACCGGTTACACTTCACTCTCATGGAGGGCACGTTCTGTTGGTAAAGTGACTCTTCTTAGTTAGAAGGAAGTCGTGAGAGTTAATTGATAGTTGCGAGGGGGAAAAAAAAGCAGAAATCTAGGGTATTAGCCATCACAGCTGGAAAAGCTTTCTCTGTGATAGTCCTCCTGCATCAAGGCAGACAGAAAGGAGCAAAATATTGTACCTGTGGCCACGCCGTCTACAAGGAACCTCTTGATTTTGATTCAGGTATCTCACCTGCTTTGTCTAACCAAAGTATTCTTTGGGCAGCAAAGAGAAGTGTGTACTCCTCCACCCCACTCCCCCCAAAAACCCCCAAGAATAGCGATAATGAAAAGTTAAAGTTGAGAAGTAATCAAGAATTCAGACCTGAGAGGCCCAACAGCTGAAGTTTCAATCCCAAATTTAATTCAGTTACACAAAAAAAAATATGTAAATGCTTCAACCCCTGGTTTCCCTAGAAAATTGAAATCTTTACCAATTACCAGCTCTTTATCCAAACTACAAAGATTATGTCAATACAAATCACCCATGCTGCACTCTCCCGGGGTTGTTGGGAGAGGCAGGAGATGTGGGGCTGTTTGAGAAAATAGTAAATTGGGGGATGTGTTTGTTTCTTTTTATTTTATGTTAAACTTCAGGGGCTTTTCTTTAAGTTCAGAGAAGAAACACCGCAGAACAGCATCGCCTTTACCATCCCAGCTTGCATAAACACAGTTTAGGCTCCTTTTGGATGAAGGGATCTATATTTAAACACTCATGCCTTTTATGATTGTTTTTGCTGTATCCTATATATAAATACAAACCTACGTATCCAAGGGCAGCGGTGAAAAGGCAGCTACGCTGTAGGTGAACAACAGACCCCAATGTTGGCAAGACGTTTCCTCTCCCCCTCTCCCAAAGACGCAGGGGGTCAGGGTCCGTTTTCCTGGCAGGTTCCCCTAGAGAGGCACCGACAGCATTTTGTCCGTCAGAAAGAGGATTTTAAAGCCTCGGCCACGTAACCTTTAATAAGACGGGGGATTAGCAAACCTCGTTGAGTGACGCTGTGACAAAAGGCCAGGCTTGTGCATGTTTTACCCTCGCCTGCGTGCCCCACGCTGCTGGCACGGCCGCGGCACCCCGGCAGCACGGTTTGGGGGGAAAGGCTGAAGTCACTGCAAAGAGGGGAAGTGAAAAGCATATTGCTTCATTTTTTGATGAAACAAGAGTCCTGTACTTCTCTCAAGTACGTGCTCCGTGGTTTGTTTTTTAGAGAAATGGCTGGAATAGACACTGAGGACACACGTGTAGGTGGGAGAAGGATTCGGGTTGCCGCTTACAGGTGGCCCCCCTGGGGTGACTGTCCACGCTAGATCCTTCACAGGTAGAAATATTTCATTTTTGGAGGCTTTCCTTCAGCTCCCTTTGAAACGCTTAGGATGAACAAGAGCAAAGAGCGTCATTTCAAACTTGTTATACCTAACACTACGCTAGTTCAGGCTGTGCGACGGGGAATCCGCTCTCGGGTCTCCTCCCTGACGCATTTCGCAGCGCGTGATGCCGCTTTACCCAGCCTCATAAGGAACGGGTTGTAAGTGGGATGCAAAGCGAAACTTTTCCATTTGCTGGGTTTAACGGAGACTGGCATCTGCACCCGCCGTGACGCGGGGCCTCTGTCGCTGCGTGGCGGCCAGGGCGATGCTCCTCTGCGGGGCTTGGCTGAGCTGCCCCTCCCTATAGCAGAGGAGCGTTTGGCTCGGGGGTCTCAAATCAGTTCCCGGCAGAGAGCAGCTTCTCACCCCTCTCTCACAGCTCTAACAGAAAACTGTCCTCCATCGCTGCCGTACTTCTCTCACCCCCATTACCACACCAACAGAGTAACCTCTAACGAACTCGGGCTCCTAACTTCCCTATGGAGCAGGGAGCGACTGTTATTGCCAACGTGTAAATGAAGAAGGGAGGCAGTGACGGACGCCGGAGCACCAGGCCACTCTCCACCACCTTTTCATCCCGAGCTCACCACCAGCCGGACCGTGGTGGCAACCAGAAGCATCGCCCAGCCGGGCTCCAGGCGCGAAGGCAGCTTCAGGGCACGCTCGCAGCAACGTAACTGCTCCGTACACTGCTTACACCTCACTTTCTTTCTTCTGCTTTTCTCGCAGATGATGGGAAAATTCACTGCTGGAGCATCAGAGACGAGCCCCGCGTCGATCCCCGTGGACGACCTCAGCTGGCAGCTGCTCGGGGCCTCGCTCGCAGCCCCCGGAGCCGCCAGCCCCTTCTCCAGAGCACGGCGTTGGCAGGAAACTCGGCCAAGCGAGCACTCCGCATTTCTGCAGAGGAGCTTTCGGAAAGGCTGTGTAAAACCTCCCCTCTTCCCGCAGTCTCCATTGCAAGGCGCTCACAATAGCTGCAGCGAGGAAGGCAGCGCAGATTTTTTTTTTCATAGCAGGAGAAGATGGGGAAGGTGGGAAGAAGCCAATTTTTTTTTTCTTTTCTGCTTTCTCTTGCACAAAAGGGTCCTTATTCATTTTAATAGCAGGTTCTCTCACACAGCAATCTGCTCTGTCAGCCAGACAGCGGAGAAAGACTCCTTATGCAGCTACCTCAGGCAGAACATTGCTGCTTAGACCTTCTCGTCTGCTCTCTGAGGATGGGAAACTAGATCCATGACAATCTCAAAATGGAGAGCATTAGCCCGGAACAAATAAGTAGATTGCAATAATGGATACAATATGGAGGTTTCCTCGAGGAGCCAATATTTGTATTCTTCACAGCTGCATCTTTTTCTTTTTCTGTTTTTTTTTTTTTTTTCTTTTTAGCCTGAAGTGCTCCCAAATGCTTCATGCCATGTGGCCTCTTCTTATTTGCATCAAAGACCTGGTTCATCGCTGCTCTGCACTTTGATAGATTACGTACGCTCCTGCAAAGCAGATATAAAATGCTCGTCGGGGAGCACGGTGAGCCTCTTCTGCAGCGCTGCTGCCACCGATCCGACGCGAAGGAGCCGGTGCCCCAGCTCCGACGTGTCTGCCGAGGGCTGCGGCTGGAAGAGGAACCCCCAACGCAGAGCAGGGGCCCTCGGGCCTCCATCAAGTGAGGAAAAAAAAAAAAAAAACCCAAACAAAAAAGGGAATGGAAACAATAATGAGGAATGGGGTTATTGTAGGAGAGAGCAAGTAAAAGAGGTTGTTCGGGGACAGTGAAGAAAATGCCAGATAGGAAAGAAATAGCGCTCTGAAGAAAGACAATGGAAAATAGAGTGAAACAATTGAAAACCCATGTTAAAACAGAGCAGGGAGATCGCTGATCATAGGCGAGCAGTTTTTCACGAAGGTGCTGCAGCTTTGTTCCCTTCCAGCACGCTTTACAGCTATAGGGGATGCAAATAAAACTCTTTGCGTACGTAGTTAAGTGGAAACTTCGGTGCTCAGGTGCTGCCATGAGGGAGACGGTTTTTACTCCCTAAAGGTGAAGGGGGTGGGAGTTAGAAAATGGGAAGCAGCCAGGAAAATGAGTGAACCTGCATCACTTGATGGAAGGGAGGAAACCTGCAGCACAGGCACAGCCGGAGAGAAAACAACGCAAACAAAGGGAAGAGCATCGCGTTGCACTTGACACGGAAATATTTTCAGATGGCAGCAGTCCTTTATTGCTGGTGGTTCACCTGCAGCTCGTCCAGATACGACATGTAGAACAAGTTATAAAAGAGATCGGTATTTCAACAACTAAAGTCTCAGCCTTTTGTCTGGTGGAAAAAATCAATTCCAAATGTGGAAATTTCAATACAGACTATAATTTTGTTACAATTCAGATTTATTCTGCTTGCTTTCTTTCCTTTTTGCCCTTCCCCTCCTCTCTGTTCTTCAGAAATTGGCTCTGATGCTTCGTTCTCGCTCTCCAAAGACCTTTTGCAGCTGAGTTTCATGCAGCAGGAAACAAGCCCTGCCCAGCCTAGCCCGGGGAGCGAACCCGCTCCTTCCAAATCCCCTGTCTTTGGGGTAAAACCGCAGGACCCTGGTGCTTCAGCATCTTGCAAACTTTATCTTCATGCAAAGCAACGGTAAAGCATGTCGATGATGTTTTTTTAAACATTTTCAGCCCAGTTTATAAGAGCTAGCGGTGAACTCATTTTGGCTTTCTCCTTTTCTCGCTAGAGCGAGGACAAGCATCCTCCGGCTCTAACATGTTTAAATTATGGTTGTTTTGAGCATTTCTGAGGATCCAGCTACTCGTATTACTTAGAACCATGAATAGAGGCAAGGCAAGGAGACCTGACTTCACTCCGCTGGCACTACTACCAGGTCAGCTGGAGAACTGCCTGTGTATTTACCCCATGACTCCGCTCCAGCTCCTCAGAGCCTGAGTCTTCCCACCGCTGAGATGTCCGGTGCATCTCCCGTGTGCTCTGGGGATGCTGCAACACCAGGGAGCGAGGCCGGGATGGGCTCCCTTCTGCAAGGAGAAGCTGTTTGCAAGGAGACCGCGATTTCCTTCAGCTGTATCTTTTTGCTCTGGAGCAAAAGGTCCGGTGCCACGTTGCGTGTGCTTCCCCCAGCATTGCTTGGGCCTGCCTGTTTCCAGCACGTTGTTGCAGGATGGAGTTCTTCAGCCTGTTTGGGTTTTTTTCGTTTGTTTGCTTCTTGGCTTGGGGGAAGAGTTATAAATTTATGGGTAAACACAGCTAGTGTTTGGAATTAGACTGAATCGGGATGTTTGATTCCTATCTGGGCCCTTGCTGAATAATTTGAGGAGGAACTGAGCAGAAAGACCTTGCAGAAGGTGGTAAAGGCATGTGGGAGAGAGCGGGCAGGTGTCCCACACCCATCTCCTCCCGTGGTGGTGCTGCAGAAGAGCAGCAGCTCCAGGCTGGGGCCAAGGGAAGCGAGCAATGACCGCCCCGCTCCAGGCTTTCAGACGAGGGAAGCATCGGCAGTGCTCGGGGCCGTGGCAGCGAGCTAGGCGGTAAAGGAGAGCTGGAGGGTGCCGTGTTCCCCTCGGTCAGAAGGCCAAGCAGCTCCTGCGCTTGCACGTGCTCCTCCAAGGCTCTGCGGAGCCGCTGGGACCGGTCGCTACGAGCCCTCCGACAAACAGCACTTTCCCCCGGCCTCTCATGGCGCAGCAAAGAGCAGACGGCAATGTGTTAATTACAGGGGCCGAGTTCAGCAAGGAGGCAGAGCTGCTGCTCAATATAAGCAGCCAGTCATTCGGATGAAGACGGCCAGGCAGCCAAATGCTCCCGGCTCTCGGCACCTTCAGCCTCCAGGGATCCTGCTGGCTCTGAAGAAGCCCTTCCAGCCGCTTTTCCCCCTCATTTCAAAATCAGCCGGAGTGCAATTAGTCTGCCATGGCTGATCGGCAGCCTGTGTCAAGCTCCAGAGGAGTCACGCTGCCTTTCAGTGCTCCCTGGCATCCTCTGTTGTTATTTACAGGCATCCTCTGGCAGCGAGCAAGGTGAGAGCTCCGGCTGTCCCTGCTCCCGATGTGGGTGACAAGGGCAAGCTTAGCTTCTCCTTGCACACAGAGAGGTCAGCAGCGGGGCTGCAGCACCAAGCCAGGGTGTAATTCACTTTTCCTAATAGAGCCGGTTGCGTTTCCAATGAACTCGGTCAAACCTGACGGCTGGGGCGAATGACGATGGGGGTGCAGCTCTAGGTCAGGACACGCGGTGTTTGCACACAGGCTGTGCCATACAGTGAGCGCGAGAAAGAGTCGTCAAACAGATGTGCTGTGCAAAGTGCAAATTACCCAGGCACTGAACTTCATCCCGGGCCGCTTACAACAGCCATAAACGCCAGGCATGTTTATTGTGGGTTGCGGAGGGCTTTTGTTTTGCACCTTTATCATCACTTTGTACCGACGGCATTGTGGATCCAGTGGTGATATTCAGTGAGTTCACAGGGGATTTTACGTGAGAACTTCTGCGCGAGGAGTTTCTGGTCTGGAGTGGTGGGTTCACTGGGAGAGGTACCACGGGGCGGTTCTGGGTCCCGCTTGGAGAAAGACGCGCAGACAGCAAAACGCGGTGTCCGTCTGCATCTCCATCACCTGCCAAACTTCTCTGCCAATCCGTTCTGGCCCGTCCATACTGATGACAAGAATCTGGTTTCGTTCTTCATAAGACGTCTCTCTTTTTCAGTAAGATTACCACTGTTCCGGTTCTAACATAACAGGTACATAAACCACTGTGCCCACTGAGAGGCAGAAAGTACTGTGAACGTTACTGGACTCAAAAGAAAATCTCTAAACTTGGTTTAATTTCTTCACTTAAAATGGCATTATTTTTTTAATGACATAGCGGACAAAACTACACGGAGCGTGGAGCGGAGTGCTGGTATAATCCAGTGTCGCTGATGGTATCACCTCTTTGTTGAGTGTTGATTAACCTTAAATCATTTCTGCTGGTGATGACTTGTTTCGGGCGTTCAACAGCAAACAAACAGCAAATCCTCCGGAATCGGGATGAGCTCACCTGCGCACGCAGCAGAGCAGGCATGGTTCACCTACCTGCAAGGGAAACTCCCGCTCCCGATGCCCTACAGGCTTTTCCCAGTGTGCTTCTTTCAAAATATACAGCAGAGAGTGCTGGTTTGCTCTCGGTGGACCAGATCCTCCGCTGGAGAAAACACTCCTAATTCCACTGGGGTGGATGGAGCGATGCCAATACATACTGGCGGAAAATCTGCTCCAGTATACACGGTTTACTTTTGAGGATCTAAGCACATACGCTTCCAACAAAGTGCTGTTTGATAAAAGTTTGTTTGCCAGGTTGCCTTGCCTCGGTCCCTCCTAAAGTGTACACAACAGTATTTTGTATATAATAAGAGAAAATGAAGCGAATGTGTTCCAAGACCTCGTTCGCAGCTCCTAATGAATTCAAGAGCTGGGAGGCGTTGCTAGACACTAGTTAAAATAACCATAATCATCATCATTACTGCCATGCAAGTATGGAAAAAAAAAAGTTTTTATTATGGGCTGGAACTAGAAATCCAGAGCAGCTGCTAATCATCACGATAAGTGGGTTGCTGGTTTGGAGGGGGTTTGTGCATCCAGGTATTTACTGTGGCCAACTGTAAGAAGCAGTTTTTTGTTATCCAAGCCTTTCAGCAACCTCCCCGCCCATAGGAATATGTTGTAAGGTTGGAATATATTGTAATTGTAATATTCCTCTTACCTCTCTTTTCTCCCCTTTCTTGTCAAAGGCTTTTCCTTTCCATTTATTTAATATTTCTCTCTTCCCCCCACCCCTTTTTTTTTATTTATTAACTCACCTAGGCAGTTGAATTAGCAAAGAAAAAATAGAAATTACAATTCAAAATTTTCTAATGGAAGAATGAGTGTGTTTTTGGCACTGCTTCTTCCCATTGTTTTTTTAAGACAGACTCTCCTTAACTCTCCTTTTCCATTCCAGAGACTGCCCTTCCTTTATAAGCCCAGATTTCTTCCCATTTGTGCTCTCTTCCCTCCCTCCTGACTCATTTCCACTTCCCATTTTGGCTGTTTCTTTTCTCTTTCCTCTTCCTTTCTCCAAATGTTCTCTGATCTTATATTCTGCTATTTTTAATTCCTTCTTCCCAGGCCTGGATCCACCCCCCCACCCAGTATCATTGGGCTGTGTGCCTCTCTACCCTCTTCCTCTCTGGACTGAAAGGACAGCCTGGGCAATAATTTCCTCAAAATCCAACTTTTTTTAATCCAGCGACTCGAGATGAGCATTGCCTGCCTTGGTGTGGGAAACCTGGCATCACCACTGTCCGTGCACAGTCCTTATGGCTCTCCAGGAATTTCAAAATATAGTTCAAGCTCCCCTCAGACTTGTTCCATGCTGTTCTGTAATTTCTGACCCATCTAACCAGGGCCTTCTTTCCAGGCAGTTTGGTCACTATGCTACTCCTGCCAAATATTTCTTCTGTGCAGCTTTGCCATCTGGAACCGCCCGCCTATGTGCCTTCAGCCTCACCGACTGGCCGTAGAGTTTCCAGTTTCAGCTGAAAAAAAATTTTCCCTTACTGTCATCCCATAGCAATCTGAACGTAGGATGTAGGCAGCAAACATTCGGTCATTTATTTTCCACGGTGTGGGAATAGTTCTCGTACTTGAAGCAATTTCAGTTTTAAAGAAGCCCTGGAGCTTGTGGAATGTGGGCAGTTTTCAGATCTTTCATCCTAAGTCTCACTAGCAACGACTCTGTAAGCTTTTCCATCAGACATCATATTTGCTAGAATTACCAGTGACTACCTCGCTAGGGTATAAAGTATATTTAGAATGGAAAATTAAGGGGGAAAAAATGATTTAATGAAAGGTTGGAGGGAAAGGAAAAGGATTTTTCGGAGTGCTAAAATAGTGTATTATTACCTACAAAGGAATTCTTGTAATAATCAAAGCTGGGAGGTCCAATAGCCTTCAGTGCAAAGAATGCTCAGCATTCACCCCCGACGACCTTCTTTATTCTGAGTACCAGACACAGTACGCTCATGACGAGGAATCAGACCTTCGTATATCACACAACACCACTAGTCATAACTTTTAAGGTTTAGCTGGCAATGAATAAATACTGAGCCTGCAAAGCCAAAATAGTCCTTGAACTGCTGCCTTCAGCAGCAACGTTCATTTAATGCGATGTATTTCAAATTTCCAAATCGCATCCTGATGGGTCTCTTTCAGAGGATCTCCCAAAAATTAAGTACAAATATTTGACTTCAGAAATTAAATCCCCGGGGCACTAGATACGCTTCGCTGCAGATTAGTTAGAGCCTGTGGAGTTATAAGATTCCTGAGATGGAGTGCTGAAGATTCCAGGAATTCTCTCAAAGGTGAAATGATTAACTAACCTTTTGTTCCTAGAGCACAATAATGCAGAAGGCAGGTCTGCATTCACTGAGTCCCATGCTGGACTTGTCTTCTACCTTTTCTGAAGTGTTCACAAGCCTTAAATCTGAGTCCAAAGAATTTTGGACTTGTCAATGAAATAAAGAGCTAAGTATTAGTGACAAAAGTAAGATATGACTCAAAACACAGGAGCAGCTTATTTTTCCTCTGAATCTTTTACTGAAGATTTCAATCTATTTTATTGGCACAAGGACTTATTAATTTCTTTTCAACCATAATAAAACATGTGATGTGCTGATCCACACTATTCCCCAGGGCAAAAGTAGGAGCTGCTGCTTTTCTGTACCAGAATCAGTGCAGTAAAACTTGTGGAAGAGGTAGAAAGAAGAGGAAATTTCAGTGCAGAGACCATGACAGAGATTTTGCCAATTATCTCATTCAGAGGGAAAGGTTTCCCCTGCCTTCTCTACCTGGAATTGGCCATCGAGCCAGCTACCAAATTTGCTTTTCAGATCCCAAAGGGCATTACAATGAGCTGTTCAGACAAAGAAGCTCTCGTATCCGTTCAGGAGCTTAAATAAATACAGGTGGCAACAGAGATCAGAGAATGAAAAGGTAATGGGCTCCTTGCAAAAGTCGTCTTTTAATGCACCAGCAGTGTTATTCTGCACCAAATGTACATTTTCAGCGATGCTAAAGCATGATGATAGCATTTGCTTGTTTTCTCCCCAAAACAAATGTAAAAAAAATGTACAATTCAAAAACATTAGTGAAGTCTTGTCATAGCTAGATGATCAAATACAACAAAAGAGAGGAAAGGGACAACGCTTCAGCAAGTGCCGAACGCACAGATGCAATCTGAGGATGTTTTTTATCTGTTATTTCACTGTTTGCTATCAATTTGCAGAGAACATATTCATCATTTCATGGGCCAATACGAGTAAAATTAATTGTAAAGTTACACTGAGTGTTTTTGTGGCATTTATTTAGCAAAGTAAGTTATTAGTCACCTAAAAATTCAGCAGACACCACCACCTCTGGCCTTCCTTAACACTACTTGCTTATTTAAAAAGATGGATGGGAATTTATTTTAGTCCTGTTTAGCATAGGTTGTTCAGTATGGCAAATCAACCACTTCCACTAGTCTCCAGAGAGAAATTCTCTGACATAAACAATTTCTGCTATTCATTATAAAATTTCCTATATTCATTAAAAATATATCTAAGATCAGTCCAGGGGTAAACACATGGATATTTGTTTTAAAAGGTTAGTTTCTTCACATGTATATAATATAGCTTGCATGTAAATGTCCGGTTTGACCTTTTTCTTCTAAACTGCTGTGATCCACAATTTACGTGGAGCTTGTATGAGAGCACGGCCGTCACATTTATTTTGCATCCACACAGAAGCTGACTCCCATGCTGTGCGCAAAATATTCCTTAAATCACCGCTTCACAAATGTGCCTCAAACTTGCATAAAAGACGTTAATGGAAACGTATCGGTACAAACTGTCCAGTGGATATAAGCTGAAGAGCACAAAATTTATTGTGGCGGAGGAAATGGATGTGCCAGGGAGGCTCTTCAGCCTGCGCTGTGTTTCCTCAGCCCCTGCCCTTGATCCTTTTTGGAGCAGGGCTCGGCGGCCCCGAGGGCTCGGGATGCTCTGGCAAGGAGTAAGAGCAGACCTGGAGAAGGGAGCTGCATGTCAGGATACCTGGCTCTGCGTTTTGACAAGCCAGTACCGAGATCTTGCCTTCCTCTTCGCTTTGCCCGCTCAAACAGTTGGCGTAATACCCCTGGCTTCTTCTGGTCATCAGCTTTAATGCTTTTTATATTATTACACAGTATTAGAGTTCGGGCCTTTGGTCTTTGCACGTGCTGTGACCATCTATCCCCCTAAGTTGGGGGGGGAGACGAAGCGTATAAAATGCGTAAAACACCACATTTGTCCTGGTTTTGGCACGATGGGGGTTGAGGCCGCAGACCTCCCGGCCACAGTCGGGCATCGGTTTGGGCGTCGCAGCCGGGGTACAGGCAGCGGCGCTGGCTGTGCCACCGGGTGACAGGCCGTGCCCAGGCAGGACATCCGCCATCAGGTGCCACCAACTCCGTCTGCAGAGGGACAGGGCCCGGCGGCGGCTGCAGGCCGCGGGGGCACCTCAGGGGACACGGCCCGGGCCTCGGTCATGGCGGGATGGTGGCTGCCGGCCGGCCGGCCGCCCGCTCCGGCCACCGTGGCACCTTTGTCTCCACTCGGTGCCACCTCTGCCCTGAAGAGCTGTGTCCCCTCCCTCGCCCCCCAGCCCTGCCTCCCCCGCCAGACACCCGCGGGCCCGAGCTCCCGCCCCGCCGGGGCCTCCTCAGCCACCTGCGGGCTCCCCCGCCGCCCCCCCGCGCCCCTTTTCGCGGGAGCGTGTGGCTGAAGACGAAGATCGGCGCGGCCTGTGGTTGGCGCGCCCGCCCGCCCCCGGCCGGCGGCGGCGGCGGCGCAGGCGCAGTGCCCGCATTCCATCATGGCGGAACGGTCGGTTGGCGGTCGGCAGCGCCGGGGTTGAGGCAGGGGCTGCGGCGCCGCGCACGGTCAGTGCTGCCGCGGGGCCGCCGCGACGCGGCCCGGGACGGGGGCCGCTCCCGTGGGCTCCCTCTGCCCCCCGCTTCCCCCCGGGGCGGGCGGGAGAGAGCGGCGGGGCCGGGCCGGGGGAGAGCGGCGCTCCCCACCCAAGGCGCGGTGGGCAGTGCCAGGAGCTGGCGGCCGGCTCGACCCGCCGCCGGCGGCGGGGAGCGGAGCGGAGCCCGCCGAGGCGGGGCTGGGCGGGGGGAAGGCGGCGGGGTGCCGGCCCGGCTGTGGCGGGAGGCGGCAGGGTGCGGGACGGCGGCCGGGGGTGGGGGGGGGCAGCGGGGGGGCCGCCGTGTGGGACGGGGCGCGGGGCGGCGGGGTGCCCGCCGTGTGGGGCGAGGGGGAGCGGGGGGGATTGAGGGGAGAAGCGGGACCCCGGGGTATGGGGCGGGTGTTGGCGGGGGACCCCGGGGTATGGGGCAGGTTTGGGGGTGGACGTGGCGCACGGGGCAGGTGGGGGCAGCCCGGCGTATGGGGGAGGATGGGGTGCCTGGGGCAGGGGTGGGCTGGGGGGGAGGCAGGGCGAAGGGGGAGCCGGGGCAGGAGGAGGGCTGTACGGGTGGGCTGCCCCACGGGGCGCGGGGGGTCTGCCCAGGAAGAGCCGGGGGCTCTGGGGTGCCGGGGCTGGGGTCGGCGCGGGGTGCGGGGGGCCGCTCCTAACGGGACAGCCCCGCTGCGGCGGCAGCCCCCGGGCGGCCGGGCTGGGCTGGGGAGGCAGAGGGGGCTGGGGCCGGGGTCGCGGCGGTGCCGCTCGCAGGGCGGGGGTATCTCGGCTGTGTTTCAGCGAGCCCCGCGGTGCCTCCCCGGATGGGGTTAATGCCAGCGAGCTCCCCGGACTCGCTCTTCCCTCCGCCCGTTCCCGCTCCTCTCCCCAACGCACACATTCTCCGTCTCTCCCCCCTCCTTTTTCTTCCATTTCTTTGGGGAGAGGGGGGTGAGATCTGAAGTCGTTCCCCCCTCCATCAGCCCCCCCCCCCCCCCCCCCCCCCGCTCTGTTCTCCCTCCTCGGCAGCCGGAGCTGCTGCCTGCAAATGCCACGTAGCCTTCGAGTTGTTCCCCTTGGCTGATCAGCAGCTCGAGTACCAGACACCTCCCCCAGCTCCTCCTGGGGTCGGGGCAGGGGGAGGTCAGTCCTGTCATCCAGTGTTTGGGTGGTGACCATCTCTTACCCTCCCCCATTCTGCTTTGTCCCCCTCTGCCTTGGGGCAGCAGCAAAGGTGGGGACCCTACTGTGACTGCTTTTCAGCGCGGTCCTATTTACTGCCTCTTACAAAAGGCTGTTGACTTCAGCTACGTGGGGTTGCTTTCCTGCGGAGGGCTGGGGGAGCGTCTCCAGGGTTTCGTGGCCCCCAGCCTCAGCAGCCCCTCCGCTGCCTCTCCTTTGAGGCGCTTCATGCGCAGCACATCGCAGGAATCTCAGAAAACAGGGTAATAATGCATTGCTGGCAGGTGTATTGGCTTCCTTCAGCAGCTCGCTCTCAGCTGGTTTCTGAGTTTTGATTCTGTTTAAAACTTGCTACTCGGACTTCTTGTAGGAATGATGGCGATTTTCTGTAAAGCTAATTTATTTTCATAACGGAGGTTTCAATTTCTATCCATTCTTCAAATATTTGATGTCTTTTCTGTCCTGTGGTAGCTAGGTTTTTAACATTGGCAGTCCTTCCTTTCTTTAGCTGACGCCTAATTGTGAATATTGACACATGGTACTGCTGCAGATAAGTTCTTTGGTAGCCCGGTACGCGTATGCCTATGGCCTGTGATTCCTAATGTTCTTCTAATGTATTTATCTTTATGACACTTGGTTCAATAGGAAAATACTATCTCGGTCACAGATGGAAAGACTGAGGCACCGAAATATTTATGGCCCAAGGTCACACAGGAAGTATGTGGTGAGGCAGGGAATTGAATCTAGATTTCCTGAGACTCAGATTAGCATTTTAACCAGGGAAGCATCCTCTCTGTATTTTAAGCCAATAAATTGACCTTGGAGTTAATATCCAGTGTAGAAGAAAGTACTTTGTGTTTTGCTCAGTATCTTTGTGAGTAAGAAGCAAAACCCGAGTTGCTTCCCACACTTGCATTCCTTTCCTTGTTTTTTGTAGTTTGTCTGTGAAAAAGGATAAGGTGGTAAATAAGAAAGATGTTGACTTTCTCAAGGCTCTGTGTGTGTAGCCACGCATGTTGAAAAACAGCCAGCTGTTACAGCGTCCTCTCTTTTAGGTCTTTCTACCTTACTGTGTTCCAAATCTGTGGAAGTTTTGGAATGCTGTTATTGTCTGGGAATAATTTGTTCTTAGCTAGGATCAAATAAATCTAATATTCTATAAAGCTGAGTTGAAAGCAATCTACTTTGTGTTCATTGGTATCCTGGTTCTTAGTTTGTCATTCTTAACGCAGCAGTCTGTGAATAAACAGGATTTGGATTGACCGTCTTAAACGTCTCCTGGAGCAAGCTATTACAAGTCGTTCACTCGGTTGTAGGCTCAGTATTGTTGCAGCAAGTTTTTGAAAAACTTGGCCTTCGCTGCAATTAAGCAGCACTTTGACAATGAGATGGAATAATTTCAGCTCTTGGGCTTTGTATCTGCACAGATACATATTGCAGGCTGTTTTCATTCCCGTTATATTAGAATAGCTTATTTTTGTTTGTAAAATTTGGTAGTTCATTTTACCGCAGTGTTTTACTTGCCAATGGTTTTGAGGAATTGGATGTTAGAATAGTTTAAAACAATAACTCCTCGTGTATTCACCTTTAGAGAGAATAAAGATAAGTTTGTCTACACAAGTGCGTTTCCTGCCACAACCCTTGATCACAAACTGCATCTTTCTTTGATGTTGTACTGAAACCAAATTTGCAACACAGTTGAATATAAATGTTCTCTATAACGCTTTTAACGGTCTTTTGTTTGGGTTTTTTTGGAGGCTAGCATTTGCATCGTGTTGACTGTGTGGGTTGTCACACCCATGCCAACAATCTTTCATCTTTTATGTTTATTTTAGGAAAGGTTTGGTGAGTCCTTAAAAAACAAGATTTCATATGTACTGTGCAAACAGTAAAAATGCCAGCGTGCTGCTCACCAGCGAGAGTGCCTGGCCTTGGCAAAGCCCCACTGGGAAATGCAGTACGCTTGAGCCGTACTATGTATGTATTTGTAGACCCATTTGTATACCCATTACTGAAAAAGGTTTTGGAATCCCTTAGGGTGAATTTCAAGCAAATTAAAATACATGTTTTAAGCTTGGAAGACTGAAACTGGCACTTTTATTTGATGACCTGCTGTTTCCCCAACTTGGAAGACTTCTTGTCAAACTGTAGAAGTAAGCTTGTAACTTCTAAGAAAATACACAACTGGGAAGGCATTCTTACAATATTCTGCATCAAAGTCAGAAGCGGCTATGAAATCCTGTAAGAATTCCTTCCCTAGTTACATATTTTCTTCATTTCCTGTCATCATTTCATTTAATCAGAGAAGAATTTTAAATTTATCTCTGAAAGCAGATGAGAAAACCTCATTATTAGTAATACTGCAACAGTCGAGAGACTTTAGGAAAAAAATTACATTTCTCACTTCCAATTTTGCTATATCTCAAAACAATCAGGTCTGAACTGTCGCTATTTAAAATTGTGGTTGCTCATTGCTCTGGTTTCAAGGCTGGTGAATATCAGAGCAGTAACCTTTTCATTTTTTCACCTGTTTTTAGCAAGTTGTCATGAAGCTTACCAAGGTCAAGATGGTTAGTTTTCAGCTGTTATCTTTGCTGCAAGCCAGACCTTAACTGAAAAGTTTTGGATTCCTGAGTGAGGAGCACACACTGAACTCTTTATTGCATTCTTGAAGAGCTTATTGTAAAAGCAGCGATAATTTATTCTTTCAGTGGTGCTAACACAATCCTTTCTGTGTATTGACCAGCAAAGACAGACCACTGGCTCGGAGCCCTTAGTCCGTTTCCCTCTTAATGTAAATCTGCTATTGTTCCCAATATCTTGATTGATGTGGAAAATGCCTCCGTTTGCTCAAGATTCACTTTTCCAGCATTGGGGCCTGATGCTTTATATTTTTTTTTGCCCGTGTCTCATTAAAAGTAGTTCAGGAAGAACATTTATTAGGCTGTGACTTCAGACACATCTGCAACTTCAAGACAGTATCACCTTTCTGGGGAAAATAACAATGGATCTGCTGTGTTTGCTGGAGGAAGCTGTGAGCTTCTGCTGGCTGGCTCAGTGCAAAGTTAGCCAGCTTAGCTTATAAACTACCTCAGTGAGCTACACTCAGGGGCAGTGATTTCCTACAGTGTTCCAGTAAAACTGCAGAACGTACGTGCCTGTGCCCTATCTTTAGAAAAACTATATTGGGAATGGGCTAGTATTTGTAAAGACTTCCGAAGTTTGGAGAGCCAAAACCGTGCAATTTATAATCTTCAGTGTGCAAATGGTTTCGGAACTGGAGTTTGGTACTGGATCCAGTCGTTTGAGAAAGATGATGATTTTTACATTATTAAACGCAATGTCTTGAGTGGCTTCAGTGACTACTAAAGCTCTTCATTACCTTCTCCTGGTGGAGCATCTTTAGTGGAACAGTTTCTAGAATAAAGCTGTGCTGCCCCATAACAGTAAACTGTGATTGTGTCTTCCAGATTGTACAATTTTTGTCTTTTCAATGTACCCTATTGGAGGATAAATATGTGCATGGTAATTTAAATGTGGATACATTTACATACTTTTTGGAAATGGATTTTTTTCATCATTACTGTCATATGGAGGAATAGAGCGCTGAGTAGATAACTAGGTAAATACACTTAATTACCGCAGAATGCACTTCATAGGGAAACTGTCTTCATAGCGTTCAAGTTACCTTTCACTAATTAGATCACAGCTTAAGCAGTGGAGTGTCTTTGGCTAGTACGGCACTAAATGTGTGTGCAACATTCACGCGGTTGTCAGGTTTTGCATTCTGTAGGTACTGAATGAATGCAGGAAGGCTGCGTAAGGTCTTTCGGTTCTTTCCCAGTGGAGTCTTCCTTGGGCTTTATTTGCTGATTCTAGTGGAGTTAATCATTGGCTGTTCTCTGATGTCTTTTGCTGCTTTATTGAATGTAGGTTGTTTTCTGCACCCTTTTTTCTTAAAACTTTACGCTTGCCAAGTCACTGAAAAGAAAATTACTGTTACTTTTTTCTTGTCTGCAGAAAGAAGACTGAGGGACAGTACAGCACATTGCTCATACTACAGCAGGCGCTGACCGTGTAACATTTATCAACAGGAGCAAATTCAAGGCAGGAGAGTGTCAACGGTAATTAGACATAACTTACTATTATCTCAGATTTTTATGAAGCATTTTTTCCTGTTAAGTCTCTAAGTAACACTTTAAGGTGAAATAATATAAAAGTATTTGACATACTTCTAAACTTAGGACTCCTTTTTTTTTTTTTTCTCTTCTTTTTCCTGGAAGAAAGTTTTTGATAACTTATTGTCAAATGTAAAAAAATGAATTAGGGAAGGAAGAATTGATAGAGTTCTTGAGGTAAGAAGAGGTTCAATATTTCCACATAAACATTATTGATTTTATAAGGTAGCAACCTCATCTTTGTGTCCACATTAATTTTTCTCTCTCTCTCCCTTCCCCCCACCCCCTTAGCTGGAAGTGTTGTCTTGGAGAGACTTGCATAATTGGCCTTTGGATAAAGAAAGTAAATTCTGTTTTTAGCGAAATGCATTTCCTGTGTAGAAAACAGCTCAAGTGGGTGGTAGCATACTGATAAGTGAGGGACTAGGTGGCCTTACTCAGATACGTTGGTTTTAGTTGGAGTCATGGAGCACCTCAGTGGTGGAATTGATCAGATCATGGAACTGACTCGCTTGAAAAGTGGAAAGTAATCTGTCAGAAAATTGCCATTGATATGGCACTTACAAGAGCAAGAATTCTCCAACTTTTTTTTTTTTTTAATGAAGATTCCTGTGAATTATCTTTTGATGTGCAATACTTCAAGACCCTTATGAAACCATGGCAATTGCATTCTTGAAAGTTCAAGTAGCCAAAAGTAAAGACGAGTTTTAGAAGCTGTTGGCTAGAACAGCATATTTTACATAGGAGGAGAATAAGCAGATGCAGTATAAAGCACTTGTGAATAAGAAATCACCTTTTTGATGTAAAGACACAAAGTAGTTGTTTTCATTTCTTGAAGAGTTGACGTATGTCCTGAAGACCATCATCAAGCTTTTTCTAAAAACAACGTTTAGTTATAGAACCACCCGCTGCATTGGTGGAGGCCTGGTCTTTCCAATTCATATATTTGAATTCATGTTTCACCATCTGTCTGTGGATTAGAAGACAGCAGTTGTTAATATTGCTCAAAATGGGTATCCATCGATACTAGGCGACTATTATATGGTCACTAATTAACCCTGTCCTTTGACAAGTTTTTGATCACGGTATGCATGATGTTGGCTGCGTATAGCTGACAACAGTGTATTCTTTAGCCTGATGCGACTGCTGCATCGAGGAAAGCAATCGCACATCAGCTGCGTCAGAGGATGGAATTGCATTTTTGCGTTGCATCACAGCTAACGTGCTGTTTATTGAATTGAAAGGCATCCAAGCAGATTTTAGTTTTTCTATGATGGGGGTGTGTATTTTTACTGAGGTTAGGTCCCCTCTAATGAAGAATTAGTTTTCATGTTATGACTAGGCACCAAAATTCAAATGTAATATGCTAGTCTCAACTTTGTGAAGAGCAGTTTATCCCATTTTCCCAAGCCCTTACGTGTTTGCTTTGCAATTGTCTAATGCAACAGAAGAAATCAAGTAAAGAACTGAATGGTAGCTAATCAATGTAGAATAGAATGTGATGTGAAACTGCGTAAGTACAAAACAAGTCTTTGGGGAGAAATTTGAAAGTGTCCTGTGAGCAAAAGATCAATCAGCAGATGGATTTCTTACAAGATATAAAGGAAAAAAAATTGGTAACCGTGTTATAGTCTCCTGAGTTGAGTAGGTATTTGGGGAGGAAAATTGTTTAACCATGTTAAACATGGGGTTATAAATTTGGATGATGTATTTTTATCTGCTGTTTCATGCCCTTTATTAAATAGCTTCAACATTGATATCTCTTTAATGGCGATCAGTTGCTTTCGGTTCTGCTATGTGAAGTATTAAAGTGTTCCAAACTAGTGAAGTGATCTGTACCATTAGCTTATCACTTGAGTTGGGTTCGTCGTGTTACAGTTACGTGAAGGAGTAAAGGCAGCCTTTAATATTTGCACGGATGTAAAGTGGTTTAGTATTCTTTAAGTACTTGCAAGACGGTACATGCTAGTATGGAGCAGAATGACTGTTCTCATCAGAAGGTTTAATCTGCTTACCAATACATACATTTTTGTCCATTTCAAAATGTCAGGGGTGATGGTTATTTAGAAGAATTATTCCATTTTGGAAGATATTATGTAAACACCTTTTTGGTGTATTGTAAACTGTCATTTTGCTTTATAATGCCTAGATCTCTGAGAATATAAACTTTATAAAAACATATATATAAACTGTCATCCTTAGATTCTTCAAAACTGTGACGATTTACACTTACACTCTTACGTAAAGGTGTGATTACATCCCCAAACCTGTAGCAGGTTAACTGATTTACCAATAAATATTGAAAGCTCAGACATAGAAGCAAATTATTTTAGTGTGTTACCATGCATCAGCTGACCTGGTATAATGGTTATATGCACGTTCCTGGCCTGTCAGAAACGCTGGGTGAAGTGTGTTTGCTTAAACCTCGTGTATGATCTCATACTTGCATTTCACCTTGCATTTTCCATGAACTAAAAAAATGCACATGGTCTGTTACTATGAGACTGCTCAGATGTGGTAATTTAAGTAATTTATTGGTGTGTTTTAGCCCTTGGTTTAAGTATAACCTGTTTTAACTAGACTAATTTGATCCGCTCTGCAGCTAAGGCATTACAGCCCGAACCTCTTCTCATGTTGCGCAAGGGAAACAGTCTTCAGTTTGTGTATCAAAATAATTCTTCCTTGCTTGAAGTTTGCATAATCTCTTACAATATACAAAAAAGAAATCCTTTGCTTTTGCTGTATTTTTATGCTTGTTTTTGAAGTCATGTTTTGTAAGAGAGTTCTTAAATTAAAAAGCTTGTTTGTATCAATACATTGACAGGAATCATCAAGCACACTTCTGATTCGCAGAAGCAGGTTGAATCAGAGCTAGGGGAAAATCAGCCTTTGCTTTCCGTAGTGTCTACAGAAACCTGAAAGCAAACTCCTGCTTGTATTAATCTTGTCAAGTCCTGATATTACTTCCGTTTTGTTGGATTAGACGACAGCTGGCTGCTCTGACCAGTCTTGTGGTAGGGAGCCTTTCCTGGAAGTAGCGTTGTTGCTGTTGGTTTTAATAATCTGGATGATTGCTCTCTCTTAGAGTCAAGCTTAAAAATAAAAAATAAATTGTCGTTCAAGATTTGGAATGCAAGCGTTTGGAAAATAACTTTTGGATCAGATCTTGTTTGTATCATACCAGCTGTACCAACTTTGTGCTGGTGTCTGCCATCCCATAATGTTCTCTAGGTTAATTTAGGACAGGTATTACACAGCTCTGGCACTAAAACGGTCTGAGTTTTGGTGCTTCCCTGGCATAATCCCAGGAGGTTTCACTGGTTCAGCAGACCGACATCCGCATCTGTACAACGCGCAGCATGGCATGTTTGGTGTTGGGAAATACATAGCATAGGACAAAGTAAAGCAGCCAAGCTCAGGGTACCCTTAAATTTGCCACTTTGCTGGCTGGTCCTCAGCCAGCTCTTACTTGAAGATTATAAGAAAAGCTTTTAAAAATACTTAGATATTTATTGCTTGCTGTGAACTAGGTATTCCTTGCTATAGGGAGGAAACGCAGATGAACAAGGTGCTATGGAATATGTGTTCCCGTTGCGGTGGACTTGTCTGCACATACAATAGCCATTTCTTTGGATTGTTTCCAGTCTTTGAAACAGAACTTTTTGCCCTGGAGTTGAAGAAGGTTGGTAAATAAATGGGCAGAACTTGGGTTTTTTAAGGGGAAAAATTATCATAAAAGGGATTAAATTTTACATTCCACCTCAAGACCGAATTTTTCCCATAGGGAAGAATTGTACTTAGTTATCCAGATACTTAACCTGAATTTCAGAATCTTGGAGCACGTGCGGCTCCCTGTAGAAACTTGTAGTTCCCATCTTGTAAATCTTGGCATGGTTTTAAACGTTTTGCTTCATCTGTTCAGCTCTGTAATTACTTAAAGGTGTAAACTCCAGCTGCCTTTTTGCTGACCGGTTAAGGTTTCTCTGTGGCTGTTACTGCATTATCACCAAGATATATTTTCAGATACATAGTAGGACTTGTGCTCTTAAGAGTATAGGGTTGTCTTTCTAGAGCCGTGTGTATTTTATCTGCAAATAAATAGCCTGTTAGCTTTGCCAGCTGTTCTTTACCACTGTTCACATTGTGACTGCACCACGAGACCTGTGAGGACAACGTCACTGCTTTTGTTCTTCATAGGGTTTTCCTTTCTCGTTTTTTAGAATTTTTTTCATTTCAACAGTGCACTCTACTTCGTGTGACTCTGGTCAGAAGGTTTTCTGGAACTACTTTTCCATGAACCGTGGTGTATGTTACTTCTATAACTTCTAAGTGATTTAGATAGACATTTGGGTATAGAATTTCAGTAGTATGTTGTTAATGTGTAAATAAACTGGTTTCCTTCAAGGCCTAAACAACCACAACGTTTTGAAATTCAGAGGACACAGTTTCACACTTAGAAAATCATATTTAAAATAAATATGTTGTTACATTGCATTTATTAAAAGCTTTTTCATATAAGCTTAAAAATTTCATGCTTTGTGTAGCTTTAGGACATTAAAATGAGCAACTTAGCTTATGCCAGAACTTGTCATCTTCCTAGCTGGTGGAAAGAAGCAGTCAGTTTTGCATTTAATTAATTTTTTTTTTAACAACAGCGATACAGCTGGAAAATATCTTAATCCCATTACTTTTTTTTAAAGTTAAAATAAGAATGAAACACTTTAAGGGCTCAGCCCTTTGAGGTGTTCAGTTCTCTTGAACACTTCTAGAAGTAGGAATGGGACCTTTCAGGAACTACTGGGTTTCGTTTTATGGGGCTGGTCACTTAGGAAGCAGCACAGAAGTGCTTAGGTTATGACTCTGCTTTCCTGGCAATAAGAGTAAAGACATAAAATAACTAAAACAATGAAGGAAAATATTTATCTGGGAGTAATGTCATGTTTGTGTTATAGAAACTGTTAATGCAAACTTTACAGGCCTCATAAACGAATAAGAAAGAGGACAGACACGGCCCTAACGTGACCAATGAGCATATTGTTAAAGAACAGGTCCAATCTAACGTACTTTGGGCACTGACAGATAACTTTCTTCCCAGCTCACGACAATGGAGTTTCTCTTGTGAAGAACAGCAAGGACTTCTGCAGTCACTTGGAAAATGTGTATAACCCTCTAGGGTGAGCACTACCCTTCAGGCTGTGCATTTCCCTTTTTTGTCCCCATGGAGTAGAGCTCTCAAATCTTGAGGGATGTAGTTTCAGGTTAGAAAATAATTTTTAAGTGCTGTGGGCGGTTGCTTGTGTAGTTCCTATTTGAGGGTGGAGGGGAGCAATTTTTTTTATTGCTTTCCTGGCGCAGTCACATCAGGAACCTGATCCAGATTGGTAAGGGAGGATGAAAGTTGATATTGTCACTTACGTCAGAGTTCCCGTGTGTCTTAGTATGTTCTATCTGCTGTTTCTCTGCTTTTTTAGGGTTTTTTGGTGTCCGTGATATGAGGGCTTTCCATCAATCTTACTCCTCCTTCAAGGAGAATTGCTATGGGCAATCAGGTATCACAGTACCCTGAGAGATGAGCATTAATACTTAATTGTCTGTAGGAAAAAAGTGTCCTTTTGTAATTTGCTAGTTGCTTCCCCCCCTCGCTCTCCTACAGAGCCTTTCCACCTTGACTTCCCCCTCCATGGGTCATTCAGTCTGGCCGCAGGAGCCAGCCAACTTTCTGCAGCTTTTAGGAAGTTACTAGAGGTCCTTCTGGCGACCGGCCTGATGTGTTTGATCCCCAGACGGTCTTTGTGAGGGCAGAAGGTCTATCTGGCCTGTGATAAAAGGCTTGTGGTCACCTTTATATTTTACCGTGGAAACTATTAGCACTACTTTAGAATGATAAGCATTTAAGTAACAGTTAAACTTTTTGGAAAACACAGAGAAATGTTTTGGAATTGTCACTTTTTAGACGTCAAAAGAGAAAAAGATTTTAAAAGAGTTTCCAGAAGAAAACACTTGGCGCACGGTGCGGAAACCTTGTACTATGTGTCTGTGGAGTTGGGGTGGGCATCTTGTTGAGGTTTTTTTATTTTACTTGGGTCACAGACCTCACCTAGGTCAAAATTGCGAGGTCCTAGCAGTACCTAGATCAAAATGACATTGGGCTTTTCACAGCTGTAAGTATTAAAAATGTTTGACTGAGCACATTTGTTGGGTAAGTCATGAAGAACGTTTTCAGTATCAAAGTTGCGGTGCCCTTCTGGCTAGAAGCCAAACTTCATACAAGATGGTGCAGACAAATTCACTTGGGTGTCATTACAAATTATTTCCAACATTTTAATCAAAACATATATTTAGTTTTGAACAGATGACTGTTATGGAGTGATGGTGGTCTCTTCAGGGCTAAAGTTGTAACTGAGCTTCTGTTAAGTCTCTCATTCCCTTAATCTTGCTAAAAGTAAACCAGTCCACCTAGAACGTCTCACGTGTGGTCCTGCGGCAGAGGAGAACTATTTTAGGATTGGGATGATATCTTAAACACCTTGGTAATACTGTTTATTTGAAAAACTTGGGTGGGAGAGAGTAGCTTGTATCTTTTTTTCCAAAATGTTTCCTGCCTCAAAATTGCGTGGGGCATAAATTTCAAATCTGGAGGGGTGAGGTTTTTTTAGAATTCATAAATAAGGTTTGATCTTTTCGACGAGGCTATTCCTTAGCCTGAAGTTGGGGATGACTTTTGTTTGGGTCTACTGTTGTTCTTTTTAACAACCTTTGGAGATCGCTGATGCAAAATTCAGCTGACAGGTTGGAGTGTTTAAAATAATCTGAAGTCTCAGTTTGCAAGAGATCTTCTGGAGTCTAAGGCATGGCAGTGTCTCAACGTTTTCTTTATCCAAGTACATGAGGTTCGTATGTGTCCATGGATCCAGTTCTGGATGTTACTTTTTTCCAAAGGTAAAAGACACTAATGAAGGAAGTTGCTTGTAATGAGCCTGGGGATTTTTTTCCCCACTTAGAGAAGATAACTGTATATAATATAAAAAAAGTATAGCAAATATATATAAAAAATACTAATTAGTAATTCTATTAATATAAAAAAGTATCATTAAAGCTTCAGGTTTTTTATACAATACTGCTTTTAATAAATAGCAGTATTGTAGTAGTTTACTTCCTGCAATAAATGTAAACTTACGATCGGGCTAGAAGGTTGCATAAGGCAGTGAACCTAGAAATCAGGAAGCCTGGGCTAAATTTCTAGCTCTCCATCAGACTTCCTCTTTGGGCCTGGACACATTGTTCTTTCTAACTCAGGCATACTGTATTAAAAAAAAAAAGTGTCTCCGTTTAAGTAATAAGCTCCTTGGAATAGGAACCTTCTCATGTTAAATCCAGCACTTACTGTAATGAAAATAGTGTCTTTGTGATCGCTTCTGTATGGGATTATAAACTTTTTTTTTTTACTGTTTATGAAATCTGTTCGGCTTCCACTCTGGATAGTGGAGTGAAGCTGATCCATTTCTAGCTACAGTGTTCCCCCTCCCATTTAGTTGCTGTGTGATATCTTTCTGGAGAGAGAACTTTAATATACTAGGAAAGTATTTTAATATGAGGTAACAGGATTTCAAAAACTTGCTAAATACGTAACACTGCTGCACATTTGCACAATAAATAATCTCATAGTCTATTAATATGATAAAAGGATATAATTCCAACAAAAAAGTTATTTTTTCACTATATGAAATTTTTCTTATTTTGTATAGTACTATAAAGCACATTTAATGAATACACAAACTTTTCTTTGTTTTTACATGCCCTGCACATAAATAGTTGCCCATTTATTGTTACTGCCTAAAGGGCAACCACATCTGTAAAATTGTTGATGTGGTGTTGGTGTTTACTGGTGACTGGTTCCAAAGTTCTTGATAAAACAGAAACGGTGCATTTATGCAGGAAAATGATTCCGGTCGTAACTTTTTCTTAGAAATATGACTGTCGTAATTGTGAAGTTGTTTCTGTTGTGTCATCCAAGTGGAAGTGACACTGAGTTGAACGTGGCACCTCGTTCCAAGCCGCACGTTGGCAAGTGGCCGAAGGAGGCTTCAGAATGCAGCAAGCATCGTTTCCAGTGGTTTTAGTAAACGTTTGTTAGTAACTACTCGCGTGTACTAGAATTGCATATTGATTTCACTTCAGATTGAAACTATTTTAGACTCTTTCAGATTTTAATTTCAAAACGACTCATGAGAATCCATGCTGTTTTCCAGACTTCAGGCAGGATGGTCTAGTATCACACAGACTTCAGTTAGCTACCTTTGCTGTGCTAGTTCCGTATAGGGAGCATAATAGCTGGTTTGTATGTAAATAAGAGCCCAGCTTTCTCGGCTGAGGCGCTGACTTCAGACAGGAGTAGGCATGAATCAATGAACACTGAGTTCAGTGCGAATCCTCGGGAGCTGGACGGGGTCCAGGGTGACTGCAGCACTGGTTGAGAAGAATTTGGGCTGGAGAAAAGGGAAGGCCAATGTTTCAGTCTTCCAGAGTCTCAGCATTTTTACTATGTCAGGAAGTGAGGTCAGGCACAGCCGCTGTATGCTGTAATTGTTTTCTGGAAGGCTAGTCATTAAGATTTTCTGTTTTTCTTAGAAGCCTTTGTAGTGTGAGACTGTAAGTGGAAAATATTGCCTTTTTTTTAATATGGTTAACATGATTAACCATATTACATTAGCACAGTGTTGAATGACTCAGGAACACTTCTCGGGGTACATTTTTTTAAAATATGAACTGGTTTTATTTAGTTTAAAATAATTTATTTTAATGTTGTGAAATAAATGACAAAATATTTCAGCTTTTTAGATGCATGTGTCTTGAACAAATAATCTTTGAAAGCAGTAGCTGACGCTATTTCCGGTGTAGATTTTTGTTAACTTAGAAATGCGATATCCACTATTACTTCTTTCAGCTTTGCTAAAACAGTGCTTCAGAAGGGTTGTTTCTGAGATGGTTAGTCCCAATTCTTTTTCTTTTTTTAATGGCTATCATGCTATATGGGCTGAATTCATCCTTCAGCTCAAACAAGGTTTGGGAATGACCTTTAGCTGATGTCTAATAGAAACCACTGTAAAGAAATGAATCAGGCCAGAAGTACCCTTGTAGAATGTAACCTTTCTAAAAATTAAACTATTTAATTCCATACTGACTCAAAAATCTCCAGTGCATGGTGACAAAGCTCTAGAAGATACATCTACAAATTCTGCTATTGATTCATATATAATGATTCACTAATTCTCAGTATGTTCCTTTGCAACTCTGAAAACTATGGAATTTGCCTAGTCTTTAATGCTTGCAGATGGGGTTTTTCTTGTTTATTTTTAGTCTAGAATTTAAAATTTTGTGTATTAGCTCATCTTTAATGTCAATGCAACCCGTGAATTCTTAGTGCAAACACTTTTTTCTTCTTTTTTTGCCCTGACTACTTGGATAGTCAGTAGCAATGATTTAGTCAGTAGCAAAAACTTAAAACACCTAGCTGCCAAGAACAGACCCTGGAAAAGAGCAGCCTGGGCCTCTATTACCAAGCATGTGATAGAACAAACTAGCTTTAGGGGACCCGAGAAGCTTTCTGATGCAGTTGTACCTATAGGTAGGTTGTTCCTTTTTGGGCCATATACAACTCACCATCTGGATTTGTCTATCCAAGCTGACTTGGTTTGGGGTAAAACCGAGGGTTCAGAGAACGCCTGGCATCAGTGACAGCCTTTGAGGGAAGCTGAGAGACTTGGTAGGACTTTGACCGTGGGAGTTGTGGATGGAGGTGGGTTCAGGATCCCCGGGTCTCCTCTCTGCCCACGCAGTGGTTGCCCTCCACCTTTTCTTTAGAAGCAGCTGTCTTGGTGCCTTGCAGCAGCCGCGCTGCATTGCTTACCCTGCCGCTGCCTTCGGTGGTGAGAGTCGTGGGGCTGAGCTGGGGGACGGCAGGGCTGGATTCCTTGCTCCTAGACGAGCAGTAGAAGGGTGTGGGTAATGGCTTTTCAAGATAGGTCTCTGTTTCTTTGTTTTGTTTTTCAGGAAATTGTGCTGAGTATGTAATAACTTTTCAGGAATTCTCTTTTTATTTACCCAAATACCACCTACTTCCTTGAATGAAATGGAGACTTTTGGGAGGCGAACCCCTTGATACCATGTTCAGTGGGAGTGCTTTATTTCCATTGAAAGTTTTACCTGTTACACTGGGGAGGGGTTGAGTCCCGTGCTCATTTACCAGCAGAGGTGGTACCTTTGAGAGCAGCAGTGTCTTTTGCTGCTCTCTTATCAGTATTTCCAAGGAATGAAGCTTTGCTCTAAAAGCAAAAAAACTTGTTTTTTGCACAGTCCATAAGTACGTAGTGGGATGTTTCTCTTTATCGTTGGTGTTCTGCTACTTGCAGCCATCTGAGCCCAGCTGCACAGTGAAATGTTAGTGTTCTGAGTCAGGTGAAACTGCCCAAGAGTTACTAAATTAATCTGGGCGTGTTGGTTGACAGCTGCCTGAATATGAGCCAGCAGTGTGCCCAGGTGGCCAAGAAAGCCAATGGCATCCTGGCTTGTATCAGAAATAGCGTGGCCAGCAGGACTAGGGCAGTGATCGTGCCCCTGGACTGGGCACTGGTGAGGCCGCACCTCGAATGCTGTGTTCAGTGTTGGGCCCCTCACTCCCAGAGAGACATTGAGGGGCTGGAGCGTGTCCAGAGAAGGGCAACGGAGCTGGGGAAGGGTCTGGAGCACAAGGCTGATGGGGAGCGGCTGAGGGACCTGGGGTTGTTCAGCCTGGAGAAAAGGAGGCTGAGGGGAGACCTCATCGCTCTCTACAACTGCCTGAAAGGAGGGTGTAGAGAGGTGGGGTCGGTCTCTTCTCCCAGGTAACAAGTGATGGGACGAGAGGAAATGGCCTCAAGTTGCGCCAGGGGAGGTTTAGACTGGATATTGGGAAATTTTACTTCACTGGAAGGGTTATCAAGCATTGGAACAGGCTGCCCAGGGAAGTGGTGGAGTTGCCATCCCTGGAGGTATTTAAAGGACGTTTGGCTGAGGTGCTTAGGGACATGGTGTAGTGGTGGTCTGGGCAGTGTTAGGTTTATGGTTGGACTTGATGATCTTAAAGGTCTTTTCCAACCTATACGATTCTGTGATTCTGTGAAAATGGTTTCATTTATGCTTGTACTTCCATTTTCACTGACCATATGGAGATTCCTGCAAAGACATGAAATTGTGTTTGCTATTTTTGGCGATTGTCATTGACTGCATAAAAACGTCTGTTTCCTAATACTCCAGGTATTAAGTTCTTCCTCTGAAAAATGTGAAGTTACAGCACCAAGCAAGTAGAACGTGTGTGTGTGTGTGCGGAGGTGTAAATGTAAATACTACCTGTGTCATTAGGCAATAGATGAAGGATTCTGAAAACCATGTGGAAGTTGGTGCTCTGCTCTGCAGTTTGTACTAACTACGCTGTGCTGCTCGCTAATGCAGACAAAGGCTCAGAGAATTATATTCAGCCAACGTAGCAGACTAGGATAGAAACTTTGAACGTTTATTTAAAATTGCAGGTGGTATTGGGACTTGTTTCAGAACGCGTTATTGTACAGCTGGTTACTTTGGTTAATTGAACATTTGAATGCAGATGTAGTTGCTTTTTGGTAAAGGGTTTTCCCCTTTATGTTAAGTGCTAATTTCTGTTGTCTTTGAGGCTCTTAATGAAAGAAATGGAGAAGAAATGAAAGAAATTTTTATATATGCATATATAAAATGAAGTGTTTTCAATCTGCCTGTGTATACTGAATTCCTATTATGGCTCTTAAGACTTAGATCTAACCTCTAAACCTCTAAAAACAAGAGAGGTGTAGCAGAAGAAACTTCTGCCTTAATTTTAGCATACTGACTGGCAGTGTTACCATGCAGGTATTTTTAAGTGGAATAGTTATATACAATCAGATGAGTTTGTTTCCTTGGCAGAGGTAATTCAAAATCTGACAGATAGGATGGAAGATTATTTTATTCAGGAAATAAATAACATGCTAAGGAGTTCAGTATATTTAGGACAAACCTGATACAAATTTAAACTTTGGAGGCCATGTCTAGCCCTTGCACTTCTGCAGTCATATTTGGCCTCTTAAAATTGTTGCTGGAGCAGACCCGGAAACCATTTGGTATGCAGAATGAGCTGGTTTCTTTGGCAGTCTTGGGTATTTCGTTATGCTGTATTTTGTGGCTGTGTGATTGTATCAGTTATTTTGACGTGCTTTTGCAAACAAGAAAGAATGTGTTTTTTACCAGTGGATGCTACCAGCCTCTTTACCTTGTAATGGTAATACAGGAGAAATCCTTGTAATCTCAACTGTTATTACAGACCCTTTCTGAACGAAATGAGTTAACGCCAGAATGATTCCGCCCCCGCAAACACTGTCATTTCCATACTGGTTATAGAGAACTGAACAAGGATTTGGCAGTTGTATATAGACTGACTTGGTTCGTGCACAGATTGAGGGGAAAATGGTTTTTGTTTTGATTTTGATTGTTGTTTTAAATTTGACGAACGGGACTATCCTAACCACATTTTGTCTTCTGTATGGGTTTATAGGAGGTAATGGGAAGGGAGAGGGAAATGTCAGCATTTCCTGTATCCTGTTATCGTGTGCTTTTTATGGATGCTGAATTAACTATACACTGAAAATTCACTACCATTTGGATTGTGTTTTGATGTTTGGATTGTATTTTGACTTATTATAATTACTGATTATTCACGAGAAGCCCAAAACTATGCAGCACTTTTCCATATGCAATTCTCCATGGTACTCAGTTAAAGACTTTTGTACCAAGTACTCTCTTGTGTTGCCTTAAGCTTTGTTTTCCCTCTGTCAGACTTCTGTATTGATGACATGTTGCTACCTTGGAGATATTGTGTGGTTTTGGGGACTTTTTGATCATCGTAGAGACTGAAATGTACTCATAGTATGTGAATTATCTGGCTTAAAACTTAGGTTCTGGAGGACAAGCAATTTAGAAATTGTAACTATAGATTTAGGGATAAAGTGCTGCATAAGTGTAAATTATGCTAATGTGTAATCGCATCATTTACGTGCCGATTCCATCACTCACGGCATGTCAGGTTGAATATGCATGATGCGTGTTTAAAGAGCGTATTTTTGGAAGAAGGGTATGTATTGCTTAAATGCAGGACTTAAAAATGAAAAGTAGGGTAATATATTAGACTACTTGGGTGTACTCCATTGTGAAGAACGCGGGTATATGACACGGGATCCCCTCCGTGCTTTTAAGACTGTCAGTTTGCACAAGTTTTTAAATGTGCAATGAAGCTAGAAGTGGGTGTTTTATAGTAACTTTTGTCTCCAATTAAAGTCAGTTTATTTGAAAATCCTTGGGGGAGAGTTGTGGAGTGTTGAAGTCTGATGATATTTTCCTATTGAGTTTTCAAATGTTCTTGAATTGCTGTCATTAAAGGATTCAATTAATATCATAGTGCAAGTGTTTGTTTTGTGGAGAAGAAAAAAAAAAAACCAAAAACAGTGTTCCAAAGCCACTGCTGTATTTTTCTTTTGAAATATTGGTACCACATTTGGCAAACAAAGTAAAGAATTATCTGGGGGAAAGGAGAGACATATCAAATATTGGCGCTCTCTTTTTCTTTTAGCAGGTGGTTAATGTGAGCAGTTGTCAATGAATGGTTTCCAGCCATGATGGCCGACCAGCCGCCTCCATTAGAAGCTACGCCTATATTGAATGAAGTGCCACTTCTACCTCATATGGTTAATGGGGACAGCATACAACAGGCAAGTAAATCCACAGCACTGTCATACAAGTCGCGTCATACCGTGCCAGCGGCGGTAGTAGGGAGGTTGACATTCAAGCATACTGTAGAAAACAGAACAGATAGAAAAACTGTTTGTTGTACAGCTTGTATGGTGGCTGAAAGAGGAGGAGGCTTGGAATAAAGCAACTGATTTGCAAAGTTAGAAAAGCATGTGGATCTCGGCACTGATATCATCGGTAAAATGGAAGTGCAAATATCAAGAGGAAGAAAATCATTTGACATTAGTACAGTGGAAATGTGAAAAGATTGCAAATTACAAGGAATGTTTGTTATACGCATTTAAGTGCTTTAAAATTAAACTACAAAATCAAGGAATAAAAGGAAAAATATATGGATTAATGAAGCACTAAGGTTTTGAAAGTTCTTCTTAAAGCTTATGTAAAGTAATCAATAAAGATTAGCAAGTGGCTGCAGTGCTCTAAACCAAGGGGTCTATTGCAGGGAAATGTAGAGGAGAGGAAAGACTTTGGCTTCCTGATATTAAGTTTCTTCATTAATAATTACAGTGCACTGGTGAAACCTGAGTATATTTAGTTGAAACATTAGAATTTTATTGGACACAACCCTTCAGAAGTACCTAGTATGATTAGAAATACAGACAAAAGTGGAAGCAAAACGATTTGACTGAAGCACAAGCTTGTTTAAGTTGTCAGTAAACTTGAAGTGAATTTACTGTTGGCAGTAGAAGCTGAGTGCCTTGTATGACAAATACTGAGATGTCTTCCCATCATTTGGAGATAGATTTGCAGTGCACTCAGAAATATTACAGACATCCTGACATTTTAACAGTGGATATTAATTTAAGAAGCATCTTCCCCCTGCCCTAGAGCGGCTATCAGGACCAGTGACTGGTCCTAATAGGAGGGAAAAGGTTGGTTGGTTCGTTGGTTTGTTTTTGTTTTAAATAGTTAAATAGCTCTTTGTTGGCTGGCTGCGATTGGACAGGGTGCTAGATAATCTCATCTAGGCTCCCTTTTCCACAAGAGATTGGACCAGATGATCTCTCAAGCTCCCTTCTAACCTGGGCTGTTCTAGGATTCTGCGATAACAAAACATAAATTTGAAGGCTTTATGTGCCTGGAGTTAAATAATCATTTTGTTGAAGCAGGGAGCAAAACCGTCCATTGCTTTAACCTGAACAATATATAGATTCAAGTATCTGACAGTAATTGAAATAGGAATTAAGGGGTTAATCCAGAAGGAAAAGTTGCATAAAAGTTTCCGGAGGGTAACTGTCATATGTAATGATTATGAAGGGTAGCAGTGAAGACCGTGGCATATTTGAATGTACAGTGGATAAACAGGGTACAACAAAATAATCATGAATTGTTGAGGGTCTGATAGACCTCAGATACATTTACAACATAGTAAATGCTGAAGTTTTTAAATGAGATATCCTTTACTTCGTAATTGTTACAGATGGGGAAGGACTGTAGTATACTTGCGTGTAAAAATAGCCCTTATTTTAAAAAAAGTCTACTCTGCTTTCTTTCCTCAGACTCTGGAGATAAAAGTACAGTGACTGTGTTTTGGAATAAGTAAAGCTATAGAGTCGCTAAGCTAGTTCTGAAGTTCTAGCATTATTAGCAATGTGAAACTTTAGACA
The DNA here is from genome assembly GCF_035582795.1 of Mycteria americana. Taxonomy (NCBI): domain Eukaryota; kingdom Metazoa; phylum Chordata; class Aves; order Ciconiiformes; family Ciconiidae; genus Mycteria; species Mycteria americana. The sequence continues at coordinate 24,886,228 of NC_134374.1, forward strand.
ATGACCAGCTGTGAGGTTATTCAGTAGCTAGTGTTTCATGTTACACAAGGAAAAGAGATCAAGTAGATCTAATTGGAGACCATCTCCATAGCTGTATTTGTATAGCATGTCTTGGTATCGATCAGCGTGTAGAATACTAGTGTGTGTTGAATGACCCAAAAGAAGGTGACAATCACTGAAATTTTCAGAACCTACTTGAGACTGTTTGCAATCAGGTGAGGTTAAAAAAAAAAAAAAGTTGGATCTTGGAGATGCATGGGAAAATGGCATTTGAGGAGTAGACTTGGAAGACTAATAGTCTCCAAGACTTGGAATTGAATTACGTTGGAAATAACAAATAAGTCTGTCTAGTGAGAATCTTCATGGGACCAGGAATGTGATTTCATGTTGATGTGCCAGCATTTCTCATTTTAGCATGTCTGTATATAAACAACCGTGTCATGTTGCCGTCCTTCGGTTGCCTGACAAATGCACTTGTTGCTCTTGTTTGTGGCACTTTTCTCTAGCGAGGAGAGGCTTCTGAGCCACAGATTCACATTGGAAAGTTTGCTTTTAAATAGGGTATTAACTTAGAAGCTTTATTAATGCAGATGGGTTTTTAAATTATTTTGCTGCTGGTGCCGTAGAGGATAGGCTAATTATAGAGTATTGTAGTGGTTTTGTTCTCAGAAATAAAACTTGTGCTGTTTGGCCAATCGCTTCAAACAGTCAGATGCAGCACCCAGGTCATCGGTTTCACTTCACATAAAGTATAAGTTGGAAGTTTTCTGGAAGGGTTTCTTGTTCTGAAGAAACTTCAGCAATAGAAAGTGTGAGAATAAGGGATAAAAGCAAAACGCTGGCCAGTGCTTTGAAAGAGCTTTCAAACGGTGTTGATCCCGCTAGTTCTGCAATGGTTGCGCGGGACACCTGAAGGTGTTGCTGTATCTGTGACTCCTAGCACTAGTCTGTCGTCTGACTTGGCTTAGATTGACTCGTTAGAAACACTCAGGCTTCCTGGAAATTTTCCTTGGTGGAAGGTAGATGGAACTGCATTTGCTTCATTAATTATAGTGAGTCATTCCTCTAAGACGTTGCCCCATGCATTCCTGAAATTCCAGTCTCTGCACTGCTCTACAGCCCTGTGATTACACTACTTACTTATGATCCTTTTTGCTGAGTTCAGTTAATAGTTTCCTGAACTGTTTGTGAGAACTTCAGTTAATTGAAACCTGTTCCAAAGATCTGACGTGTTCAGAGGCTCTGAATTTCTAACAGGGTCCCTTTCCTGCCTCTGAATTTTCTTGCCCTCGAAGATGAGACTTGCTGTGAGGTTTAATACCTGCCTACGGAGTCCTGCCCCCCCCCCGCTAGTGTCCATCCCCAGCAGCTGCTGTTCGCAGCAAACCTCATCTTTCCTGGTTCTTTGTGCTCTGGCAAATCCCCAGCCCACTGTTGTCTGTTTTCTTTAAACAAGTAGCGTTGCTTCTCTCTCTTTACTCCTAGAAATTCAGTAGAGTTTAAGTCATAAATTTACTTATATACTGACATATCTGCCTAAGTTTCAGTGTTTTAAGCATGACATTTTTAAAAGTATTATCTGTCCTTCTTGTGGAACCACAATAAATTTTACTGACTTGCTAGATAGCATTTTCAGGGGGTTTTGATGTTTTACTTATGTCCAGAAGCAACTCACCTACCTCGAGTAAAATTGTCTCCTGTACTGTGAACTCACTGGAGCAGGGTCTGTGTTCATAGATGCTTCTACATCCCCTGTTAAAAAATGAAAGCCAAGATTAATATACCAGTATGCAGAAGCTGCAAAATCAGTGATAAACAGCGTTTAACAGTCTGCTCCTTTGAGTTTCGTTTTACGCACAACAGTTTAAATGTAAGAGATCTGTGCAAACACCAATCTCGTTCTGTGCTGAAGTTGCACGCTCAAGGGGAGAGGAAGAGAGAAGCGGGAGACGTAAGCTATAACTTCAGTAAACATGGGTGTGTTTGCACTTGCTCTCTTATATGTTGGCTGGAGGAATGTGCTTTGGTTAATGCCGGCGTAAGCTACATGGCAAACTCTTTGGAAGAGAGTAAGTGAAATTGCTCAAAACGCAAAGGTTGAATGAGGGACCATAAGATCTTTTTAAGTCTCGTTCTTTTCAGTGATCTTTTTATTAATGTCCAATATAATAGAATTGAGGTGTACTTAATAAATCTGCAGCTGATATGAAATGAGAGGAATTGGAAACCTGAAATTATTTTGATTACTAGAAAGATAATCTAGAAAATTACAAGTAGAAAGTACTGTGTTTAGGTAGTCAGCTTATCGTAAGGAACGACTGGGTTTAGTAGTGGTCCTTTAGAAAGAGGTCTGCCAAGGGATAGATAAAGGCTGCAAGTGGAAGTCATCAGCGTTGCACTGTTTCCAAAAAAAAGGCAGATAAAAATCCCCAAAGGATTTATATACAGGGTATGGCATCTAAATGGCAGAAAACAATCTTTCTTTTATTGGTGCTTTATTCCTGATTTCATTGGTGGTTAAGACATGGAGTAAGGGTTCGATGTTGACATTAGATGATAAAATCTGTAATGATGAGGTTAGTGAAACTGTGGTGCAGATGCCTGGGGAGTTTATGGAGCTCCATCGCTGGAGATCTAGCAGCACAAAATAGACAGGCTTGTTCATTAATGTCATGTGTAGTTAATTTTTACAAGGAGTTAGATGACTGGGTGATCACTTCGTGTCCCATCTACCTGATATAATTGTCATTCCATGAATGGTATAAAAATATTTTAGAAAAATTGAATGAAAGAAAATTATACTTTTTGAGTTTCATAGCCAGTTTTACAAATATATTTTATTTCAATTTTTACATTGGCCTTTCTTCTTTATGTGTTAGCTGTCACCAGGGTGGAATTTTGACTGTGTAACTGTGCAGTTCTTGCATGGCCAAACCCCTCATTTTACTAAAGAATTAGACCTATGCCTATGTAATATCGTAGGATCTCACTGCCAAATTCTTGTAGTGATGTTGTCATGTTACAATAAAACCAAAGCACAGCTGCCAATATTTTACAATAAGGCTGAAGCACATGCTATGAATGGGGTAGAATGAGGTGATCGTTTGTGTTGCCCAGCACAAGGGAAACGATGCCGTGGACTGAGGAGTAATTCTGGCAGATGTCCGCATTGATTTGTGTGAAAGTGAATGTGATCGTGTCCAAACTGACCTGCAGAATCTCACTGTTAGTTGTATTTCTTTAGTGACAGGATTACACAAACGTGAGAAAATACACCTGATCTTTCAGGAGCTGTAGAGCAGAGGTGGTAGGCATGACCTGCTCCATCTCCTCTTCTACCCTCCTTCCACCCCCGAAGGACTGCATACTTTATTAAGTTACTTGATAGCATCAGAGAATATATTGTCAAAATACATACCAGCATGCTTTCAATGGAAAAACAGGGCTGAGTATGGGGCAAAGCATCTTTTTTCTTTGTTTTTCTTTTTTTTTTTTTTTTTTCTTTTTTGCGTGTGCATGTATAGTCCTGATTTTTGCCAATTTAGCCCTGAAACTGAAATAATCTCATAGGCAAAGCTTGGAAAGCAAGGTGAATCTTAGGTAATCTATTGTTTCCATAAAAGAAGAAAAAGCAGTGTGAAAATATTGAAAATAAAAGCTTAGTTAATTATTTCAAGTGTACCAAGGGAATCACTTCTGGTAGTAATCAGAGAAAAATACTGATTATGCAAAACTAATGATTTTATGTCAAAGTATGAAGAAATTTCATTGTACCCATCAGTGTTTCTCATCTTGCTTTTTATACTCTCTAAGGTTGCCAAAGTTATATTGTTTTAATCTAACATGTGGGTATAAGGAAGAGATGGGTTTGTTCCCCCAGGTAATTTCTAAAATAAATAAAAAAAAAATTAAAAAAAAAAAAAACACAAACAAACAAAAAAAAAACCCCACCTCTTTTGTGTTTTGTTTTCTGCAGGTTATTCTTGTACAGGTAAACCCAGGTGAAACATTTACAATTAGAACTGAAGATGGACACATTCAGTGTATTCAAGGTAAAGGAAAAACTGAAGTACTGAATCCAAATATTTTGATTCTGCAAATATCACATAATTACTACCAGTGTTTGTTTCTGTAATGTCAAATGTGTTTTTATGTGTTCTGCAATGTAATAAACCAGATTTTTCAGTTTGTACTTAAAGCCCAAATGAGACAGCACTGGGAAATTGCCAAAATTCCCTGCATCTCTGCCGACTTCGCTGCTAATTTCTAAAAGGCCAGCATCTCAACTGTTTTTGTAATGATCCTTGAATAACTCTCTTCTCAGAATCTTAACACATGAATTTACATGGGATTTAGTCCACAGTGATCTAAACAACTTTAAGAGACACTGTGTGACCTCGCTTTACTGTAAGGTAGTGGCCTTAGCAGCCTGCTGATATTGTGGGAAGCATTGCTACCCTCTGTGTGTGGCTACAAACTACTTTTTACCTTCTGGCTAAGTGGCAGAACTGCAAATCTGAGTCGGGTCAAAATATCTCCTGTAAGTCAAGTTGAATTCATCAGTGCTTCCATTTTTGGAATATTTTTCACCATTTCAGATGATATTATATAAAATGTGTCCATTCTGCTTTCATCAAATCCAAGACAGGAATACTTTCTTTCAGCTTGATGTGAAAAATAATATATTCTTATTTAAGAATATATTATTGTAAGTTGGTAAGACCAGCTGTCAGCATTACTGTTGTGCCAATGTTGTTGCTACAGACTTTTAACTTTGTCACAAAATAGGAAGTCACATTTATCTGTGCTGATTTTTGTACAATTAAAGAAATACTGTTGGCTGTATAAGCGTGGTGGTTGGGATAAATCTAATCTGTGTTTTTTGTAGGATAAATGTACAGCCATACTTGCATTCAGCAATATTATCTAAAATTCTGGATGCTTCCTGAAAGTTATTTAAATCATACTTAAAGTGTGTTTTGACTGTGAAAATGAGTTATCCATCAGTGACATAAATTGCATTATTTTTCTTGATGGAAACTTGGTATAGTCACTTTTTTTATTTTTGAAACTCGAAGTCCTGATTATTTAGGTTTCTCTCCTAACTGACTTTTTAATTGGGTAGTTTAAGCCTTGCTTCTAAATCTACTTGTCTAAAAGTAGTTCCATAAATACAGAGTTGGATGCAGTTGCTGGCTTTTCAGGCACCAAAGTGAGCCACCACCTTTGAAAAAAAGGTGTCTCGAGTTTGTAAAAGCCTCGTTTGTTAAAAAGTGGCACCTTGTTACTTCTCAGGTCCAGCACATGTTCCTATGATGTCACCAAATGGTTCTATGCCGCCTATATTTGTGCCTCCCGGTTACGTATCTCAGGTAAACTTTTAATTTATTCTTCTATTGCAGTATGTTTGTGGGCATGGCTTTTTAACAACAAGGCTATTGATTATTTTATCTGGAGCAGCTGTTAAGAGCATTTCTCATACTTTTTCCATTGAACTTATCAACTAATTTAACTTTATTGTAGGCGCTATCACCTTTTGTTCACTTAATAAAATTTGATCTAGTTTTCAGGATTTTTTTTAGTAATACTACTAGGCAGTAAAAGATTACTGGTAGTAAGATAGTAGAAGGCTCTGAAGTGGCCGTCCGTTGAGCTCCATTAACAGGATCCACATCTTGATTTTTCGTCAGTCCTGTTTTCAAGGTGAAAGTAGGTGCCTGGGTCATAGGAGCAGTCACAGTTGCCTGCAGCCTGCTAAGTGTCAGAGGACGGATGAGTACAGACGGTGCTTAGCTCTGCTAGAAGCAGTCTGATAGGAACATAGCTGGGGGCAGCACTGGAATTGAGCGTGTCTCACACGTACTGTGGATATGAGACTCGTGTTTCTTACATTGAGGTTATATGGGTCATACACCGGTATCATTCTCTCTTTCACCCCTTAGGTCTTTTTTTTTTCCTGGACTGCGTAAGATATTTCTCTTTAATGCCTTCTCTTAATTCAGATTTTTCTATTCTAATATAATGATATTTATCAAAGTTTTCAATGCCCCTTTCTTTACCAGCTCTGATCTGCTTAACATTCAGCAAAACACTCTACTGTTATAGCAGACGTGTGAAGAGGAGTGTTAATGCTAGTGACGTGCCTATGAAATGAGCAGGACTCTGGGCTTCTCTCCCAGCTTTACTTTTCCATTCTCACTGATTTTCCACTCCTCTGCGTTGTTAAGTCATAGCAGATCAGACCTGCGTGTGGTATTTGAACTGCTATCAGAGATATTTGAAGCTACCAGTTTGACTTGCTTCTGAATTAATGCATTTTTAAAGGGAAGTAATTAAAAACAAATGTTTAAATGGCTAGGTTTCTCATTTTCTAGTGACGTTCAAAATTAGGAGTCTTCTGAGCAGGCTTGAAAACCTTGTAACTGTATGTTCTTGAGTTCCTCAGGCAGTTGTCCTTTTGCATACAGCTGCGTCTGCAGTTTGTGCTTCTGCTATTATAAGTAAGTACTTTCATGCAGACCCTGAAGAAGGATCCCCCAGATAATTTATGCATCAATATGAAATTGAGTCTTCAGTGCAAACAGTATGCAGAGCACTGGCGAATGCTGAGGCGTACAAACTGAAAAATACATTTGTTCTGTGTTTGATGTTGTGTGAACTAGGAGGTTTGGTTTGGTTTGGTTTTCCCTTGGTCATTATGACAGGGATAGACAAGTTTGAAACCAACTTTAAATCAGAGCTTGAGTTACTTACACTGATCTTGTCAGCAGATGAGACTAACTTTCTGTTCCCAAAACTGTCTGGCAGAGCCCAGAGTTAAGTTATGTTGGTTGCTGCCTAAGTGGAATGAAGTGATTCAGTAGTGGATAATGGGGACATAGCAGCTTCAGACTGTACAGTCATGTAAAAGTCTTATTATATTAGTGTATCCCTTCTACCCAAAACTGTGCCGTGTGTTCTTGCTTAATATATACATCAAATCGAGTTAACATAGCCAGCAAATTTGCTATGAGTTTTGACTTGTATACGTTATAGCGTGTTACAATATTATGCAATGTAATGTAGTTCAAGTGGTTATTTAGTTCCGTCGACGAACCAAAAAGCCCCCTGCGTTGCTTCTAGAACAAAGTGTATTCAGTGTAAGCTTAGTCTTAAGTGACTTCTCCTTGTCATTTTTTTTCTTCTATTTAAAGTCTGTTAAGAATCGCTAATAATGCAGCTGGCTCTGAGGTCGTCTCACAGCTGAACTTTTTCATAGCAATTTGTGAGTGGACACATTTTATTTCCCTTCAGAAGAATAATTTCTCATTAGTTTGCTTTATCTTTTGCTGAGGAGCTTTTCAAAATGTACCTTTGGTGTAAGCAATATTTCAATATCCATAATGCCTTCTTGGCCAACTAGGAAACGCTACAGTGATTTCTTATAGACAAACTAAACATGCTTTAAGAGAGGATCTTGAAGGAACTAACAGGATAAAACATACGGCCTGCTTTTGTGCAAGTGCTTTCTTTAAATGCCTAAAAATATAAATTGTGTATATTTTTAGTAACAGAGGGCTACATAAATAAGTTGAAATCTTCTAAGAGCAGTTTTTGTTTTTTATGATTTACTTTACAGATGGTATTTAAAAAAATTTTTTTTTTTGGCATCTCAGTCTTGTATGCCAGCCTGCAGCTGGAGCACGCTCCCCACTTGCATCCACAGATAACATTTTCTGCTGACTGCATGATCCATCTCTGTTAATACTAAAGCACTGTAAGGCCCTGCCTAATAGCATTTGTGATCTGCATTTTTAAATGCAACTCGGAAGAGATGACTGATGTAGAAGGAAGGAAGCATAAAGCTGCAGACTAATTTTAAACCAATCTAAGAAAAATGCCTGGTTTTCCTACTGAGACTTGATTAATTTTGAAGTGTCAGTTTGCTTTAAATACTGAACATTTTTCTATCTTTTTTTTTTTTGGCAATTACATTGCTCATACCTGTTTAATTTTTTGAGTGAGGGAGAAGAGAAAACAATGGATTTGTTTTCTGCCTTTAAATAGGATTTAATACAATCTAGTTTGCTTCCGAGTCAGACTTCACATTAGATACAGTCTGAATTTTATGCCCATGGACTTCTGTATTGTGGCAGAAGAAACGAACTGGAATATGACCAGGTGATTTCTCTGATGGTCGGCTCGGAAGCCTTTGACCCCGTCAGAACTGTAGGTGCTGGAAACGTAATCCCTCAGATAAGCAAAATGGACTGTAACCACAGAGTGACAGCGAATCGGTGTAGATGTCCTCTGCCTGTACTATGAACCCGGCCTGGAGAAGGGACCCTGTAAACCTCCGCCTCTGGTTGTCTGTTCCAGGTGTCTTAAAGACGAGACTAAACGGGGCATTCTTTGACTTCAGTGTCATCATTGTTTAGTATGTCTTTTTGTGAATCCTACTCTGGTGGTGTTTCTTGACCTTGTCTTCTAAAACCTGTGTTCTGTCCAAAGTCTCGTCTCAGTTTTAAGATTTAGAGAAGCGTTATTGTATCAAACCTTAATGTATTTTAAATTTACTGTAGGAAAAGCAATACATTGAGTTATTAATGTATTTCACGTTGGCAGAATTAGACTCCAGAAGGAGCCTATATATTGTCAGCTTAGGACACATGCTTAGAAGTGTGCGTACATATGCATGCACTGTCTCAGCATCTCTTTATCCTAGAGTTCAGACGCACAGACAGGTTCCTTGTCTGAATTCTCTTAGCCTGTGGCAAACGTGAAATGTTTTGACATTTGAGTTGGGTTGGATCAGAGTACGAGACAGGAGAGCTGACTTGTAATACTTTGTACTTGCCATAGGCTAAGAACGTGTATGCAGACGTGTACCACAAATCAGGTGACATGCAGTGACATGTACGTACGATAGTGCCGTCAGTCAGGATGTGGTCTAAAGCGGTTCTTCTAACTGTAATTACAAGCAGACTGGGAATTACACCCTGATTAATTCATATTACTTGTTTAAAAGAATATATAAGTTATTCATAAATTATAGATTGCTTAGCACTTTAGTGTGTGAGGCTCAGCTTCTCAAAACTGACTGCCTCAAACTCCAGTTTCGTCCAGTAATGTATGCTGGGTTTCCACTGGAATTCATTTGGGTGTGCATAGCCCTGACTGTCAGGCTGTGGGTATACACTTAAGCATAGAGGTTCTTTATTAAATGTACAATATTTGCAAGATTGTTTTTGTACTGACGGTTCATTTCTTATGTTGCATAACAGGTGGTGGAAGAAAATGGAGTTCGTAAAGTGGTGGTATTGCCACACTCGGCTGAATTCCATCCTTCCATGCATCCTCCTCCTCCTCCTCCTCCCCATGTGCCACATTACATGCATCATCACCATGCTTTGCTTCCCCACCCACCTCACCCAGTGTACCCTCCGGTTCCTGGGACAGGAGAGCTACCACCACAGTTCATGCACCAGCATCCACCACCACACGTTTTTCAAGAACAAGGTGAGAGCACAGGTGATGTTTAAATACACAGAAGGCTTTTCACTCAGTGCATCTAGATTGAGACAGCCGAGTTTGTCGGTAGCTCTTTCACACATTTCTGTGGTTTTTTGTGCTAGTTATTGGACTCCCTGAACCTTATGTATGTTCACAGGGTGTCTCAAAAAACACTTGTGTATAAGGTATCATGGAGCCTGGTCTGAAGGCACTCTGCATGTGCAAAGCATGATTGTATAAAGTTTAAATCTGCTGCTGTTCTGTTTTTAAGGATTTAATGCAAAAGCAGTAACTTAGAAGTGTCCTAGCACTATGTATATTTTTCATGGATCCTTACTTTTGTTACTGTAAATGCATTAATGATTTCTTCTACCTTTCTCTAAAATTGTGCTGGCCAAAACTGCTGTGTTTTGTCACAGCCTTGGCATGAAGTTTTTTGAAAATGCATTTACTTTGGTACATGAATGTATTTTTTTGGCTAGACAGTCCAAATGCGACTGGAAAGAAAATAAAAATAACATACATAAACCAAAAACCATAGTAATCCATGCTGGAGGGTGAAGTGCAAGTCCACTCTATATTTAAAAACTGAATGAAGCAAGACTTCAATGGAGGACTGGGATCACTGCTGAATTAAACCAGGCTGTAAGCCTTACTATATAAACAAACATTTAACACAGAAAGAAATGAGACTCTGTAAGACCATTCACTACCTTTCTCTCTGTCAAGCTTGAATTGGTAATTAAGCTATTTCAGCTCACGTGTAGGGTAAATTATTCAGTAGCACCTAAGCTGTGTTTTAAAAAGTTAGTTTGGGTCCTAAATTTGCTTACGCTTTTTTGAAAATGTGACTGTATGGCTATATCAGGGAAGAAAGGCGCCTGTAAGGCATAATCTTGAGCAGCTAACAAAAGAGAAAGGCCTGAAGAATTACACTTTAAAAAAAAAAAAAAAACAAACCAACCCTAAACTCAGCAAGTGCTCAAAAATAATGTTTAAGAAAAAAAAAAATCAACAATTTGGATATGGGTTAAATAGGAAACATGGAAATTTGCTTGCAGATATTTTGTATATCTTACTGTAGCATTTAACTAATGTTGACAGCTTTTCAAAACAAGAATTAAACCTCCAGGCGCATTCTTCTCCTACTACCTGATCTTTATGCTCATACACTGATTTGAGCCCAATCCATAAACTCTTTATCAGGTGAGGTTCCTAAAGTCTAGCGAAGCTTTGCCAGTCAGCAGTGCAATACGTGCACATTTCTTGTTTGTTGCTCTCCTGCCCGGAGACACCGGAGTATCAGCCGTGAAACTCCTCGGGACTTCACAGGTGCACCAAGCCGAAGTTATGCGAGCCATGCAGCTCCATGCATCTACAGACTGACAAAGCAAGCACAGTGAGGTTCCGTGGGTTTTCAAGTTCTGGTTTTACTGTAGTTGTTCTTCTAACTTACAGAGCATTTCTCAGATGTCAAATAAATTGTACTGAATAATGAAATAAGTTCTCCTTTCTTTGTAGAACCTCGTTCTCATGGAAGGACAAACTTCATTCAGCGAGATGAAAGGAGTCTCAAAATGCAAGAACACCTGAAGAAAAGACTAAAAGACAGACAAGCTAGTGGTCATACTAACAATAAACTTAACAGTCCTCCATCTTCACCACATAAAGTTGTTAATTCTTCCAATGCAACAATTCAGAATGGAAATGGAAAGGGACAGCAAGGGGCAGGAGGACCACTAAAGCAGAAGCAGATAGGAAAAACAAAGGGCAGTCCAGATGCAGAGATGGGAGGTAGGTTGCATTCAAAGGGTGAAAAAAGAAATCGGGGGGGTTTTGTTGTTCTGTTCTGGAAAAAAAAATTCTTTTGTAACAGAAGATGCTATAAATTTATTGCAAAACGGTTTCTGAAAAAACTGAATTTGTAAATTTCTTTGACTGTTCACAGTTAGAGAAAGCCTGAAATACTTTTCATTATGTTTAGATTCCTGTAGAACTCATAGTAAGGTCAAGTTTGTTCATTTGAGATTTCTCAGCTAAGATCTTCAGGAGGATTTAATTTTAGAGCTTTTGTTTACTTCTCTGCCTTCTCTGCCGGGACTGATCAATATTCCAAGTGAGGATGACCTGTGGGTACTTACAGAAAAAGCTTCTGGTGTCATTTTTTGTGGTACTTTTCCCATAACTAGGAGTAACTGAAAGCTTCAAGAAATAGGAAGGTTTGAGCAACTCTCTGTACAGGTTGCTGTTTGATCAGTTGTAATTTCAGTTCAGTGCATTATTTTGCTCAAATGAACATTTGAGTTTTTTAATAGCTTATGGCTATGTATTTGCATATACTAAAGTACCTTGTGTCCAATATCTTTGTCTTTCCTCTTGATTTCAAACGGTGTCGCTGAAATGCAGACAGTCTCTTACCATGATGCCTTAAATGATTTGTGCATCTTTTAGCGTTTTGCGTGTGTGTCTGAAATTAAGTGGTCTTGTTAGGCTGCAAGGTCTAGTCCTCATCTGTGTTACTATTGTATTTAACTCTTCGGTTAGAGAAATAAAAAAGAAATCGGACTTTGTATCTTGGGAAGTAAATAGAGGTGGAAGCTTTTATCCAACTTGTTTCAAGGGTGAAAAATATACTTGATTAAAGATTTGTCTTAATACAAATTTAGTAGGGGGGAAGTTTTTATTTGCAGGCAGAATGATATCCTGAATTGTTTGACATGGACAATTGTAAAGATAGGATTCAGTTTACAGATGTAACCCTTTTGGTACCCATAGGTATTTTTAGTGTGCAGTTTTGATCGGGCTTCTTCCAAATTATGCCTAGACCAAATGTTTTGCAATAGGAATTCAAGGAAAGCACATAGAATAGAGAGATAAGATCTCATTGTCATTTTTTAACACCTTTCATTTTTGGAGGAATGTTTTTGTGTTGTCAAAGAAAACCCATTTATGCTCAGATTAGGAAAATACACCCTTTGTGCAGGATGTACTAAAAGGGGTTTTGTAACGCTGTTAGTTTTGGATAGTTCATGTTTCTACCCCTCGTGCAGCCAAAACAAACAGGGGAAGTGAACTTTGCACAATACGTACTATTGTTAAACTCTTAATGAGGCGAACTCCATCTTGTGGTGGCATTTTTGTAACAGGCTGGTTTACTCTTGGGGTTTTCGGTAATCTGTTTTGTATTTGAACTTTCAGAATCTGACACAGAATCCAAGAAATGTGATATTCACTTGAGCATTGGCAAGCCAGTCGTAAGTATTACCCTTAAAATATCATTATTTTCTGTGCATATAGATTCTATAAAATAACGTGTCTTATTGATCTCGCTTTCTTTTTTCTTAATGGTTTATGTTTTTAATAGAGAAAATGTATTTTAGTTGCCAGAGTTTACAGCTGGGAAAGGGCAACCATGCTATGGAAACCCACTATTTCTCAATTTTCTGAAACTGTGTGACTCGGTTTCCCAGTCTGTAAGCCGAGAATATATCCACTGTTGAAGTTGTCTAGTGCATGTGAGGTCTTTAGTACCTTGCAAACCAAGGGCCTGCTAAACTAATGGAAGTCTATCCACTCTTGGAACCATCCTTCGTTCAGCATAGAGGATTTAAGAATATTGGGAATAGAATTTACAAAAATAGATCATCTCTTTATGTTATGTTTAGAAATTGGAGCAAATATTTGAGTATTTACAGAATTATTTAGGAAATTGGAGTCTGGTAACGTTAATTTGAATGTCTGAAGGCTAAAACTGCACTGATATTTTTGATCTTGAGCATGCTTAATGAAATTTGTCTTTGCATTATCTATACAGTAAGCATGGGTTGTATTCTTTTGCTCCAGCTTCCTAACTATTCTTTGTTACGGTAGTATTTTTTCATTGCTGGTTCTGACTTCTGTACTTAATGCTAACAGAAGGCTGTGTTGACTTTGTCAGAGAAAATTTGGAGTATGGGAATTAAGCAGCAAAAAACTTAGACCAAAAAGTTGAGTTGGGAGCACTTAATGTCAGAGCCTCTTGCTGTCCTATAGCTTGGTGGTTAAATATTAAGATTATGTGAGGGAGTTGTAATAGAGTTAAGAGGTTAGGCCATCTGACTGTGCCAAAATACAGATCTGGTGTCGGTGTTCAAGACTCCAAATCAGAAAATTTGCTCCAAATGAGTGATGCAAACAGTACAGGTGAAACAGAAATTTTCTCTTCATACACTGAGAAAATGTGGTGTGTCTATACGTTTGTTTGGTGTTTGAAGGGAAATCCTTTAATATATTTTAGAAATGAAAAGAGGAAATAATTTATATTCAAATAATGACTCAATATTTTCACTACAAAGGTAAAGAATTCCTCCAGTGAGGATCTTCATAGGCAAACTAGCGACACCATGTTATTGACTAACATACCTTTTATTACAGAAAGCAAACTTACTTGCATTATTTATGCTTTTAATAGGTTTCTGATATACAAGCAAGATCAGCCGTTCTGTCCTGGAATCTCCCAGTTAGTTCACAGAATGGAGAGAGCCATAGTCATAGTCCAGCAGCATTTACATTTGAAGTAGCAATATCCAACAGTGGTAAAAATGGAAAATTTAAATCTGTCTATGTGTAAGTTTAGTTTCTTCATTTAAGCACAATACCGATGTTTAAAAACATTAACCAATCAGCAATCTCTCTATCAGGAGCTGTTTATTGACTTGCAGACCTACCTACTTCACATGAAATAAATTTTAAGTAATATCACTAAGAGTTACATGGACAATGGAAAACGTGAAAATTAAATGTGCGCTACATGGTTTTGCTTTTCAATAAGCTTTTGTCCTTTAAAGTATAAGGAAGAGCTGTAACACTTTTTTTTTTTTTTTTTTTCCCTTCCCCTTTTCACAGTGGGGAAGAATTAACAATTACACTTCCTGATCTCAGACCAGCGACTGATTATCATGCCAGGTATGTTGCTGGGAATGAAATGCTTAATGCTTTTGTTGATATGTAAATTACAAAACTATTGTGGCTTCATGAAAAAGGTGTGATCACAAACGACTTGAGGAATATTCTGCAAAAATATCATAGCTACGGACACTACTGTTGCTATCTAAATTCCCACTTATCTTCTAATTTCATAAAAAGTCACCTCATTTTCTCCCCTGCTATCTTCTCTGTCTTGTTTCTCTGAAATACAAACTTTAAGTTATCCTCTGTTGGTGTTGTTTAGAACAACAAGATTGGACTCTGTGAAAGAGATTGTTGCAGGCTGAAGGCAGGGGCAAATAAAATAATTTAGCCTTGAACATGGATTTGCAAGTCTGACTTGTCGGCTTGATTTGGAAAGTTGCTTCTCTAAGCTGCAAGCTTCTGTAGCAGTGCAAGAAGGGAAGTGGAAACGGGTTGAAATGGGGAGAAGTTAGATGCTGTGTTACAAGGGAACAAGGCGTGACATTCAAGAATTGCCCCGCAGAGTAAATAAGCATTACTGGAGAAGGTGTTTAACTGGTCAGGAAAAAGACAAGCTGGTTAAACAAGCCAGGAGAACACTGTGATCCAGTAGCGGAAGAGAGCGCCTCAATGCTTGGGCACAGAAGGAGACAAGTTTTAAGACTTACTGAAGCAAACTCCTACTCTTAAACTGCAGAACACTTCTGTGTGTGTAAGCACTCAGCGCAGCTCGGCTTGCACAGTGTAGCATAGCGCGTGTTTGGTTCGTGGGGTTGCTCGCTACACGGGCCAACTTTTTTACCTACGATTCACTTGATAAGACGGACAGTATTTCTGAAAAATTAGTCAAGTCATTGCTCTTCAAAAACAAACATAAATGAGCATGACTGTTGTAGAGATTCTGTCCCGTTTGAACAGTTACACTGATAAACATGGCTTTATTGCCTGAACAGCTGATTTAGCCCGTGTTAGTATCCATACTCTTGCACAAGTGTTGTCTGTGTTTGAATCTCAAGGTCTTTTTAGCAAAAGGTTGGTTTCAAGTCAGGTATTCTGTTACCATTTGGTAACACTTCCTGTAGTTTTCATCATGCCTCTCGCATGTATTTCGTCACTAAAACATCTCCACTGTGGTAGACAGTAATTGTAAAGTTAATGAAGGATGCCAAGTGGAGTCTTCAAGATCAGTAAGTGTGCCTATGTGATCTCCATCACACTACTCTGTCAGCATGCCCCTCTCTCCCTGAGTGTAGAACGGATAGTAGTGTTTCTTACGATGTGGGCATCAGTTACTAGAACCTGGAGCGACATCATAACCTCACTTTTTGTTATTTCTTCCTGAATGAAAAGGCGTGAAGTGGTTGTCTTTTGGAATCAGTGATCTGATAGAAGGGTGATTGGACACTTGTTTCCTATAGCGTGAGCGGGCCGGTCTTGTTGCTGTAACTACTGCGTGTGATTAAACGCGTTTCTAAAGCTGACAACTCTTTCCTTAAATTTTCAGGTGCTAATGCAATAGCAACATAATTAATTGTCCTTTGTTCAGAGTTTCAGCAACCAGCAGTTCCATAAAGGAATCCATTTCGGAATTGGTGAGTTTCACTACAGAAAGTTGTGAGCCAGACTGTCCAGCTGCACCGAAGCTGATTAACAGAACCAAAACCAGCCTGAGTTTGCAGTGGAAGGTAAGCGGTCTGGTGGATTCATGTATGGGATGTTTAATTTAGCTTGGTCAATAATTTAGTGTGTACTTTAGGTGTTGGCTTTTAAGTTGCTCAGTTGAGACTGATAACTGAAATCATAATTGTTTCTTCCTCTCTCTTTCACTGCTTACTTAGTTTCTTGCGTATGGCTTTAGCGTGATAGAGTTGGCAGCAGGTCTCTCGTAGTATGAACTAACCAGTAGGACAGTTCTCTTCTGAACTGGCAGCATAGGAAAGGATAGAGCATTTATATTTTCACTTGGGGTCCCTGGATGATAAATAGACATAACCTAACGTTATAATTCAGAGGTCTCGTACTTATTCTAACCAACTCATCGTGAATTTCTTTGGCTAGTTTGTAGATTTAACTTTTTGAATCTGACTTTTGAATATATGCAGTATCTGTGAAGACTTGTTGGTAACTGTGCTTTGTCTCTCCATGTTTTTCTTACGACTACGCTTTTATCTGGAAAATGGTTTATAGCTAAATGTCTTCAATTATTTAAATTATATGTGTAATCTGTACTCAGAAAGTAAAGGTTGTTCCCAATTTCTGTGTCATAACAAACACAAATGTTGCTCGTCTGAATGCTTACCTTGCTCAGGCAGTTGGGGAACACACAGTGCAAGGACACGAGGAAAAAAGCTATAAGAATATAATTTGCTTTATTCATAAAATAAAACTATTCATAAGTTCATATTCTAAACTATCAGAATTAATAGAAGTAGTATAGCAGCCTGGAGAGCCATCAGGAATGAGGAATTAAACTCGTTAAAATGCCTGCTAGTTTTTACCCTTTCTAACTCACTCGCTGAATACGTGTGTCTGCCCACAACAGAGTTTCAGATTATCACAAGTATGTTTGTGGAAGAAGAGGGCTGCTCTGTATGCCCGCTGCAGATTCCTTTCAGCTCTATGCTAAGTATTGTGTTTTAAAAGGCAGTTGGAGTATATTCTATTCAATTGCTAAAATGTTTTTTTAATGTGCAAAAATATTTATAAAAGTACAACTGTTTGATTTTAACTTTTTTCATTGTTTCTTTATTTTCAGTCCTCAAATGACAATGGTTCCAAAATAACTAATTTTCTTTTAGAATGGGATGAGGTAAGACCTTTTCTAGTGCAAAAAAATCATAATGACATCTGTAGACCAATTATACTTAAAAATACTTTTTGCTTAGGTACATCAGCTATTTTCAGTGCAACTGTGCAGACAGTTTTAAAGGGACAAGCCAATTAAAAGCTTGAATCAAATGACACGTATTGCGGCAATTCAAGTAGACAATCCTTTCAGAGCCTCTGAGGGGACAGTGTAAAACTCCCTCATTTGGTTCTTGTCATTCAGAGCATCGTTAATTCCTATGCTCTGTTTCAATGGATGAGCATTTGGCTTGTATCTTCAGTAGCTGTCACAAATATCACTCAGCTTTTGAACTTCGTACTGAAATGTATTCCAAAGCGATAATATACTTCAAAAATGTGCTTTGTTTTCAACTGCAGTCATTTATGACCATTTTGTCAAATCTACAGTGCCAAAAAAACCCCAGGTATCTGCATCATAATGTGGTATTACTATCGAGCATGCTCAGGATTACTATCGAGCATACTCAGTATGACCATGATGACATTAGCTTTTTACATTCTTTAGGCTTACTCATTTTTGTTTAATTATTATTAAATTAGTGAAATGACACTTAGGAAAATTTAGAGTGAAGAAGTTGACCTTAGCGGGGAGCATACAGTCACCATGCAAAAAGTTACTCAGGTTGTTCTCACTTTTTTTTAAAGGGGAAGAACGGACCCTTCAAAGAATGCTACTATGGGCATCTGAAGCAGTATAAACTTACCAAACTCTCTCCTTCTACAAAATATTCTCTCAGATTAGCTGCTAAAAATGATATTGGAATGAGGTAATGAACGCAGTGTATCATAGCACTTATTTTCTCATGAGCTGTGTCTGCTGTTGTTCATATTTTTTAAAAACTATTTTTCCAGTGGGTTCAGCGAGACAGTGACATACTATACAGCAGGAATCGTCCCACCAGCCCCATCGCCCCCCGTGCTCGTTGAAGCAGGAGTGACCTGGCTGTCAGTGAAGTGGAGCCCCCCTACCGGGGTGTCTTCAGATGACTCTCTCACTTACAGTTTAGACATGGAAGAAGAAGGTTCTGTAAGTGCTGGCTTTTGTTATATGTGCCAAAGCCTGATACGCAGTAGTGCTTAAATAAAAAATTAACTCTGTATTTTACTTTCAAATAAAATGCTGCAAAATACCGTAATGGTTGGCAAGTATTGCATGTATTAGTGAAACAAAGGTGAAGCTCAAGCTAAAAAAAAAATTTGATCGATCTGATCTGGTTTTTATTTTATCATGGAAAATTAGTGACTGTGTCTTGTTCTTACTTTCCCTCCTTTACAGGGTTATGGTTTCCAGCCCCAGTACAATGGAGATGAACTCTCATGCACTTTAAGAAATCTTAGGAGGAGTACATCCTATAAGTTTAGGGTTTGTATGGTATTTTGTTTCTAATTTAATTATGACTGTATGCTTTTCTGAAGCTTTAGCATTTTCATACAGCTCAGACGCTTTCTACGGAGACAGCAGAAAATTACCTGCAGTGCTTTTGTTGTTATAACAGGTTTTGGTGGAATCCTAATACAAATCAGATTTTTTGCACTACCTAATTTTGCTTTTAAATTGTTGTCTTTTCTGTTGTGGGGTTCTGTTTTTTGGTTTTGTTTTTTTGGGTTTTTTGTTGTTTTGTTTTTTGGTTTGTTTTTTTTTTTTTTATGGAAGAACTTCATAAATAGCAGGATGTTACTTGTCATTAAATCAAACATTTATTACATATTCCATTCATTCCTGAAACAGCTCTTTGCCTACAACAGTGAAGGAAAAAGTAGTCCTAGTGAGGTGGTAGAACACAGCACCAATCCTGACAAACCTGGACCACCAAGTAAACCAACTGTAAAGGGCAAGATCCATTCGCACAGCGTGAAAGTCACGTGGGGTAGGTTACCTTTTGTTAACGCCGCATTCGAGCGCTGCTTAAGTACGTACAGTCACTCGGTAACGCCGATTAAAAAACAGAGGCGAACTCAGGCTAATTATTTGTCTCTGCAGATAACCGTTATTGCAGGAGAAATACTTAGCATTACCAAAAAATTGCAACTTGGTTTGTTTTGGGGCTGTAGTACAAAAGTAGTATTTTTCTTTATTCGTTTTAGAGACGCAGTCAATGCTATTGGCTGTTATAGTAGCTTCTAGATTTACTGTGATGCTGAAATAATTTTCATGTGCTCTTAAAAAAAAAAAAGTAAGAGATGATACCTGAAATTGGCAGTATTTTCCTAGTTACTCTTCTTCCTGGCATAATCACAATTAATAACAGAAAAAAACGATTGTTCTGGAAGATGTATTGTGAACATATAAATACAGAGTTTTCTGTTTCTGTTTGAACTGAGTTTTCTACTTGAATGTATTCTACAATGAATGAGTATGTTCTCTGAAAAAGGTGATAACAAAATAATGCATTGATTTTAAATATTCTGTAATTTATTTTAAGATGTTGATTTCTTTCAGAACCACCCAAAGATAATGGAGGATCAGACATTTCTAAGTACTATTTGGAAATCTCAGAAACGTCACTTGGTAGGCATTCATCTTTAAGTACTAATGTGGCTTGTGTACTGGTTCAGCGTACTGATTCGCTACTCCTTGCTCTAGCAATTCCTGTTCTGTTTTCACATGTGTATATTGTGTTGTACATGTTCTCTGCGTAACTGATCATTCAACTTTGATTCTGTGGCTTGACTATCTTAATAATTGTGCGAGAGAATTTTCAAGGTTCATTTTTGCAAAAGTTTTGTAGTGTAAAGTATTTTCTTTCTTTCCTCAGGAAGTAAATGGGACACGATATACAGCGGTTCCCAGAGGGAACATGTATGCGATCATCTGAAGCCTGGCACTTCGTACAGAATGAGAGTGTATTGTGTCAGTAAAGGTGGTGAAAGCCAGGTGAGAAAAATAAGAATAAATTTGCTTCTGAAAACCATTTCTATTTATCTTTTAGTGAAATGTTATGTTGTGTTTCCACTCTAAAATAACGTGTATTACTGCTAGGCTTCTGATGTTATGACTGTTACGACATCAGCTGTTCCTCCTGGACCGTGTCATGCTCCATGCCTGGCAGGCAAAGCTAAGCCCAAGGAAATCACTTTACAGTGGGGTAAGCTCCAGTGCTTCTGAGCAAAATATTTGTCTGATTTTAAATGTCAGAGCAAAAATGAAAAATTTGTGAACTCTTCGGGGGGGGGGGGAATCTATAGATATAGTCCATGTCCTTAGGTTTTGGGTTTTTTAAAGATGACCAAAGCTTGCTAACCACCTCTGGTTTGGTGATGTGTGGGTGTGCAACGATATGGTGAGACTTAAGCAGACATAAATGTCTTCCAGTGAGAAAGCTTGCTGGCTGCCTCGTTACTGACACGTTTGGCGATTTAAAAATCAACCCTCCTTTTCTCATTTTTATCTCGCTAAAGGAGGTAATCAAAAAGTAATAGATACACTGGTTTTTGAAGGAAATATGTGGAAAATATCTGGAAAAAACTGATGAAGGCCATTTTAAACTAACTGGTATCTGGGGGGGAAAAAGCAAGCTTCATAAAGTATTTCTGCTCAGATATATGATAAAAGCTTGCACTGTGACTTTTAGAATTCATCTGATTCAGCTTTTAGCTTGAGAAGGCTGATTAGAAACTATTTAAAAGAAAACGTGCTTTGTGAAATTAATGGGGGAAAAAAAATTCTCTTTATTTCCTAGGCCCACCATCTGTAGATGGAGGTTCCGACATTACAGAATACATCATAGAGATGGCAAACTCTGAACAGGATGAACGCAGACAAGTGTATCAGGGTCCCGCATCCGAATATGTAGTAAATAATCTACTTCCAGGGAGAACATACTGCTTCTGGATACGAGCAGGAAATAAAGTTGGGGTAATCACTGTGCTAATGAAATCAAGTTGGTTTGGGTTTTTTTTTCCACAAGAAATAGTAATGATACTGTTGTCTTACAGCCTGATGATATTTTGTAGCGTCTGTGTTCTGCCGTAGTTCTGTTGAAGGAGCAAAATTTCTTACAGCATAGAAAATACGATGTAAAGAAGATTCAATAAATTAGGGCTGAAGGAAGGACTGAATGTCCCTGACTAAGGCGATGTTCACTGCGTGTTGCATTTCTGTTGTTGATTACTGAGTTTCTGTCAGTACCGAAGGTAACTAGTCCAAAGTTAGTGCTAACCATTCTCTCACTACTTTTAGTCATTTCTTTGACTGCAGCTTGAACCCTGCATTTCTGGCTGTGCATAACCGTTTGTACCTCAAGAAATTGCCTTACGTTTTATAATCAGCATAGACTCTGCAGATTAGTGGTGGAGGAATAGTATTGTGTAGAGAGGGGTGTGTTCAAATAACGCCAGGTTTGAAAAAGGTTGGGATAAATGTTGGTTGCATAAAAGTCTTTCTCGAACAGTACCCAGCTGCTTCTGGAAGCCAGATCCTGACTACAGGGGAAGGAGGAGTTACAAAACCATAGCAGTGGGAGTTGGTGGGAGGATTACAGATATCCTGTAGGCGCAGGGCCAGTTTAGAGAGTAAACTACCTGAAGGGAATTTGAAACGGTGCTGTGAAACTAAGCACTGAACTCTTCTATTTATTTCTCTATCAAGTTAAAAAGAATTTGTTTTCTTCAGCACATAGGCTTGCACTTCAGTTTTTGCTCTACTGCTGTTGCTGTATTCATGCGGTCGTATTTTCTTGCAGTTTGGCCCTCACTCTGACAAAGCAGAGATCTCTACTGCTCCAGGACCCCCTGATCAGTGTTGCAAACCCCTGATAACTTGTAAAAGTGCAACTTGTGTTGTAGTTTCATGGGAGGTAGGTTTTAATGATTTTCAGTAATACACAAAGTAATATCTGGCTTTTAGAATTCTAGTGACACATGTATGATACACAGAAATGGAAGAAATAACAAATGTAGGAGTGGAATATTTTGAGCACGTCTCTTTATAGAGGTTGGGTTTGTAAATTTTGCCAGCTGTGAATTTCCATCTTAACTGAATAAATGATGACATTTAATCCTCCTCATGGTATGGTAACTAGTATATAATATATTTAATTCTTCCAAGTGGTAAGAGATTGTGAGTCATTCGAAATTCTGGTCTGAACTGTGGTGTTGTTACAAGACATGTCTAGATGGAAACCTTTTAACAAGCTGAACATAATATCATGCCCTTGGCTATGGTGGAACAGACCTCAGGTTGCAACCCCAGTGCTCCTGTTCCAATGTCTCTGTTCAGTGTAACGAGAGATCACGCTTGTATGGTGAACGTGTGTACGTGCAATAGCTGAAGGAAAATTTATCACTTAAACCCACAGAGTCCTGCGTGCAATGGTGCAGAAATCGGTGAATACAGACTGGACTGGGGACAGGTGGAAGGATCAATGCATATCATTTACACCGGCCCTTGCCAGAGCTATGAAGTAAAAGGTCTCACACCTGCAACCACGTATTATTGCAGAGTCCAGGTATGAAAAACCTTTTGTTATGTGTGTTACTAAGCAAATGAACAAGTACATGCAGTTTGAAGAAAAGCTTCAGCTAGAGATGAATAAAATTATGCACTGTCACCTGCTGATGCAATGTAGAAGGTAATTGGTAAAAACACTTTCCCTTCTCCCCCAGTCCCTCCCAACTACATGTTTCTAGAAATGAAATTTAGATCTAGTGTTGCATTAAATACCAGACATTTTGCCATATTTATGTTTTATTTGGGCGATTTTCCATTCTCTTCCAAATTGCTTTTAATAACATGCAAAAAGAAGCATGATAGGTGGGACTATCTGCTTAGAAAAATGTAGATTCAGTAAACAATACGCGGTCTCTCTTTCAGGCTGTGAATGTCGCTGGGGTTGGGTTGTTTGGCGAGACTGGTGTGGTGACAACCCCTGCGTCAGTGCCTGCAGCGGTGTCAGTACTGCACTTACTTGAAGAAGATCAAATGGAAATTTCTCTTCCTTTATCAACGTGCCTTGCAATTCAATGGGAAGAACCATGTTGTCATGGGTCAGAGATCACTGGATATAATATAGAATATGGGGAAAAGCAGCTTGTAACTGTTGGAAGAAATACAAGCCATGTTCTTGAGAATCTGCTGCCTGACACTCTGTACAGGTAATAATTAATGGTTTTATTCTGAAACCACATTTGTAGGATTTTTAGTCAGTAGCTTTGAGGATAAATTTTTAGAGCAATTTTTCATTTGGCTTACAGACTGTTTGCCTAATTTACTCTGCAGCTCTGAAAAAATAAAATAAAATTGTCATATCCAGAATGAAACCATGATGTTTTAGCGGCAAGAGTTAAGATTGCCATGTTAAGATTAACATTCTGTCTCACAGCCAAGGCTTTATTCTAATTTTTCTGGGTTTAGAATTTTTTATTCTGAAGCAATGCATATAATGGGATGATCCATATCTCAGCGAAAGAGGATGAATGTACAGATAAGAGCAGAATAGGCGTTCCTGTGGTGCATGCTTAGGCTTGGTTAAAGCTTAGTTCAGATTATGGATCTTCAGTGTCAGTGGGAGGCAATCAGTTCAGGTTAATGTGGAAGACCTGGGCGCTTGTTCACTGAACAGAATAAACCTGAACAATGCTGAGAAACACTGAAGCTTCATTATGTTGAAAACAATGTAATTATGTTGACTTGTTGTGAAGTAGATTATTTTTATAGTTAATTTCTAACTGCATTTTAATTACTTTATTGTTTGTGGTTATATTCTTTATGAACTCTTGCTTTATTACCTAGCATTTTTTCAGGACCTCAGTAAATTAACCATATAGCTGCTCTTCTCACATTTCTAGAATCAGAATACAGGCCATAAACAGCTTTGGAGTTGGTCCTTTCAGTCATTCCATTAAAGCCAAAACGAAACCACTACCTCCTGACCCTCCTCATCTTGAATGTGTGGTCTTCAGCTACCAGAGCCTTAAACTTAAATGGGGTGAAGGTCCTAGCAGAGCTTTAATTACCAACCCTACACAATTCAACTTGCAGATGGAGGACAGGTTTGGCAGGTAAGATAATCAGCACCTTAAGGATATTGTTGCTTTACAACTTTGTATCCAGTTTTTTAGACATTTTAAGTATTCTCACTTCTGCTTGCACTAGTAAGTCATTTGGGCATCCCACAGTTTGCCCCTTAGTTTGCATTTTTGCATCACATCTTTCAACCAGAAATGCTGATAATAGCTGTGGCACTAGTATTTACTTGTAAACAGTAAATACTATTTACTATTTAAATAGTAATATCTTCCTATGTTGCCAGTTTTTTTATTTTTTGGAAATTCTAAAATGAAGTCCAGTTTGCATATAAGAAACACGGGGTTGACAGCTGTTCTTTAACTTGAAATTACAACGTATCTAGTATATACAAGGGTTATTCTCTTGATTCAA